>NC_090926.1:19665000-20277500 GCF_040938575.1 Ambystoma mexicanum
TTTGTACTGAGTAGGAAGAGTGATGGCAAGCTCAGACTGTGGCCCTCATTAAAAAGATGGCCGTGCAGTAAAAAAACAGCAGTCATGCAGTGGTAACTGTGTTACTGCCGCATTACTGCACCTCTGTACTATAACTTGGTGGTGAGGCGGAGGAAAAATATCCAGCAAAATGCTGGAGATAATTCCACCACCTTACTGCCAAATCTCAGCAGAATCGGCCGAATTACTGCCAGCAGGGTGTTGGGGCTCCCGCCCACATTCTGTGATAAAGAAATGTAAGAAACAAAACAAGAAAAAACGAATTCAAGCTGTTTTTTCGAGCAAAAGACAAACATCCATTCAAACCTAGAACCAAGTCTTAGCACAGGAGGCATTATCACCCAGCCCCTTCTTCTGTACTTGGTTAAAAGTAGACTGGATCCAACCCAATATTATTACTGCTAGAGGGTCATATTTAAGCATTACTACCCGATCTGGCATGCCATAGAGGGTGGTAACAATATTAGCACCCGGGTTGCTTAGCCGGTAACCCGGGGTGCTGAGAGCACAGTATTTCGTTTGAAAGAATGGAACGCCTCCAGGCGTCCCGTTCATTCAAGCAAAATACTCGCTAAATATGGCTGCCATGGATCTGGAAGACGGGGCTCCGTACAGAGCGCCTCTTCCATTTCTATGACTGCCACAGAGGACAGTGGGAGGAAGTAGCAGTAGCGGCGTTTGCCACTGCTGTGCTAAGCAGGTAAGTGGTGGGGGCTAGTTTAAAATAATAAAATAAAGAAAGGGATAGGAGGGTGATGGGAAGATGGTGGGTGGGGAAAGCAGCCATCAGGTGGCTCGGGGCGTGGGCGTAGATCGGTAGATACAGCCTGTGTTCCGATCAACCTGATTGGTTGCGCACCCATTCCCGGGTGCTAATAATAGGTGTAAAGCCACCCTAATCGTTAGAGGGTTTGAAGAGAGTATCTGCTTACAACTGCCATTAAGATGATGGCCACTTTAATGGATCCTTAGGGCTTTTGATATTTCTCGATAAATCCCACATTCCATTATTCAATGAGCATCTCCCCCGGTCTACCTCAGGTGAAGTCTTCATTACTTTATGACTCGGGTCCACATGTCACACTATAGGAGCTTCCCGACCTATATCGGTTCTGCTTCGCTCAACGGGCAGACAATGGTAGGTGGCACAATAGGATCTTGCAGACCCCAGATAACAGCATCACTTGACCACTCAGTTCTGGTAGCTCAACGTATCTTATGCTGGTAGGTGGCCGAATAAGGGCTTACCAACTCCAGAGAAGTTGGTGTCAGTGGGTGACACAAATGGTACCACCAGAACTGCAAAGCCACTGACCCTTTACTGAGCGTTACCTCACCAAATACCTATACAACACTCTCTATGCTATGCTACACAAGGGGCCTCATTACAGGTTTGGTGGTCTGAACAGTGCCTACACTGCCAGGCTGAATTACTGTTAGCTCCTGTGGTAATCATAGTTCAATCCTGATTTTGGAAATTTGTTGTCCCCCATTCTAAAGTCGCATAGGTGTTCATTGGGGCGTGGTGGTCATATCGCATGCACTGATAGAGCAGTATTATTGTCATTCCGCACCGGTGTACTACAACTTTGTTGGTGAGGTGGAGGAAAAACAAAATGCTGGAGGTAATTCTGCTGCCTTAACGCCAGAAACATGGCCACATTTGCAGAATTACCACAAGTGGTAATTCTGCTGAAATCCAGAATGGAGTCCTATGGAAGACATAAATGGGAACTAACATCCCATACCACCACTTGAAATCAGGCAGTAATTCCGCCAGACCAAGTGGCGGTACAAGTAATTTTCTTTGGCAGTATTCCAGCAGATTTACCACCGGAATACCTCCAAACTTGCAATGAGGCCGTGTGTTGAACTTTGTGGTGTCATAGAGAATATTGTGGCTGATTTTCAACCCCTATCAAATCTACATGAGTTGCTAGCCTTATTGGGAGAAGCAAGGGTTTTTAGCACATTGCACATGATTAGCGCTTACCATCAAGTGCGCCTCAACAACAGACATTATGGAGTTTATCATGCCTGGCGGCTCATGTTGAACCCCATGAGGTGCATCGGGGGTGCCGTTGTGTTCCAAAACGATATTCTCATGTATGGGAGGAGCATGGAGGAACACAATTCTGAATTAGGGCAAGTAAACAGACTAGTAACTGACAGTGGATTGACCCTGAGACATGCAAAGGGTAAGGTGGGGGTACCCGAGGTGGAATAGTTGAACATACTTTTTCTGGAACAGGTACTGTGCCAAAAGCTAAATAACTTGAAGCCTCAGAGAAAACACCCAGTCCAGCTGATGCTGAACCGTTCACACCATTTCTGTAGTTGTCTGAGTTTGAATGCACATTTCGTCAAGTCCTTTGCGAAGAAAAGGGAACAATTAAGGTTTCTTTTACAGAAACGGGGCAGTTTGAATGGACTGATGAGCCGGACAATTGTTTTGATGAGATCAAAAAGCTATTAGAGACTCAGGCCCTTTGGGAGGATTTAATGTGAATAGACTGTGTACATTGAGTGTAGTTGCGAGTACCCATGCGTTTGGGTCTGCCTAAGCCAACACACTGGTGTTGAGTTGAGAAGGGTAACTTCTGCCCCAGAGATTTTGAGTCCAAGTGAACAGAATGATTCCATAATTTAGTAGGAGGCTCTAGCATGTACACAGGCCATCGAGTATTTCAGAATATATTTATGTGATAGGGCTTTCCTACTACGCGCTGATCACACACCCTTAGTAAATGTACTTCGGCCGGGGGCGCAGGGGGTGGAGAGGGAGTCATCCTTCCGGCTGCCCAGGCTCATAGCAAAAAGACAGCAGTTCCAATTCGTGGTTCAGTATGTGCCAGGCAGAAATAATGTGTCATCAGATTTTCTTTCGCCCACGCACTTCAGTGATGTCACATGTGCCAATGAAGATGAACGTGAGATTGCGTGGATGGATGAATGGGAACAGGAGCATCCGAGGTGTTGTGGGTGGAACAACCTGTACATTCTGATAAAGAGAAAGAAGAGTCACAATAGAGGGATTCTACCTTGAACTAGGTGTAGAGATTCTGCGTGGGGAATGGCCAGATGACCATTGCCTATCGGGTGAACTGCAAATCCTCAGCAAGGTCTGTGATCAACTTTGTGTGTGTAGGGATTCGTTGGTGTGTAATGATAAAATCCTACTGCTTCACGGCCTTTGTCGCAGAGTTGTCCGGGTGGCTCATCGTGGGCATCCAGGTGTAAATGGCATATGGCAAAAGTTACGAGAGAACATTTGGTGGGCCAGAATGGATAGTGATGTGGAGTATGAGGTGCGTGCTTCTATTGTATGTCAGCGCAGGGATAAGATTGCTAAAGCAAGAGTGTGTCAGATGGTGCCAGTGAGCTAGTCAACAAGACTCTGGCAGAAAAGGAACAAGCTACTTACCTGTAACTATTGTTCTCCAGCATGGGGTCTGGCTTGGATTCACATGCTCATGAATATTCCCGGTCGTCAGGCCAGGAATCCTCGGTAAAAAAAACAGTTTCACTTTGGACTTAAAAAACTATATTTCTCCTGTAAACCAATCACTGAGCTCTGGGTCATACTGCCCCCAGCCAATGATTGCCCTCTCCTTAAGCCCGTCCTATGGCAGTAATCTTCAGATTTGGTAAGCAAATAAAGTGGCAGTATGACCAAGAAGAGCAGCAGAGGGGACAGCAGAAGGGTTTGCATGTGAATCCATGCCAGACCCATGCTGGAGAACAATAGTTACAGGTAAGAAACCTGTTCTTTCTCCAGCATGGGGTTTGTTTGGCATGTATTCACATGCTCATGAATAAAGAATACATAGCAGTATAACATTACACAACCACGGGAGGTGGCAAGACTCAACAGAAGCAATTACTCTTACCTCCAGAACAGGCTCACCTTTAAGCAAACAGGTTGCGTAGCACTGCTTGGTTGAGCTTCGACTCCTCTCTGGAATCCCGGTCGATGCAGTAGAATCTTGTGAAGGTGTGCGTGTACCTCCATGTAGCAGTCCTGCAGATGTCCGGCAGGGGCACACCAGACAGGAACGCCATTGTCACAGCGATCGCTCTGATGGAATGGACTCTCGGATGGCCAGGCAGCGGTCAGTTTGTCCGACCGGTGACAGTGTGTGATACAGCCGGAGAGCTACCTGGAGATGGAAGCCTTGGATAAGGCCTTCCCATGGCTCACATGACCAAAGTTCACAAATAGGTGAGACGTCGCCTGGAAACTCTTTGTGCGTGCCACATAGAACTTCAGAGCACGAGCCACATCCAGTGAGTGCAAAGTCCTTTCCGCTGGCAACGAAGGTATCGGAAAGAACACAGGCAACACCAAAGGCTTGTTGTGTTGCAATTCCGACTTTGGCATGAAGGAGGGGTGCGTCCGAAGCACCACCCTCGTGTCTTGAAATGTCAGATAAGGCTGTTTGCAGGATAGGGCCTGGATCTCACCTACCCTCCTGGCAGGTGATGGCCATGAGGAACGCTGTCTTCCATGAGAGGAATTTGAGAGGGGCCTGATGCATAGGCTCTAAGGGGGCCTCCATGAGCCTCATCAGTACCATGTTGAGTCCCCATGTCGGGTCAGGCGGCTTTGAGGAGCTCCTTGACAAGATGGTGGGACCAAAGAGAAGACCGTCCTGGAGACTTGGTGTAGCGGGAGATAGCCGCTAGATGCACCTTGATAGAGGCGTGCGCCAGTCCTGCCTTCGTCAAGCACAATAAGTACAGAAGAACCTGTGGGTCCAGAGCCTCAAAAGATTGATCTTCTGCTGTCAGCAAGACGTTACAAAATGCTTCCACTTGTGCCCGTAGCACTTAAGAGTTGATGACGCTCTGGCCATTTCAAGGACTTCCCTGAAGTTCGCCGGCAACTCATACCCTCTGAACTCTAATGCTCTAGGAGCCAAGCTGGCCTAGAGGCAATGGAATTGACACTATTGAATACTGAAGAGAATGTGAACTGTGATCGACTATTTGTCATGAAGCTACTTACAATTGTGTTGAACAATAACTTTTTTATGTTTGAAGACAGATACGTCATACAAATTGCTGGGACCTCAATGGGGGCCGCAATGGCCCCCAGTTACGCTAATATATACATTGCTTACCTTAAGGAAACAAAAGTGATCCATAATCCACTATGGAGCAAGAAACTTAAATGTCTGGTCAGATACATTGACAGTCTATTCGGAGTCTGGATGGGAACTGAAGACGACCTAGAGGATTTCTTTTAAAGTTATGAATAATCTAGCTTTAAGAATAAAGTTCATCGTTTTTTTATTTTTATTTTTTATTTCATTTAGTTTAAACAAACTTTTTAAAATATATAAACTCATCACATTTACTTATTCTACTTCTGTCCTTAAAAGTTTTCTCTTTTTTTCACTTGTTTATAACTGCATCAAAAAACACTTTACTCGATGAGGACGTGATTTGTATCGCTTAAGTCTTGTACACTGTACATCAGATCTCCGTCCCTACATCTGGAGAATCCTCTCTATTAATGTAGGCTGAAGTCGACTCCAGTTTAATTTGCAGTTGATCCAGAAATCTCATCATTGCAATCATCAGCGTTTTGTTTCCACCGATGTGCATTTGTTTTCACCATTCTTCAGAATTGTAAGTCTGGAATTGTTTCATCACCCTCCCTAGGCAGTTCTCGCGTTGGTATCTTAATTCGGTGCAGCACAGAACAAGATGTTTTAAATTTTCTTCTCCCTTTGCACAGAATCTACACATTAAATTTTCTGATGGAATCAGTCGTCGATTTCTCAAAATTTCCTTTGTTTCAAAGATGTTCAAGCAGAACTTCAGGTAAAGTCTTCTAAAGCGTTTACAGGGTGAAATAATCAAATATTTTGGGAGCGTATTGCGTTTTTTTGCTAGTAATTTTCTTTTCACTAACTCTGGGTTGTACCATAATGTTAGTTCGTCTGTCCCCAGTTGATTTAAGATCTCTTTGCATTGTTGTTTCCATTCACTTAAAGCAGATTTTCTTTGCAGCTTCCTTTCCATCAGGATTTTAAGAGATGGCAGATTTGCCTCTTCATATGTCTTTCTGAACAGCGCTAGTTTGTTCCATGTGATTCTCGCTTACAGAGTGGAAATCCCCACTTCGTATAGAACACAGGCAGTCGGTGTGCTTTGGGGGATCTGAAGAATTCTCTTCCAAAACAAACCTTCACAACGTGACCATATCTTGTGGTCACAACCGAACATATTCTCTGCTCCATAGGTTAGAATTGGAGTGACTTTGCTTTGGTAAAATTTTCTTAGCGGCTCACACGAGAATTGCCCGTATTTTTCTTTGCATTATGATACCTTGGGAGGTCAATTGTTTGCAGCTGTTTAGGAGTTTTTTCATCATAGGTTCATAATTTATGCTGGAATTGATGATTGTACCTAAATATCTTGTATATGGCACTTTATTCAGTTTCTTCCTCCCCAGGGACCAACTTGATCTGAACTTGTTTGACTTCCTTCCTCTTTTGCTTTCCAGAACTAGGATTTCCGATTTAGCCACATTAATCTCCAATCTGAGGTCTTCTGTGTAGTTCCTTAATGTTGTCAGTTTTCGTTGTAGGCCGATAGGTGTGCGATCTAAGATAACCATATCATCTGCATACAAGATATGATGTAACTGAACTCCATTCACAAGTGGTGGAAATGATGTCACTTTTGCAAGAGCTGTTCCTACTTCCGATATATAGAGGTTGAACAGGGTGGCTCCTAATGTGCACCCCTGTTTCACACCTCTTTCAGTTGGTATTGGGTTTGATAAATTTCTGTCACTGTCTAGACGTACTTGGATGTAGGTGTCAGAGTAAAGTTCTTTAATGGCGTGGATTAGACTCTCGTTGCACCCCTTTTCCTTGAGAGTATACCAAAGAGTTTCTCTGTCAACTCCATCAAATACATTTGCCATATCAATAAATGCTAAGTAGATTTTTTGGCCTGCTCTGATGGCTTCGATTTTCAACAAATTCAAGATAAGGAGATTTACGCTGCAACCTACTCCTTTCACGAACCAGGACTGGCGTTCGTCGTAGATCTGCTCCTTTCGGATCCATGCTGTGAGTTGTGCCAGTAGCTTGGTTGCAAACACTTTCCCCACTACGTCGAGTAAGGCTATTGGCCGATAACTTGCAGGGTCAGTACGGATTCCCTTCTTGAATATTGGAACAATAATCCCCGATTTCGAGGTCGAGGGGCTGGTCCTACTTTTATTATTGATTGGAACAGGATGTCGCAGAATTCCGACCACTCTTCAATGTTCTCTTTTAGGTCAGCGTTGGAAAGGCCAGCAGGCCCTGCTGCTCTGGAGGCACTACTTTTTAAGATTGATGATCGAATATCCTCTCGATCTATTTTAATTTCCCATGGATGTCTTGGCTAAAGATTTGTGATACATGGGTTTTTTCTTTTTTTAAATAGTTTTGTGTAGTGACTTTCCCAGTCATTTTCTGTTACCATATTTGATAATATAGCCTTTTCAGAGTTCATTGATTCATTTATTATGGCCCAGAATCCTCTAGTGGTGCTTTGATTTAAGGCCTTCAGCATTATCTCGGCATCTCTTTGTTCCATCATCACTCTGTGCTGTTTACACCAATTATTATATTTGTTTTTCGCTTTTTTTGACAAACTTTTGCCATCCAACGCTTGGGACGCACAAATTCCTCTTAGAGTCTTCCTTAACTCTCTCTTTCTTCTTACCACCTCAGGGTCATACTGGTGCTTTTGGTAACTATGTCTCTTGAGATGATTCCTCTTTTTAATTTTGTAAATTTCTAGGAATTGCTAATATTCAATTGGATCTGTCCCACCCTTCTCCTGATTCAATTTCAATAGTTCTGATACTGCCATAATGTCGGCGTTCCTTAGTCGTAATCTATTCCTACCAGGTACCACCGAAATTTCTTGTCTCCACTGGTTACGCTGCGCAGGTTTGTCCTTGTTCCATTCTATAGACACAATGTTATGGTCGCTTTGGTTGGACTTGGTAACTCTGAATGATTCTATTTCTTGCGATAATCCATCCGAGACGAAGATATAATCCAGTATGGCTTTTTGGCAACCTCTTTCCCATGTAGGCTTCGCAGGGATGTCTCCTCTTGTTACTCCATTCAGCATTGTTAAGTTTCTGTGTGTCATTTCTTCCAACCAACATTCGCTTTTGTATCTCTCTTTGTGGTTTGTCGATGCTTTAGATTGTTCAAGTTCAATTAGTTCCATATTGAAATCTCCACACTGTATAATCAACGCCTTCGGGTCATCTGTTAGTATATTGTCGATAGCCTCTAAGAGGTCATCCTCAAATTTTTGATGAGTTTTTGGTGTTGTGTACGAGTACACATTTAGTAAGTGGAGAATTTGAGCGTTCATCGCCGTTTGATTCACTGGTTCAATACAAACCTCCTGGAGAAAGGGGGATAAGTTCTGGACTGACTTGATTCTCAGACCCCAATTTCTTTTAATGAGAATCAATTGGCCCGACATTGGCCGCCCTTTTTTTTTGCTTATAGCTGGATTTATTGCAATTTCGAAGCCCTCAACACATGGCATTTCTGTGAGCCATCTTTCTTGCATACATATCAGGTCCGCCTTTGCTAATATTTCTGGTGTTGCTCTCAAAAGATGGGAGAAGCCTCTTGTATTCCAAGAGGCTATCACCAATTTTGTCGTTTCATCATGGCATTAGCTCTTCATTGGTGCATTTAGCGACTTTGCTAACCATGCCCAATTTTTACTGTCATCCTCGCAGGATTTCGGTTCCACGTTCTTTGTACCCTTTGGATTCACATACAGGAGATTCTGCACTGTTATTTTAATTTTCTTTTGTCTTATCTCGTTGTTTGAGCAAGCTCTTTCCACATCACAGTCCTCTAGGTTTAATTTGTCATTTTTCAGAGACTCTGATCTTGGTCTCATTTTTGGTGACTCATTCAGCAGGGATTCTTTACCCATTTTTGCTGGGGTTTTTTTGTCTTTTGACTTTTCATGTTCGTTTACCACCAAGGCATTGTCGACCTCATACACTTGATATCCAGCGTCCAGCAGCTGTCTCTCGCACATTATGACCAGTTCTACATCTTTCTTGTCATTGATGTGTAACAGCACAAATTTCTGATTCATGTCGGCTATAATTTTGACCCGATCAATTCGAGGGCTCTTTATCGATCTTAGCACCGGGATTTTTTTTAATACAGTTCATCTACAAGTGGAGCAGGACATCCCTTGAATTCTTAGACGCGTTAGTATATGTGAAAAAAAATGAACTTGAAACAACTGTCTTTACAAAAAGTACCGATAGGAACAGTCTACTTTTAGCATCCAGTTTCCACCCTGCAAAAACCATTGAGAGCATCCCTTTGAGTCAACTAATGAGATGCAGGAGAATTATATCAGAGGAAAGTGAATTTGACAAACAAGCAAAGGGCCTTGCAAAGAAATTCCTGGAGAGAGGTTACGACCAAAACATAATACAATAACACACCAACAAGGTTAAAAGTACCACAAGAGTGGAAGCCCTGCAACCGAGCGTGAAAAACAAAAACAATGACCTAGTTTATGTCACCACCTACTCAAAGCAGAGTAGTCAAATTAAGAAAATCGTGAAGAACTGGGAAACCCCAAACAAAACAACTTAGACCCCAAATTGACAAAAGTATTTCCAATACTACCCTTGTTCGCCTACAATAAAAGCAGATCTGTACGTAACCATCTGATCAAATCAGATTTTAGTCACAAGAGAACTCAAACAAAGTCATTCAAAGGCACCTTGAAGTGCAACAATTGCAACTGTTGCCATTATATAATCAAGGGGAATTACGTGAGTCATCCATACAAGGGCAATAAGATTCCTCTGAGACATACCTCTACATGCAACACCAAGAATGTCATTTATGGCATAAAATGTCCTTGTGGCCTATATTATGTTGGCCTCACTGGACGAAAAGCTAAAGTCAGATGGGGAGAACATAAATCTAATGTACGCCAAACTTCCACTAAGTCGCTTGTTGCCCAGCATTTCAAAGAGCTAAAACATTCAGTGGCCCAGATACAATTTATAATTTTAGAGCAGGTTCAGTTGCCAAGACGTGGTGGTAATTTACAGAAACTTTTACAACAGAGAGAAATGTATTGGATAGACAAACTATACTCCATGCATCCCAGAGGGATGAATATCGATTGGGATCTATACTGCTACTTATGAATGAAATAATACCTCACCTTGAGTATATATACTGTGTAAGAATCGGGGATTAATCATACTAACTGTCCCTTTGTGCATCAATTTACTGTACTACCTTCATTTAATGTTATGGGATGATACTCGAGTACTGCATGTTCTGTGTAATACCTTCATGAAATGTATAAGTTTTGATAGATTCCTAATTAATGTGATAGATACAACTGTGATATTGCTGTTATCTCACATGGCTAGGAAATATGGAGTGTGAATATATTCTGCATAATAACCCTGTTTTGTTTGCAAATATGATGCGTTTGTATACAATATGGAGTGCTAATTACAAATGTAAGTTTATTAACTAACATTGAATTATTATTAAGCAGAAGTGTGAGACTACCATATATCCACTCAGGTACAAAATCGAACATAATTTAAATGTATACGTTAACGAGCAGTGTCACAAATCTTATTTTCAAGGAATTGATTCAATATTGGGCGCTATAATAGCCTGCTATTAAACAGGCCAGAGAGCAGTAAAATACTTGGAACAGAACAAGCACTTTATTTCACAATTCCCCCCCAAAATGGCGGGTTGGAAGCCCAACGTAATTACTAGCTTATATTTTGAACCAGCTCAGAGCCATCGCCTAGCGACGAACCTAAGCAACGGAAACTCGCGACTGATTAGGACGGATCCACAGGTTGAGAGAAGAGCCGATTTGAATGTAAGGTGATTGATATGCACATCGAACGCAATACCATTGCCATGAGGAGTATTCCCTTAACATAGCTCTAATTAAACAACTTAGATCCATGCTTTTTGTTACTCGCAGCATGCCACATTCACGCTGATCTACAATTACGAAAGCGTCTGAGTCAGGAAACTGAAGTACCAACAGGCAAATCAGTCAACGGAGAGATTTATGGCACCCATATGTGGCTCCAGGTAAGACATCTTTACTCTAATCTTTAGTTGGGTTTGTTTTTGAGATCATGTGTAGACAACTAGGTTCGTTCACTTCGCCCTGATACATTCTACCTTTGCATTGCAGATTTCCCAGTGCGTGAACATGGGAAACGAATAGTGTAAATGGACGGCACTGCACCGTACCATTTAAAGAACCTTCAACTTATATGAAGTGAGAACTACTCATGAAACACACATCTCTATGAACAAGGCCCATGCAAAATCTACTATAAGAGGTATGCTATTCTAGGTACAGAGCTTTATGTAATTAACTATGAGTGTTAATATATGCTAATTCTAGCCAATATGCCATTACAGCATTCTTATCTGCACCTTACAAGACCTAGAAGACTTGACGGCACTAGGGACTATCTAATCCCTTTCCAGGACATCATGCACCCGTCCCGCACACCCGGTGAGTGGATTGCAGTATATTAAGGCAGACAATATTATTTACTACCATCGAGCATGGTTGGTCTCCCAGTGGGACACAACGCTTTTTCAGCGACTTGTTCCACTGGAGACCAACATTTTAATATCAAGATATGACATATTTAGTAACTCTAGGCCCCTCCCCTTATATCCAAAGAAGTCGTATTCCAGTTGAATAAGGAAGAGTGAAGGAAATGACTCTTATATGAGAACATCCACAGGTTAGTGCAGTTACGCTAACTCCCACCTTTTCTTGTCTGAAAACATGTTAATAACAGGAGAATCAATAAACTAAATAGAATGTACCTTCTTTATAATTTCAGAATCCTACTATTCCAGATACCTATACCTGAAAAAGGACTATAAGCCCGAAATGCATAGTGCAAGATAGGTGGACCGATTTGTCCCTATGTAAATAGACATCTCCTATCAAGAATTCTGGAAATTGTTACTTTAAGAATACAATGTTATCGTCAAATCTGTACTCAAAATGAATGATTATGTTTTGCCCCCTTTTCTAATGCACAAAGGCAATGCTATATGATGTTTAAACAACAATGTTGATGAACAATCATTATGATTGATTATTATATGTTGTAACTAATTTGTTAGTTGATGAAAAGAGAAAAACCTTTTATTTTCTAAATCAGTTTTTGTTTACTAAACCAGCTTTGATGAATCTAATTGAGTCTTCTTTTAATACTTAAGAATACATGTGCAACTATTTTGTTGTTTATGTGTGCCCTTGTTTGTACCTCGTAGAGATCCAGGTACCTAATTCTTTTGCAGGAGCCAAGCCCTCCGGTTCAGTGACCCTGGGTCATGATGCAGGTTTGCACCTCTTTTTCTGTTAAGCAGATCCGCGACCACCGGCAGCTTGACCGGAGGTGATGTTGACAGGCTGAGACGGTCTGGGTACCAAATCTGCCTCGGCCACGCTGGGGCGACAAGGATCACCTTGCATCGGAACCGTTTGAGTTGATTGATGACTCTCAGCAGGTGAGGCAACGGAGGGAACGCGTACAGGAACAGGCCTTCCCATGGGAAGGAAAACGGACCCCCCATGGCAAATTTCTGGCATTTGGAATTCGTCGCCGATGCAAACAGATCGATCTGGGGTTTGCCCCACTTGAGGAAGAGGCGGTCCACTTGATCCTGTCGAAGTTCCCACTTGTGGCAGGAGCGCAGATCCCTGCTGAGGGTGTCGGCGATGGTGTTCTTGACTCCCACTAGGTGAAAAGAGATGAGGAACATCTCTTGGGCGACGGCCCAGCACTGCAAGTCCTGCGCCTCTCTGGAGAGCGCTGGGGATCAGGTGCCCTCATGCTTCCTGATGTAGAACATCATGGTGATGTTGTCTGTGAAGACCCTCACCACTTTGCCCTTGAGGAATGTAAGGAACAACTTGAGGTCCCAGAACACTGCCCGTAGCTCCAGGATATTGATGTGGAGATCCCTCTCCTCCGGCTGCCACAGGCTTTTGGTGTGGAGAGATCCGGTGTGGGCTCCCCAGCCCTCCAGGGAAGCATCCGTGGTGACCGTCGCCTGGTACGGGGGCTCTGAAATGCTGTGCCCCCGGTGATGTTGGAGCGCCCCACCACCTTATCACTCGACAGAACTCCTCGTCAAGGGTAATCCTATCTGCGAGGCCTGGATCCTGGATCCAGAGAGTGTCCAAGATCTCCTGCAGGGGTCGCATCCGCAACCTGCAGAGTCAGATCAGGTAGATGCACGACAACATCATGCCGAGCAGCGACTTGATGGTCCGCACTGTGGTGGTCTTCAGTGCCAACAGCTGTTGCACCTTGCCCAGCAGGGCCACTATCCTCTCTTCTGAGGGAGCCACCAGGCAGGAGATCATGTTGAGTCTGGCTCCCATGAACAGCGCATTCTGCGATGGTCTCAAGCAGGACTTTGGATTGGTGACGGAGAACCCCAGATCCGTCAGCAGCCGGACGGTCCTCTGTGTGTGTTCGAAGACTACTTCCCTTGACTTGGCCCGGATGAGCCAGTCGTCGAGGTACGGCTACACGTGTATCCCCTCTAGACGCAGATGGGCTGCCACTGGTGGCAAGCATTTCATAAACACCCTGGGCGCCGACTTCAGTCCAGAAGGGAGGACCTTTAATTGGTAGTGCCTTCCCTGTACTAGGAAGCGCAGGAACCTCGGATGCTTCTCGTGAATGGGGACTTGGAAGCATGCATCCTCCAGATCGAGTGACGTCAAGAAGTCTCCTTCCTCCAGTTGGCCGAGCAAGTCCTGCAACGTGACCATCCTGAATGTTTGGTACTTGAATTATTTGTTGAGACACTGCAGGTCTAGAATGGGCTTCCAGCCCCCGGTCTTCTTTTTTACCAAGAAGTAACTGGAGTAGACTCCGGAACCCCGGAGTCGCTTTGGAGCTTGTTCTATCTCCCCTTTTCTTAACATGGCCTGTACTTCCTGCAGGAGCTGAGGGATGTGCTGCTCCTGCCGGGCCACCGGTGGTATCCACAGACACTTCTGCTGGAACTCTAGAGTGTGTCTGTGGGCAAGAGCGTCCAGCACCCATCAGTTGGTGGAGATTTATTTCCAGTCGCTGACGGAGCCCACCAGCCGGCCTCCCACCGGGGTGCATTGGTGGGGGCCCGACATCCTGGCCGCTTCAGTCTTGCTTCGAGGCCTGCACGCCACCTTTGGAGTGACGACAACGTCGGCCACCTCCACCGAAATCCTTGCAATGGCCCCTGTAGGCCTCCTGGGTCAAAGACCAGGAGGGTTGACGGTACGAAGCGGAACCTCCACTGAAATGCTTCGACGATCTGCCAGACTTCCCACCAGAGTCACGAAAGGACGGGAAGTGTTGAAGAGTGCCCAAAGCACGCGCCGTCTCAGTGTCAGTCTTAATGGCCTGCAACGACTCATTGACAGCCTTCCCAAAGTGGTTGTCCCAGTCGAAGGGCATGTCCAGAACCCTCTTCTTGACCTCCTGGGGGAAGTGGGTGTCTTTCAGCAGCCACAACGACGGATACAGACACTGTTCCCCATCTGCAGGAAACCCATGTCCGCAATGTCCAGGCCCACTCTGATGGCATAGTCCGATCTCACCTCCCCCTCCTGCAGGACGGAAAGTGCCTCGACCCGCTTGTCATCGGGTAGGAACTCCAGCAGTGGGGCGATCTTATACCAAAGCTCCCTGTCGTATCTGGCCAGGATTGCAAGGGCATTGGCCGCCTTGACTGTTGACGCCGTTGAGTAGATTACTTTTCTTCCCATGGCATCTAACTTCTTCCCCTCACTATCCAGAGGGACGGAGGATGAAGACGAGGAGTTAGACGACTTCTTCTTTGCTGCCACCGAGACCACTGAGTCCGGGGAAGGCTGTGAACGTAGGCACTTGGGTGCGGACTCCGGCACCCAGTATTTTTTCTCCAGCCGATCCCACTTGTCTGGGGCCGTGAATGTATTTTTGATCAAAGCCAGGTCTTCCTCCCAAAAATCGTCCAGGAGAGGCACTGCCAAGATGGTCGTCCTCTTGGCCTTGCATCATTGATATGGGAAACCTTCCTTCCTGGTCTCCTCTGGTGTGAAGTGGAAGAGTTCCGATGCTCTTGTGACCATGGCATGGAATGACCCCACCTCGTCTGGGTGAGAAGCCCTTGGCTGCGACGAACCGCACGCCATGGTCATGTCGTCGTCCGTGTCCACAGTTGTTGTGTCCGTCCCCGTGCCTCTGTGGGGGGTGGGCACATGTCGAGATTGATGTGGCGGTGTAGGGTGCCTCTTCCTCTTTTTTGCCAGGGGTTGTCTGGGGCCACCAGGGCTGTGGCTGCCGTCGGCATCAGTTTCTGAATCTTAGACACCAGGGTGTATAAGGTCGAAAGCATATCCAGCGATATGTCCCTTGGAGGCGTCGAGTGGTAGGCTTACTGGGCCCTGCGCCGTCATCGTCGGCAGGCCTGCCGTTATTACCTCCGTCATCGTCATCCCAATCAGGGTTTTCGCTGTTGTTGTCCCCCACATCCTCCTGGATCATGTGTATGGAGGCCTGGTTCTCCTCGTTCGAGGAAGACAAATCTATGCCCTGGAGTACGGTTGAGGTCTCCCCCCCCCACCCTTTTTGCATTCCGAGGGGTCAGGTTCAGGCTCAGGGATGGCATCCTCTTCTCACTGTCCTCTCAACAGGAGTGGCCGAGGCCTCCCGCCACAGGGGTAGGAACACTCAGGGCATTGCAAGGGCTACCATGACTGGGTCGGCACCCTTGGCCTTCCAGAGGGCACCCGCCCCCAACTTAATCATCGACGACGACTGCCTGGACTGCCTGGGCCTTCTGGGACAGGTTGTCGCCTTTTCCTGTGCCTTCGTCTTCTTGGGCTTTTCCCACAGCTTCGCTGAGTTAGCCGATTTCCTCTTCGATGAGGAGCTGAAGCGATGGCTGGAGATGGAAGCAGATGGTGAGGATGCGTGCGCCTTGATCCTCGCGAGACCTGCTTGTGCAGCGACCCCGACGGAAACAGACTTGCAGCGCTTGGCCTTGTCTTGGGCCCCCACGGATGGAGCACCCTCAAAGAACTTGGAAGCCCGCTCTTCGGAGTGGCCGTTCCTGGGTGAGGCATGCCCCTGCTTGCCGCACGGGGCAGAGGCCTTGGTGCGGAGCCACGCCGCCAGCCTACTGTGCCAATCATTAACAGGTTGTTTTGAGAACCCGAGGAAGATTTCACAATCCGCTTCCCTGTGATCCGGAAGGAGACAGTGGAGGCACTGGAGGTGTTTGTCCTCTCCAAACACATTCCGCAGTCCGTAGCTGGAGCGGAGCTTGAAAAGGGAGCTTCCCGCCTTCTTCTCCTCTGACATGGTCTGGAGTGCGGAGTAGGTCAGATGGCCTTCTACAATCTTCAACGAAACTTCAACGATTCTTGCCCTTGAGGGGCATTGAAATTGATCGACAAACAGATTCCCGCTTTTCGACTGACGTATAGCAAGACCACACAGGCTCCCAATTGACAAAAATCTAACTTTTTACTGAAAAAAAGCACAAAAAACGTAGATCAGCTCAAAGAGCAAAACACGAGGACTCCCAACACTTGAACGTGCAGTAAAAATCTGAAGATGGCTACCAGAGGAGTGGCTTATGGAGAGGGCAGTCCTTGGCTGGGGGCAGTATGACCCAGAGCTCAGTGATTGGTTTAGAGGAGAAATACAGTTTGTAAGTGAAAGTGAAACTGTTCTTTCTTTTACCAAGGATTCCCGGCCTGATGATGGGGAATATCCATGAGCATGTGAATCCATGCCAGATGCCATGCCGGAGAACTGGTATTGACATTGTTAGGCCCTTCCAAGTTCTGCCTGATGACTGTAAATACCAAATTGCATTAATGGATTATCATACAAAATGGCCAGTTATACAAGCTATGTGTGAGGTGATCACCAGTAGCATAAGAACATTTTTGGATAAAGCCAGGCCTTTGCGAGTGAGGGATTGCCATAGGAGATGCTGTCTGATAATGGAGTTCAAATTACATTCAATTACATTTTTGAAAGCTCATAAAATTGTGCACAAGTGCACTTTGCTATATCACCCTGTGAGAATCAGGACAGGAGCCGGTATTGGTGCTTGAGAGAACTTTATTTCATTCACTGTTAATGTTCAGGGATTAAACGCTAAATGAAGGACCCCAGCTTTTGTACAGTTACTTCACTGTGGGTTCAAAGCCTGGGGTATATGTTCCTTGTGAGGGTTCTCCTACTCACTCGGGCCCAGATAGGCCCACCAGTCGCTTCCACACTCCTCGCCTTCTCCCTGCAAAGAGCAACAGAAATGCCATTAGGCCTGTCCCTTTTATACCCAGTCCTAGGCTTGTAAGAGGGCCAATCAGGGACCAGTCCCTTCCCCCTCCCTCTGATTGGTTTAGACTCGGGGAGCCCTCCCTCTAGATATAGAGCTGCCTTCACCTTCATGTTCCCTTTCTCCTATTGGTTGAACCAAGACCTCCCTCCAACCCTCCAATCTCTTGGTTGCTGCCGCTGCCCATGTGTGCAGCACGGCATGTGAGCCTCCTGCAGGCTCCGCCCACTGTGTATGGCGTCTTGGGCTCTTCCCTACGCCCTGCCTGCCGTGTGGGATGTCCGGGTCCCGTTGGTGTTACCGGTAAGATGGGGGTTGATTGTGTCCCCTGGCGGTGGGTTGCAGGGTACTTTTAACCCCTCCGATGCTGAGCGCTGGCCCGTGCCTGGTGCTCGAGTTCCAAAGCTCAGCCGCCGCCCAACGCTGGAGGGAAATGGGCCGGCCTGCAGCCCGTCTGTCTGCGAGCCCGTTCTGATCTGCCACAGCGTCAGCGACCCGGGCCAACCCGAGAGGGGCTGGCGCTGCGGCAGTGCAGGTGGCCCCGGCGATGGAGGACAAGCAGGTGTCCTCGCCACCTGACGGCACACCCACGGCTCTTCCCCAGAGCCCCGCTCATATCCCGGTTGCGGCGCCTGCACTGCTGCCCGAAAAGGTGTTCTCCCTGCCACTCCCACAGCACCCCGCTGCAAGCCTGGCCCCACACCCCCGGCGCCCCCCTCCGTACCTTCATTCCCACATACCTCCACCACAGATCCAGGCCGGTCGGGCTGCATCGAGCACCTGGACAGGTAGTCTGCCACCAACTGAAAGCTGGCAGGCCTATGCAGGGTGACAAAGTCAAAGGGCCCGAGGGACAAGAACCAACGCAGCACACGCTGTTTGGTATCCTTGTTCCTAGCCAGCCACTGAAAAGGAACGTGGTCAGTGTACAGTGTGAATCTCCTCCCCAGCAAATAATAACGCAAGGTGTCAACTGCCCAATTAATGGCCAGGCACTCCCTTTCGATCGTTGAGTGCACAACCTCATGCGGGAGAAGTTTCCAGCTCACAAAACACACAGGCCGTAGGAAGCCCTCAATTTCCTGCGACAGGACAGCACCCAACCCCAGGCCTTAGGAGTCATTTTGCAAGTAGAAGTGTTTCTGGAAATCAGGGCACATTAACATCGGATGCGTGGATATGCTGTATTTTAGCTCTTTGACTGCCAGAAGAACCGCAGGGTTGCCGGATAAGTCCGGAGAACCTCCATTCCTCAAAGCATCGGTCAAAGGTGCAGCCAGGGTTGAGAAGTTGGCTATGAAGTATCTATAATACCTAATAAACCCCAAGAACGCCCTTATTTGCTTCCTGGTGGTTGGAACCGGTATGTTTTGTATTGCTTCGATTTTGGATACCTGGGGCCTGATAACACCTTCACCCATGGTATTTAGTTTCCTGGGCCCCTAGGACTGTTTTCTTTGGATTGATGTGAAGACCGGCCTGGGTTAGAGTGCAAACCACTTCTTGGCGATGAACCAGATGCTCTCTCCATGACGCACTATATACCACAATATCATCGAGATATGCAGCTGCGTAGTTGTCGTGTGGTTGCAGAAGAACATCCATCAATTTCTGAAAGGCGGCTGGGGCCCCATGTAACCCAAAGGGCAGAACCTTGTATTGGAAGAGCCCCTGAGGTGTTGAGAAGGCTGTCTTCTCCTTATCTGATTTCCGGAGCGGGATCTGCCAGTACCCCTTGGTGAGGTCTAAGGTGCTAAAGTAACGGGCAGAACCTAGCCTTTCTAGCAGTTCATCCATCCCAGCCATGGGGTAGGCTTCGTATTGTGAGATTGCGTTGAGTTTTCTATAATCCATGCAAAACCGGATTGCTCCATCCAGTTTGGGCACAAGTACGATGGGTGAACACCAAGCACTGGTAGATGGTTCTATAATGTCCAACCGGATCATTTCTTCTATTTCCCTCCTTATGACCTGTCTTCGGACCTCTGGGATCCTGTAAGGTCGGCGTCGGACCGTTTGTCCGGGTAGGGTCTCAATCCAGTGCTCTATATTTTCAGTTCTGCCAGGTAGTGGAGAGAATGATTCTATACAGGGTTCAACTGTTTCCCGGATCTCGTTCTTCATTAGGTCCGTCAGGGTTGCACCCCATTGCACTGCTTCCAGTTGTCTGTATAGCGGTTTCTCCTTTATCCCATAGGCTGACAGGATGTCTACCAGGGTGGATTACGTCCATTTTTTTAAGAGGTTGATATGATATATTTTATCCAAAGTGGTTCGGTCGGGTAGATGAATCCGATAGTTAACCGGCCTCACTACGTCCTTCACTACATACGGCGCTCTCCACCGGGCTAACAGTTTGTTGGTGCTGGTGGGTAACAAGACTAGTACTCGTCCCCCTGGTTCTAACTTCTTTACACGGCTCCCTTTGTTATATGCCCTCTCTTGGTTGTCTTGTGCGAATCCTAGATTGGTTTCGGCCATTGTTCTCAGGGTGGTTAGGTCTTCCCGTAGTTCTTCAGCATATTCAGTTAAAGAGGTTTCTTGGTTGTTTTCCCAATCTTCTTTAACCAGATCCAGAATTGTTCGAGGCTGTCTCCTGAATACTAACTCAAAAGGTGAAAACCCAGTGGAGGATTGGGGCATATCCCTCAGCACCATAAGGATCAGAGGTATGACTCTGTCCCAGTCCTTTCCTTCAGGTCCTATCACCCTCTTCAGCATTTTCTTTATGGTCTTGTTATACCTTTCTACCAATCCATCCGTCTGGGGATGATGGACTGAGGTACGTAACTGTTTTATCTGTAACCTTTCGCAGACCTGTCGCATGATGGTTGACATGAAGTGTGTTCCTTGATCGGTAAGGATCTCGGTAGGCAGGCCCACCCAAGAAAAAAAAGGGATTAGCTGATCGCAAATTTGTTTAGCTGATGTCCCCTTTAGAGGAAAGGCCTTCGGGTATCTAGTGGCATAATCACGGGAGGATAGCTCAGCGGCAGCGTGCGCGTCTTGGAAGCAAGACGACACGAAGCAACAACAGGTTCGATCCCCGGGTCCGCGCTTAGAAACCTCTGGGTGTTTACGCGCGTTATAAATACGTAAGTAACTAAGACAAACAAAAAAAACCACAATTACACAACTAAGAAAAACAAACAATTCCTGTAACAGCGCCTCGATGCCTGCGGGCTGTTTGAGCGCTTTATAAATGTAAAATAAATAAATAATCCACGATAACCAACAAGTACTGGTACCCCCTACTTGCCGGTTCCAGTGGTTCTACCAAATCCATACCGATGCGCTGGAAGGGTATGGTAATCAATGGCATACGTCGTAATGGAGCCTTAGTTGGTTTTTCTCTGCTTGTCAGCTGACAGGTCTTGCATTCCTTGCAAAACTTAGCTACTTCTCCATAGATTCCTGGCCAATAGAATCTCTTTAAGATGTTTTGCTGGGTCTTTAAAGCGGCCATATGACCCCCGCACGGGTGGTTGTGGGCCAGTTGGAGGATAATCATACGATCGGCCTTGGGTAGAAGTAATTGCTCTTTTCGGACACCTTCTTCAGTTCGGTAGACTTGGTATAGTAAACTCTGTCTAGAGGTGAAACCCGGTCCCTTGGTTAGGTCTGGATCCTTCTCTGGCGTAGCCCTTTCAAGGGCCATTTTGAGGTTGGGGTCCGTCAAGGTCTCTCCCCGGATGGATTCCTCATAATCCTCTGGGTTCCAGGCTATCCGCTGGGTGGCATACATGGATTCACACCGTGCAAGACGGCTTTCCCTTTTTTCAGTACAGGTTTTCTTATGAATATGGGTACCTGGTTGTATTGGTTCTTGGGCGAAAGGTGCTTCACCCCACTAGTTGTGGTCCAGGGTGTTTAGTGCCTGGTGGAAGTGGGGTAGGTCGGTTTAATGACAACCGGGGCGGGTAAGGAAGGCAGGACGGCAGCTCGCATCTCTGTAATGTTATGGCCTACTTCTAGTCTTACGGTTTTCATGGGGTAAGCCTTTATGTCCCTGTGTATACAGCATATGGGTACTTGTACATTAGATAGGTAAGGTGAATCACTTACGGTTGGCAGTACGGCGGTCTGTCTGCTTCAGCTGTCGAGTAATGCTCAGGCTGGGATCCCGTCCACCCTGATGTCCATGTTATATGGTCCCTTGGACCTGGTTCTGCTTTCATAAACCCAATTTCCATCGGCTCTGTTCCTCTTCTTCGGTGGCAAAAGCGGGCTATATGGCCCCATTCGCCACAGTCATAGCACTGCGGTTGACGGAATCCTATAGCCAACGTAGATGAACGGCCTTCGTGGCTGAGATTTTTCTCCTCCTCTCCTCCGCTGGTCTCCACCTTGGCAATGTAGCTCTAGGTCCCATGGAAATAGGTGATTCATTAAGGGTTAACATGCTACGGTTGGATGGGCCTGTCCCAAAAGGTTTGTTCCCCCCCTCCGGCCTTTTGGTAGGCGGAAGCGATGGGCACTGCTTCTGCTAAGGTGGGCCGGTGATGTTGTCGGACCCACTTTTTCATTGGAGGGGTAGGGCCTTGATTAACTGTTCCAGGGTGACCTTATCCAGTATATCTTGTACGCCTGCGCCAGGCACTTGCAGCCATTTTTCTATGAGATCTTTCACTCGATAATAAAGCTGACGTGGATTCCCTCCGGGTTTAAGCTTAGTGTCTCGTAGCTTCATCCTGTAGGCTTCCTCATGGAGACCCAAACGGTCTAATACTACCTTCTTTATTTCGGCATAGGGGGTGGTTCCATTTGGGTTTACCGCTTGGTAAGCTCCTTGCATTATGCCTGATAGAAAAGGGGCGACGTACTGTTCCCATCGGTCCACGGGCCATTGAGCATTTCGGGCTATTCTCTCAAAGCCCGTGAAGAAGAACGCTGGGTCCTCGTCTTCCTTGAACTTTTGCAAGATGGCGGAGGCGACCATAGGCTGGTTTTGGGAGCTGGTCACTGCATCTGTTAGGTGAAGGATGATTTCCTGTTACTTCTTCTGGGATGCTCTCTGGAGGGTGCCCTGCAATTGGATATCCTGTTGGAAGGCCTGGCGGTCAGCTGCCGCCTGCTGGGCCTGTATTTGGAGGAGCTGCTGTAGCTGTTGTTGCCCCTGACAGCATTTGGATGATTTTTTCCATGGCGTTCTCGTATTCTGCCGACTACACCACTTGTGACAATTTGGACAGGAGCCGGTATTGATGCTTGAGAGAACTTTATTTCATTCACTGTTAATGTTCAGGGATGAGAAACTAAACGAAGGACCCTGGCTTTTGTACAGTTACTTCACTGCGTGTTCAAAGCCTGGGGTATATGTTCCTTGTGAGGTTTCTCCAACTCACTCAGGCCCGGTTAGGCCCACCAGTCGCTTCCACACTCCTCTCCTTCTCCCTGCAAAGAGCAACAGAAATGCCATTAGGCCAGTCCCTTTTATACCCAGTCCAAGGCTTGTAAGAGGGCCAATCAGGGACCATTCCCTTCCCCCTCCCTCTGATTGGTTGCGACTCGGGAGCCCTCCCTCTAGATATAGAGCTGCCTTCCTCCTTCCTGTTCCCTTTCTCCTGTTGGTTGAACCAAGACCTCCCACCAAGCCTCCAGTCCCTTGGTTGCTGCCGCTGCACATGTGTGCAGCATGGCGTGTGAGCCTCCTGCAGGCTCTGCCCACTGTGTATGGCATCTTGGGATCTACCCTACGCCCTGGCCGCCGTGTGGGATGTCCGGGGCCGTTGGTGTTACAGGTAAGGGGGGTGTGGGGTTGATTGTGTCCCCTGGCGGTGGGTTGCGTGGTACTTTTAACCCCTTCGAAGCTGAGCAGCCGGCTCGTGCTTGGTGCTCGAGTTCCCAAGCTCGGCTGCCGCCCAACGCCTGAGGAAAATGGGCCGGCCTGCAGCCCGTCTGTCTGCCGGCCCGTTTTGCTCTGCCGCAGTGTCAGCGACCCGGGCCAACCCGAGAGGGGCTGGCGCTGCGGCAGTGCAGGCAGCCCCGGCGATGGATGCCGAGCAGGTGTCCTCACCCACGCCTCTTCCCCAGAGCCCCGCTCATATCCCAGTTGCGGCAGTGCAGGCGGTGCCTGCACTGCCGCCTGAAAAGGTGTTCTCCCTGCCACTCCCACAGCACCCTGCTGCAAGCCCGGCCCGCACCCCCAGCGCCCCCCTCCATACCTCCATCCCCACACACCCCCAGAGTAATTGACTAATAGAGCAGTTTAAAAGGAATCTGAAATCAGGAGTTAAATTGGCAGTTACATCAGGAAGCCAACCAGCAAGCATGGGCCTCACTGCTGATTACCATGAGGAGTGGGACTCCCTCGCCACACAGCGACACGAAAGGTAAGCCTTCTTGGGCTTTATGTGGTCTTCAACAGCCCCCCTGCTCAAGCGCCGCACAGTGTATCTTTACAGTTTAAAGACGAAATGAAAATCATGAATTTAAATTATTATAAAGAAATATTCTGGTGAAAACCCCTGGCACAATGTTTGTTTGGTGCTGTGTGCCCCGACATCCCATAGCGAGGCAGCATTTGGTCTCCTTCCATTATGGCCACCCCTGATCTGTAGGCAATGAAGTGACTGGCCACTGGGGGAAGGATCACTCTGATTGGGCCCTCTTTCTGCAAAAGGCCCAATCAGGCAAGCCGGCAGGGGAATCCCAGCCCAACCCCCAAGGCCCACTCCTGAGGCCCTGTCTGTGTCTGTCCGGGCCAGGAAGTGCTGAGGGCACCCTCCCTCCAGGCCCTCCTCGGCACATCATGAAGCAGTTGTTGCCAACTCAGTCTGGTGCCCATGGACTCCCATTCTGCTGCAAGTCGTCAAGTTAGGGATGGCTGAACACTGCCTCCTCCACTGACAATTTAAAACGTTAACTGTCTCTGGTCTCACTGTATCTTCCTCTCCCCACTGCATTGTGTCCTGTTTGGACTTTCAAATTTAGGTGTTGTGCTTTTTAACGTCCTGCACCCCAGATTGTACCCGGCTTTTTTTAACCTGTTTGGACTTTCAAATGAGGTGTTGTGCTTTCTAACATCCTGCTGCCCTGTGGTCTGGGCCAGAACTAACAAAGCAGCCTCTATACTCTTTTACTCAACTATTCTCTGCCACCGTGATGGCTCCTTCGCTTACAAAGTCCAGAAAGAAAAAGCACAAAAAAGAAATACTGAGAGCCAACCCTGGACTTCCCATCGTATTTATTTATTTATTCATATTTGTTGAGCGCACAGCAGCTCGTGGGCATCTTGGCGCTTGTTACATTGGTGTTTACAGCTTAATTACATACATAGATACATACAACGGACGAATGACATCATGGGGTTATACAGTGGGGGTAATAGCATAACTGCTTATACTTCCTATAGGCATATAGGAATAGGGTAGTATAAGGGAGAAAGTGAGTTAGGTGAAGAGAGCCGTTTTGAGATTTTTGCAAAAGGCATGGTGAGATGTTTTGGCTCCGAGGGCTGTAGGCAGTGTGTTCCAGAGTTTGGGGGCGAGGTAGGGAAATCCAATACCTCCAGCCTTAGCCCTGTTGATGCACGATACAGTGAGTTGGTTAGAGTAGTGTAATCTAGTAGGCCTGGTGGATTGAGCTATGGTAAGCATGTCTGAATGGTTGATGCATTTGTGTGTGGGTGTGAGGATTTTTAATGTGATGTGTTCTTTGACTGGGAGCCAATGAGCGGTCTTTCTTGCTTGTGAGATGTGGTGTCTTTTAGGTATATTGAGAGCAGCTCTGAGTGCGTTATTCTGGGTGGTTTGGAGTCTTGCTTAGTCGGCTAAGAGAGCATTGCAGTAATCCAGCTTGGCTCCTATTTTGGCTCTGGCAATGGAGAGGCGGTTGTTCATTGTTAGAAATTGTTTTATCGTATTGATCAGCTTTGTGCTCAGGGCAGAAGCTGAGACTATAGCGCTGACTTGTTTATCTATGGATAGCGTAGCATCAATGTGTACACCAAGAGTTTTAACAGAAGTTAGTACAGGGATGACACTGTCATCGATACGGAAGTTTAGGTATGATGAGTCAAGATTGGCTAATGTGGACTTTTGCCAAAGAATGAGGATTTCGGTCTTGTCCCCATTGAGGCATAGACTGTTCGTTGCCATCGATGCTTGTATGGTGGAGTACATTTTCTGTTGGGTATTGGTGTCATGTTTGTAGTTCCCAGTAAGGGGGAGGAGCACTTGGGTGTCATCAGCATAGTTTGTGTATGTGATCCCAAGTGCGTCCAGTTTATCGAAGAGAGGCTTGGTAAAAAGATTATAGAGTGTGGGGGCCGTAGAGGATCCTTTGGGTACACCACAGTGAATGATAGTGGGTTCTGCATTCGCCATGTCTGAGAACACTTTCATAACCCTGCCTTCTAGGAATGATGTGAACCATGTCACAGCATGCTTGGAGAAGTATGCAGCCATGAGGTGATTAGTGAGGGTATTATGATCAACCAGGTCAAACGTTGCTGAAAGGTCAAGGAGTAGGACAAGCGTGGGTTTGCTTTTGTCGAGGATGTTGGTGATTTGATTTTTTAGATCTAGTAGAGCGGTTTCAGTTCCATGCCTTTTGCGGAACCCCTATTGCCTCTTGCCTAAGATAGAGTTGGTTTTCAAGGTATTGTTGGATTTGTCTATGGGCGGCTTTATCTAGTATTTTAATGAGAAATGGGATGGTTATTATTAGTCTGTAATTATTCGGTTGAGAGGGGTCTAAGGTTGTTTTTTTTAGAAGTGGGCGCACCCATGCCTCTTTCAAGCTGTTGGGGACTGAGCCAGATACGAATGAGGCATTGATGAAGGCTGCAAGAAGGGGGGCGAGTTGCTCAGCACATTCCTTGATAGTTTTGGGTGGGCATACGTCACCTTTGCATTGTGAGGGTTTGAGGTGTTTCAGGATGTCAATGACATCAGCTTCTGAGATTTCCCTAAATGCAAATTCTGGGAAGTTGTTAATTTTGGAGTTAGGAGTGGTCTGCCTTGGGCGGTTCTGCTTGGGAAGGTTTTTGGATTGTAGTCAACTATGTCAGTGCTACTTCCAGAGAGGTCTTCACTGACATCCTTTTCTCTGTCCCTTCTCCAGATCTATGGACTCCTCATCTCATCTCCACCCTCCTCTCTTTCACAACCGCTCTCATTGATGGTGGCACCAAGTGGGAAGTCCTCCTGGCCGGGTTCTCATCATCACACTGCATCATTAATATCTACCACACAGGCACAGTCTTGGTTCAGTCCTCAACCCAACCTCCTCTTTTTTGACCGGCACCTGCCATCCCTCATTAACTT
Organism: Ambystoma mexicanum; assembly: GCF_040938575.1. Taxonomy (NCBI): domain Eukaryota; kingdom Metazoa; phylum Chordata; class Amphibia; order Caudata; family Ambystomatidae; genus Ambystoma; species Ambystoma mexicanum. The sequence goes on from NC_090926.1 coordinate 19,691,744, forward strand.
CTTTCCTTCACCTGCCTCTCCCCCTACCACTCTCTCTGTACCTCCCCTCTGACTGGTGTACCACACCCCTGTACTCCTCCTCAGAAAACCTTCAAAGGGAGAGACCTCCTTCACCTAGCTACTCTTAACACCTGCTTGGCCAATAAATACTCTGCCGTCATCTGCCTCCTTCTTGAAGACACTGACCTCGACATTCTCACTCTTACCAAGACATGGTTCAATGCCAGCTGAGTCACTGCTTTTGACTCCTTTCTTCCTGGTGGCTTCAAGATCATTTCCAAGCCATAACCTCACTGTGCTGGTGGTGGGGTTGCCTTAATCTTCCCTGAGTGGGTTCCTTCTTCCTTCATACACACCCATCTCTACTCTTCCTGCGAGAGCCTGGTATGCAAGTTGGTCATCTCTCCCTCCTCCTCTCTGACCATTGCTACTATCTACAGGACCTGCAGCACTACCACCCCGTTCCTCTCCGAATTGCCTGATTTCTGCTCCTCCCTACTTTCAATCACCTCCAGTCTCCTTCTCATGGGCAATTTCAACATCCAACTGGACTCCCCTGTCACAGAATACACTCTCTTCCTTGACTTCTGCACTTCTCTATCCCTCTCCATTCTCCCTTCTGGTCCCACCCACTCATCTGTACACACTCTGGACACCCTCATCCATTCTGACCTCTCTGCCCCCACCCCCTCCGGTCACTCCACTCTCTTGGTCAGACCATTCCCTCCTCTCCTCTCACCTCAGTCGCCTTGGACTTCTGACTGAACCTCCTCCAGCCCTGCCAACCTCACTCACGAACATCCGTCTGATGAAGCAAGTGTCTGCTGCTTCCTTCGCATCCACCTTCATCCCACCTGACTCTACCACAGACTCTGCTTTCAGCAACCTCTATTTGGCCATTACAAACACCCTTGACATTCTTGCCACAGTCATGGGCATCCACCTGAAGCCTGCCTCCAAGTGCAACACATGGTACGACTCTGAACTTGCAGCCCTGAAAGTGCAGAGCTTTAGAACAGAGGTGGCAAACCTCAGGCTCACCCTCTGACAAACTGGCCTGCCACCTGCTCCAAAGGCAATACAGCCTCTCCATCTGAGACAAGAAAAGGGCTCAAATACAGGCACGGGTATCTGGTGCTTCCAATACACAGCTGAACTCTTTAAAATCTGCAGGGAACTAGCCAAACCTTCCACAGCCCCCTCTTCCCCTCTTTTGTCCCAGGCCCTCTGCCACTCACTGGCCACACACTTCACTACTAAACCTCTGACTGTCCTGAGCACCCTTATTATCCTCCCACCCAACCTGTCCCTCACTCCCATGCATCCTTTGGCTTTTTCACACCCTCCTTCCTCCTTCCTCCTCTCTCTCCTCCTTCACCCCTGTCACACCTGAAGAAGCCACCAGAGTTTTCTGCTCCATGAAGGTTTCTTCCAAACAGGTTTCCCCTTGCTCCTCCAGAACAATCAAGGACAACATTGGCTCTCAAGCAACCGCACTTGCTGACCTCGGCAACTACTCTTTTGGCACTTGACCTTCCTTCAAGCACTCCCTTGTGTGCCCCCTCCTGAAAAAATCTTCAGTAGAAGACCCTACATGTCTAGCCAACTACCACCCTATTTCTATCACCCCCTTTCTTGGGAAACTGCTGGAGAAGCTGGCTTTTCTACAACTCACCTCACACACTGAACTTGTTGGTGGTCTCCACAACCAACAATCAGGATTCCGAGCATCCAGAGGCATGAAAACCGCTCTTCTGAACACCTGTGAAGAACTGCTTGCTTCTCTGGACTTCAACTCTCCAGCTGTCCTCATCCTACTCAATCTCTCCTCTGCTTTCGACACAGTCAACCATTCTATCCTCATAAAAAGGCTCCATGATACCCTTGGCATCTCAGGGAGGGGACAGGACTGGCTGGCCTCCTTCCTGACTGACCGATCGTCCTTCATCAACTCTACGACCCTTCCAGCTAATCCAGAATAGGGCAGCAAGATTTATCCTTGGCCGTAAACCCAGGGATTGCATCTCTTCTGCCCTAAAAACTCTTCACTAGCTCCCGATTGCTGCACGGATTAAATTCAGATCCCTCTGAATTATCTACAAGGCTTTCTGGAGCCTGGGACCAGGCTATCTGCAATGTCCTCTTACTAAATACTCTCCCTCTAGACCCCTGCAGTCCTCTGGCACCAACTCTCTGTGTGTAAAGCGTTTTTCTAAACAGAGGGCCGGAGGTGATCCCTTTCTTCAGCTGGCTCCCACCTATGGAACAGCCTCCTCTTTCCACTTTTTCTTGAACAGGACTTCCTCAAATTCCAGAAGCTCCTCAAGACTTAATGCTTCACCTCCTCCCTCCTCTGCTAATTCTCACAGTTGCTGTTATTGTTGACCAGGTCCCCTATGCATCCTTTCGGGTCCTGACCTCCCACACCCAATCGCCTCAGCCACTGCCTACTGTGAGCACCCAGAAGGTGTCTCACCCTCTAGTCCTCGGGCATCTGTCATCGAGGTGGCCAGGACATGGCCCTCAAGTTTGGATCCAGTTCCTGGGGGTGGACCAATGCAGTAGGATCAACTGGGTGTGGGGTCTTCGGGGGATGGGACACCTGATGGCGAGACATGATATCCCCCTCCCTGTAACACCTTTACCCCATCCTACCCAGTAGGATATTTAGGAACTCAACCCCACTCCCCCTTTCCCTTCATAAACACTTTCACACGGAAAGCCCCCTCTGGGAGAAAACATACTCACACTCGAGCATTATACCTGACATGTCCCATTACTATGGCCAGGTAAGGTCAGGCCATTACTGGTAATCACTTACACCTGACTTCCATTAAACTTCCCCACACGGATAAAATGCGGAGTAGGAGAGCACACTCTGAGCGAGGCAAAGCACAAGAAGGAACAGTACTTTTCCAATGGCAGCTGAATGAGGGAAGAAACATGTCAAACCAAGAAGGGTACGCAAGGAGGGAGATACCCTTGACCTTTTCGGTGAGAAACCGTTACTTTTCAGAACCCTTCAAATTAGAAAGCATAAGGCTGGAAACCAAACTGAAGAATCCTGTATTGTGTGTCAGAGATACCCAGTGCCCTCTTGCATGGGTGACCTAGCCGCGGAGGAATCAGCAGCCGCCATGGTACCATCCTTGGCTCCAAGATCAAAGCAGTGCCTGATAGATCAACACAGTCAGTGAGTTGGAGAGACCGATATAAGACCGGTCTGTGTTGAAGTCAAGGCAAGCGGCAACATTGGATAAAGAGCGCAAGAACGAAGATTGAAACACGTGTGATGAAAGTGAAGAACTTTCAAGTGAAGAAGCTTAATTGCTGATGGATGTTTGAACATTTACGAGGAAAAGATACAATACCAATGACAGAGTGGTCCGGTGCCGCGTGGGTGCTCAATCGAAGAACTCTGTAAAGGTATCCAGCCAAGAAGTGTCAGAAACAAAAGTAAGTGAATCGAAGTGGTCCTGCGACGGTTTAAGCAAAAACCATCACACATTTGAAAGTCTTTGATTTTTGATATCAAAAGGAAACATAGAAAGTGATATTACATGGTCCGAACCCGAACGAGGGAGATCAAGCATGAATGTTGAGCTAAAGAGATCCGAGCCCGAACGAGGGAGATCCATGGTATGAGCCCGAACGAGTGAGATCAAATGTGAATATTGTGCTAAAGGGATCTGAGCCCGAACGAGGGATATTCATCGTCCAACCCCGAATGAGGGAGACCAGTTGTGAACATTGTGGTAAAAAGGGGTCCAAGACTGAAGGATGGATAACTATGATGAATACTGGAAGCGAGAACCTGTGCATGTGAAAATCCTGATAAGAAAGTAACTTTGGTGCTTGTTTGTTACGACAGGCCGTCTGCAGTAAGAGACTGTTATTGGAAAAGGAGACTTTGGCAAAAGGCCCAGATACCTATGCTTTTAACTGTATCCTCGTGGATTAGAAGCCAAAGTATTGCGAAGCTCGAACGTGTCACCTTGCCCCATGCTGCAAACGTGGGGAAGGGAAGCCAACTGCTCAACTATCCTGACATATTATTGCTTGAACACTTTTCTTTTTGCATACACCATTGTCTAACACCGTTTTGTATTTAGAAGTAAGGATTGGCAATAGGTTTATTAGTATAGGCCCTTTTATTTTGAAAGTCTTAACTAGGACTGCGTTATTATTATTTGAAGCTCGTAGCTTGCTCCCATCATTAGATTTTGGTATTGACAGGCATTCAACCAACCCATTGAAGTTCAATAAACACGCTCTAGCTGTGATCACTTGTGCCTGTCTTCACTGTTTGATTTCATGCATTCCTTACACTACCTCTCAGCACTTGCCTCAGCACCCACCGGCCTCCTTGCTGCCGGCTTGTACTGTCGACCTAATGCGGCTCTAGGTTGCATAGCACTTACCATACCATGCACTTCATTCGTTGCTGATGTACGATCACTGACATTCCCGCACCTATCCCCACTCCCACTTCCCCTCTTCTTGCTGTACTTGCACGTTCTGAACACTCACAAGGCACGGTAGCTTCGTCCTCATCCTCCACTTTTTTCTTTTTGCTTTAATCCCATGTTTCCTCCCTGCTGCTCTGTGGGTGCTTTGAAACAGAATTGACTTACTGCATAAGCGCCTAACAAATGCACAATAAAATAAAAAATACAATAAAGGCCTAGTGCAAATAAATGTGTGCTCAAAACAGGTGGAATTTTAAACATGAGCTTGTTTTTATCTTCTGTCCTACTACACCACAAAGCACAACAGGGACCATCTTTTTCGAGATAATGTGCAGACAAGTTCCTTGCACTGATATGTGTCCCAGATCGATGTGATCCTGAGGACAGATATTCGTGTGTGCACAAATCCCATTGAAGTGAGTGGCACTTAGATCAGTGGACCATGGATGGACCATGTCAGCAGGGGGCCTATGCAAAATGACATCTCTGAAAGTGGGGTAACCCTGAAGCCCCTCCCTCTATTTGGAGCTCGGCTGTTTGCAATGGTGAGAGTGAGAGCCACCACCCAGAGCCTGCTACCAGGCCCAAGTGGTGCACCTGCATTAGGGGAGCTGGCACCAGGTTCATAGACTTTGTAATGTATTGATATTCCCTTCATTCCCTTTCCTTGATGTCTTGCTCCCCTTTCCACATAAAGCAGGAAGATGTAGTGCAGCCTACTTATGGATGGATGTTGTCACATGATCCTGCATGAGAGCCACTACAATATTAGTGGGGCATGTGTTTGGCAACGGCTATTTCCTCTCAGCTGCTCGATGCCACGCGCCACTCACACATTGTTCTTCTTACCCTTACATACACGTTTCTACCAACTCCTACACCCTGCGTCTTCTGAACAGAGAACTTGCTATGCAAGGAAACAGAAAGGAAGATTTGTGCGATGCTGTTGGACGTTTCAAGGGAGCACCCAAGCTAATTCCTGTCATTGCCACATTGCTCTTGACAAATGGTGCAGTTCAATGAGAGTTGTATTGTCCCAGATTGGCCAATTAATTCCAATTTTAACTTGGAGTGCTCTTTCGTACAGTTTGTTCTCTCTCTGAGGTTTTATAAACTAGTCACAAGGGGGGGCAGGAGGGGGCTAACTTACCTGTGCTTCTCTTGGGAGGGACCTTGCAGCACCCTACACATGCCCGAGTGTAAGGCAGCACAGTCCACCCGTGTTCAGCAGGGGCACGTCCCTTGCAATGATGTTTGTCTATTTGTATGCGCAGCATGCAAGGAGTTGTGTGAATGGTGGGTGAATGCATGGTTGAAAGTGTTGTATGTGTGTGTTTGTGCCAGCCCTCAACCCTAAATTTTAACGGGCCTGGCCGGCCACTAATTGCATGAGTGAGGGCTGATGGTTTGCTTTATCCTTGATGCAGAGAACCATGCATTAAGGAGAAAGCAAACATAAGTGTTATTACAAGGCTAAACTGGACCACATTGATTGTAGGGCCGTCTAGCCATGCAATAAAACGTATCATGATTGTTTACCCTTGACACACAATAACTGCATCAAGGGTAAAGCCAGGGGCAGTGTCAGGGCTTCTCAGTTGAAAAAGGCCTTGAGACACGGGGGTGAATGGGGGGGGGGCTAACTCCCCCCTTGTTGCCAGTAAGCAGTCTTATCAAACACAGCAGTGTATTCCTTTCTATTTACTTTTGCTCGGAGGCTTGAATTGTGCACTTTGAAGCACTCGCCTTACAAGCTGCATTTGCTGGAACCCTTTCGGCCATCACTTTCCTGGGGTATACGGAAATGTTATCACCTCGTTGCCTTTTAAATCTGGTTCCTCCACATCAGCCACTTGCTGACAAAGAAGGCTTTAAAGCTTTTCAGTGAGCATTTAGTGTTACAGCTCCCTGCTGGCTGGCCGGCTCGTGATAATCTGCAGCTATTTACCCCCGGCTGTATTTCTTCATCTCCATTATAATGTATGCACCATGCAGCTAACTGCAACTGTTTTTCACTCTAAGCAATGGGAGACCCCAACCATCATATTGAAATTGGCCCCCACACATCTTCAGCCAGGCCTCAGTAAAGCAAACCTAAGTGTTATCATGTGGCTAGACTGTGAAAGTAGGCCAGTCTAGCCAGTAATAAAATGTAGGTTGCACAGCAAGTCTGGATATACTTTCTGTGGCTTGGCATTTTTTACTGGCTGGGAGTCCTTATACAGTAATAATGTCATATGTTGGTGCAGCCAGCATGGACATATATGGGAACAGAAAGCATGAAAATAATTTTATACTGGCATGTGTTGTGACAAAGGCGGCATGGAAAATTCTCCTGTGCACGGTTGCTGACTTGCATCTATTGGGTTTTTGTATCTGCTACCATACAAATCCAATTGCAAACTGTATGGCTTTTTAGCACATTTTTCAAAGAAAAGTGCTGAAAAATGCACCATTGTTTCAAATAATTTCTCACGTGCGAGAAGCCCTCTCAAGCACCCCTTGTTTGGTTAGGGCTACCTCACTGGGCTCTGTCGATCCTACATAATTGGCAGACCATTTAAGCCCCTCCAATTAAAAAATTCACCAGCTGCCACTGAACATCATCTACCTGTCGCTGTGTATAATGTGTGTTTTAATGTGCACACAGGGGCAGGACACTCCTTAATGCTGGCGTCACGCACCACAAGGAACATAATCCATCTAAAAAAAAGGACAAATTCGTTTTTGTAAACACTTACAGCAATATGTCAAACCAAATAAAAAAAGAATTTTAAAAAACTGGCCAATTCTGGACAAAAGTGAGACGCCACTCCCTAGACCCACAGTGGCCTTCAAAAGAAGCAAAAACATTAAAGATCTTGCTACCCATAATGACATAAACATAAGGCAACATAGCCAAAAAACAATCACTGAAATCTGGAATATGTCCCCTATATTCGGCCATTTCCCCTGTGGACAATGCACCTACTGCAAATTTACCAGCAAAAGTACAGAGGTCGACATTGGCTTACCATCCCCTTGGAAACAGAGCAAACACACCAACTGCAACGCTGCAATGGTAATTTATGCCATTTGGTGCCCTTGCCAGAAGATCTATATTGGCAAAACAGACAGAAGAGTGAAACTAAGGATCGGGGAACACAGACGCTGCCTAAAAAACAGAACCAGCAATGCAGCGCTGGTAGATCACTGGGTCGAAAATCAACACTCAGTAGATGATATCAAGTGGACAGTCCTGTATAAATTGCTACCTAGCATGGATAGCAACCGAGACAAATGCACCCTGCTCCGCAAAGAACCACAACAAATAATTTTTTTAACTAAAAGTACAATAACTGGTCTTAATGAAAAAAATGACTGGCACCACATATAACACGTGTTGAATACACCATCCAGCGAGTAAATTTGGGTCACTTAGGCACCTACTTAATGAGACCTCCTGTTGCTGTGCTACTGCTCCACTTAAGACATTCTCCTGTCAGCCGGCATCAGGGCCAGGAGTCCACAAGGCTATGCGACTTATGGTTTAACCTCTCCGCGAGCTTATATAGTTCCTTCGATAATACTGCCTAAATGCCGTTTGCAATGCCTCTAAACGATCACCTTTATCCAAATAAAACTGAGTTGCCGTAGATCAAGAGGACGTAACATGAACTGTTCTCCTGATTCACTGGTGGGAGTGGTTCCACCCTACCTGCTATTACCGTGCAAATTCCTGATTAACACAATGTCCAATAGAAAGGCACGCCACTTCCACGCACTTCCTTACTTAAGGAGATTAGCATGTCACATGAACGCAGATCTCTGGACTCAGATGCACTGGGATCCCAGCCCCATAGCAGCACGTACAACCTGCGGGTAAGTGAAGACCGGGCCCCTGCGACCTTCTGCGCTAGAGTATTGTATGCGGCTTTTACTCTTCCCCATGTGGATGCCACTTTTGGTCTCGTTTTTCTGTACGTCTGAGGACGGGTCATTGGCCCCGTAAAAAGGCATACGCCAGTATAACTTGTGATCCATTGCATTTATGCTGGTTCCCCGCGGAACCTCTGCTCTTCCACCCAACGTACCCTTTCTCCAGTGGTTCCACTTATACCATGATTCGCAGCGGTTTTCTCACCAGCTTCGACGTGAACAGCATGTAACATTGCGACTTTATTGGGAGTTACAGCCACACCTGCTCCTCCGAAGCAGTTACACCTGTGCTTGCCCAGCGGCATCAACCTAAGGTGTCTCATTCACCGAGTAGAAAAGGTACTTCAGTCTTTTTTACCAGCGCACTGTATGAAACACAGCCCCAAATGTTGACGCCTTGACACCAATCCTTTGACTGTAGCCTTTATCTTTTCTCTATTCCAAAGCACCCAGATCTGGACTACTCTAGGCTTATCTTCCCTACTGGCAATTACCTCCATTATGGGAGGCCTTGTTGTACGTGCGGCCGACACCATCTTGTGCTTCTGCGCCCATATTACTTGGAATACAGCATATTGAGCATCATATGGTAAGCAGCTTGCATGTGAATGAACTTTCTGTGCTCCTGGGACATGCCCACGTGGTTTTCGCATTTGAGTGGCTCAAGATTGTTTCTTCCAGCACCATGGGTTTCCCTTTGACCGCTACACTGTTATGGACCCATACACACGCAGTCGGTATTGTGGTGCCATCAGCTCACCCTTGGGCTTACATTTTGGCTTTGTTTCCCCGCGGGGCTCAGTTTCCCTTTTGTTTCCCCGCGTTGTCCCCCTATCTATCAATGCCCTTAGGGCCATTAAGTTGCCCTCCTTTGTATAGGCACGGTATTAACACCGGACTCAGCAATCTTGTGTCGATTTTTGGACATGTTTGCTTTAGACTCCTGGTAATCCTACCCATTGTCTTACTGTTTTGAGGTGATCCGCAGTGACACTAGGAGCCACGCTGAGGACACATCATTTACTCTATCTTGAGCATTCTAAGTTTCGTGAAGTGTCCTTTTGTGACACTCCTATGTGTGTTGATGTCAAATTTAGATTGTTTATGGTACTGACAGGATATATACCTTGTCATGACTTAGCAGATTTTGCACATTGTTAATTACAGTGTTTTGTGTGTTACTCTATGTTGACAGTCCCTGAAGAATTTCCATGCACAATTCTTGCACCTGTTACATTTTGGAAAGAAACATGTTGGAATGACTTATATGTATGTGGATGAATGAGTAATGGTGAGTTTGAATGTAGTTTTAGATTAAGTTTACATGCGTATTTGCACAGCACATGACGCTTTCATGACACCACTGATATTTTAGGTCATCTGAACAAACACTTTTGACTTATTGTTCTACTGTCCGTAACATTTTTGCACTGTCTATATCTATGTCAGTTAACACTATTGAATTATTTGAGTATTCTCTTTCTGTGTTGATTTGTTATGGTGACCACTTGTGGCACTTTTTAAGGATTTCTTTTATATGGGAATAAAAATGTTATTTTTGAAGTCAGACCTGTTGTGTGCTTCTGAATTTAATGTAGTGTAAGCACTAACAGGTTTAGTAGGTTTCTGGTCTCACCCCTGGTATCACATTGAAAAAACAGTATTAGCAGCTTGCTAACCCTAATCTCTGTTGATAAAGGTGATAACCTTAATGAGGTTCGGTTAGCAGTGGGCAGTGCCACTCCCTCAGCCTCTTTTTGTGTGTAATGGTCACGCACCACACGCCATCATGCCATCCTATATATATTTATGAATATGATAAAAGAGTTAGTCTGGAATAAACCTTTCTTTGGTAGACAAGTACAACTTTGCTGAAGTTGATTTGCAGTTGTAATAATAAACCACATTTGGGTTCCTCCAGAGATAAACTCAAAGGAGAGGTTTCTTGCATCTCCTGTTTGCGGCAGCGCTGCCGCCGCTGGCCCAGTACACAAAATCGAAAGGGGGCCTCACCAAATGTTTTGCGACGGGCCTCACCACACCTTGTGACAGCCCTCAGTGTAGCAAGAATTTGATATGTAGTGTCAGAAAACGTGACGCGCACCAGCAGGTAGGAGAACTCATATATTTATTATAAATACATGTCATAGAAGGAGCCCTGCTAACTCCGGCTCTGATTCTCCACTCCAACCATCCCCACTCTCAGCATTCTCCCCTCAAACCTCTCATGGCAGAATGTCTTGTGCGGGGGAGCCCGAGAAGCAGAAAGCAGACTCTACACTACACATCCAATACTCTTCACGAAGACCCCCAAAGGCATCTCCTGAGGTGCTGAACTTCATCGTATATTTATTTATTTACTGTGCATATGTAAGGTGCTTAGACATCAAGGAATTGTGTTTCAAAGCGCCCCCAGGGCAACATGGAGTGAACATGGGAACGAAAGGCAAATATAATAACAATGAAAGAGAAAAAAAGTGGCGGTCCTACTAGGTCTTGTGAGCATTCAGAACGTGCAAATGCAGAGTGAGAGAAGGGACGATGGAGAGGGGTAAGTGCTTGGAGTTCCACGGAGTGAAGTAAAAGGGAGTAAGTTGCAGGCAACTGTTAAGTGCCTGCCAGAGATCACTTGGTAAGAGTGGTCAATTGCCAATAAAATAAGTTCAGGCCAGTGGGCGCCCAAAGGCAAATGCTGGGAGTGGGCAGAGGCTGAAGGTGATTGAGAGGAAGGCCAGGACCAAGAAGGACACATAAGGACCCTGGTCACCAATCTCAGCGACTGTGGGGTTTAGCACGGGAGGGCAATGGGGAAGGAGGAGGTGAAAAGGAAAGTCTTAAGCAGCTTCTGGAATTTGAGGGGATCCAGCTCAAGATGGAGAGGAGGGTGGAAGCTGTTTCAGAGGAGGGAGCCAGCCAAGGAAAAAGATCAGCCACCAGAGAAGCGCTTGACACGAAGAGAGTTGGCGCCGGAGGGGCATAAAGATCTGGATGGAGAGTATTTGGTGAGAACCACTTGTAGATAGTATGGTCCATGGCCCCAGACAACCTTATGGTCTAGATCCAGTGGAGAGATTTTAGGGCTGGAGAGATAAGACACTGGGCTTGAGGCCAAGGATAAGTCTTGCAGCCCTATTCTGGATCAGCTGGGGTGGGGGTACGGAGAAAGAGGGTAGGCTAAGGAAGAGGCTGTTGCAGTAATCCAGCCTAGAGAGTACCAGAGCTCTAGAAACATTGTGCTTCTGGGGGAATGTGAGGAAAGGAAGGATTCCTTTAAGGAGGTAGAGTTGAAAGTGGGCCTTCATGGCAAGGTCCTGGATGTGAGGGACGAAGGAGAGAGAGGAGTCGAAGATGACTCCCAGTTTTTTAGGTTCAGGTGAAGGAGAAGGGTGGCCAGAGTGAAGGGAAGAAAGAGGGAGCTGGAGTCCCAATAGGAAGGATCTCCATCTTACTGGTGTTGAAGCAGAAACCATTAGATCACACCAGGACTGGATGGCAGATAGGCAGTTAGGAATGATGGAGGAAGTAAGGAGAGGTTCCGAGGGAAGTTTGAAGAAGAGTTGTGTGTCATCTGCATAACACTGAAAGTAAGGGAAGAAAGTGGAAATTAGGTGAGGAAGCGGAGCAAGATAGATGTTAAAGTGCCAGGGCGGGAAGGTTGGAACCCTGGGGAATGCCATAGGTGGAGATAGAGGTGGGAGAGGATGAAGAGCCCAGGATAACCTGGGAATGACGGTCAGTCTGGAAGGAGGTCAGCCAGATGAGTGCTTGCTCTAAGATACCAAGGGTATCGTGGAGCCGTTTTATGAGGATGGAGTGGTTGACCATATCAAATGCAGAGGAGAGATCAAGTAGAATGAGAACAGCAGGAGAGTTAGAGTCAAGAAATGCAAGCAGTTCTTCACAGGTGTTCAGGAGAGCAGTTTCCATGGCAACATAGTCTCTGAGGTAACACAGACTGCAGCACCTTCTTCCACTTCTGGAGCTGGATAGCTCCCCGTCTGTAGTGCACGGCAAAGGATGATTCACCAACTCTAATGGAACAACCCTGATGCAAAGCACCCCCTGGGGCGTCAGAGTTGGCACTTGTCTCAAGAATCACATGCTCCAAGTTCCAAACCCTGTTGTCCTCCGTCCTAACAGCAAACTTGAAAACTTCCTTCACTCTGACCACTTACACACTCCATCCCGAAGGGCCAGAGGAAGTTTGATCTTCACTCTGTGCCCTACACTCAGGGGCACACTCACTCTGGGTCCAGTCCGGTCATAGATGTCCTTGTTTCTTAACTGACTCTTTGTAATATTCTCTCTCATCCTCTCCAACTTCCCATCCGCCAAAGCGGGCCAACCCAACCACAGGGGAAACAAATGTATGTTTGCTTTTCTCCCCTTTCTGCGCTCAAAGGGCGACACGCCTGTGCTGCTGCATAGAGTGAATGAGTGAGCTATCACAGACTCCCTCACAGCAGTCTTCCAGTCATGCCCATTTGCCCATCCTCACCTTATTGCTTCTATCAACACTCTGTTAAAGCGCTCCACCACCACCTTCATATGTGGGTGATAAATATTGCTGGTCTTGTGCATGATGGAGTGCATGCCGCAAAAGTCATTCAAGTCCTTTGATCTGAATTGAGTACCATTATCAGTGACAATGACCCTGCGGTAACCTTCCCTACCATATAATTCCTCAAGGAATTCAATCACTCTCCTCGTAGTTCACTGGTCATCACAAATACTTCTGCCCACCTGGTGAGAAGGTATATCACCACCAGGCAGAACAATTGCACCCCATCACACCAAATTGGACCAATCACATCCCACGGCTGTGTAGGGATGTCCGTCACAGCCATCAGACACTCCATTCCAACGCACACCTTATCACTTTATCTGGATGTCACAGGCCGGCCACCAGTAGTCATTTCGAATCCTTTGTTCAGTTTTCACAAGGCCCTGATGTCCCTCATGACGGAGTTCACCAGGTGCTCTGGAAGAATCATTTTATCACCTCTCCACAGCATTCCACCCTGGATACATAGCTCATCCTTCACATCCCACAGACACTTGAGGCCGAGATCCTCTGCCTGCTTCCCCTCTGGCGCCCTTCCAACACTGCATTTCTGATTTGGCTCAATTTCTCAACTCGCATTTCTCTCTCCCATTACGCTCAAGGAATTGTAGATATCTTTAATGTTGGTTATATTTTGAATGTGAGTGCAGTTGAACTATTGTCTTCAAGGACTATGGAAAGTACTTTAACGTTTGGTGTAATGCTGCCTAACAAATGATAGAATAGATTAAATGCTCAAATAAATCACGGAAAATGGCGGCATGCCATGGTTATTAATGGAAATTAGTCTGTAAAGTCACGCGTACAACGCGTCACGTCACGGCACTCATTTGGATGAGGTTAGTGTTCAGTAATGTTAGAGTCATACCGTGAAGCTAATGAGATAGAGAGCATGCAATAATTGAAGCCCGTTTTGGGATGGGTAAAATATCTCTGGTGGCTCTTTGGGAACTGAGAGAAGTTAGTAATTTGAATGTGAGAAGTAGAATTATTGTTTGAAAAGGACCACGGAAGGTACTGTCCTGGTTGATGTAATGTTAACAGAGACAAAACAGACGAATTACTCAAAATAAAAACAACCAATGTTTTGAGTGGTCAAGGTGGAAAATGGTGGTACGCCATGTTTATTAATGGAAATCAGTCTGTGATGCCACGCGTGCAATGCGCTATGTCACGGTTTGTATAAATAGACATTTTAAAATGGCGGCAATAGCTTGAATATAGCGCACAATGCTGTTCTACCCTAAGAGGGCTCTATGAAGGAAACTTCTTAGACTATGTGAGTATGCATATCTAGGCAATAATTAACCTGTTACGGTTGTGGTTACAGTTAATGGGATGAGAATTTGAACATTGGTGTTTCATTTATTTCTCTCCAGATAGTTGTAACACAGTTTGTAAGGATAAAATAAAGGGGAATTTACTGAGCTATGCATAATTTAATGGATGATCTAAGGAAATCTATACATTCAGGTATGTGAGACAAAAGAAGCGCTAGCCTATTGGAATGGTATATGAATATAGAGTTATTCGGAGGAGCTAATAGCCTGTCAATCTGTCTGCAGGTTACGTGAAACAAAGTGAGCTTTGCATTTGAAACTGGGTGACCTAAGGGAAATAGTTATGCAGGTATGTCAGATAAGAGAAGCTCCACCTCATTAGAGTTTCATGACATGGATAAGAAAGGAGCTTATTGATCTAAAAGAACGTCAATTGGCCCACGGTACACAGTGAGAGAACCGTGAACCACATGAGTGAATAGGCAAATCGAGTTCTGGACAGGATTGGTTGTGTTTTGGTGAATATGATTTCATTTGAGGGGATAGTCACTTTGGTGATGGATTGTAGGCTTTTGAATACAGTGTTTGGGCTAATTGGTGAATGCAGGGGTAGCATTTGGCCAATATGAGTTATAATGGAAATGGAATAGATCGAAGCAAACACTCATTTAAGAAAACAAGAGTGATATTAAGGGCATGAGCAGACACAAACAGGATGTGATTTGACAACCCTTTTGAACAAGATAACAAGAATACTAGAGAACAGAACATAGTTGGTCACTATGAACCACAACCTGTCACATGTAGGGTGATTTCATTGGTTTAATTGCCAGGTGGTGGGCATGGGTGGCTCCATCTCACGTAGGGAGAGCTATGGCGTAGGAGAGATTCATAGTTATTATGTTATAAAATTCATTTTTGAATATATTTTTCTTTTCCCCTATTCTTTCTGTTTCTCCTCTCCGTTTTTGGAATATGTTTGGTTTATAAATTATTATTTGAATTTGGTACAAACTATGTAAAACAATGGTATTGGATGGTGTATGGGTCAACTATTGGGTGTTATGATCTCATTATGCATTTGTTAATAATGAACCCACCTGGAATTTGTTCATTAATCAATATTGTTTTTGTCTATGTTATTAATTTTTCCCTTTATTTGGCAACACTTGAATGTTGTTCGTGTGCATTTTCAATATAATTTTGGATCCAATTATAAACAATGTGATATCCAACACTGAGCAAGACGGTAGAAACACGTGTTGGCTGAGGATAGATAATGAATCTTTATAAACCTGAAATTGGATGATTGTATTCGTTAGAATAATCAGTAGTGTAATTATAATCTATAGAGGATACATAAGGAAGTAGGAGCGCTAGTGTCTAAGCTCTATAAGGAAATAAATACGTGTTTGGTGACATTGGGCTGAGGTCATTGGCTCATTTGAGACCCTGCTTGAACCTTCCAAACACAAATTGTGGACATTGAGAATATTATATTGGAAATATTCAAACAATCCAAGTAATTAGCTCAACCCGATATTAGCCCCTACAGTTAGACTGTGCATTGAATCATACTAATAGATCTATGATCACGCCTCCATACGCCTTGGGGCATATACCACTTCATTCAGATACTCAGGCCCATACTCTCCCCAATGCTCTTAGACATTAGTGTGTCTTTGACTACCGCGTTTGGCCGCTGCTCTCCTGGCATGACTGCACCGTGCTAGGTGTCCCTTTCCTTAGCAAATCCTGCAAATGATCCTTAGCGCAGTGCAATGAGGATTGCCTGCCCACTGTGACGCACTGTCACATCTGAAACACGTCATTGGGTCACCACAACCTCTTCCTCATGAGTTGAACTGCCCTCTGAGAGCTTCAAAACTCCTTCTGCCTCTGTAAGGCCTGTCATTGTAAAACGTCTTCCACTCCAGGGGATTACCGCCACTCAGAACTGTAATAGCAACTGCAGTCACCGTCTGCTTCGGTAACTCAGTCTTAACGGCTGACTCCCTTAATCTGGCTTCCAGCACGTCAATGCTCCACTTCCTTTGCAATACGTAGAATGGTATACGGGGGGGGGATCATCCTCAGCCCACAGCTTTTCTCTGGCCTTGCCACTACTACATTCCAACACAAACTGGTCTCTGAGTCTTTCATCTAATTGTTGGTTGAACTTACATGTACTGGCAAGTTTTCTCTCAGTGCCGTGATATACTGCTCCACACTCTCCCCTTCTTCCTGTGTGCGCTTTCCAAACTTGTAACGCTCCAATATTGTGCTAACTTTTTTCTCATAATGTTTCCCCATTTCCCTGATCGATTTCTCATACTTATTAAGATCCACGCCTTTCTCCGCTGAAAGTTCTGGCAGGTCTTCAAATATTTCCTGCCCTGCCGAACCCAGAAAATGCAAAAGAAACAACTTCCTCCTATTAACACTATAATTGGTACCACACACCAGATTTGTGTAATGTTCAAAAGACTTGATCCATCTTTTCCATGGTACTGCTGGTTCCCCAACTTCAGGAAGAAGTGGTTGGACACTATGCAGTGCTATGTTCCCAGCGTCCCTTAGTGACAATGTAGCTGCCGTTCAAAGGGTCTCCTGACTTCCTGTCTTCTGCAAGTTCTGAGTGCAATCGCTGCTCATGCAAATTTATTTGTATTCCCCCACACACTTGTACTGAGACGAGGAAGAATGGAGATGGAGGGTGCTGGTAATACTGAGAAGAGGGAGATCAAGAGGAGGCAATGTGGTAGGCAATGTGCAGACATCTTTACGTCCTTTCCTCCAATGTTGTCAAACGAAATGGATGTGTGCATGTAGCACTCGTCTCCGTTGATGTATTATTTTATATTCGGTAAACTTGTGTCAGTGTGACAAATCAACTTTCGGGGCACCAGTGGCCCAGGGATGAATATTGGTTTCCAAACCATCAATCATTCCCACACCTCTAGTACACCAGAAGGGATCGGAACAGATTGGAAACACAAGCAAACTATAAATCTCCTTGTCCAATTTTGGTAACGTTATGTTATGTTAGTGACATTTATAATGCGCACGTTCACATGAAGGCATCTTGGTGCGAGAATGTGCACAGCCCTACTGCAATGATCCCCAGGATTAACAGAAAAGTACAGCTTTAAGCAGGCAGTGGAAATGCAGATGATTCTCAGTCTGCCTTAATTTAAGTGGAACACCGTTCCTGAGTTTACTGGATGCCACTGAGAAAGCTCGCCCGCCAACTCTATGAAGGCGGAATCTAAGAATCTGAACCAGATGTTCCTGGCTAGAACGAAGAGGCCGACTGGGGATATAAGACAGAAATGTATCCTGAAGGAAATCGGCACCCACGTGATAGTATGCCTGATGGACCAGGCAAACAGACTTAAAGGGTATGCAGTAATAAAATCGCAGCACAAATGTTGCCTTTACAAAAATCACTGCAAAAATGCTGTTGTTTGACCCAGTAAAGGTGTACCCCATTACGGGTGTCTCCCGCTCCCCTTAAATGGCATAATGGGTGTGGGAGTTGCGGGGGTATCCAGTGGAGAGCTTGCAGTACAGGACTTATATGGGAGCCATATGGTGTGGCAGTGGCTGTCTGGGCAGTCAGATTCTGTACCAGTCGGAGCCAATGAATTAAACCGGCTGGTTGGACCAAATAAAAGGCAAAAAAGGCAGGACCTTGCAAAGAACCCTCAGCAGGAAATGCCCAGGTTGGCAGACTGCACTAACCTGTGAGGCCATGAACAAAGAAGCAGACAGATAGACCCCAAGAATTTTCACCCACTGTCACTAGAATAGGGAAAACACCAAGTGAAACAGGCCAAAAGGAAGAAGACCAAGAACCAGAATCAGGAGTGGCACCCACAACCAGGACCTCAGTCTTGTTCCCGTTAAGTTTAAGCCAATTGGCACTCATCCAATCTCCCACAGCCAGCAGGTAGTCACAGAAACGGGACGACACCTCACTGTGGTCCATATCTAATCAGACAAGGATCAGAGTGTCGTCCGTGTAGAAGTAACACCTAAAACCATGGGAGCAGATGAGGGCAACCAGAGTTTGAAGGTAGATGTTAAATAACATCAGAGACAAGGCACAGCCCTGGGGACAACACAAGAAGAAAACACAGGGAAGAAAGAAATGGAGGTAGGGAAACTGACTGGCCCCTGTCAAACAAAAATGAAGCAAACCACTCCAGGACAGGACCTGAGATGCCAATGGAGGCCAGGCGGGATAGGAGAAGGGAGTGATCGACTATGTTGAAGGCTGCTGAATGTTCGAGTAAAATAAGGGCCCCCACTCCCACTTCATCAACCAACCTAGCCATGTCATCCATATTCAATACCAAGACGCTATAGGGTCCCCCTACAGGGGCAAAAGCCCGACTGAAAGGGGTCAAGCACAGAAGACTCAAGAAAAGCAGAAAGAAGGGGCGAGATAAGAGCAACATCAGCGGAATTGCAGGCTTATCTCCAAAAGGTTGTGGATAATTGGTTAGTTGCAATGCACCAAAAATACAATTATTACCCAATGATAAAAGAGACTGTCTAGTCAAGGTTGTATACACATATCTACTTTATTATTATCACAACAGACAGTTCTAGCACACCGAAAAATACAACCCAGCCTGTTTTGCAATGCAGAGAACAGGCAGTTTCAAAGAAGGAAAAGTGATGCACTCTGGATACTGACAGTGGGGTAGTCGGTGTAGTAACTAATCTCAATAGTTCAAGGATACTTGGTTTCAACACAAAGGGAGCAATTGGTCATATAATGTCTATAGGGCCTTCGGAAAAGGACCAGGTGGACAAAATCACAAAGTACCTTGTGCTGTAGGAGTTCTTGGTGCTAGACAGGGTCGAGTTGGTTTCAGGGTGCTTTGCAGCTTCTGCGACAGAGTTCAAGATGGGAGACAGCTGCAGGTATCAGGCAGCAGGCAGTTCGGCGAGCGTAGCTGGATGGCTGCAGGCTGCCTCCACAGTGGCTCATGGTCAGGAATCATTGTCTCAGTGCTGGTCCGCGGTTCTGAAGCACTGGTCGAGGCATCTCGGATGGCTTTAGAGATTGCAGCGTAACAGTCAGCGGTGCAGTAGGTTGCAGCTCGAGGGGCTCAACTGTCTCAAAAATGTCCATTAAGGCAGACGTCGGTGGATGCTTGTCGATGCACTCCTCCTAGCTTCTTCACTGGGCTTGTGTCGTCCTTTAAGGTGGATGGCCAAAAACTCAGGAGAGTATTGCAGGCAGCTGCCTTGTCCTTGGTTTGGTTCAGAGACTCTCTGGCACTTCCCACCGAGGAGGTTTGCTGCAGAGCCTAGCAGGACACGATGAGTGCTGGCTGGGTACCGGTTCTGGAGCTGCTGGACGGTCCTCTGGATTCGGTATCTGCCTCTGTTCCCTGGGAGATGTTTAGGGGAAGGATCTTGCTTCCTTCTTGGAGGTCCTGGCCTTCCTTCACTGGCAGAAGATGTAAGGCAGACTGTACATTCAGTCAGGGTCCAATGATGAGCTCTTCTTGGTACTCCTTGCAAAAGAGGGGCTTGCCACTCTTTTAAAGCAAAATGGACCCACCAACAATCTCCTGTATGTGTGAGGTCATATCCAGAGTGCTTTGCAACAGAAAAGGTAAAGGGGTGAAAACATGTAATACCCACCCATTTTCCTGTCTGTTGTGGACCAAAGGGTCCCTCTGGTTAATGGAGCTCTGTTTGTTTCCTGATTAAAGTGGCAAGTCTCCCTTGAAGATGCATCAAGACCAGACTTTCTGTCTCCGTCAAACCACATACTCGTACCTTCTGAATGGGGTGTCCCTGCAGGGATGTCTACTGTAAACATGTAGTCCCAGACATGGCATTTCACTGTCTATCGATAATGAGTGCGGGAGCTGGCTTCAGGTTGCATACAGTGCATATGAAAGGTTGTTGGCAGTTTCTTGTCTCCTTTGTTAGCCTTTGCAGCCAGGCCCATGTAGGCCTGTGTGAATTAAACTCTGATCAGTATGTTATGCTGCCACCAGCTACACGGCTCAACAAAAGGACAGGGTGGATCAATTCAACCTTTGCTAGTTAATTAGGCTGGCCAAGGCAGGGGGAAGATTTGGCCCTCCCCGTTCTGGAGATGCATTGTGTACTCCACCTATCATATCACAACTAAATATGACTGAGGGGACTGTGTCTGCCCAGAGTACACGGGTCTATGCGTATGTCATGCAGTGAACATAGGAAAATGTGTGTGGATTAGCCCGACACATTTTCCGGAGCTTGATCTACCATCATTCAATTTCATTTTAATTTAAAAAAAAAGCCCAGGCGAGCACACACCCACCGTGTGGATGGTCGAATTCCTCACAGTCGGGGACGCAGCACCTGCTGGCAAGAAAATAAATGTGTGGAGTGAAACGCGGCAAAGACCTGCACACACCTGCATCCAGTCTTGAATGTCTGCCGGTCAATATCTGCAGAGCTCCTTGTAGTGCCATTGGTACTTCTGGGTGGCTTGTCACCAATCTGTAGTGTCAGGAAACGCAAAGCGCACCAGCAGGTAGGAGAACTAGTATATTTATTATGAATTACAGGGTCCCCGCTGTCAGCATTCTCCCCTCCAACCCCTCATGGCAGAATGTCTAGTGCGGGGAGCATGAGAGGCGGAAAGATGACTATTTTAACAATATTGCAGTGCCCAACTCTGTTAGGGTGCAACCTTCCAATCTTCAAACGTGGGTACCATTTGTACGTGCCATACCGAGATACATTCATAGTGTGTGCACTACAGTAGTATGGATCTATCAGCAGTCATATATTATTTGTAAATATGGGTATGAGGGATAGGATGAAAATATCGAGCCCCCTTGCTGCAAACTCGAAAAGATAGTTTTTTTGGGTCAAATATTTTCTATTTTTCGTACAAATATTGATGGTAAATTGGGTAGAGCTATTAGTTGAGAATGGGAGGTGCAGCGGTGTGCAGAGGGGGGCTGTGGGGTGTCGCAACTCGCATTTTTGTGTGCAAAAAAGGTGCAGAAACCCGTGGGGTTTGGGTCCTGGATTTTCAGGATTCGCAGTAAAGGATCCGATATTTTCACATAGATCCCGGGTATGATACAGAGATATTTTCTGTACTCAAAGGTGTATGCTAGCAGATGGTTACGCAATATAATTTTACTATTGAACCCGATAGAGCATGTGTTATGCACATGTATGTTCTGCAAAGCTATTGTGTTAATAGGCATATTAAACATGGATCTATTAGAGCTGGAAGTGCACATTCTAAAAAGAGGACATGGGTGAGTGGGAACCCTGCGTGCATTTTGGCATGGATTGGGGTAGAGCATAAGGAAAACCCCCTCTGCTCTGGTAATCCCTTGTCTCCTGGCAAACTCGCTCCTGGGCCCCTCTCCTGCAGAGCCTCGCAGCATGTCGCTCGCAGGGTGTATGCCACACGCTTTTTGTATCTCCATGCCACTCCACTCCGTGTATGCCCCAGAACTCTTAGGCCATAAAAGGTCTCCGTGAGTGGATTGGCGAAGTGCAAAGGGAGAAGATGCGTTATGTTGTGTCTTGCATGTCTAAGCGGTGTCTGAAAGAGGCGTGGAATGATGGGATGCTTAGAGCCCTGTGTGTGTGAGACCCTTTGGAGACGATTGGAGAGACACGTGACGCTGTGAGGATGACTGGCGGATGCGTTGCCTAAATTGCTGTAAATTGAGCCTAAGTGCAACTAAAAGGAAGAAAGAAGAATGCAAGGTGTTCATTTAAACGTAGGTGAGAACATAATACTCTGACAGATGTCCATGGTGGCCTGTGCGTTATGAGCGACAGGTGGCGGCCATCTTATTCTCCACGGGCCGCCAATGATGGCAGAGCATTGCTCGTCGGTCAATCTGCACCTAACGCACATCTCTGCCTAGAGGCACAGCTGTCTTGAAGCCTCGCAGGACCTGAAGGCCTCCTGTGGCTTGTGCAGAAGTGGGACTTCCTGTGTGTAAGTACCTAGTCCGAGCCAGATGCCAGCGCGTAGCATAGGATCTGCTAGAAAAAGGAAGCCACATGGGACAGAACTGGGGCAGTGAGTGCCATATGTTGCAGAATTGAGGCAGTGAGGGTGCCATGGGGGCGTAAGAGCACCATGGGCAGCACTGGAGCTGTGTGCATCACATGGGGCAACAATGGGGCAGTGTGTTCCACAGGGGTAGAAGAGGGGCTGTGGAAGCCAAACCGGGCAGCATTGAAGCAGTTTGAGCGACACAGTTGTAACTTGGGCAATGAGTCCCATGGGGCAAACCATAGGCAGTGGGAGCCACCTGGGGCAGAACTGTGGCCGTCGATACCCATAGGACAGAAATGGGCTAGTGGGAACCATGCATGAGCATAACAGTGGTTAGTGGAACTTGGCATTGGTTGGCTCCATGAAATTCAGAATCATCCTGAATACCCTTCTGGTTTTCGGACCCATGAAGACTAAAACGTAAAATACTTTTCCTAGGTCCTTTTCATGCACTGGGGAAGCCAGGATACAATGGGGCATTGTCTCTGACCTCTCTGTCTGTTTTGGCAGTGGAGTGACTCTTATGCCTGACTCTCCAGGAAAGGATGAAAACCCCAGCCTGATGACTCCTGGACCACAATGCTGCATTTCTACTTGTCCTTTATTAGAAACCTCCAAGTCCTTATGAATTGAGCCAGACACTCTCCGACTCGAATTATATCCATCTTGCAGGAGTAGTGAGAAGTCTGGATGAACCAGACATGAAAGAAGTTGCTCTGGTCTGCTCCCCTTCTTGAAATAGGCCCACCTTGGCTGTGTTGTCTGGGACATCCGGCTGTTCTCTCAGGAGTCCTAAACACCATACGCCTGGAAGAGATCTTTCTTGCTGGAGTGGATTGGCCCTGCAAAGGATAAGAATACTTGCAGCCCTCAAAGGTCTTCTTGACTATGGTATTCAGTTTGGTGCCAAACATCATTTCCCCTTTAAAAGGCACTAGCTGGGGTACCCGGCATAGCCTGTGTCCTGATCGAGTGGTGTTTCGTGCCTTGGGGGATGTTGCTCTTGTCCTTATGTCAGCAAGTCTTGCTTCAGTTTGCTCTGGAGAAAGTTGCTCTGGTTCTCTGGTTGTCAAGTCGTGCTGCTGTTTGTTATTGTGTTTCAGAAGCTGTTGATATTGTTTTTCGCTTTGCATCAGATGGAGCTTTTCCAAGTGATGTTCCTTTTTTGTGCAGCATGTTTTAGTCACTCAGTGGCTTCAGCACATTTGAGAAAATGTCCAAGAAAGATTGATTGTGCTCTCTTCTTGGGAATGAACTTAAGTAAACTGTAACCTTGCCATTTCCCATATTTGGAGTGGCGTGATAACAAAAAATGTTTTACATTTTTTTAATTTCCTTTAAAAATGCTTTAATAAACACTTTTTAACTGAACAGTAATAATACATTTCAAAGGAATAACCAACAAATTGAACATTTTGCTTCAGACACTTTTCCAAATGTTGCCTCCTTCTAGTACCTACTGTAGTGAATCGGGGTGAGCATCAGTAAATGAGGGTGTCTACAGAGTAAATTATTTGCATCCAAACATAGACTACAATCTTGCTCCAGACAAATGAGGAATCCATGCACAATTTGGTAGACGTGGGTTCAACGGTGTGGATTTGTATAGCCGGACAAACATACACACATTCCATTTTCTTTTGCATATAAGATTTTTGCATCCAAACATAGACTACAATATTGCCTCAAACAAGAGGAATCCATTCAAAATTTGGTAGACGTGGGTTCAACGGTGTGGACTTGTATAGCCGGACAAACATACTATCTAGTTTTATCTATAAAGATATGTCAGACACTATCTTTCTGAGAGGTATCGATCTTCTACTCCTTAATATGTATGTTCCTCCTAGCAGTTCTGACACACTTCCTGTAAATGCTGCCGCTGCAATAGAATCTGCACACACTGTCCTGTCAACTGCATCTCTGAGTCTCATACCTTCTGCTGCCATCAAAGCTTTGCCTGAAAGGTAAGGAATCAGAGAATCCGCGTTTACATCCTCCTGTACATTGGAATTAATACCCTTTACCGGGCATCTCTTTGAAAGGATGACTTTCTTCTCGAGTAGCCATGATGTCTTTCTTCTGGAGTAGCCATTCTCTGTCAATAAATCTTTGAATAGTACACAAAAACCGCACGCTCTTGACTGGTATGTTTTTTGTATGTTTTTTTTTCTCTCTCTCTCTCTCTCTCTCTCTCTCTTTCTTTCTCTCTCTCTCTCTCTCTCTCTGTCTCTCTCTCTCTCTGTCTCTCTCTCTCTCTTCCCCCCCACCCGCCATCCCCCACCCCCCAGCAGGGACGGCGTCTACTACTTTTTGAAATGAAAAGGGTCTCAAGAAGCAACTGCCCCAGAATATTCTTTGCATCCATTGCTGTAAATGTGGTTTTCAGCACGCCTGTTACAAGCTGCATTTGCTGAGCCATTCAGGCTGTCTCCTCCCTCGGGGTATGCAGAAGTGTCAGAATGTACCAAAGTATTAACTGAAAAGGATACAATACTCAAAAGGATACAGGAGGTAGGGTCTTCCGGATCCCTGTTCACCCGATTTGATAGTCGTGAAGTCAACAAAGACCTTCCAAATGATACAACCCTCTGGCTGATAAAACAGGCAGAGCGATGGATCACTGGAAAGGGCGTGGGTAAGGTATAGTAACCCAGCCTAGGACAAATTAAAGTATCATGAGTAACTGTTCCAACCTGAGTATGATGAATTAGATAATGACAGGAATGATCACACTGACCTGTATCACTGGGTAGAACAATCCAGAAGTCTCTTGATGGATTTGAAATGAAGAACAAACGACAGGGAAGGGGAAATTAGTAAGGGAGACTTATCCCGAACGGAACGAGGCTCACGCTAGATACGGGTTGAATTCACCACAGGATAGCGTCCAATTTTCAGTTCAAAAGTCACTTCCAATAATCCTTGAAAGGCTTCCTTCCCACTTTAGGGATCAATCCTTCTGTTAATTCCACAGATGCAGGAGTTAGAAGAAAATAGCGTTTGAAGACAACGTGCGCTTGTGGATTTACACGCGGGCAGGATTCGCGCAGCCTGGGCCAGCCGCGTGTGAAGACAACGTGCGCGTGTGGATAGTACACGCGGGCAGGATTCACGCAGCCTTGGCCAGCCGCGTGTGAAGACAAAGAGCGCGTGTGGATTTTACACGCGGGCAGGATTCACGCAGCCTTGGCCAGCCGCGTGTGTAGACGAAGAGCGCGTGTGGATTTTACACGCGGGCAGGATTAACGCAGCCTTGGCCAGCCGCGTGTGTAGACGAAGAGCGCGTGTGGATTTTACACGCAGGCAGGATTCACGCAGCCTTGGCCAGCCGCGTGTGTAGACGAAGAGCGCGTGTGGATTTTACACGCGGGCAGGATTCACGCAGTCTCGGCCAGCCGCACTTGAAGACAAAGAGCGCGTGTGGATTTTACACGCGGGCAGGATTCACGCAGCCTTGGCCAGCCGCGTGTGTAGACGAAGAGCGCGTGTGGATTTTACACGCGGGCAGGATTAACGCAGCCTTGGCCAGCCGCGTGTGTAGACGAAGAGCGCGTGTGGATTTTACACGCGGGCAGGATTCACGCAGTCTCGGCCAGCCGCACTTGAAGACAAAGAGCGCGTGTGGATTTTACACGCGGGCAGGATTCACGCAGCCTTGACCAGCCGCGCTTGAAGACAAAGAGCGCGTGTGGATTATACACGCGGGCAGGTTTTACGCAGCCTTAGCCAGGCGCGCTTGGAGACAGAGGAAGCGTGTGAATATTCACGCGAAGGGATAGCACCAGGAGTCAGCGTGTGGCGGAACACACGCTATCGAAGGCCCAAAAGTAGCTGTAGGATTCAGTCAGGATGTAGATCAGAGGTTCAGCTACACAACGCCAATAGAGACGATCAGAAGCAGCGAGTGAAGTTACTACGCTGCTTAAATACGTAATACCGTAGTTCACGTGACGAAGCAAAAAGTCACGTGAAGTTAGCGACGTGAAAAGTGCAAACGTCGTTTTCCCGGTAACGTATCGAATAGCCTCCATTTGGAGTAGAACGGTCTAGCTGTCCTACGAGCGTAGCGTCCAGCATGCATGACAAGAAGTGGGCTTATCACCTTGTTGCCCTTTTACCCCGGTTACTCTGCACCCGCCCCTTGCTGACAGAGGAGCAATAATATCTTTTGAGCGTCCGTTTAGTGTTTCAGCTAACTACTGGGTGGCGGTCTCAAGATAATCTGTTTCTTTGTCTCCATTATACTGTGTAATGTTTAAGCACCTGCGGGCCCAAACATCATGCTGAAATGGGCCCCCAAAGCGAGACTCATTTTCACCTGGCCCTGACGGTGAACCCCAGGATCTTAGCAGGTGGCCCCCAATCAGACCTTTGAAATGGGCCCCTGCTCACCTCAAGCCGGCCGCACACTGCAGTATTAAACTCCTCTTTTGTTTTCAGTAAACGCAACCCCCACAATGTTCTCCCTCTTGGGACTCCACCATAGGGATCAGTCCCTGGAATGAAATCAAGTATGGCGGTGTCTAGGTCTGGAATGTCTCCAGTGTGTAGATCTGCTATGATGGTGGGGTATGCATCCTCTTCCCCAAAAATGCAGAAAATGGTGCTTTTTTGAAGTGTAATACACGGAGGTCCGTCTCTGTGAAAACCCCACAAAAGGATTGTTTTTTTCGGTTTTCAGGGGAGCCATATTGGAGTGGTGAGAACCTCCTTTGAGGCTAAGCCCCCGAAATAAATACTAGACCACAAGAGTGCAAACTAAGCAACTAAACTAGAATTTCAGGAGGTGTGGGCTAGCTCTTCAAATGTTGGGAGACGGGCTAACTTCAGAGACTGCGGGGGAGGGGCAAACTTACTTTGTGGGGACATCTAACTTCTTTACACATTCTAGTGCGACAATTCTGGTGTAGCTTTAATGTTACAAGCAGTTAACTCTGAAACGACACACTTAAGGACTGCTGTGAGAATGAGCAGCCTCCTGCCTCCCTACCCTTCCAAACACTCCCCTGACATGGAAGTACTAACACCCCATCATGATTTGAATTGCCTAAAAATGTATGCATACGAATGCAGTTGCTAACAAATGCTTTACATTAGTAACTGACGGGCCTTTCTTAACTGTGCAGCCAGGGAAACCGTTTATTGTCTGTTCCCTCGCCTGCCACAGCTCTGCAGGCGAGCCTGGTCAAGTCCACATAACCCAACATTTCAGGGTGGGGTGGGAAAAAGCCCAATCTATCCAATGGTTGTTGCGCCATGGCACCTGTCCTGTTACACTGCTTAGAAACAGCTTATCTTGAAGACGCTCTTGGTGGCCGGGCATGTTCAGGCAAGTCCCTCAGAAGGGAAAGGACTGTCCATTGCCCAGTCCAACTGTTTGGCACCTTGCACCTCTGTAAACCTTGGAAGGAATCAGCCAAAAAGACAGAGATTAAAAGACCGAATGGGAGATTTGGCCGAATTTCAGCCGTTCGAAAATACAGAACGGCTGAAAAGTTGGACCAAATCCCCCATTCGGAGGCGTGGACTGCGGGGGTGTCCCCCGAACCCTTGCTCATCATATTGTGAGTAGGGATGGCAGGGGTGGCCTCCGCAACCGGTCAGGAAAAAAAAAGGAAAGGATCCTGCGTTGCTGGCTCCCGAGAACTGAAGTGAAAGGGAACAGGCGTCGCAGGGACACAGCGAGTCGGCAGCAAGGTAAGCAGGGGCTGGGGGTGTGGGCAAAGTCGGAAATGTTCTGGGGAGAAAAGATCGAAGGTTATTTCGGAAAAATAATATATATCTTTTCTCCCTCGAACATTTCCATTTCAGGCTTTCAACCCTGATCCCCTTGGAAGGCATGTGGGGAGTTGGACTGCTATAGAGTATGTCTACTCCCGCAGAGGTGTTCCGTTCTGGGTGTTTCCATAACAATACCCATCACTCCTCTTGGCCACAAAAGCGCCAAGAAACCATGCAGATGGCAACAGTGCACGGTATAAGGACCTTTAACATAGCATACCATAACATCAGCTAGGCCTCCATCCCGAAGGATTGCTTTACTTGCTGCTCTGCAGTGGTAAACTCATCAAAAGGTTGCAGTGGCTTTGCATGTACTGCCTGCTGTTGTGTCACAGAGGCCTGCCAATCAAAGCGAGTGACGTATTGCCTATTGCTGCATGCTGTACTTTGCCCATCAGTTGTAAATAAAGATATTTTTGAACAAACTTTGACTCTTCGTCTGTTCTTTGGCACACCTCCTAAGTTACTTGAACCTGATTTTTAGGTTCTCCCTGAAGGTCGGTCCTCTTCGAGGAATGAAAGTAAAGATGTTGACTGGCATGGACCCATCGCTCGGGAGTCTTGCATCACACCCACAATTATGGACAATTCCAAGGTGTATTAGCACAGTGGTGAATAACGTGAATTGCAAAGTGTTCGTAATACTATGCTCAGTCTCAGACCCTCTTGTGTCTACTAAACTATTTGTCACTGTTCCTACTAGGCTCCTCCTAAATTGTCATCCTTTCTGGTATATGTCAATGAACAGTTAAAGATGGACCAGCATTTTATTGTCAGGGGACCTTTCAAAGTGCTTTGAAGAAGCCGGATAGCAGAGTCCTCGCTCTATATATGTTCAGTGAAAACATTTTTATTAAAAGATAGCAGGGTTTGAAATTGCAGGGAGCTGGAAGCTATTTATCTCCTGCTTCTAGCCCAGGGGAGCCTACCAGGAGCTACTTTTGGCTCCACATGCTAACTGATGCCTAACAAACATACATGTATGACATTCATTTTGAGTATTTGAGAATGTTAATAAAGAAGAATTTGGGAATGTCTAGTACAAATTTAAACATAATGGATCATACATAATGTGCAAAAAGTTAAAGTTTGCCTGTCATGTAGAAGTTAGATTTGCTGTGCGCTGTGTTCTCGTCTCCTGTTCCCCATCGGTAGCTCCTACTTACTGAGTGATGCCCGACATCCAGGAGCTGGTTTTACGTCCTGCTCATTGAATCTTAATTTCAAACCCTGGAGAGTTAAGGTGATCAGATGTAATGCAACAAAACCCTTGAAATTCAGTGGATGGGGGAAGTGAAGACCACCCCGTAGACTCCCCGTAGATGCCACCCATGATGTGATTTTGTATGTCATTGTGAATCCATTCTGTTACATTATATATGTGCTCCTGGGCATTGAAACGAGGGACGCCGAGTTAAGATGGTCATCACTTCCCACATCTGCTGAATTTCAAGAGTTTTGTTGCGTTAAATTGGATCACAATAACTCTCTTAACTAACGTTTTTTTCACAAAATGGGAACGTTTTTGTTAGGCTATGATTTCTTTGGAGCCCACTAGCCTTGGCTATGGCGACTGTGCATGCTGCAAAATACAACAGCGGGGATCATCTCCAACCATCTTCAAGCAGCTTTGTTCGACTTGCTACCCCGACACCAGCAATTGTATAGGTGAGCATGAGATTCTTGTGGGGCACTCAGGCAGCAGCATGCACACCTTTGTACACAGTGGTGTAGGCCTTTAACGCCAACTCCCACACATATCCCCTTTGGACCAAGTATGGTTTGACTTGGTGACAGGCCACCCCGCGCATTACAGGACTCCAAAACCTGGCACATTTGCCTCACCCCCTGGTCACTTGGTTCAACCTGGTGATGTGAGAGATTTCTGATGCACCTTCAGATGCTTCCCTCCATTAGCATTGGCCAAGGCCACTGGCGTACATGCATGACGTACATGCTTTCTAGCTCAGTGGGCTTGGCTCGGTCCCATGGACACTCAGTGCTGGACGACTCATGGTGGTACGGACCAGAGAGTGCCGGTTTCTGACCCCCTGACTTTTGGATATCCTGTCCAATGCACCAGAATTGCTGAATAACTTTTTAATTTTGAATTTTAAGGTTACCTTTACCTACTTTTGTCTTTTTTTGACAGACAACTCTGTTCATCCTCATGACCAACATCCATGCTCTTCTCTTGCCCTGAAGAAGGCCACTTGTGACCCACACAGGCATCATCCTTGCGATGCCAAAACTCGAGTTGGCAACAGTCAACTAGTCTTGTTACTACATGAGTAGGGTTTCTTTGAGTGCACACGCATTGTTTCAACCTTTTAGAGACGTAGACTTTGTATTCATTCTTAAGCCACGTGCTACAGAGAAATACTTGAGCAACAGCGCTTGCTGGAATTTGTAAACCAGATAAATAGGAGCCGTCTTGATTTTTTCAGTCTCCTATTACATTCAATTAGCTCGTTTTTTATATTGTTTTGCTCACACTAAGTGCAATTGTTGTTTTTCCATGTTTATTGCATGTGTATGAGTATGAGTATGAATGCGTGATTGTTGGTTAGATGTAAAAAAACCCTTGCAAGACCAGATGTTTTGATCCTGTCAGGAAACAGGGGGCAGATTAACCACAACTGCTGCAATTTATTTACTGTCTTTCCCCTTATGTACGAATGTATGTAGGTAACTCTAACATAAGTTACTTTTTGATTTCACATCACAATATATTAAATAAATACACTATTTTGTACCAAGTTGTGCTTCACACGCCTTATTGCTAGACTATGTATTACATTAAATAATTGAAGTTTAAAACAGGGGCTCCCTCTTTTTGTGTTGTGTTCCTTGGCCCTCTGGACCCATGTGTACAAATAACAATGGCCTGACCTCTTTTTTGTTGTTGCACCAATATGTTTCTGCAGGGCCCACTAGCCATGGCCTTCAGCCGTGGCCACTGCACATATTACACCAATATTTTTTGCCAAAGACCCATTGCCCCTTGCCTAGTAGATGTGCTCACTGCAGGTGTAAAATATTTTGTTCCACTCCCTATTCCTGCGATCATTTCCTGGAAATCATTTCAGATTATGCCGATTCCAGCAGTAGCGGAGTGGTGTGCCTATTCCTGCGATAATAGAAAAAATTCTTGAAAATTCAAAAGTCCTCACAAGCACTCACCATGTATCCTCCTTCTCCTTTCTAGCCCCCACAACCCTCAATTGCATGTTGCCTCCCTGACTCCCTCATTCTACCCCTTATCACTCTTTAGCTTGTGTGTTACAGTTACTTTTCCCAGGGTTACCACAGAAATCTTGCGAGATTCCCCAAATAAGCCAAAAAAAGCTAACTAACTAGCTCGTCAGCCCACCCCTCACTCCCTAAATTTACATGGTGTCCTCTTTCCCCCATCCCAACTGTAGCCTGATTTGATTATCCTTTTTGTTTCTCCAAATAGCATTTCAAGCACTTTTCATTTTTGGTTTCCCTGGGAATCACTCGCATCGAGAAAAAAAATAGGTGTCTTTTCATTTTTGAAAAGTCGATCAGCATCTCTGCTGCAGAGCACCATGGGAGATATACAAAAGATTTTTGGGAGCAGTGCAAAACCCCCTCGACAGATTTGTATCAAATAAAAGACAACTTGGGCAGAAAGCCTTGCAGATATTCCTTTTGCTGGTTTGGAGTAAATCAGTAGATTTACATCTATATCAACTACTGTGAAATGATGTATTGTATATGGTACATGACTTTTAATACACATGTGAAGGGTTACTGGATGGTGTGAACAGTGGACTATCAATACAAATATATATGTGACCTTGGTAAACCTCTCCTGTGTTGGCAATTGAGAGCAGGGGTTGTTGTTGCCTGCTCTCTTTACTGTTGCACAGTGACAGGTATATGCTTTTCCCTACCCCTACTCCTACCACAGTCCCTACTGGGGGGCTGCGGGGTCATAGACACTCACATGAAGGTGGAGGGAAGGTTCTGAAAGTAGGGGTGATCAAAACCACACCACTTTGGCACCCCAGATGGGACATTGCTTACCTTTCCTACAGCCTAACAATATTCTCCCCACCTGGCTACTGAAGAGGGGGCACTTGGGGGGCACTTGGGTTTCTTCAGGCCTGGCAATACAAAGAATAAAATACACTCTAGTAAAGAGCAGGGTGTAAAAGAAAGCTAAAAGCACTCTAGTAAGGAGCAGGGTGTCTTTTCGAGCAGGTTCTCTAAACAGCTATCAAACTAGGAGGCATTAAAACACTTTAGTGAAGAACAGTGTGTCTAACAAATAGCTTAAAGCACTTGGGTGAACAGCAGGGTGCAGGCAAAAACTGTTGACAGCTATCTAGCTAAAAGGTATTACAATGGCTAACCACATGATGATGTCCCTATACCTGTGAACTGCTGCTGTGCAGGAACCGGCTGGTTACAGGAAAGAGGTGTTAGGAATATCAACACCAACATCACAGTGGCAGTGGCAGTGCCTGGTGGATTGCCTGGGGAAACCCTGTTTACATACACGAAGACACCTGGTACCAAGCCAGGAGACAAGTTTGAGACCCTACACATTAAGAGAGATCTAAATCAAATAAAATACATACCATTTAGGTATCCTGAATTAGCCTTACAGCAGGTAGACCGCCAGAACTGGTTTCAAGGGGCTTGACATACCCCACCACAAGGTGGCACTAGATATGGTGCTTTTGCTATGGAAGAGCTAACCTTAGGACACATCCTTAGGTTCCACCGAAATGGGGAGGCAAATTACCCATACATAATTTTTTTCTTCATCGTGTTTTGAGTCCCAACTGTAAACAGAAAGGAATCTTTCACAAATACATACAAAATAATAAATGAAATCCCTCTAAGTACATAATTTCATCAAATACATCAAGAAGGAAAAGAAAAAAATTACCCATATACCAGGGAACACTATGCCATCCTGGTGAGACATTTTGACACTGTCTAAGCTTAAGCTGTAGAATATAGAGACTTGAGAGCTGCTTCAGCAGCATCCAGACCAATACTAGCAAGGGAAGAAGGAACACTTCCATTCCGGACCTTTAAACCCTTGCTGGGCACTTGTCCCACAAGGCAGAAAGTCATTCTTAGATGGTATTCCAGGGAACTGAGCCAGCTAGAGGCAGTTTACCCTTAGGTCACTCCTCAGCAGAGGCAAAGGGTGTTAGCAATCATAATGCCAACAGTTTGTAATCCAACATTTTGTAATCCACCCATGGAACACTGTGATAGTTGGGGTTCAGTGAATAGTTGGTTGTACCTCCATTGCATCTTCTTTTAATTGGGACTCCTTCAATCTCAGGGAGCAGAAGCAGCAATGAGTTTACGGCTGGCAATAAAAGGGAGGAGTATGTATGACCCTTATAAAAGGGAAATCAGTAAGACTAGAATTGTCTGACATCTAGCAGCATTGCCCAGTGACCAAAAAAGGAAACTCTAGTTTTGCCACAGCTACTTACAGGTCCCTGGCAGGGATCACCTGGGTAGAATCCCAGCGTAAGGGCAAAGGAAAGAATTAGGTTAGAATAAGCACTCAAAAAGAGCACCACCTACTAATATGACTGGTACCAGACAGGAACTAGGCAGCCATACCTTCTCAGCTAGAGGCAGAAAGGGACGGACATGGGCTTCCAGTATGCCCCCTGCCAAAGAGGAAAGGGAGACCTTTATAGAACACTATCTGTAGAAAGTGATAGCACCAGTCCCAGGCAAAAATGATGGTCGGGATAGAAGGCCCTTTAAGGACAGAAGTGGTGAAAAGGGTACCTATCAGAGGATAGGGCACAGCTTCAGCGGCCACAAGGACGCAGAGATGACGGCTATCCTCACAGAAAGAGAAGAAACAGGGCTCAGAAACCAAGAGAGAGTAGAAGCCTGCAAGGAAGAAGAAATGAGAGGGAAGCTAACTGCAACTTTGAAAATCGACAATGGCAGCAATGGTCGAAATTCTAAACCAGACTAATATGATAATACTAGCGACTAAAGATCCTAGGAATTGGTTAGTGGTACAATTGGACTCTGGCACACAAGTCTCCATATTCAAAGAGAGTCACAAGAAGCTTTTACATCACATACCTACTGATCAAACAGTAGTGGTTATTGCTCCCCTGGGAGAAGTGGTTAAGGAGAATATTGTGTATATATCTACAATTCACCTTGAAGGGGAACATCCAAAGGAAATAGAGGCAGTATTTTTATCTAATTTGCATATAACAAAAGATGGCCTTTTAGCAGAACTTCATTCGCTCACGCTATATGTTAGGGAAAGCCCTCGGGGGGAGGGGGTGGGGGAGAAGAGGTAATTAAACCAGCCTTTTCAGAGGAAGGTGGAGAAAATGTAGTGAGCTCTTATGTAGCCACATGGGCTGTTTTAGATGCAGCACAGTTATACAAAAATTATGTAGGACATGACATTGGTTACCCTTCACATACAATGCTAAGTGTTTGCAACACCAAAGCTTCAGAAACAATATCCAATCAAAGCACAGGCTATACCACATTTGAAAATAATTGTGAATCAGTCATTGGAAGACAGAGTTCTGATACAACAGGCAAACCCCTACAATACAGCATTAATTCCAGTATACACACCAGATGTTTCACATTGATTGGTAACAGATTTTAGAATCTTAAATGATAGCACATGCGCAGAGGCTGTACAGAACATGCATAGTTCAGACCTTCGGGGTAACATACAGAGATAAAGATATAAGGCTGTAATGGAACTGGGGATGGATTTATTACATAAACTTTGGATTCAGAGAGCTATACATACACAGCTATACTATACCCTTTAGGGGAAACCCATATGCATCTCTAGATTCCCACAGGGCTACAAAATGGTCCTGGGCTATTCTCTAGTAGAAGTCCATCCCTCTTAGAAGACATACAGACATTCTGCACATATGTAGATGACAACTTAGATGAACACTTAGAGAAAGTAGACTTGATCATTAGGAAACTAGCAGCTAAAGGCTACATATTCAATTTCAAGAAGTCTCAGTTAGCCCATAGAGAAATCATATTTCTGGGGTTTTCATTATCTGATAAGGGAAGGGGACTTTCTCCACAATTTCTAGAGAAGTGTGCACACTTGCAAAGCCCACCTACGCTTAAGCAATTGCAGGCCATACTTGGCCTTTTTAACTTTCGGTGATCATATGTGGCAGACTATGCAGCCTTTTCGAAACTACTATATGACTTGTTGAAGCCCAATTTACATCCAACAGACTGGGAGGGAGAGCACACACACATACTGCACCATGTCTACCATCAGATGACACAAATTAGTCCTCCTCACAGACAAAACCCATAGCATACCATTCACATGTCTATACAATTTCTGAGCTACACCTTGCACCAGAAGAAAAGATTCTGGTTGTTGTACAAATGATAGTGCAGAAGCTATGTAGACAGCACTAGACATAAGGCATCACTATAAACCAGAATAGCTACAAATATATGATCTGGAATGCTCTCTACAGCCAGAAGCAGAAGTACCAGTCATCCCACATTAGATGTCTGCAAACGTACTATACTGTGATGGAAGAGCTGTTCCAGCAATTGGGACACGCTCTAAGTATTCTTCTTCCTGTGCTGCTGTAAACGGGAGATTCAACCATAACAATGAGTTTGAACACCAGGAAACACAAACAAAACACTTATGGCATACATCAGCTCAGGTTGGTGGGTTACAAGACCTCCTTGCACTAAAACAAATTGATCAACATAAGCCCACTCTAATTGTGTCTGATTCAGATTAAGTAGTAAGAGGTTACAACTTTGACCTCTAATGGTGGCACGCCAACTCAATCAGAGATTCTAAAGGCAAGCCAATCTTGACATAACAAATTTGCCAAATAACATGGGACAGCTAGAAGGCTAGACCTCACATACGGGTTATGCGTACAAAAGCACACAGAACAGATTCTGTGCACAGTGCAGGCAATGCGCTTGCTGATCCGTCTGCAAGACAGCAAACTGTACAAAGTGGTAGCGGCATTAACATGCTCAGCCCCATACATAGATGAGGACATAAAAGCATGACTACATGCCAACAGTCCTAGCTTCAAGGGTACCCCACAATTTATAACTATACTGTAAAAGAGAATACAGTGATAGTCTCTATACCCACATCAAAAGGAGGCCCTTTTGACAGGGCACTACCAAACAGGCAGGATAGATTAAAATGAATCTCCACTGAACATGCAAGTGTAGCGACAACACACTTTGGGACTTCAGCTACTACATGACTCTTACAGAATAGATACTGCTGGCCAGGGCTTAGTAAAGAGGTATGACAGTACATTGCAAATTGCCCAGTATGTTTTTAGACAACAGTGGGCAATTCCTGCAAACCACAAGTAGGCACACTAACAAGGGCAACAGTGCCTTTTTGAATGCATGTATATGGACCGCATAGGTCCACAGACACCTATCAACAAATACAAATATTTCTTAGTCATGGTGGACTTGTGCACTAGATTTATTTGGCTAATTCTTCAGAAGAAAGCTGATTGTATAGAGGTCATAAATTCAAACCCTTTATGACCTCTATACAATCAGCTTTCTTCTGAAGAATTAGCCAAATAAATCTAGTGCACAAGTAGTCCTTAGTAGCTATGACAGCACCAAATTCACTCCCAGCTAAAAATGCATCAGCCTTTTCAGGTAAAGCCTTAAGAGAGACCCTGTCACTCTGGGGCTGTATTCTGCAAGTTTCTGAGCCTGTTTTGACCACAAGCTAATGGTGTCATAGAGAGAGACAATGGGATATTTAGACAAGCCTTGAATAAATGCATGCTTTCTTCTGGTGATGAATTGGGTGAGGTACGTTCCTATAGTGCAGTGCAGTATAAATAATCTACCTTGCCCTTCTCAATGTGAGGGTAAAACACCTTATGAGTTTCTGTTTGGTGCTCCAATGTATATGCCTGATTTGCGCAATTCTTGTAAGTTCTCTCAACAGGCCAGACCCGCTGCTTCTCATATATCTCCTCAGACTCCATCAATGGTGAAAAAGCACCACAACATCAAGACAAAGAGAAGTCACAGACTGGCCTTGAAATCTGGTGACTAAGCCCTAGAGAAGACTCATGAAGACTCATGACAAAGAAGCACTTGGACCTCGTTACCGACCTCCTGTGAAGGTAGTGAAACATATAGGCTCAAGAACAACAGTCCTACCAACCCTGCCTCCTGAGGAAGGTATTCGAAAAGTGTCCGTCGACTACCTTAAGCCAGCTCCAGATGGTTCCGCCCCTGTTCCTGAGGGAGGAGACTCTTTTTCTTGAACAACCTGACAAGCCGGCAAGAACAGATGAAAATGTGAAGTCAACAGTAACTCCAGAAACCTCCACATCCTATGAAAACCGGTCTATTTTTCTGGGAACTGAAGAGCCAGAAACAAGGCTAGAAACAAAGCCAAGCACGAGGTCCAATGTGAAGATGAAGATTGTTTGACCATCCAAAGTGCACGAAAACTTGCAAACCTTTTGTTGGAACAGTGATCCCGTTTGAAATTTTGCTGTGGATAAGCCTTCTCACCTTTTTTGTTTTAGGGGATTTTTTTTTATCCCAAAGCCAACAGTTGACCATTTCAACTATAGAAACAGCACACACCGCGAACCCAAAATATAAGAGGGAGGTACAATGCTGATGTGGGAGGAGTCATTACACAAATAAGCATATTCCCTCTAGAGTTGGGACACTCCTGGATAAGCCAGTATACCCTACCGTGGGCCTAGTATGCAACTCTAGGTACTTACACTATTGGCGGTAGATGGATCTAGGCTAGTGACCCCTATGATGCACATCCCAGACACCTATAGGGACCAGTTGAGATCCAAGATAGAGGCTTTTGCTCAAGGAGCATTGTTAGATCCTGAAAATGATCTAGAAAAGCTAGATGACACAGCAGACCATATGTATGTTTTTGTGAAATATTTTGATAACATACCTTAAAGGAATAGTTCACTCAAAAATGTTAGTGTCCCAAAAGATGGGCAATAATCAAAAACATACATTAAACGTGTAAGTTCCTATGTAAACCTTTGAGCAAACGAGGCTCAACGCGTTTACATAGGAGC
This sequence comes from Ambystoma mexicanum, assembly GCF_040938575.1. Taxonomy (NCBI): domain Eukaryota; kingdom Metazoa; phylum Chordata; class Amphibia; order Caudata; family Ambystomatidae; genus Ambystoma; species Ambystoma mexicanum. The sequence continues at coordinate 19,729,930 of NC_090926.1, forward strand.
ATCCATTTTGTCATTTCAGGCAGCCTCCTCAGCTCATGTTAAGCTCTGCTCTGGCGGCACTAAACAAGCAGCAAAAGCCTCCTACATGGAGCTTGTGCTTACTGCAGCCAGACCAGAGCTGTACATGGAGGAGGCTGCCTTCACTTTCATTTGATGTTTTTGGTGCTCCCCAAGCCCAGGGAAGCACAGAAAATGTAAAATGAAAGGCAAAAAGCAAAGGCGCAGCAACTATAAATACAACCTTGTTGTATTTGTGATTGCCGTGGTTAGAAAACCACAGAAATCATAAATACAACAACGTTGTATTTCTGACTGTGAACGATTCATCTTTGAGTCTCCTGGGTTCCACTGGTTGGGTGAGCCCAGGAGACTCAAAGCAAAAGCCGCCGCAGTCAGAAATACAACGTTGTTGTATTTGTAAATGCTGCGGTTTTCGTAGAAAGAAAACCGAAGCATTTATATTATGTTTGAGGTGGCTTCAGCTTTGAGTTTCCTGGGCTCCCTGGGGGAGCCTAGGAGACTCAAAGCTGAAGCCACCTCAAACATAAATACAACGTTATAAATGCTGCAGTTTTCTTTCTAAGTTAGAAAGAAAACCGCAGCATTTATTTTGCAGTGCTTTGAAAACATTATGTCATTTAAAGCACTTACCAGCAGCAGCTTGTGTCAATCTCTGCTCTCCCGCAATAATGAAACAAAAGCCACCTGCTGGTAGATTTTGTTTATTACAGCTGACTGGCTTTTGCTTCATTAGTGCTGCAAGAGCAGAGATTAACACAAGCACAGGGGGCTCATCCATTTCACAAAATGGATGCCTCCAAGTGCTGGAAATGTGTGACTTTGAGCCTCATTTGCTCAAAAGTTTACATATGAACTTTCTTAATAAATATGTTTTATATATATGCTTGATCATGGCCCATATTTTGAGCCAATAACATTTTTGAGTGAACTATTCCTTTAACATACCTTCCTTTACTATAAGCGGAAACCTGTGCACAAACCTCTTGGAGCATTGTCCTGTTCCTTGTTTAAGACACACTTCCCTTACATACCAAAGCTACAAGAGAAGGAAGAGTGTATAGCGCAAAATGGATATATATCCCTCCCCACCTCCTACAGATAGCCAGAATATCTGGTGTACACTTTTTGTGGTCTATGGTGAAGTATTCTATGACACAATGACAGAAAATACATGGCAAGACACAGTCCCTCGTAACACGTCATGGGGGAGTGACTCTAAGCAAGTGCATGTAGACATCCACATTTGATGTGTTCTGAATCGCACTCACATTCATTTTGCGGTAATGTGTAGTCCAACCCATTTACCCACATATCCATCTTGGAGGACAAGGAGGGTGGCTTTTGGTGGACAACTAAACAGCTTAACAAAGCAATAAAGAAATGCAAATATGAGTATAATAGACAAGACACAATGCTCAAGCGTAGGGCCTTACACAGCTTGGGCTTCACAAAACCTTTCACAAACCAGTGTTAATTCCATAGGAAAGCATGCCAACTAATAGCAAAGCAAGAACCTTTAAATGGGGTTGTTTGTCTAATAGATAGGGGAAAGTCAGGCAATGCATCATTAATCCTACAGGGCATATGTCACCTAGAAAAGGCTGGGGCCAAAAGGGAGGCAAAGGACGCTGAACCTACCTGGACGAAAACTGTACTGCCCATCGAGATGAACCATTTTGCAGCCTTGCCTTGCAGCAGGGAATCTACAAGCTGAAGATATGTGGTAGTGGATATGGTGCATCTCATCCAAGAGGACCTGGAAACTATACAGGATGAACAACAAGAAATTGTTGACCTTCTGAAGATCACAGACTTCCTGGACACACTCTCTGTAGGTGTTCCAGCTTCCAGACTGGTCTATCAAAATATGCCCAGAGCAACTGACAGAAATGAATCTATCAAGACAGGCTAAGAGACAGGCCATTTCAGAGTTCACCTACACTTTGCACATGGGACAAAGACTCATTGTCATGGACACTGCATGGTTACCACCTCAATTGTGTGAAGAACTGCAGTCCTGGAGCACCATGCATCAAGTAGCGAAGCAAAGTATACAAACTCTCTGTGAGGTGCCCTATACCAACGCCTGTGTGACTAGTGAGGACTATACTGTACAACTGTATTCCCCAAAGAACTGTGTGGGAACACCCCATAAATGATGCCAGACCATTCACCAGATCAGCTCCTGTGAACAGAATTCAAACTCTGAGTGATATTTGAATGGAAACCTTCAGTAGCAAAGCTCTACCACTACCTAATGGATCCTACATTGTGCAGTGCATGCACTTCATGCTGTGGTGTGCCTGTGACAATTCTCAGCTTGATCATTGTCCCAAAAGTGGTGAACTGTTGCAATTATATTCAACATCCACCAATGCGGACTGAACTAGTGCAACTGGACTGGCCTGAAGTGAAGCTATCACCACTCAAGTTCCCTCAACTAACACTGAAATAGGCATATCTCCTGGACATGAAAATACACTGCACTAGAACCACAGTGACATTCGTAGAAGCATCAAACAGAGCACTGCAGTTGGCCAAAGACCTACTGGAAGAATATCAGAATGGCCAAAGGAGATTCATGCCCTGTTGAAAAGTTCTACTCCAACAAATGAGAGCTCCTTCCTGAGCTCCATCTACTGACTGGCAAAAACAGTTGCTTCCTTGAATCCATTGAAATGTTTTTTGTACTTCTTCGGAAACTTAGGCACAGGGATCACACCTGTGCTCTACATTCTTGTAGCTGGGTTCATCCTGATAATCAGTTTTACTTTGTCCTGACAAGTAGCAGTTAACTTGTCAATGCACCAAAACTGTAGTCTGAATAACAGAAGAAAACTGTTTGGACCTTTTCTTGTGCCGAACATCTACCCATCTTTGAATTCCAGCGACTACCAGTGGCTGAAAGTTATCTGCTGACCAGTACCGGCTGCAGCTGCCCCTTCTCAAGAAGAAATGTTTATGGTTTAATATTTAGTAACTAGTGAAGATTCTAAATGAATACTAAATGAATTCATTTTAGCAAATAAGTATTCTGTCATGTTTTACATGCTCTTTTTTCTCTTCACAAGTATTTCCATGATACCAATGATGCCTCAACGGCCTGCTCTATGTCTCATGGTGGTGTGGGGGTTCACATGTATTGCATATGTTTGCCCATGTTAGCCATGCTTAAAATGGCATGTGGTCTGACCCGGAGACCAGGCCTTCTTGCGAAACGCACATTGCAATGAAAACACTTTCATGTTCAGTGAAATGCAAGCCGCGAGATTTGCTTTTGCATTTGGTCATGAAGTACAGTTGTTTTCGGCAATAGCCTGGGCTGCGGACCAATGGCCTAAAGCTGGGTACATCACACTTTTACTGTGTAAACAAAGCAGTTTGCCTCTGCCCAGGCCTTTCTGGGCTGAGCTCATTCAAACAATATAAGGAGATAAAGGGATATATAGCACTAGCATACCCTCAAGTTCAAGGGGTTAACCCTTCATTATTGTAAAACAACACAGCTAGTACTACTCGTAGCTGCTCACTCTGGGTGGTCCCTATTTTATACTGTTTCCTACTTTGCTCTATATTAACAAAGAATTGATTTAGTACGAATTTACTTATAAATGTAAACAAATTTTATTATTCCAATGTGCAAAAAGATACATACATTATTAATAACACCGCAAATGTGCAATAGCTGCCTAATTCATAAACAGTATCAGTTAATCTTTAAAAAGTCGATCACTATGTCGTAGGTTGGGCTGAGCACCAATGTTCTTGCAAAATACAAAACATAGATAACGTTGCGAACTACAAAATTCAGTCCTTTCTGTAGTTTTCCTCTGTAGTTTTAAACAGCATTCTGTAATTCGAATGACACATTTGTTGAAACAATTCCTAGGGCTTAACGATGACATGTCCTTGGCCAACGTTTACAAAAGAAAGGTGTTGTCAACTAAAACACATTGTTGACACAATTCCTAGTAGTCGATGACGCTTGTGTACTCGATATTTTGTTTAGAACAAATTTCAGTGCTGGACGAATTTGGTGATTATAGGCGTGGAATAGGGATGGCCAAAAATGGTATAAATAGAGTAAGCCACAGCTGTTCAGGGCGGTGGAGCAGGAAGACCAGGAGACAGATGGCTGGAAGGAGAGGAACAGCAGCAAGGCTTTCCAGATGGGAGGAGTCCACTCCCTCCTAATTATTTTACTGGCCTTTGAAGCCTCAAGCTGGATTCTGGCTGTTTTTGATTTTTTTTTAGTAGAACCTGAATTATTTTTTAGCTGCTTGGGAAAAGATCTTTGCTTTTTACCCTCAAGGCACCTCAGCTCACAGCCTAAGAGCAGACACCTAATTCTGGACTGGCTACATGCTGGCACCAGTAAATCCAATGGACATGTAATTCTATTGAAGCATTCTATCCTATTTTTGATTTAAAAAAGCTCATGGCACAGTAATAGGTGGCTTTTTGGAATTGTGTCCAATTTTATCATTTTTTCCATTTTTCCTTGAATTGTTTTCCAGGCATCCAATTCAGTCCAGTCCTCAACTCTCTATCCTCTACAGTTAGTGAGTATGAGGTGTTTTGTTTTGCCCTTCATTTGATATTGCATTGAGAACGCTATTTAGGTATTGATTGAAGCAGATGCTTCAATGAGATTGCCTAGCATGATTTGGTGAGGCAGGTGCTAGATTGCCTAGCATGATTTGTGAGGTTACCTATCACAACCTGGTGAGGCAGGTAGTTTGTTTTTAAGATGACTAGGATTTCTTGGAGAAGGTTGATCAGTCTAAGTCTTGATTTGTTGTGACATATATATATATATACATATATATATGACATTGGTAAACTTCTCCTGTGTTGGCAATTAAGTGCAACTGCCTACTGCAGGGGTTGTTGCCTGCTCTATTTAAAGTTGCACAGTGACAGGTACATGCTTTTCCCCACGCCTACTCCTACCACAGCCCCTGCTGGGTGGTCATGGACACTCCTCTGGGGGTGGAGGGAAGGCTCTGGGGATAGGGGTGATACAAATCACATCAACACTTCACCTCCACGTGTTCTCTAAATGAAAATTGCACAATTTCAAGAACTGCCCACATGCTTTATTTTCTATGACATTTTTTTTTCTCACATTTACTTTTTATTTTGTTTTGCAGGAAAACATGGTATAACAACAGTAAACACTTTGTCGTTTCAAATAACAAAGAACATGAAACCACAACCACTAATAAAGAATATCCCAACAACTTCCCCTGCTTATACCCCTGCCCCCTTGTCGACCCTCCTGTCCCCTCTCCAACCCCCCTCCCGTGCCCTTCCCTGGTACTGTATGCTCATTCTCAGACGTTAGATATTTGGCAATAAAGGGGTACCACTCCATTTCTGTGGGCCCTGGCCTTCCGTGGAGCCCTGCCGTGATTCTTTCCATCAGGTAAATGCTCTTGGCTACATTGACTCATTCTCTCTTACTAGGTGTATGTTCATCTTTCCACTTGGTAGCAATGCATGCTCCGGTGGCAAGGAATAGGGCTGCTGCCATTTTAGGGAGCCTGAGATATTCCCCCTCATCTTCCTCCATTCAAAACAAAACCATGAGGGGAGTTTTGTCCCTAGATATCCCCTCCAATCTCTGACCCAATTGAGGACCTCCTCCCAAAGGACCTGTACCCTAGGGCAAGCCCACCACATGTACCAGTAATCTGCCTTCCCTTCACATCCCTCCAACACCGCGGACTCACATCGGGAAACATCTTGGACTGCCTGACCGGGTCATACTGTCATCTATGGAGGAGCTTGATCGCATGCTGTCTGTACTGGCATGCTAAGGATGTCTTTTGAGCACCCCTGCAGAGTCTAATCCAGAGGGACTCATCAATTTCCACTACTAAGTCCCTTTCCCATCACCCTCTCAGGTTCTCTGTATTCCCTCCTCCCACCCTCTCCATACATGGCCGAGATTAACCCTTGCATTGTTGTGCCCCTGTCCAAGAGCTTCTCAAAGGCGGTAAACTCTCTGCCTGTCTTATCCCTTATCCTCGAATATGTGAGCACCACTTTTAGTTGCAAGAACTGGAATACAGAGTTTGCCCATACCCTGGGCTTCTTCTACATTCGCTATCAGTATACATTTGCCCCCCTGGAAAAGCTGCTCTATCCTCTCTAAGCCCGCTTTGTACCACTCCTGAAACCTTTCCGGGTTGGGTATATTGTCCCTAATACCGGGTACCCACAGGTAACCCATAGACGAGGAGACGAGGGCCACGTGGTGATCTCCTTCATATCCGCCCCCTGTCTCCAGATCTCCCATATAGTTCCCAGGATGTGGTGCTCCTGTATTCTCCATGGCAGTTTATCCCTGGGTACCCACAACCATTCCCCAACTGTGGCCAGGCTCAGAAGGGAGTTATCAATTTCCACCCATTGTATGGGACACAAGTGGGGGATAAGGACCCTAAGCTGAGTTGCCTTATAATAAAGCTGCATGTCTGGAAGGCCGACCCCTCACCTCTCTGTTGGTAACACTAGAGTGGACCTGGGGATTCTAGCCCTCTTCCCCTGCCAGAGAAAACTGTGTAGCACCCCCTATGCCTCCCTTAAGAACCCTTCTAGTATACATATTGGGAACATCTGAAATAAGTATAACACCCTCAGGAGGACCACCATTTTCATAGCATTCAGGCGAACCAACCAGGATATCGTTAGCTTCGTATAGGCTATCCAAGTTTCTCGTAAGATTAACACCCAAACATTGCATCACTGTCACATTGACCTCCAGCCCAAGTGGGGTGAACCTTTCAGTGTCCCCATCCCTACCCCTATCAAGGGGGAAGAGTACTGACTTTTCCCTGTTAATCTACAGCCGGGCCATAGCGCTGTAGTGCTCTATCAGCCGGAGGACCGCTGGGACGTAGGTCATGGTTTCACTCAGGTGTAACATCATGTCATCGGCAACCTTGTATTCCACTCCTCCCATTTTGATGCCCCGCACCCCCGGGTCATCCCAAATCTATTGGGCGAGGGGTTCTATTGACAGAGCGTACAGCGTCGGGGAACGGGGGCACCCCTGTCTGGTACCCCTTCCGAGCGAGAACCACCTCGAGGACCCCCCATTAACCATCACCGAAGCCATAGGGGATGTATATACCACTAGAATATCTCATAGTAGCCTTTCCCCTACCCCAAATGTAACTAAGACGGTCCTAAGAAAACCCCATTCCACCCGGTCAAAAGCCTTCTCCGCGTCTATTGAAAGAAGTGACGGGTCCCCCCCATTTTCCGAGATGCATGCCCAAGATGTAGTGTCTTCCTCATCGTATCCACTCCCTCTAATACGTTTTTAATTTCTTCACTTTTGCAGAAACGATTACATCAACTTCATTGTTGTTCATATTAATAAGTTATTAAATCAATGTAACTTTTTCAATCAATAACCAATTTCTCACATCATCAACTTAATTCATACAATCTTTAATTTCTCAACTTTTAAATCTTTTCATAATACAGTACACCTTATTGCCTAAATATCAAACAATTCTTTTGTATCTGTACTTACCTTTTGCACTCCGCCATACAAATTAAGTGAATACTGCCTTTTGCCACCACCAATCAAACGATAAAAATGTGGCTGCGGACACCCTCCACACGTATGTCTGCACGTAACGGGTCCTCACCGCTGAATTACGGGCTCGTGGAAAATTAGCCTCATTGTAAATGTCACCTGCCATACATAAATGGCGTGCATTGTTTGCTCCACTTGGACAGTGACGTGAAAAAGCGAAGGATTAAGGCAATTTTGCCTCCACTTTGCACCTACCTTTTCACTCCGAAGTGCAAATTATGAAAATTATGTAGCGGGGACCTGTTTGCATCAAAGTGCAAACATAACAGATACCCTCCGAGTAATGTATGAATATTTGCTAAAAGAGCCCTGAGAGTCATCTCAGGTCATGTCATACTCTGGAGCAAATTTTCCCGCAGCGCACATAAAGGTGCTAAAGACATGTGTAAAGGTTTTACACCTGTGTTAACACCTTTACTTAAGCTCCAGGCCATTTTTGTGCTTTTTCAAGGCAGAGCTGGAGCACGTACCAGGAGTGATGTTTTCACTTCTCCCCCACACTCCCAAAACCCACTTGGCATTATGCCCCCATGACATTTTAATGCTGGCGCAAAACCAATGGCAAAACCAACGGATTCATAAGGGACCCGCTTGCCTCTTATACTGTAAAAAGCAGGTGAGTTCTATAGGAATCCATGGTATACGCCCCCTGCCATGCCTAATGGCAGGCGTCATTTGCTCACTGCAAAGTAAAGGCACCTGCACCATCATTTTACACCTCCCTTTCGTACTCCACAATGCAAATGGTGAAAATTGCCCAGAGGGGACCTGTTTGCATGTAAGTGGAAACATAAAAGGTCCCATCTGGCAGGGACCTCATTTCACCAAAAGGCCAGGGGTAGTGGAAGTGACATCACATGACCCTTGACCTCAGATGCCATCACAGGAAGTGATGTAATTTGGCCCCACCCTGAAGTGACAGCACAGGAAGTGATGGAACACGACCTTTCACACCTTGACAAAACAGGATGTGGCATCTCACAGCATTGTTCCTAAGTACACTACGAAAAATATGGTTACAATATCACTGTAATGTGATATACATATCATACAAGAATGCATCAGCATATTTATCGTTAATATCAGTGTGTATAGGCCCATATCACCAAATTACTGTGAATGCAAGCAGACGTCCAAGGCTAAATGATAATGATGTGTTATTATTCGCCACTTATGATTAAGTGCTTTATATGGAACAAATATACATACAATATCACCCAACCTGTGTTTGTACTCATTTATCATCCTCAGAAGGATGAACGGCTGAGTTGGCCTTGGCGGGATGAAAAACCTGCAACCTGTTGATCACACACACATTGCTGCAGCGAGCAATCAAACCCACTGAGCTATCTTTCCGGCTGTAGCTAACTTACCGGCTATAGTAAAATGAACAATTACATGTCTGAATGTTCTCAAAGTCAGAAAGCAGATTACACTCTGTAGTGGATACCATTAAACTAGTAACAGATTTAACCGCAGGCCAGTTCATCTGCAGGTCTGGTCCAAAGTAGCCACATGTCAAGCCTGCGTGGATCTACTTTTCAGACTTTAGCGGTTGGCCTCACGTGGCAAACATTTCTACACTTTACACTTTTAGGCACAAGGATTTTGTCAAGTGACCGAGGACACCGAGATGGAATGTCTTGTGATGATCATAACAGAGACAACAGCAGAAAAAACCATGCTATAACTGCAACTTGCGAAAAGCAAAATACATAGTCCGAAATGAATGCTTATTACACTCTAAATACTTTTTGTCTGCATTGTGAATTTGAGGTGTTTAAGAACAGACTAAATCAGTGACTCGCCCCCAGAAGTGTGCCTGAAATAAACGTTTAATGAGTCTAGCAATTATTGTATAGAATTCCAGAAAGACACATTATTCGTTATTCCTATTCTTTCTTATTTAGGGTCACTGCTCAAAGTAGTACACTTGTGGAACCCCCTGTTTTTTTTAGGAGGCCTGAACAAGAAAGCCCCTGAACCCCAAAATGACGTCCCTGCCATCCGGCCCATTTACATCGGGAAGGAAAATGTCCTCCACATATTCAGCTTTTTATCTCTCTGTAGTCATACGTTTCAAACCCTAAAGGGTCCCTGCCCTACACATTGTTTCTCCACCATCTGTTCCCACTGTCCAAATTTGATCTTTACAACTCAGCCTTTTTTGATGATATGTGTTAAACACAGTAATGCCATGGTTTGCAATCCAGCCATTTATTGTAAATACACATTGATGTCAGATTTGTTCTCATTGGCACAGCATTGAATCTCTGATACATAACATACATTCAGCTACTCCTGCTGAAGTCGCCCATTCCAGGTGTGACTGCATAGAAGAAAGAAAGGGAGAAAACCCCAAACCTCGGTTTGATTACACTAGGCATGAAAATTCCTTGATTTTATTGATCAATGATTTATGTAGCGCCATCTGCGGTCAGAGCTGCTTTGAAGCACTCAAATATTTAAAAAGTTCAGCATATTATAGCCAGCGCTGTGCAGGGGGAACCCCGCAGCTCCAAAGCGGGGGCCAGTAACCTACGCCCCATGGAAGGCAGGAAGTGGAGAGGGGGCAGGACAGTTGGCTGGCAACAGCACAGCCAAGGTCAGGGGAAAGTAAAGGCATACCCCCTCTCTCTCTCCTCCCTCTGCCCCTCAGACTGCTGCAGCAAGGCAGGATGGGGGGCAAGGTGGGAGCAACACCTTGGACAGCCCACCAAGGAAGTGCTAAGCACCCCAGGGCAAGGCAGGCAGGAAACAGCAGCCAGCAACAAAGGAAGCACCTCAGGGTGCAAAATGCCGTCTGCACCAGCCGGCCGGGGGGTGGACACAGCCCCCACACAGGCAGACAAAGCATAGTGGCTGCCCCTGGCGCAATATAAGGAGCTGCATTTGCAGCAAACAAACACATCACTGCGAAGACCCTGTGAAACCAGCCCTACTGTGACAAGACCACACAGACCAAGAAGAATACAAACCCACGACTACATACTCCACCCGAGAAGATGGAGTAATGAGGCTCAAGCCTCGGTATCCAAAAATCACCGCTGGTGGATAAAAATCTATCAGCAAGAAGAAGAACAAGCGCAAACAAACACAAATTGGTTTGGGACTCTCACGGAGCACCAAACAAGTACCTTGCATACTTTTTCTTTAGAAACATTGACCTGTTTCCAACTTGCCGTGTTTACAAGCGTGAGCTTTGCCAGGCTCTGCTTAAGTAAACACAGCCGCAGGTAAAGAGTCTGTGGTCTACGTCTTGGAGCGTGGTAACCCGCTCAAGTTCGCTGAGCAAACAGAGAAAAGGGTCAGTGAACCCCCTTGCCTTTCTTTCAGAGGTTTTTTTTTCAAGTATTTCCCTGCTGTTGCACTACCGCCTTAAAGAAACGCAAGCTACCTCGCTCCATTTTTCGAACCAGGGATCCAGCGTCTTACCTGCAATTTAAAGTGCCCAAAAGGACATTGAGTGGAGCTGGGACGGAACGGGTGCCTGACGAGCTGAGAGCCGAGCAGAAGGATCCAGGCAGCGGTACGGCTCTGTGTCCTTCATATGGAATTAAGGAGGAAATCACTTACAGCGTGAACAGACCAGTGTCTGGGATATTTCCCTCACGGGAGCGAAGAACACTGCACCCAGGCGATGGCTGCCATTTAGATCCAGCAAGGGCTTGCCGGAATCGGACTAAAACCGACAATAGGCAGGGCTGTAAAACAAAGCAAAAAGCTGCCTTGCGAACACACGTGCAAGGAGGAAGCCGAGCACTGCACGCCGAAGGAAAGTAGGACCCGGCGAAGGTTGTCAAGCAATAGGCAACGGAGGTGGAGGCTCCACAAAACAACTTTTTGACCCTGAAAGGTGTACAAGTGTTGGAAGCAGGACGACACGAAGCAGAGATTAACGCGGCGCACAAGCAGACAAAAAGACAGCCACACAAGAAGGCCCGAGCAACAGGAGGTGCAAAGTTACGACATTCGATACGTGCAATGCTTACCTGGACTCCTCAGGAGCGTAATGCCTTCTCAACCTGTGGACCTGGTACTTGACACCTTTTGGATTCTCTTTCTGTTTAAACAACAATAACAACAATAGCACACTATAACAACTATTAACTAAAATACTACTACATGACATGTCTGTTCCTTTAATCCCTCCCTTTTCACCTGTGCTTATTTTCTGTGGAGCTCTCCATCCTGCTTTTCTACAGGGGCGCATTGAGGTGAAGAACCAATGGTAACTTGGGTAGCTGTTGTACTCTATAGCTTCTTGTCAAATAAATATCTTTACTTTTAAGAATGAATCTTGAGGTAAGTAGCTGGTAAAAATGCTCTAATCATTTAGGGCTTAAATTAGATTCCTAAATTGGAGAGATCTCTCTTTCTAATAACTTGCTCTTTTTCTCTTTCTTTTGCAGGTTCTCGGAATTTAGAAAAAGGGCTTATGGCTGAGAAGGGCTGCGAAGTTACCCAGAATGAGATAACGTTTATAAAATGTGAGTTTGCCTATACGGAGTAAAAGCAGCCTTCAGGGATGAGCGCAGAAACAACTGTGAGGTGAAAACTTGAAGAACCTTCAGGTATGTAATGTTTATTAAACGTCTTCTTCTTTTAACTATTAAGTTTGTATTTGTTAATTAAATACCTCTTGTTTTGTCCGCATATTTTTGGAAAGCTGAGGAAAAATACCTTTGGAAGATGCGGTGGCTGCGGAAGAAACATCTGACTGAAGATACTGCGACTACGATCGAAAACTGCTGACTGAAGATGCTGCAGCGGTGAGTGAAGCGTCTGATGGAAGATGCTGCGACTATGAGCGGAGACTGCTGACAGAAGATGCTGCGGCTGAGGGTAAAACTTCTGAGGGAAGATAATCTTGGTCAGGTAAGCCTTTTCTATTAACTATTGAACTCTGTACATTGCTGTAAAGCTAATGTCTCTATTATCTCATTTTACAGGTTCTGTGAGGAGAAACGCCGGTAGCGTTACCCGCTGTCAGTGGATCAGACGCGAAGCGTGTGTTCCAGCGGAGGCAAGCTTAAATAGCTCCCTCTGAAATATGAATAGAACGTGCTTTAACTTATGAATGGATCGTGCAGCGGCCATGTTATGTGTATGGAATTTACTGTAAAACATCATAATAGTCTATGGAAGTGTATGCTGAGAATTGTGTAAATGGCATGCGTGCCGGGCTATCACCCACCTTTGACTTGCTGGTTTATGTAATGTTCCCTGCCTAGCCTGAAAACCTGAATGAGGATTATGTGCACTGACTGGGATCATGACAATACGAAACAAAACAGCACGAGGAGCACGTTTGTGTTTTACTAAAGCAGTTAAAGACAGCCACCAGCAGAAGAAGAAAAAATGAGTTCAATTAGACGGACATCTTCAGGAAAAGCAATTAGGCAAAAGAACATGAGGAACACGTCGAGTCTGTTTAAAACAGCTGAGTTTGTTTTGTCATGAGTATGGGGCACAACGGGTGTTTTTCTTCACAGCCATGCAGCCAGCAGCAAAGAAAAAAAACAAGCTCATGCTGTGGGCTGAGCAGGCAGAAGAAATCCATGGGTGGCCATGGGTGAGGAAACGGCTAAGCAAGGACTCAGAAGAAGAAGAAGGTGACATCACAGTGGTAGGAGACGCCGCACCTCCACCAACAAAGAAAGCTAAAGGAAATACATGGAAACACAAGCAGACCACACCGACACATGGAAAGAAGGGCGGCAAAAAGGTATTTGACCCAACAGGAAGCCATTGTAAATGAAAAATGTAATACAATCAAACAAATTATGTCTGAAATAAGGGAGAAGCAGCAACAACCAAAAGAGGCAGAAATAATTGTAGAACAAGTGGGGGGAGCTGAAGTGCCTTTAAAGGCATGGACCGGCCCCAACCACTCACAGGGGCAATCAGGGAAACCGGGACTTGGAGGGCCAGACACCTTGCCAACAGCCCCAACAACAGTAGGTGTTGTGCCGGTAGCTAATGAAGGGGAGGCTAATGTAGTAGCAACTGCAGCCCAGGTGGATGGCACAATGGTTACAAGTGCACAACTAAGGGAAATGCTGAAAGCTTTAGAAAATGGCAGTGGTCGAAGTGGGCGGGAGCGGTCGCGAGTGGTGCTCCTCTACTTCTTTTAATTAAGTTTTACCGTTCCTATACTTTTATTTTAAAAAGAAACCGTTCCGGAACGGTTTCGTTTTAAAATAAAAGTATGAGAAGAGGTTGAAACTTGCACTTTCGGTGCACTGCACAGGACGTTTCCTTAAAGAGCAGGCACGTGGATTTTGGGGTTTTTATTGTGCATGGGAGGGGGCGCGGCAACAGGGTCTGTGGGGAGCGGTGCAGGCCAGTAGGGAACATAGTTCCACTACTTCTTTTTGTACACTTTGACCACTGGAAACTGGGATGTTAAACAGATACAAAATAATCACTAGCTTGGAACATTGATCAAATGGTAAAAGAGGCAATCTGGAAAAAAGGATACTTAGAATTATTTTCACTGATAGAAGCACAGCGAAAGGACTTGGATGCATTTAAAGATCCCAAAAGGATAGAAGAGAAAGCAATAACAAGAAATGCGCAGGTAGAACGCACCTGGGACTACTGTTTGAAGGTGTTCATCATTTTAGCAACCATAATATTATAGAAAACTCCAGGGAATGGGTTTACATTTTTGGCCTACATAGACAAGATCAGACAAATAAAGGGGCTAATGGGGGAGACACATGGCTCGCATTTTATGAAAGGTTCAGGAGGGCTATGTCTGAGCGACCAGAGATTGAAGGGGATGAGGTCCAAAATGATTTATACCTAATGAATGTGAAACCACCATCGGAGGTGGAAAAGGCACAGTCCCATAACAAGACAACATATGCAAGCAGCAATAAAGTCACCTAACCCGAGAAACACAGAAAGGCGGAGCAACCCTTTCGGAAGAAGCAGCCAACGGGGGCTAGGTCCAATACCCGCAGCCAATATAAAACACAAAACGCCTGCAAAAGCACCACTTGCTGGAATTTTGAGAAAGGGCATTGCAACTGGGGCAAGGAATACAGATATAGGCACAAATGCACAAATGAGAGGGAGAACATCCCAGCAGCATTTGCACCCGCCTGCCAGGCAAAGGGCCCAAAAGAGAAGAACAAGGAAACAAGACACTAAATTAGAATAGAGCCAGGGAAATCCCCAATCATTATAGAAGAGTCCGAAGCAGCACTAGCTGCATATCCGGACAAAAATAACAGACAAGCAATTGAAATGGGTTTCAAGGAAGGTTTCCACCGCCCATTTCAGGGCGAAGGCTCACCCAAAATCCCCAAAAATCTAATCTCATCAAGAGAAAACCCAGAAATAATGAGGGCAAAAATTCAAAAGAATTGGAGTTGGTGAGAATCGGGGGGCCATGGGAAAAAATGCCATTCAAAAAATACATAGTTTCCCCATTGCGGCTAGTACCCAAGTTGGAACCGGGAAAATGAGAATGATACGTCATCTATCATACCCAAAAGGGCCGTCCGTGAACGACGGAATCCCAGAAACAGAAACTGCAGTGACCTAGACCCATTTACAGGAGGCACTCAGAATAGTCAGAAAATGTGCAAAGGAGGTGCTGATGGCCAAATTGGACTTAGAGTCAGCATTTAGTCTGTTACCGGTCCACCCAAATTCACAGACTTAGTTAGGTTTGACTTTTGATGAAATGTTTTATGTGGACAGGTGCCTACCAATGGGGTGCGCAGTATCTTGTGCACTATTTGAGCAATTCAGCTCATTTTTTCAGTGAGCTTTCCTAAAACAGGTACCGGAAGCACACGTAGTCCACTACCTGGATGATTTTATGTTGGTAGGGCAGCCGGAAACAGGAGAGTGCCAATGGGTGCTTAAGAAAATGATAGAAATGGCAGCGAAATGGGGTATACCATTGGTTAGGGAAAAAACAACTAAAGCAGCAACAAACATAATTTTCTTAGGAATAGAAATAGACACCAAAGCAGGGGTTTGTAGAATTCCAAACTTAAAGGTGGAGGAACTATTAGATAAAATCAAGAAAATGGGAAAAAAAATCAAAGAGCTTGGTAAGGGAGACACAATCACTGGTAGGAAGTTTGAACTTTGCAGCCAGGGTGATACCTCAAGGCAGGGCTTTCACAGGGAGCTTAGAGCTAAGGACCAAAGGCTGTAACAAGCCACATCTGCACATCAGAGTGGGGGAAGAGGTGGAAAAAGATCTAAGAATATGGGAAGAGTTCCTCGCATATTTCAACGGCACAACAATTGGGCGCATGCCATTGAATTAAAGTGACAAAAGAGTACTCTTTACCGATGCAGCAGGGAGCAGAGGCTTTGGGGCCATCCTGGGGACAAACTGGGTCGCCGGAGGATAGCCAGCCAAATGGCAGCCAGCGGGCTGGACAAAAAACTTCACGCTCCTGGAGATCATCCCTATCTGGCAAGCATTACATATCTGGGGCAGGCACTTGGCAAACACAGAACTAACCACATGGTCAGACAACATGGCGGTGGTGGAAATTATTAACAGAAGGACAACCAAGTGCCACCTAGTGCTGAAAGTTTTAAGAGCCAAAACTAAAATTACACTGTTTGAAAATATCGTGGTCAGAGCAAACCACATTGCAGGAACAGACAATAGCATTGCTGATGCATTATCTTGTTTTCAGTGGACAAAATGTTGCCAAATGGTGCCAAATGCCCAAAAAGAGATTCTACTTTTGTAGAGTTATTCTAGAAAAGTAGCGAGAGCAGCACCAACGCCAAAGCCGAACAGCCGGGGCCGGGATGCACAGCCAGCACCTTCAAACACCTTAAGCACGGGTGAATGCAGACAAATACTGCCAATGAAAAAGATAGACCCTGACCCAGGGTTACCTTTAGACCTGACCAGGATGGCCCTGGTGGACAACACCACAGCACAATATATTAAGTGTCTGAAAACGGTACTAAATATGTTAGGCTTAACCCATGTAGAGTTGCTAACAACAAAAGATATCAATACATTTTTAGGTTGGGCCTACAGTCAGGGATTTAAGAGGGAATGGGTGAAAAGGCACCTGACAGCCGTGGCTTATTTTTCCAAATTGCAGGGAGACTCAGACACAACCCGGAGTGCCCTAATTTCATACGCCTTAAAAGGCTGGGGGAGAGTGGAAGGACCACAAAAAGACAAAAGGCGCCCAATGGACTTCCACAAACTAGTCATATTGACTGGTTTACTGGAGAAGATACGCTCACACCCTTATGAAACCCTACTGTTTAGAACAGCTTTCTCCTTAGCATATTTTGGGACGTTCAGAGTAAGCGAGCTGATAGCATCGAGCACCAAAGCCAACAAGGGACTAGGGATGATGGACATAAGGATAAGGGCAGACAGCATCACCATTGACGTCCAGAAGTTCAACCAGGCTACAAAAGGGAAATAAATATATATTGTATTGATGATTCTGACACCTGCCCGTTATGCACCACCAACAAATATTGCATGCAGCGCCTACGGTAGGAGGCCCGGTTTTGATCCACATGGACACATCTGCCCTGAATCATTTTCAGTTCAAAGGAATACTAATGAAGGCCACTGGTAAGGCAGGGTGGGACCCTAAAGAATTTGGGACCCATTCCTTTAGTATAGGCACAGCGACAACTGCATGGCAAGGAGGTTTGGGGGACCAGCATGTAAAAAACATAGTGGGATGGAAGCCGGAATGTTTCTAAAGGTACATAAGACCGGAACTAATCTAAATAATTTCTCCCACAAACAGATCACGATGCCACACGCAAATCAGCCTGGGTAATAAGGCACTCGTTTGTGTTCAGAACAGGGAGATGGGCTGAGGACACGAAAGAGGGAACAACATTTAAAAATACCAGAACTTCATGGTGGGGCCACAGGCCATACTTTGGCCAGACATTCATGAAAAACTGGCAGACCTGGTGGCATAAAGGGATCCCCCAGACTTCCTGATTGTACATCTAGGGGGCAATGATCTAGTCACAATGGGGAGGAGAAATGTACTGGAATACTAATGCGCCTCATTAGCAGGCATAGCTCACAACTGGAAAGACAGACATTTCTTATTGAGCCATCCTTCCCAGGAAAACATGGGTGGGGAAAACTCATTTAAAGCCATAGACATTGCCAGAAAGAAACTGAACAGAGGGATAGAATAATTCTGTGCAGCCAGGGGCTTCGGCTTCGTCAAGCACAGCGCGATTTCCCTAGCCAACCCGCAGCTTTTTCACAAAGAAGGGACACATCTATCATTGGCAGGAATGGAACATTTCCACAGGGAAATAGTGGACAATCTAGCAGCAAGAGGATGTCGGTAGCAACTTTTGGGGGAAGCTGGAAGGCCAGCAACCCTTCCAGGTGTGGAAGCATGGGCCAGAGGGCGTAACCTCAGGACCTTGTGCCCAAAAGTACACATTATGTTTATGGTTATTATGATGATGATTGTTTGTTTATTACCATGTAATGATGTGCAACAAAAACCCTGCCTTTTTTATTGCCAACACTCAATCAATGTTTCATGTGATATATGGCGGAAACATTGGGTCTTAGCTGTCTACCTTTGGGTCCACCGGTTATAGCCAGCACTGCGCAAGGGGAAACCCACAGCTCCAAAGCGGGGGCCAGTAACCTGTGCCCCATGGGAGGCAGGAAGGGAAGAGGGCCCAGGACAGTTGGCTGCCAACAGCACAGCCAAGGTCAGGTAAAGGCACACCCCTTCTCTCTATCCTCCCCCGGCCCCTCAGACGCCTGGAGCCAGGCAGCATGAGGGGCAAGGTGGGAGCAACATCTTGTACAGCCCACCAAGGAAGTGCTAAGCACCTCAGAACAAGGCAGGCAGGAAACAGCAGCCAGAAACATAAGAAGCACCTCAGGGTGCAAAATGCCATTGGCACCAGCCGGCCGGGGGCTGGACACAGCCCCCACACAGGCAGACAAAGCCCAGGGCCAGCCCCTGGCACAATATGAGGAGCTGCATTTGCAGCAAACAAACACTAATCGGTTTGGGACTCCGCAAGGAGCACCACCAAACAGGTACCTTGCTTACGCAGCATACTTTTTCTTTTCCCATAATCCTCCCACCCAAGAAAAAGGGAGAGAAGAAGGAGAAGAAGGAACAGGGCACCGTACGGGGCCCACATTGTCGTGGGACCAAGAAGGCGGCACGGGCCAGAGGGCGTAACCTAAGGACCTTGTGCCCAAAAGTACATATTATGTTTATGGTTATTATGATAATGATTGTTTGTTTATTACCATATAATGATGTGCAATAAAAACCCACAGCCTTTTTTATTGCCAACACTCAATCAATGTTTCGTGTGGTATATGGGGGAAATATTGGGTCTTAGCTGTCTACCTTTGGGTCCACCGGTTATGTATGACCTGCATTAAGACAATCACACCCTGGGGGCATCGCTTGGTGCGCTTGATAGCAGTCGCCAACTAGCAGAGTCCCGTGGAATGGGCATGCCCCACGGCTGAAGATATGTGGTTTGGGCACCCGGGCTACCCTAGCAAAAAGATGAAGAGGTTCGGTGAGCAGGAAGAGCACAATGCATGCTCAGATCAGATGGTGTGCTGCCCCGGACTCAAGGTGCGGAGGAGCTGCAGCGCATTGGCGTTGCCTGTGGTGGCGACCGAGCCACAGTAGCTGTATGGCCCTGGTGGGCTCTAACCCAGCGGGGGGGCAGGCTGTCCAACACCGGCTGTGGGAGATGGAGGGTTGCTGGTGCACCTGCTCTGCCTAGGGGCCCCACCCATTGTTGGAGGCGGGAAGAGAGTGACACTTGCTGCATCTGTGAAGGGAAGCACCCAATGGATCCAGGAGGCTGCCCTGACAATGAGGGTGAGGCCAGGCTTGGAGGGGGGTCGACGCTCCAGAATCTGTTCCTCTGCGGGAGTAGAGACTCCCTCCTGGTTTCCTGGCCCGAACTACGAGACCTCAATGCCTACACCTCCCACCCCACTGTGGGATGTCCTAGTGCTCATGTCAGCGGGGGAGAAGTGCAAACGGCATGACACGACCACTGCTGCTCAGGTCCATGCTGTGGAATGCCGTGCCAGCCTGGATGATGCCCTGAAGCAAGTAGTCTGTATAGATCAGGGGGGTCGCTCAGGGCCACTTTAAGCACTTTTGGGGCCTGGGCATGGACACATTTGGCCCCCGCCTCCACCAGACCAAAGGAATTAAGGGATATAGAATATCTAGTGCACCCACCCCAGCGTCACAATCACAACCCATAGCTTGATATGCTGCCTCGCAGTGATCAAAATAAGTATGGATACTTCCTTTCATCTCGTTGCCCTCTTCATTCTTGTTGTAATCAATATAATAAACAAACAGCATTTCAAGGGCAACATTAGCAGCCTACAATGAGGGTTCTGGTGTGCTAGCATAGACACAGACCACTTATTATCAATAGCAGCAAGGAAGCTACACTGGCCACAGTATATATGCAGGATACAGATCGAAGGGAAAAAAGTACACACAATCCAGAATAGACAGACGACTCAGATTAGCTGTCTCAAAGAATGTAAAAAGTGATCAAGCCTGGATACCGAAGAGCAATTGGAAGCAAGGAGAGAGCTATACATAGCATCCATAGTGGATGAAGATTAGAAGATACCAGGAAGGTGTCTGTATTCAGAAAGACTGGGATTAGAAGAGGGACATGGTTTTCAAGCAGTGTTGCCATTAGAGAGCAAATAAACAAGTGGCTCTGGTGTGCTATAAATCAATGCTCACTTTTATTATAGAGGAAGCAACACTATATATAGCCCGTGAAAGCGTGCGTGAGTCTTTTTGAAAGATCATACCCTGAGAACGAAATCACTCTGAAGGGCTGACAATTTTGAAAGGTTTAGGGACTTTTTTGACAGGTGAGGAAATACAAGCTTAAATTAAATACCCAGGATCACACATTGATTAAGAGGTGAAGCTGGGATTCACACCCACTCAGCAATTTCTGCACTTTACCACTTTCTTTTCTAGTTCTTACCCTGAACTAAAATAATCCCATTTTACAGAACTGACTTGGAAAATATGCAACTCACATAACCCAATATAAACATTTTTTTTAAAAAAATAAATGTTATAGAGCCATATTATAAAAAATGGGAATGAGTTTAGCTTCATTGTCTCCATCATCTAGGGAGGTATATAAGTACCAGCATGATAATTGATATGATGTTAAAAGATTCCTATATAGGTTTCTCTTTTGTATTTTAAAGCTTTCAATACACACCAAACACAAGATTGTGCAATGGTATTTAAAAACATGCAGAAAAACCTTGGAATTCTACAAAAAAGCAAACTGTTTCATTGTCAGATAAGCAGACCTTAGCATATGCCTGCCAGAAGCCTGCAATATCTGGTCTGCTCTCGTCTTTCTAGAACTCTTCCCACTCAAATGGCCTACATAATGGGAAGGATCAGGTATTTGCTAAACAATGCCACCAGTATGTGAAAAGGCAAACCTATCCATAGAAGGCAGCACTGTAATGCCAGTGATATAAGATTTGTTCAGGATCACTGTATCGTCTGCTGGCAAATCCAGGATCCAAGCATGAACGCTTTGGTTCCACAGTCTGGAATCTGGATACATAAACCCCTCTATCGAATAATACTTTATTGTCATCATTGGAGGTGCCTGCATAGGTTTTACAACTCCCCATCTGAACAAACCAATTTCTAGACCTTCACCATACTGACACTATGGGTCTTAATACGAGTGTGGAGGCAGCCATGGAGCTATTAGCTAACTAATCGCTTACTCTCACCGCCTCAAGACCTCCCAGGTTCATAGGCTTTATCGCACTGTAAGGCAATCCTGCAGTAGACACAACCTGCTCTGTCTGCCCCAGGGCCAATCCCTGCACTGACATGACATCCTTGGAACCCGCTTGGAGCTTGTTACTTTTGACAGTCAAAATAATCCTTTCCTGTAGCTTCTGAAATGAAAGAATATTGCTAATTTGGACAACATGGCCAAACATATACACAATAAAAATATAAACAGTTGTGAAATTTCGGCAAAAACAGCAGTTAGCAAAACACAATCACCATATTTTTGCAATGCCTTCCACACCAATCAGATGGTGTTTTCAAACCAAACTTTCAAAAAGACCTTTTGCAAACAATATTTCTACCAATTATACCTGCTAAGAGATGTGTTCAAGTGTCTGAATTGCAGACTGGTCTCAAATTCCGGTTTAGCCACTTAACCAAAGTGTGGGCTCCTGGGCAAACCCTTTTATCTCACTATGCCTTATCTGCTAAAATGAGAAGTCTGTACAAGGAATTCATCTCACACTGTCTGTTACTTCAAAAAACAAGCCTCACTCCTGATATTGCCACAAAAATAAATATTAAGTATTAACATACTGGACTTCACAATTTGTCTCATGTCGTACTCATTACAACCTATGTTTAATTTAACTTCCCATGGTACCTTTGCGTATTCTGTGATACCGGAATACTCAAATTAATTCTGTGATATAATTTTCTGTATATCACTGATGTCACTATTTATGCAAATAATGGGGGGGGAGGGCATGTCCCCGCAAATCCTAAGGCCAGCCCTGACATATGCAAATAAACTAAAATGCCCCCTATGTTACATGTGGGAAATCCCTCTGGCCAGCGAGGAGCGAGAGATATTTCACACTGCAAAGTGACTTTCTTTTTGGTGTAGATCAACGCTGGGATTGGAATGGGACGTAACTGAGTGATCCAGCATTTATTTTTTGCCCTAGTACCTGCTGTACTGCCTGGAGCTCAGTGCTCTAAATTTAGCCTTCTCTGACACCTCCACAAGACACACAAGCACACCAAAAACACTCAACCCTCTTTCACCAACCCCGCAATGTTTAAAAATACATGCGCTCTGTCACACAGGCTTCAGCTCCCTGGTTTCTGGCCTCCTTCCTACCTGACTGCTGACTTCCGGGAAAACACAGACTGCCAACTTCCCGCCCTCTGCAGGATCTGCGCACATTATCCCTCATAGAAAATGCCAGAACCCCGACACTACAACAACTGAGAGGGGGAGGGGACGGGAATCATGCACTTCAATTCCATCGGCACCTCTCTAGTGACTACCCCATGGTGCTGTTGTAATTACAGCAGTATTTTGGCACGATTATTCTAGACCAACTGTTGAGAATAATTGCGGTGCGGTGAGAATTTTGGGTGAGCACAAGCTCCTGCTGTCGATGCCTTTGCTACGGAAAAATTAGCAGCAAAACAAATCATGTTTTTCAGTGGTAGAAGTGTACTAAAAAAGCAGTGGAACTGTGACCTCCTCGAGGGACGGGCTAAGTGGGAGCACAATGCAACATGTGACAAGGTGTTGCAGATGGGGAGGGCTGACAGCCATCTGGGTGGAATGGGCAAAAGAAGGAGGTGCTCTTGTATTGTTTTTTATTTTCCTCAGTTGGTCAGTCAGTGCGAGCATTTATATATTACCCAGACTCGCTGATCATAACCCCACTATCCCTAACTTCTACCTGAGCAGATGCTGTTTTTAGAGGTGACTGGAACTAGAAAAAGCTGTTGTATTCCAAATCCTGGGTCCCAGTATTGAAAGTCTTCTCTCATCTAGCCTGACAGAAAGTTTTAGGTAAGAATAGTCTGTAATCCTACATAGACCAAATGTCCCATCCTGGGATAAACCGTGTGATGCTCTCCTTAAATTAAGCAGGAGCAGCCCCATGGACGCACATGAAAAGGCTGCGCAGGATTTTTAACTGAATTCTCTACTCTACTGGAGGCCAGAGCCAGTTCCTGTGATCAACTAGGACATGACAATTTTTTCCTATGTCCAGAAACCAATCAGCTTTGAGCTACCTGGAGTCTGCGCGTGTGTTTCATAGAAGTGCCCCCTGCTATTAGGGGTACAGGCGACTAGTCAATAAGGGAAAACGAGGTGGGGCTCATCAAGGGGGCGTGGTCTAACGACCGTGGGTTGCCTGCTGCTCGGTAGGCCAAGCCCCCCTGACGAGTCCCAGCTTAACAGCCTACAGGCACCCCCACCAGGCAGCCCTGTGCAGAGATCCGCACCCTATCTCCCTTGGCGAGAGGGTGCTGATCTCTGCATCTATTAACCAAAGGAATGACTGGTGGGGGACAGCGCTACATGTTTTAAGCCTTAATGGTGGCGCTGCCCCTCGCCAGGCATTGCTTTAGCTAAGAGATGCAGCGATCACCAATCGCTGCATCTCTTAGCTAAAGAAATGCCTGGCGATGGACAGCAGCACCATTAAGGCTGAAAAGGTGAGATCGCAGCAAGCCGGGGTATTTTCATTCTAAAGCCTGAAGCTCCTGCGAATGTGCGGGAGCTTCAGGCTTTAGAAAAAAAGGTCTCTGTTTCCTTCCCCACCTTTTCTTCCATAATTTTGATGCCGGGCCACGGGTTAAACAGATGCTTTGCAGGTGTCGGCAATACCATTATGGAGAAAAAAGCACATGAGCGAGAGCTTCAGGCATTGGAACAAAGCCTTGTCCTCTAGCGGTCGGGGCTGCAAGGGGACATTAGGGCACCCCGACAGGGCCCTGCCTCAGAACCATATTTCTGAGCCGGCAAGGGCTCTGCCCCGGTTAGCCCCAGCCCACTTAAAGCCCTGCTCCTACAACAATTGTATACTTGTCCAGGGGCATGAATGGACAAATCCTATATAGCCACCTGATGTTAAAATAGTATCCCTTGTGAATGGCATGGACCTTTAAAAACTATATTGTTTTAGTATTTAACGTGAGATAACAATTTGACACGTTTTCCAAAAATCAGAGGGAGTGATTCCTTTTTAGTGTTAGCAGGGCCTCCTCCATATGCCCCTGACTAAGATGACGCCAGCTATAATCCATCTAGGCTATGTCATTTAGGCTTAATACATATACAATCTGCTTTCAGTTTAGCTGCAATAGCTATGAGATGGTAAAGCGAAGAGGTTTGCTTTAACTTAAAAAGTACAGTTCCGGAATGGTGGAAATGGTTGAAAAAGTAATGGAATTGTTAACAGTAAAAAATAAGAGTGGTGGAACCCTGCTCCTGCATTAACCACAACCCAACCCGTTAAAAGCACATTGCTGAGCGACCAAAATCCTTGCCCAAAGATCTGATCAAAATCCGGCGGTCAGAGTGCCTAACAGTAGGCATTAAGGCCATGCCAATGGGGGAAGAGGGGAGTTTATACTACATGCCGATTTAACCATTAGCTTAATTACTAAATGTGTTCCTTCATTAAAAATGGAACAAATTACTAACAAAGATAAGACTGGCCTGCTATCGTGCCTCAACAGGTTTATACCCAAGAAGGCAACGAGGCTTTCCTCCTGACTAGACCACATTTAAGATGGATATACCCTTTTAATGGGATAGGGTCAAATAAAAAAGCAAGAGGAATACCACACATCTCACTCCCTGGAGGTGAGGGAGACCACAACACGCAGGCTAGTGCACAGTGCAAGTAGAAAGTAGCTGTGAGGAGTCAGGAATGAGACGTGGACACAGAGACTTCATAGTTTTGTCTATAGACTTCTGTTTCAAATGAAAAGGGGGTTGGAAAATGCCACGCTATCTCTACTTTAAAAGGTATTTCCCTGCCGAAAGAAAAAAACAAGGGTCTGTCCAATGTCAAGATGTCCAAAGTACTATGTCCTGTGTCCAAACTACTATTCCGGCCCTCACATTCTAAAATTAACTCTAAGGTGAAAAGGGAAATGTCTTTGGCCTTGAAAGTGTACACACGTTCAAAAAGGAAAGCTGTAACTCCAACACAAAAGTTCCTAATGGATAAGGTTCACAGTTCCTGAGGATGGCCCCCTTCCCCTGGATTTCTCTTCCATGCACTTTAAACTCTTAAGGATATACGTTTTGTTTGGGCTTCTCTGATCAACAAAACAATTTGTTTGCAAAACAACTTGCCTGTTAGTATTCGTTTTCATAGGATACCTGGGGTGCTCCCCTGCCAAATTTCTTCTCCTTATTCTGAGATCAACACAGTCTTTGCCTCTACTTGATGTATCCTTATATCAGGACTTCCTCATGTGGTTTACTTTGCACACTTGCCAACTTGACCTGCCTGGTATACTCTCCTGACAGGGCTTTTTCATATGCTTCATTCATATGCTTCACTTGATACACTTGCAAACTTAAATCTTCATGGTATACTCATCTCTCAGGCCTTTCTTATGTGTTTCAATTGACACACTTCCAAACTTATATCTTCCTGGTATACTCTCCTGCCAGGGCTTTCTCACATGCTTTACTTAACACACCTGAAAACTCTGCAGTACCCTCATATTCCAGGAGGTCTTCCCTTCTCTTCCTCTCATGGCATTCTCATGGAAGACTAGCTTTTGCAGTCTTTTCTCCTTGGCCTTCTCCGTGAGTCAGTTGGCTTCACGGTCTTTTCAGCAACACATCGGTTCCTCGGTCAGTACAGAGAGAACAAGATTCTCCCACCCAGGCTCATTATGAGTCCGGGGCCCGGGAAGTCAGACGCCGGTAAATTGTAAGTTCCCATTCCCATAGTTCCGTGTGGGGACACGGAAGCACCGGCACTGTTGTTAATGGTGCCAGTGCTTCTGTGTTGGGTCTGACTACCGTGGCCGCTGTACCTGGTAGGTTCAGACCTGTCAGGCACAGCCACCACGGCAGGCAGACTCAGAGTTTGCTGATCAGGGAACAAGGGTGCCGGTGAGCTTACTGGCACCCTTGTTTTCGGACCAGCAAACTCCTAATGAGGCCCCATGTCTCGTCCGATGAGGTTGTGTCACTCTCTTGGGGGTTGCCTCCCCCCATGTGATCCTCCCTCATATAGCCACCGCCAGGGTCAGGATCAGGTAGCGGCTGCCATCCCCTGGCCACACGTGGAGAGGTCACCGCCTGGAAAGGAGTGATGATACTATCGGATTTCTATCCCAAAACTTCCTGCAAACCTGAGAGAGAGAGCAGGGATCTTGCCGGAGACCTAAGTGGTAGGGTTTTAAAAAAAAGGATAAGGGCAAGTCCAGGACTAAGATCCCCACCCGACTGATGTTGGCAAGCTGAGACATCACAGTTCGACACGTTTGCAATAGTGGCATGGCCTGGGCATAATGAGGGTACAAGCTAAGAGAGTGGAACAAATTGTCAGAAGAGTCCAAGCTCACAGCGTGAGAAAAACTCTCAAGAGTCCAAGTCTAATGGTAATTCAAAATGAATGTTCCGAGGAGTGCTTGATGAACCTGAAAACCTGGGGGGTCAAGATGCAGGAGGGAAATGGGCCACAGCACACTTGCTGCTCGCTCTCTACCTGGGTCGACCGCTGTGAAGCGCCACAGTATCCGTGACATCTTCTCATACTTCCGATTCTGCATCTGGCATGGGTGTGGATGGGCCAGATTGGTGTGGCACACATATAGCATGGTGCCGTCAGGCCACAGTGGTGTTGTTGGGAAATGTAGTCCTGTGGACACCAATAATATCTCAGGTGCCACGGGAGCTTGCACATGTGAAGCATTGGGGAACAAACCATACCACTGTGCTTCCTGACAGAATTCCCCCACAATGCCCAAAAGCTATGCATGCAACCACGATGCAGATGAGACAAACATTTAAGTAGGTAGGGGCATGGACATGGTCTACAGGTCACCGGGTGCGGTCTTCAGGAACATTCCCCTTCTGCCAATCATGTAATAGATGTTGCCCCGCATTATATTTGAATCTAAGATGGCCCGAACCTCATACTCTTCGAACCCTCAGCTGTTGGACGAACAGGCAAACAGGTGGTGGGATGCACCACCCGTTTTCTTGGGAGGATAGCTGAGGGGCAACGTGCTCACCTTGGAAGCAAGACGACATGGAGCACCACAGGTTCGATCCCCGGGTACGCGCTTAGAAACCTCTGGTTATTAAGCGTGTAATAAATAACCTATCATATCATATATCATATCATGCGTGTTTTCAAAAATGACAAATGGGACAAGGGATGCGCCTATGCACACACAGCCAACAGGTAATCCTGGTGAACTCTACTCAGGAGTTCCCCCTTTAGTTTACTCTTAGATTACATTCCTAACATCAAAAGAATACAAAAAAAGCTATTTCCTTCTGCAATTTACAAGTATTCAATATTCAAATAAAATGTATACACAAACTCAAACTAACAAAAACCGGGCCTCAGCCAAAGGTCACAACTCAAATTTGGCTTGAGCCACAAGTTTTACATAATCTCAAATACATAAACAAAATTGTTTTTCTCCACCCCCAGCATTAGAGTTACAAACAACATAATACATTTTTCTTGACTGAATATTGTTGCGATGTGTTTCGGATATCATCAAGTATCCTTCTTCAAAGGCTAAACTGAGAGACGTCTTTTAGGGAGGGCAAAAGGGGCATTTGCCCCAGGCCCCCACCTTGGAGGGGGGCCCCCTCAAGGCTGCCTGATCTAAAGAAGTCACTTTCCGTTCACCGAACATAAATGGCGCACAACAGGATATTTTATGGCATTCTGCTGAGGCCAAACCGATTGCCTGCCTGTTGTTGACAGTTACATTCTGCTCTGATTAATTCATTCTCTAATGCTTTCTGTGTTCACTGTAGTATACATAGTTTGTGCATTCACTATGGCACCACTCCTGAAGCATTCTGACCTTTCTGTGGGGATCATAGTGTGCATGTGCAATAGCCAAATTTGAAATGCATATTGATACATGTGATTGCTGGGATGGTTCAGAAGATAGCTCAGTGTGTTAAGCACTCATTGCAGAGATCTGTGTTCACATGCAAGAATACAAAACCAAGTTCCAGCAAGGTAAATTCAGTCTTTCCTGAGGTTGATAACCTGCATGTATATGTGCTTTGTTTTGTAGCACATCAGGTGCTATTATCAGCAATGCACCTGCACCCGATAGCAGCCGCTATAAAAACAAACACAGCATCAATATGTTGAGGGTCCAGAGATTAGTCTTATTACAGCAAGAATTAATAGGATAAAGGGATTAATCATGTTTATTTTGATTGCTGCAGCCTGCATATCAAGTTATGGGATGTGATCGCGAGAGGGGTGGGACCGGAAATTCGGATCCCTCAAGCCCTTTGTTTTGGTGGAGGCGGCCCCAAGGGTGTCCGTGCCCAGGCCCCAAAAGTGCTTAAGATGGCCCTGGCTAAACTGCTGTGGTTTTCTATTCAATGTTAACATTCACTGTGTTCTATAAAGGAAATAATCATCTTTATGATTCAGTACTTATTGCCAATTAAGTCCCATAATGCAAGTCATATAGAAATTTGCATTACTCTAAGCAGCGAACCTCCAGTTCTCGCGAATATGTCTCCCTTCTCATTTACCTAAATGAAAAAAAAGACTAACTAACTAACCAATCTAAACCCTCCCTTCATAATGAGTTAACACAATTCTACTTTGCTCTCACTTGACTTCTGGTCGGTTGACACGCTGTTCCTTGTGAGATTTTCAGAATGTGCCCACTTTGTATGCCCGTGGCACACCTAAAGGAACAAATAGTCCCATTAGTCCACCTGCCACAAACAAGGTCGTGAAATGTCACTGGGCATCAATGCCACTGTCAAAATCCCCATCCCAGTCAAGATGTACTTACTCAGCTTGCCTGTAAGCTTTGAACATGGACCGCGCCTCTGAGCCTGACATTTATACGGTATAATGACCCACAAATCGTGGTAGAAGTGTATGAGGGCCTGGTATGTTTCAATAATGTGTGGATAGCAAAACCCTTTCCCAAGTCTGTTTTTCATTTTGCAGTGGTGGCTACCCACTACGGGCGACGGGCATCACCCTCTCACCTGAGTGACAGACAGCACAGTCCACCCGTGTGCTTTATTTGCACAATGGACTGTGATACCTGCCTCTGAGCACGGGCACCCCCTCACTACCCATTTTATTTCTTGTCTGTATGCAAAGCCCTTTAATGTAGGCCAGTCTAACCACGTAATAACACCTATGATATTTGCTTTTTCCTTAATACACAGTACTGTAATAGTGGCAGTCTGCATATACTTTCTTAATGTGGCATGGGACTTTTCTACTTGCATCCAGGGTAAAGCGAACATTAAAAGTGTTATTACTTGGCTAAACTGGCCTACATTGGTAGTGCCTGTCTGCATTTACTTTCTGAATGTGTAATGGCTTTTTTTACTTGGCATCAAGGATAAAGCAAACATAATAAGTGTTATTATGTCGCTAGACTTGCCTGCATTGGTGGTGTCAGTCTGTATTTACTTTCACTGTGACATCACATGTTTTACTGGGCATCAAGGGTAAAGCAAACATGATGAGTGTTATTACGTGGCTAGACTGGCTTACATTGGGGGCTCCAGCATAGTCATATATTTTGAGTATGTCATGGCATTTTTGTACTCAGCATCAAAGGTTAAAGCAAGCATAAGTGTGATTGTGAGGTACACTGGCCTATCTTGGTATAGCCAGTCTGGATATACTTTCTTTCTGTGGCATGGCATTTTTTACGGGCCGGGAGACCTTATGTGGTAATACTGGCATATATTGGTGCAGCCTGCATGGACATTTATGGGCATAGCCAGCATTAACATGTATGAGCATTTCCATCCTGAACATGTTTTATATATTGGCATATATTGTGGGCAAAGGACTCCCGAAAATGCGTTGGCAAATGCTCCAGGAGCACTGTTGGTGACTTGCATCTATTGTTTTTTTCATGTGCTACCATACAAAACCAATTGCGAACTGTGTGGCGTTTGCCCTATTGATCACAGAAAGGGGCTCATTACGAGTTGGGCATTATGTGGTAAAAGTGGCAGTAACGGAATTCCTGCCACTTTTTACCACACCACGGTTTGAGCTCCTTTGTTGTATTTAATACTATTCAATAAAGAAAACCTGTCACTTCTGGTGTTTTTCCGTTGCACCTCAAACAGGAGCTCAGCTCGCTTCTCACATTCATTGTATCTTCTCGAGTAGATAACCAAGCTCTTGGCAGCCCCCGACTCTTGACATTTGGTCAGGCAAGCCTTCTCGAATCTTCCTTCGCCTTCAGCTATTTTATTCCAGCCCTTTCATTCACAGGGTCCAAGTTTGCTAAAATGCGTCATGGAACATCCGGATTCCATACACACATATATATATTGGTGGCAACGACTGCAGTCTATTCACTACGTATAGCCAGCCTTATGATTACTTTGTTTACTTGCGTTACTGCAGCTGTCCCTTTGTGAAATGTCTATGCATTTTCTTCAGTGCTTCTCTGCACGTGCAATCTTCATTTCGCTCCCAAATGTTGCTTAATTCGCTATTTCGCCATCAGATTCTATAAGGTCTGTATTCTTTCTTCATTGGCATCTGTTCTGGGTGCGTCATCTCTGCTTCATGTGACATCATGAGTCTCCTCTTTCGTTCATTTTCACACTTCTTCCGGAACTCCCTTCAGAAGACTGTCATTTCTTTGTGGATACATATAGGGTTTTCTCAATGGATACCTTGTTTCAAGGACTCTTTGCGGTATAGGTACCCTTATTGGCTTTGCTCATGTCACTATTTCCAGCTGCCAAAAAAGACAGAATAGGAGCGGAACTTCCGGTAGAGCTACTTGGCACCTCCTCTACACTGGCTGGCCCAGGCCCTGCAAAGATAAAGTGAGCACAGTGGAAGAAGGGATTCCTCCAATACGTGAGAGCTGCTTCTGGGAATACCATAGCCACAGGCTGCAAAGTGTCACTTTTGATGCATTCGTTGGGATACGAAGGGCAGCGCACATATGAAAACTGACCAGAATTGGATCCAGCAAAAAAGGAGTCTGTTTAAAATGAATTTGATGCTCCCCTGCTGAAGCTGGAGATGCATTTCAATCCAAAAACCAGCACAATCTTGGAGGGATATATTTCTGGAGTGAGAGTGCAGGAAGATGGGTAATCAGTAGAGGAGTATTTGACAGCGCTTTGACATCTTTCTCTATCCTGCAAATTTGGTGACAAATTAGACAAATATATAAGGGATCAATTTATGATTCACTGGAGTAATGACAAAATAAGAGAGAGGAACTGTGGCTTCAAGATGAGCCGAGTATGGATGAGGTTATTTATATTGTAAAAAGGGTTGAGCATTCAACGGGATGTGTGGCTAAATTGGCAAAGAAGGAGAGCAAAGCACCCGTGCCTGAAGTGTTAAGAGTGGGGGTACACGGTTACAGGGAAGAAGAAAAAGCAGAAGGAAAATCGTCAGCATGTCTGAGAATCTCCTGATTTCAGGAGTGATACGTTTAAAGGGCAGAAAACAAAAGAACGGCTGTGTTTTAGTTGTGCGAGTGCAAGTCATTTTGCTGGGTCGCCAGTATGTCCGGGAAGAAAAGTTACATGTTCGAAATTTAATAAATGGGACCATTAAGCAAAATGTTGCAAAAACATTTCACTGGGCGCAGGGCAAAGAGTGCAATATGTGACAGAGGAGAGGCAGAAATCCTCCGGGGATGTGGATGAAGATCAAGTGGAAGTAATTGCAGTTAATATGGTAAAGTGTGGTGGTGATGAGGTTTGTCAAGGTCCATTTGCGGATCTTTGAGTTAATGGAAAGTATGTGAGGATGATGGAAGATTCTGGAGCACAGATTTCATTGATGTCACGGGATGTATTCCAGAGGGAGGTGGGTGGAAAATGTAAAAGTTGGTGCCTCCCGTTATCAAACCTGGGGAGAATTGATGTCATAGGGTATTTCATTACACAGCTGCATTTTGAGGGCAGAGAAGCCTGTGGCAAGATTCACTTCACTATGAGTGGCGAGACACTTCGAGGATGGAGGGAGAAGAAAGGTTTTGGAATAAGACTTGATCCCAACGCTTCTGAACAGGTGCTGCATATAGTATCCTCTGCGGGTGTAGTTGAATTATATACAAGTGTATTCTCAAAAAGCATTGGGCGTGTGAAAGGTATTAAACACAAGATAGCACTCAAAGAGGGAAGTGTCCCAATTGCTTCAAAGTTGAGTTCAGTTCCCCTGGTAATGAGAGAAGGGGCAAAGATGGAACTGGAGAAATTGAAAGCATTTGGTGTGATAGAGAAAGCAGGATGTGTTGAATGTGTATTTCCATTGGCGATGGTGAAGAAGCTAAATGGCAAGCTAAGAGTCTGTGTGGATTTGCGGGAACTCAACAAGTGTGTTGTTGTGGGGAGACATCCCCTCCCAAATATGACAGAGATGTTAACAATGGTATGAAGGGAATATTTTTCCAAGTTTGACATGGCGTCGGCTTACAATCAAATGGAGATAGATGAACTATCAAATAAGTTCACTGCTTTCATCACACACAAAGGTGTATTTCAGTTTCTTCAGATGCCCTTTGGACTAGTTTCTGCATCTTCAGTTTTTCAAAAGATGATGGATATTTTGTTGAAGGGCATAAAGGGAGTACAGTGTTTTCAGGATGATATCTTGGTGGGTGGCAAGAACTTAGAGGAACATGAAGAAACAATGAGGAAAGTGTTGGACATTTTGAAAGAGAGAGGTATTACATTAAGAGCGGAAAAGTGTGTTGTTGAGTTTTTGGATCTCTGCTGAAGGCTTGAGGCCCAAGAGTGACATGCTTGATGCAAAAAAATGTACCTTCTCCAAGAGACAAAGGTGAACCAATATCTTTCTTAGGAATGATCGAGTTTTATCAGCAATTCGTGCATCATTTTGCTTATAAAGTGACCAAGATGAGAGATTTGTTACAACTAAAGGAGTTGAATTTGCGTGGATTGTGGAGTGTGACGAAGAATGTGTGCAAATTAAAAGTAAAACTGATTTGGCGAGGCTTCTTGCACGAAAAAGTTGTGCTATTACAGTACATGCCAGTGATTGTGGGCTAGGTGCTGTGTTGACACAAGTAGGTGAGGATGGGAAGGAACATGTTATCATTCATGCCTCAAGGGTGTTAAGAGGGGCAGACTACTCCATTCTTGAAAGGAAGCCTGTGCTTGTCACTGGGCAGTAGAAAAATTTAAAAATGTTGTGTAGGGGGTGAGTTTACCACAAAAACAGATCATAAGCCCCTTAAAGTGATTTTTGGGGGGAAAGGGTTGTACAAGGTGTCGAGGAGAGTTGCTGGATGGGTTACCAGAATGAAGGGTCCCAAATCTACCATGGTGGTGATACCAGGAAGAGAAAATGTCTTGGCAGATCATTTATCTAGGTTGAGTGGTAAGGTTAAAGATGTTGATGAGAGGTAACCGATAATGTGTTCATGGCACAGGATGGAGTGGAGTCAAGGGATGAATGGTCTACAGCCGTGAGAGAGGATAACGTTTTGGAAAGAATAATTCACCTTGTGAGTCATGGCTGGCCAGAAAAGAGATTGTTG
Organism: Ambystoma mexicanum; assembly: GCF_040938575.1. NCBI lineage: Eukaryota > Metazoa > Chordata > Amphibia > Caudata > Ambystomatidae > Ambystoma > Ambystoma mexicanum. The sequence continues at coordinate 19,763,914 of NC_090926.1, forward strand.
AATGATGAAGAGAGGATTTATTGGGAAGTGCAAGCAGAATTGAGTACCAAAGATGGTGTTTTGTATCAGTGGGATCGGGTTGTTGTTGCGAGGAGTTTGCGCAAAGGGATTGTGGAGATTGCCCATGGCATTGGAATTACCAAGACTAAGGCAGTGTTGAGGAATGCATATTGGTGGCCTGGAATTGATCGTGAAGTTGAAAGAGCTCTGGGAGATGTGTTGAGTGTGAGAACTCAGGTAAGGGTGTGATGGCACATTTACAGCCAATGGTGAAAGTGGATGTGCCAGAGAAGGTATGGTGGGATTTGGCTTTAGATATAAAGGATAAAAAGGTTGCTGTGAGAGAGCGGTTGTATGCATTGCGCATGGCTCCACATGCTACCTACAAAAGGGGGGAAGCCAGTTTGAGATGATGAGGGGGAGGAAAGCGAATACCAAGGTATCGCCTCCCTGGTTTGGCAGGGCGAGGGAGATGGATTGGGTTGTGGAGCAGGTGAGTAAGATGCTGGAGAGGAGGAAGGATGTGTGGGTAAGGAAGGAAAATGAGAAATGTGGTTGGAAGGGAGTGGAAGTGAAAGTGGGTGATTGGATATGAATTAAGAAAGGACTGGTGAAGAAGAAGGGAGAGTTGTTGTATTCGGATCCCGTGAGAGTGATAGAAGCGTTGAGAGGTGCGGTGAGAGTGACTGGAAGCCAGGCTTGGAAATTGGCCACAGTGGCATTGATCAAATGCAAGTAATGCAATGAAGATAGATAGAATTGTCAAATTAAATGGACATAGTTAAGGAAAGGTGATGTGTTATATCAAGCATTCTAGTTGTGCTAAGCACTACCAGGTCATGGAACCTTGAGAGCTGGAATACATTATTAGAATGTTTATATAAGAATTGAGTCCATTGGGAGTTGGAGGAAGAGCTGACCAGAGCTGGGGGTTGCTACATGTTATCGAATCAGCAATAAATAAGAAGAAACCCACTTATCACTGCATGGCAGCATCATTATTTCAGATATTTATTAAGGTTTTGCTTTGTATTTCATGTGCTTAAATAATATTTTATTTATAGGAATGCCTTGGAAGCAAACCACATTACATAATAAAGATGCCTTTCATAGAAAACTAACTATACACTCTTTACATTGTCATATAAATATGTTGAGCAATAAGAGTATGGGTAACGAGAGGGATAGTCCTTGATGTGGAGGGATGTAGAGCTATTCTAGAGTATGGCTTTAGTTTTATTCTACCCATCCTGCGTGCAAAGTCACAATAGCATCACACAGATTAACATGAGCCTAAAGAATCCCCCATTGGTGTTTAAGACATAGGGCCTCATTACACGTTAGGCGGTAAGGGTTTACCGATACCGGTAAACCCTTACCGCCTTACTACGAGTTCCCTTTGTGGGACCCGACCTTAACGGCTGGTTTTTAAAGTAGGGTGCCGCAAAGGGACCTTGGAGCTAATTACGGTACCGCAATTTGCGGTACCGTAATTAGCGCCTTCCCCATTCCCATTATGCCCTATGGGGGCAAAAATGGGAATGGGGAAGTGCCTTGGTGAATGGGGAATTACCGCCCCCACTCACCTTGGAGTAGGTTGGTAATTCCGCCATCCACCAAGGCGGTAATTCCGCCATCCACCAAGGCGGACACGGTAAAATACCGGCGGCAACCATGGCGCTAATAGCACCATGGTTACCGCCTACCGTGTAATGAGGCCCATAGTCATTATTTCATAAAGCAGGCAACTCCAATGGCACTACTGTCTGTCTTTCGTTCAAGTTATTAATGTTTTATACAATGTATTAAGCTCTGTACAAATGTAACTGGTATGCAACAGCGCCCTGATGCCCAAGGGCTCTTTACAAATGAAAAACATAAAATAAAAAAATAAATATTATGCATCGTTCTGACTTGTGATCACTTCCTCCCATTCACATTTCCAAAGCGACCCCTGCTAATAGTCCCCCCTCCCTCCCCTCAGTGCCTAATGGCTCACATTGTAACGCTATGTTGACCAGAGCGACGTGAGAGCCCCTTTGCTGCCTGGAGCTCCTTGGGACATTGTCCTGGCAGAGGGACACTTCTCCCATTCGAAAAGGGTAAGGTGCCCTGCTGCCAGGACAATGAGCGTGTGAAAATAGCGCAAGTTGTAACATTATGGCCCTGTTGTGTGTGACTGACAGCAGACCCGGGCCTACTTGAAACCAGAGTCTGTTCTCAGTCATGCAAACATTCAATATCCATTGGCTGTTTTTTAAGCCATTGAAAACTGTATGTGTGTTGCAAACCTGGCCACATTTGAAAATAAAAACTCTGATATTTCTGCTGTTCGCAGCGCATGTCTAACACCACCCAAAGTGTTCAAAACTCTACAATTGACTCACCCAAGGCTAAAAGTGTGTGCATTGTGAAGAATCCTGCAGATCCCTCACTGAAACCCTGCCTAAAGTCTCCTCCCAGGTGGCATGGGGAAGGCAGACACTTCCTGAGCCTAACCCTGGGGGTGGTGTACTGCGGGAGGATCGCCTGGGAAAATACAGGGCCCAGGGTGGTGAGGAGATTTCGTTAGACGAGACGCAGTATTTTTCCATTGGAAGAAAGTATCGTCCCAAGATACCTAAAGAGGTAATGACTTATTGTCATTTTAATGTACCTAACCCTCACATTAAATCTAGAGCTGTGGACATTAACGTTGTAAAATCTGAGCAAATCTTACCAAAAGAAAGATCCTATTTGGTATCCCAAATTAAACACCTTCCTGAAACCCAAGGGTACACTATAAAGGAAAGTGGAAATGTTGTCTGCAATAAACTAGCTTCCTCTGTAAAGGCTAAGCTTCATAGCCCCTCTCGTAATAATTGTAAGGGAATTAAACCCACTCTTAAAAGTAATACAAATATTCTAAAACCTAACTTTGTGGAAAGAAACTACAAGCCCCAGAATCCTAGAAGTTGTCAAAGTCAGGCAATTAAGCCTAGTAGCCATTGCAGTAGTCAGGCAATTGAGGCTAATAGCCCACACCTGAAAATTGTTACTGAGCCTGGGAGGCATAACAGGCTCCCTCAGAGAGAGGAAGAAAGAAGCAGTGGAAGGAGCTGGAATGCTGGCTTGTGTGCAGGCGGTGGCAGTAGAAGCAGAAGGAAGACACAAGGCTGGCAAACCAAACAGAAGTGGGAGAACAAGAGGGACGCCGGAATGGGCAAACAGCAGATTTCACCTGCGTGTTCTGAGAAAGTCCTGTTTTCCCAAAGTCTGAAATGCAGAGGCTGCACACCAGAATACCTGCTGGAGAAAAAGTTTTCCCCATATGAGCCTGATTGCCGTGGTTGCCGAGCTGCAGGCGTGTCAAACACTGAGGCAAGAAGCACTTGTCAAGTCGAGGGTCTTGGAAGCAGAGGAAACACCCAAGGCGCATGGCAGGACCAGAGACACCTGTCAAGAGAAGGGTGTGAGAACCCAGCGAGCCACAAGCAGTAGAAGTTGTAGTTGAAGTCGGGAAAGCAGTGCGACCCGCAGAGCAAACGCTCCAGAAGCCGGTGAGTGAAGCACAGCGTTCTAAAGCATTGCGCGAGCCTTGCCGGTAGCAGTGACCAGCTCCTTTCCCACTTGCATGACTCTTTCAGGGAGTAGAAGTGGACAGCTAAATTCAAAATCCCTTGAACAATGAAAATGTAACACACGCATATCAAATTAAAAGGTTTCTTGCTTGTGTAGGAAGCTAACGCTTTTAAACCCATTGTTATAATAACCAAAGACTATAATTGTTCAAAGAATGGTTGCGTGTCCTGAATTTAGAAAAGGGAACGATGCGAAGACCATTGTAGGACACTTAATGCTGACAATCTTAAAGTTACAATCCTTACTGTGGGAAAACTACATTAACAAATGATCGCGTGTGCCTTATTGTGATTCCCCAAGGAGGCCTGACCTCTCTCCCTTGCTTCTATGGGAATACAATTACACAAGCACTTTCAAAGTCCGAAAACTACATCAAAGAGTGGTCACGTATGCCTAATTTTGGTTTTCCCTAAAAGACTGAATCTTATACTTTGTATACAAGTATTCACAAGACTACAAAAGCCAGAAGAAGAGAAGAAGTGTTGCCTAAAGCAAAGAGGTACCCCATACTGAAGGTGAAACTGAACCTTTCACAGAGTTTAAAGCAATCCAGCAATACTTTGAAATTATTAACAGATCATTGGCATAAACCAACAAGTATACACCTGAGGCTGATAGAGTGGCACTAAGGCTTCTGGGTAATTGTTGTACTGAAAGCTGTCAACGTTGCGAAAGGGGAATTGGCTGCTTGTGAAGAATATTGTTTTTTAAAGTAGATTCAATCTGTGATGCCCAAGACTGTGGAGGCCAGAGACAAGGGAGTCCTAGAGGCAAATACAGGTTACCATTGTTGACAGTAAAACAAGAGAGGCTTAGAGGCTGCCCCTTTGAAGAAAGTAGTTTGAAGGAAGAGTGTCTAGCCTACCTGAAAATATTGAAACATTGCAGATTACATCTTGCCAAAGTCTGTTTCAAAATCATTGAAGCTGTAGCAGTAGTCCAAAGTTAAGAGGAACTATAGTGGTTGATTAAAGCCTGTTGCAAAGCCCATGAGCACATACATATTATAAGAGAAGGGATTCACAATGACATACAAAATGGCATTATGGGGGACATTACATTATGGGGGACATCAACGGGAACGTGCCGAGTAAAGCTGGTCATGACTTCCCACATCCAGTGAATTTCAAGGGATGTGTTGCGTTAAATCTGGTCAATTTAACTGCACTTTAACTAAAGTTTTTTCAGTGAATATATATGTATATACACTTACACCCACACACACAAAACATGTGCAATACCAAACCTTTAACATTCAAATGAAATAGGCAATTTGGTACAGCAAATAAATATGTTGATCTTTGTGACACCACATAGAGGTATGCCCAGCACCACAGTCCATTAATTCCTCCACACCCAACTCACAATCACATTACGAAGTGCAGAAAAATACATTGAGAGCCTACCTTCGCACACAAAAGGCAGCAGAAAAATGCAGCCACAAGACAACAGAGTGCCTGATGATGGGTTTTGGGAAGAGGCCCAGGGGGTGGGGGCAAAGGAGCACAGGCAGTGGGGGCTCATGGGGGCAGGGAAAGAATTCAAGTAATTCGAAAGAGAGATGAGTGTGCCTGGTACATTTCTTAAACACTAGCTTTGAGGCTGTGGCTAAAAAAGGCATTTCTATTTGCAATAACAGGATACATATGCCATTCACTATATTGTTGCCACTGTGGGGTGGTGTCACAGATTAGGGCCAATGTCCCATGAGCTTTTTGAGTTTGGCATATGCTCAAATACCTTTAGAGGAGGAAAGCTTGTCTTTTTAATCCCTTCAGATGGCTGCGACACCAGACATTTCTGAGGCCTCCCTCTCTCCCCTGGAGACCCAGAGAAAAGCTCAAAAACCCAGAGTCTCCAGGCAAATCCCAGAGATTAGGTATCTCTGGTGTGCTGCAGGGGTGGAGCTTCTGGTAGTGTGCCACACTTTAACTTTGCCTACTCCAGGGAGGCACGTGCATGACCCACTTAGAGGAGGAGACAGTGCCAGGCCCAGGAGAGGACACAACAGCAACCTCTGCCCAGTCCTGCGCTTAGCCAGCAGGATGGGCACTCACTGAAGTGGCAGGCAGGCCTGGATGAAGATGTGTCATGGCTTGTGGGGGCTCATTCAACATGATGATTAAGGGCCCACCTGGCTTAGAGTGGAAAACAGTCTGAGGAACCTGTGGGGTGCATACCTTAATTGCCACTGATTATCACGAGACGGCCAGCCAGCAGGGAGCTGAAACACTAAATGCCACCAAAAAGCTATAAATCCTTCTTCGTCAACAAGTTGCTAATGTGGAGGAACTGATGGTAAAAGGAAACAAGGTGATAACACTTCTGTATACTCCCAGGGAAGGGACGGTCAGAAGCGCCACAGCTTTGAGCAGAGGGTTTTCTCCTCCCTGAGCGCTTACCCAAGCATGCAGTAGGGAACGACAGTCGGAAGCAGCCCTATCGGGGGTGCGGCTTGATTGCTGGGTCATTTGTGGGACCTTCGTGGGACGTCATGCCGTCCCTGGGAACTTTCCTCTAATCCTTCAGAATGACAGGAAGCAGAGCTATGCTCGGCGGCTCAGTTTATGGGGAAGCTGGCAGCAGTGAGATGGAGTGGGTTGCACCGCAGAGCCAATCTGAGCTCAATGGAGCTTGAGCCGGCCCACCCACAGGAGACAAAGTGGTGTTCGGCAAGTATATCAAGGCACAGACTATTTCTGTCATTTTTTCTGTTGTCATCTCCGCGGACCCATCTCCTTTACCTTCACGTGTATAGGGTATTGTGTTTTGGGGTTTTCCCTATTCCGACCACACTGCCTGCTGATATACTGTACCTCTGTAGCTTAATACTGGAGACATATTAACTCTGCAGGGGCCGGTATCAAGAATTGTTCTTTGTGATTGGGAGAATTAGTGTGACTACACCCGTAAGTAATGGCAGGACGGAAGAGAGGCGAATGTGTTACTCGTAGTGGGGACACGGTATCAGAGGTCCTGGCTGTGAGCGCCCAGAGAAGAAGGCGACTTCAAGAAGATGAATCAGACTCCAATGTTGATACTGAACCAGTAAAAGAGGGACCATCTATGCTTGAATCTCAGTTTTGTAAACAGGATGGGGACAGTGTCTTACACTGTGATAGCCTTAATCATCTGGCCCCAGTGCGGCTAGTCCTCGATTTGCACCCCACAACCGAGTGAGGAAAGTGAGGAGAAAGAAGAGGACCCTCTGTTTGTTACTACTCCAAAACCTGTGGTGGATTCTTTGGAGGGGTATATTGTGGACCCTGAAAACAGTGAACCAATGTGGCAGATAGTTAAAGATGTGATTATGGCTGACTTTCAGAAGTGTAACAATGTTCACGATTTTGGCACTTGGCTCAACCTCCTAGCCAAATCGGCACAATTTGTGATGCCCACTAAGATAGATAGCTCATGTCAAACGGAGGTGTGTTCAGTTGTGGCAACGGGGGATAAACGTTGCCAATCCTTGCAGATAGATAGTGGCCTGTTGGTCTGTATACCTAATCAGATTTAAGACTACAGCTGGTTGATTTGACGACTTCAGGGTCCAATATTGATGGTAGTACTATTTAGTCCACTTGGGTGGAATAGGTGTAAGCAGTTTTATGGGAGTCGGAAACCCCCGCTTCCCCTAAATTAGATATTGAGTTAAGGTCACAGTTCACTGGATTAACGGTAAGCCTCTAGAAACCCATCATAGACTATGCAAAACACGAAAATAAAGATCCAGGATTCTGCGCCCAGTAATATCAGTACGTGTTTTATTAAATTGCCCTTTAGATAACACGTGTTTTGGCCTTTCTCAAATCAGGGCTATAGTATTATTATATTTCACCCGTGTAGGGTTAATTGGTTAATTTTAGCCTTTTGCTCGCGCTCCCAAGTTACGGGTACAATCCCATGCTCAAATGTTAGCGCTCGGTCATCTGCGTTGGCTGCTCGCTGTTGAATCACCAGGTGATTCAACAGGGTGAAATATAATAATACTATAGCCCTGATTTGAGAAAGGCCAAGGAAGGCCGAAACACATGTTATCCAAAGGGCAATTTAATAAAACACGTACTGATATTACTGGGCACAGAATCCCGGACCTTTATTTTCGTGTTTTGCACTGTATACCTAATGTTGAACCTGAGATAGAGCACCCTAATAAGGAGTGCAAAGGGGCCAAGGATAAAAACTGTCAGACGGAGATGGACGCAACAGATGTGGCTTGATTACTGAATTTGGCCAATAATGGGCAGAAGTGTAATCAGAGTAAGGCTCCTGCCATTACCTTATTAGAAGGATGAACTAAATCCTTTTTGGCTGGGCCTCACTTTGTGTCTGAGGTGGCGAGTTGTACTATGCTGTTAGTGTCCTAGTGTAGGACAAACAAAACCCAAGGGTTGCCTAAAATGAGTCCACAAATAGCCTAATCTCAGATGCCTTTTATTCAGGATCAGCATTTAAGAGAATGTGTTTCTGACTGGAGAAATGTTATTATTTCAGATGTTGAAACACCAATAGGGTTTGAAACCAGACAATCCTTGAGGAACAAGGTCATGGCTTTGCTAAGACTAAGAACTGGACCAGGGATTATAAGAACGACTCACTCTAAGGTTCTACAGAGACCAATGGTGTTCATTTGAGAATAGAGACTGCATATTGGTGTCTGTGGTAGCAGTAACCTTCTGTTGTTTCTATCACATTGTAATAGCTTGGTTAATGTTGCATGGGAGCTGAAACTGATCGTGAATCCTATTGCTGAAGGCCACAATCTGTACCATGGACTGCCTAGCTCTGGCCTATCCTACTCCACTCTGTTATATGCATTATTGCATTGTTTACTGTGATACCATCCTGATCAAATTTACTGTATGTGTACGTTTGTCTGGTGCTATGTTACTGTCTGCGTTTGTTCTGCCTCTGCACGCCACGCAATAGAAATGCAATAAAGTAAAGTAAAGGCGAGCCCTGTAAAGCACACATTTAAAGCCCCAGAGTGAAAAGTGATGCAGAAAGGAATATATTGCTGTTATAGGGTTGCTGAGTGGCAACATGGGGGCAGCTGCTGGCCACCCCCTCAGACTCGAGGCCCTTTTCAACCGAAAAGCTTGAACGGCACTGACCATCCCTGGTGACAGGTGAGTCACTGACAGATGGCATGGGGAATACAGGGTTTTGTTCTTCTTAATCTCGTTTGTGTCTCTCATAAAAGGATTTAGAGTTGAGCTTTTTTTTTTTAACTCAGGTCTGCAGTGGCGCAAGAAGGCGCTGCATCAGATCCCGGGAGCTGTTAATCGTTGGTGTAGGGGGGTAGTCATAAGGGCTGGCCAGTGAAAGCCATTTCCTTCACGCGTACTCAATTAAGTGAGGGCATGAGTTATAGTCTGCTTGTGGCATTTAATTCACTGAGATTGCTTGATGCAGGCACATCTGCTTGGACACGTTTACACCAGCTCGCCTTCCCTTTCACAGCCCACCCCCCCTCCCCCCCGCCAATCCCAATCTCACAAAGCCCCAGGAGCTACGGTTTGTAGTTACATGAAACTGGAATTTAAGAAGTACCCCAACAAGCAATTCAATGGATTGGCTGCACTGCTTCTCGGGTGACGTCAGCGGCACAAAAACTGTCCTGCAAATTGCATACAAATTCCATGTGCAAAGGCTACAATATCTGAAGGTCAGGCTCTGGAGTTCTTTGACGCCTGTGTTTGGGTTCACTGATTGACTATTGCTTTCATCCCCGCTGTGGGGGCCAACATGGCTGGCAACGACACGCCAGACCGAGACTAGATAGGCCCTAGCACAGCGACCGCTGGCGGCCGTTGCCGGCCATGTCTGTCCCCCACAGCGGGTGAGAAAGCCATTCGCACCTCTGCGTTTAACCGGGATGCAAATGGTTTCTTTATTTCCTCAGAAGATTGGCTGCACAAGCAACGCCAATCTCCTCAGAAAAAAAGATGGCCGTTGTCATTGGAAAAGGGACAAAGTACCTTTTTCTTTTCTATGGTGGCCGGAGGTGGGAGAAGTGCTGGGACCGGAGCACAAAGCTCCGGTCCAGCAGGTAAGTGGGCAGGAAGGGAGTGGGGAAGGGTTATGGTGTGTTTTGGGGTGGGGAGGCAACAGGTAGATCCTCCCTGTCGCCTCCCCACATTCCTGGAAAAATGATGGCGCCACCCAAGCAATGGCCTCGGATAGCTGGAAACAGCAGGCGGAGAATGTATATCCTCACCCTCTGTTCCAGCCACCTGATTGGCTTCCCCGGGTGCGTATAACAGTTTCAAGAGGTTATGATCCACAGGAGGTCACACAGTGGTGAAGAAGTTCAGGGCGCGATGCATTGGCAGAGTTCTGAGTCTAGCTCAGTAGTCCGATGGCGAGATCAAAACTGCAAGAAATGTGGAATCTGCTTTACCCGTAGTTGGTGAACTAGTGCTAGTCGCCCCTTAACACTGTTAGCATTGTTATCGGGTCGGGCTGAGCGAAACAGACTCTGGGATCTGCAGGAAACCCGTGTGACAGTTCAGTGCAAGCAGAGGGTCTGTACACTTTCTTTGGGTTCAGTATTAGCTTGCCAAGATCATAATGCTGAGGAGGAATACATAAGATGGTGCACTCGGTATGGCTGTCCATGATGACTGGTCACGGATTCACATGGCATAGCAGTGCCGATGCATTCAAGAGTGTGGTGCATCTGACGCGCCACATGCAGAACCAGCCTGATAGGCACATGCAAGCAGGGGTGGACCTGGAACTATAGGAGGCCCTGGAAATAATTGCTGGGGACCAAAAGAGGCCCTGGGAAACAAGTTCACATTTTCAGCAAGCCCTGTGCGTTTCCTATGTGAAAATGTGGAAATACCACCCAAAAGAGGCCCAGGGTGCAGAGGCCCACCGGTAAATCTCCAGAGTTCCCTTTAGGCCAGTCCACCCCTGCATGCAAGTGAATACTGGTATGTCCTTCAAGAGCTTTACCTGTTAAAACCATATGACCCAAAAGCGCATTATAACAATTCCTCTAACTCGTCTGGGAAATCCCCAAACGGGATGGTTTTAATTTGACTTGGCAAGAGTTAGCAAAGCCTAAAGCAGAGCAGGATGCCCCAGAAAGTGTCAGGTTTAATTCACCTAGGGTGGGGAGGCGCCATGACCCTTGTGAAGGGCGACTCCTCAAGTGCTCCCTCTGCAGGTACTGCCTATTGTAGGCCCCACCGAGGGGAACCTTCGAATAAGTAACTGTGGACAGCAGACACCAAGAATAATGACACTACTTGCTAGTTGGTAACTGGCCTGTCCTAAAAGGGTGGACATTTTTATAAGCACCCTTGGAGGGTGCGTCACCCAGTCAGGTTGCTGAAAACCGGACTAAATCTAATGATCAAAGCCCAGGTTCTGAGCAACCTGAGCAGTGGAGGCATCCGCCAGTCATCTTCCCTCCTGTTCCCCGTGCTCCCCCTCTCCATTCCATTTCCCCAGCAGTCCCCACCCTGATCCTACCACCCCCCGCGGAAATGCTGCAGTGTCGCCCCGCCGCAACCTACCCGACTCCACGGGCATGGAAGAGGCGCTCTGCACCGGAGCCCTGACTTCCAGTTCCATGGCGGCCATGTTAGGTGAGGATGCCTTTGCAAGCATCAATGGGTCACGTACTCGCCGTGACCCACTGATTCACACTAATTAATTGCTGTTGGCACCTCGAGGGTAAGCTTTGGGGTGGTAATAGCAATAAGCACCTGTTCTGTGAGCTTCACTGGGAAGTAAAGGCGTCGGGCCCCAGCGTTAAGGCCCTCACTCGCTCCTGTCTAAACATTTGACCCCAGTCTATTATTAAGGAGTGAAGCCCCAGGAACAGGTGCTTATTTCTATAATAACCGATTTCTGATGAACAACATCCAGTGACGAAGGGCTTACGACGTCATATCACTTCCCAGACCAAAACACTTTCATTGTATTTTATTGGATATACAACTGAAAGTTGTCTATTATGTGCTTCTCATTTAATTTTGAAATTGTATACATTGCAAAGTTTCCCATGTTTACGTTTGTGGCATAATTACGGTGCCTGTATTCCTGATTTGCCTTTGAAAAGGATGTTTCCCATTGTAAAATCCGTGGGACGTCTGCAGAGATAGAACATGCTCCAGAATGTTTCTGCCTATATAATATTACTTGTGAGCACCCCTTTAATTAGTAGTCATAGGCAAAAGTGCCTTGTGTGTGAGTGGCAGGTTTTTGTAATTATAAGGGATATAGGTTTAAGCTGTGCTGCTATGCAGTGGATGGCAGTGAGTGCACTGCTTTCCAACATCATGGCCATCAGGACTTGTATTTTGTAGTCTAATTTAGAGTCTCATTTGCTTTGGTTGTGATGGAAAACACAAGGGTGTCTTACCCAGGTATTACTGCATTATATGCAAATCCACTATCAGCAGGTTCTAATTTGAGGATACTGGCATACATTGGCACTGCCAGCAGGGGTATGTTTAACTGCACTGGCATTATTACTTCAATATGGGCAAAGCCAGTATGAGTGTGTTCGTATTACAGGGAAACAACCAAGACAAGTTTGTTCTTACAATTGCAGTGCTAGCATTACTGGGCAAAGCCAAGAAACGTGTGCTCTGACAGTGGCTGCCTGGTCTATCATTGTGCTTATTGGGCAAAGCCACCATGTGTGTGCTCTTACAGTTGTAGTACACGCATAATTGGCCAACTCCATCTCAAAGGTGCTTTAAAAAAAAATTATTGATATAGCTGAAATTAATCAACTTTTCAATTTACAAACTTATTACAACATCCAATTAAAGAAAATGATATTAAAGATTAAAATGTTTCTATATAGCGCAAACAAAATCGTTAGGGGGAATATGCACACACACCACACCTATTGAAACCAGTCGCCACTGCCCGTTGGTGCACACAACGTTGTTTTCCTGTTTGGCAGAAGGAGCCATTTTGTAGCTTAGGGCGTGAATTGCCAGGTGCACACCAAACCTGCAGGCTGCCGCTGAAAGGTGGTTTCTCTTGTGGCGTCAGATCCAGGCTTAGCTGTGTGTTTGTGTTTATAGCTCAATGCGAGACACTGGCAGAAGCGCTCATTGCAGGCTAATTAGTCCTCGAGGACTGTGATCTTCTCACCCCAGGAGGCTTCTTAGTTCAGTAAGTATGTGATTTATATTTAGAAAATAAATAGAAGTATGGTAATGGCCATTTCTTCGAAATGCCAAACTACTTCAGCAGTCTGTATCATGTATTCCCTTTGGTTTACTTTGCGTATGAACCCTTACATGCATATTTAATTCAAATAAGTTATTCTTTAAAAAAAAAAACACTCTGGACTTGCTTCTCGTTTGTTAAATTAAAGAACAGGTGCACAGACAGAACATTTCACTGACAGCCCTGTATGCAGGGCCGGTTCGAGATTTGCGAGGTCCTGTTTGGCAAGCGATGACAGAACACGGACATCACAGAAAGTGACGCTACCGCCAGTGACGTGGCTGGATGTGTACTCCAGAGGATCACGGGAAATGACATCACAAGAAGATGGCACAAGTAAGCCAAGCGAGAAATGAACTATGTGCATTGCAGTATATGAATGGCCACTGTTATTGTTATTATCATTGTTATTGTAGAAGGAACAATACCCAACTTTGTTTTTGGTACTGATGAGTGTGGACTGAGCCACTTGTACGGGCTTCTAATTCTGGCAGATAAGGCATTGGTGAGAACCAAGGATTTGTCCAGGATCATACACTTTAGATAAGTGCTTAAGCCTGGATTAGAAACCATTTTGAAATTTAGGCACTTGACTGCATATCTTCCCACATGTACTAGACATCTATGTGTATTTGGGTGTTAAGAAAAATCTGTCTTGCAGAGATGACTTTAAAAGTACACACATCACAATACATCCCAAAAGAGATATGCTGAGCGTGTTTGCAGCCTTTTTGGCATCTTTAATGGCAGACTACATATACCGGAATGCAATAAGCATGGCCTCTGGGTTTTGTAAATGTGTTCTAAAGACTTAAGACACACAACAAAAGACCTTGGGCCTCATTACACGGTAGGCGCTAAGGGAAAAACAATGCCGGTAAAGGATTACCAGTATCGCTAACCGCACCTGCCAATTACGACCCGCCGACCCGCTATTAGCGGCACCACTAAGTACGGTGCCTCTAATAGCGGCACGGTCGAATGCGCGCGACCCCTCATGGCGGCAATAGCGGCATGGCGGAAATAGGAGTCCATCACAAGACATGCGAACATGCAAATAGCGACATGGAGCAGGCCCAAAAAGCCCATACCGGCATGACGGAAATACCGGCATCGCAAACCACCCTTAAAGGGCCATGTGCAGTGTTCCCAACTGCCACAGGTGCCCACAATCAGCACAGGTGGAGGCAATGGAGACTGGGCCAGCACAAAAGGATCACACCACACCCCTTCCCACACCCATTCACACACCAAAAGGATTCCAATACTAGTAGTATTACATGGGCTGGAGGACATGATTGCATTGCAACAGCAACAACAACAGGCAGCACAGAGGAGACGCAGGAGGAGGGCGAGACAGGCACAGCAAGCCCCACCAGTGCAGCTAGTTGTACCACAGAGGCAGCCACCAATCCCCAGGATCTGAGCCAGTTCATTCAACCTAACCCCTGAGCAGATAAACACCCTGTACCATCTGGACCGGGATACCATCACCACCATTGTGGACATGATACACAACAACATCGTCAGCCTCATAGACATCCCTACTGCCATCCCCCCTCTACTGAAGGTGGTTTCTGTGCTCCACTTCCTGGCCATAGGCACCTACCAGCATACGGTAGGGCAGATGCATGGCATATCACAACAAGTATTCTCACGCACGCTGAACCAGGTGCTCGATGCCCTCCTGAAGCACACAAGTGAACACATATCCCTGCCACAGACTGCCCAGGAGATCTCCAACACCAAAGTTGGCTTCCATTCACTGGCAGGCATACCAAGTTGCATTGGGGCCATCAACTGCACCCATGTGGAATTGGTGGTCCCAAATGCCAATGAGGCAGTCTACCGAAACAGAAAGCAATACCACTCCATCAACGTCCAAATGGTATGTGACTCTAACAAGATCATCACACATTGTTGTGCCCGATATCCCGGATCAACCCATGATTCAATGGTCCTGCGGAACTCAACGATACCACGCTACATGGAGCGACATGCTGGGCAAAGTTCGTGGCTACTTAGTGAGTAGCATGGCAAGCACATGGCAGTGTGATGTGGGGAGTAGATTTGGGGGGGGGGATGCATACTCCAACTGGGTGTGATTGGGGGGAGAGATGCATACTCCAACTGGGTGTGATTGGGGGGGGAGAGATGCATACTCCAACTGGGTGTGATTGGGGGGGAGGAGAGATGCATACTCCAACTGGGTGTGATTGGTTGTCAGGATAAACAATGCCCATACAGAATTACACCACTGTCCCCAAGGCAGGCCACACTGGACCTGACACATGAAAACCACATGCAAGTAGTAAGCTGCACAACAATGAAATGAAGCCATTACCCCAACCATGCAATAGCCATCCACATGCACATTGCACATCAGACCATACCCTCCATAACACAATGCAGCTACATGCAGCCAATATGGACAATGGAAATGTACGCTGAACAGCATCACAACGGAAATGCGACCTTGAGTGCATACAAAGGGATGACCTGTAGCCATTATACTGATTCACACCCGTGCACCACTACAGAAGTGCCGCATGACAGCATGGGGACATCAACTTCGGAATGGCAGTTCACTAGCAGTGTGGTTCAAACGGTGCCAGGACCAAAAGACACGAATGACTGGACCTCACCCAGTACATGGCAATAACTGCCATAGGCATGCACAGTGCATGTACACTTGCAAGGACTACATCACCTTCCCACATTGCAGTTACTTTGATTACCTCCATGCATGTAGGGATTTGTGGATGACATTCACAATGCTAAGTTGAATTGTGTGATATGTACTGGTTCCACTTGATGTAATCACTTACACATACCCATTGTTGCACCCATGCAGGTGATGCTGGCTATCCCCTGAAGAGGTGGCTCCTTACACCTGTACGGAACCCACAGAAAAGGCACGAAGAGGAATACAATTGTGCACATACCCGTACCCGTGTGGTAATTGAGCAGACATTTGGTCTTTTGAAGACACAGTTTCGGTGCTTCATCAGGTCGGGTGGGGCACTCCTGTACGGGCATGAGAAGGTGGCCAAGATCACCATGGCATGTGCCATGCTGCACAATATGTGCATCAGACGGAATGTGCCACTGCCCCCTGACATTGAACTGCAACCACCTGGTGAGGACGATGATGAGGATGAGGAGGGAGAAGATGGGGCTGCACGTCATGCAGGTGGCGATGCACAGGAGGGACGTGCTGTGCGCCAGCATCTGATAGACCAATATTTCTAATACACATGGATGAAGAGTGTGCAATGGATGTGAGTATTGGGGCACTGGGTTTTGTGGGGAAATGTACACTGTGCTCTGTCCACCAGTAAAGCACACATACACAAAGAAAATAGTACACTCCTGTGATTCGTCATGTCACCAGTGTGTATTAAATATCGTAAGTATAAGAAGTGCATGGACCCAACTACACAAACACCCTTTCCCCCCTCCCCCCACAACACTCCCAAATACACTTTCCCCCCTCCCCCATGACACTCCCAAAAACACTTTCCCCCCTCCTTCCACAACACTCCCAAATACACATTCCCCCCTCCCCCCACAACACTCCCAAAAACACTTTCCCCCCTCCCCCCACAACACTCCCAAAAACACTTTCCCCCTCCCCCCACAACACTCCCAAACATGGCTTGCACATCAGTGCAGCATTGCAGTACACGTGTCAGCAACATCAGGCTGGCCCTAGTTCCCACCCCCTCTGGCACCATTGGGGGGTTGTGAGGTTGTGCGCCGCATAGCCTGCATGGACCTGCGCAGGGGGCTGGTCTGCCTTGAGCTGGCAGAGGAGGAGGTGCTCGGTTGGTCCGGTGCCGGTGGGGGGTTCTGCCTATCCATTGCATCTGCGATGCGTGTGAGGACCTGCCTCACAGCTGACATTTCCTCGCATATGCGGTTGGTGCAGGCTTCTATGGATTGTCTGATGCCCCTGGCATGTTCCCTGCACTCCTCCCTCGCCAGGGCAGCCTCGCCCACATGCTGGCCGACCAGCGCAGTGATGTCTTCCTGACGCTGTCGGATGATGGCCATGTCATGGCCTCTTTGTCTGCGTTATACGGTACCTGCCGCACATTGTGGCATATGTCCACCATCAGGTGATGCCACCGTTGGACTCCAGCACCCTGCCACGAATTCATCCCCAGGCTGCTCATGGCTTCTGCCATGTGATGTGGGGCATGGGCTTGGTTGGTTTGACTGCTGCGGGCTGGGTGTATGGTGTTCAATGGCCGTGATACAGGTGTCCTCCACATCAGACATGGGTGCCGTGGCAGCTGCCTCGCCGATGGAGCTGTTAGCGGTGGACAGTGTCCCTTCCGCAGGTGGATCGTGCGTGGGGGGAATTGCTGGAGTGGGTGCTGCAATTACGTCTGGTGGACTTTCACGTCTTGGTGACGTGGGTAGCTTTGTGGGTTTGGCCCTCTGCGGGAGTGCAGTCTTTCCAGTGGCCCTCGACGTGCTGGCCATGGTGCCTGCTTCCATTCCCCTGGCCTCTTTCTTGGGAGGTGGGGGCTGCATCGCAGTGTCCTGCTCCTCACTGTCAGATTGTGAGCCTGTGGGGGACAAAGAGAGGGATAGCATCGGTGATGGGTCAACGTGCTTCATGCAGATGTTGTTGTTCCTGCTGTTCTATGCATTTGGACTTCATGTTTGGCCATACAGGTCGTTAGACAGATGGGTGGGTCATTCATGCATGAGTCTGGGTGACACGTGTCTGGGGTCCTGCATGCATGTGTTTGTGTGGGGATGTGCACAGCATATGGGCAGGGTTGTGTGCATGTATGTTTGATGGCCCTATCCATGAGATGATATCAGGGTCACATTTGGGGGATCACCTCATGTTTCACAGTGCAGTGTTTTGTGTGGACACTCCCCTTCATCTGACGATGACGGCACACCACGCACCATTTTGCCTACTCCCTCAATTGATTTGACCCCAATGGTGCTTGCACAGGTCTCCACCCACTGCTGCAGTTTTATTGGGGATCCTCCACCGCCTCCTGTGCCCATGGCCAGGCTCCGGTTGGCAGCTAGGATACTGCGTACACGGAGGCGTAGATCGTCCCATGCTTGCGTACATCCTTCACAGTGCGGGGGTGGAGCCCACACCCACCCCACTGACTTTATGGGCCACCTCTGCCTAGATCTCCTTCTTCTTGATTAGTGTGGGACGCTGCATGTCATTTGCAAACATGACCTCTGCGTTGGCAGCAAGTGTGTCTGATAGCATTATCAGTTCTCCATTTGAGAAGCGCTCCGTGCGCTGCCACACTGCTCCTTTTTTTATGATCTTGGGCATTCTCAGTGGTTGTATGGACGATTTTGGCAAGCTGTGGTGTGGCTGCAGGTCCTGGGGTAGAGGATGGCTATGGATTGTGTTTTTAAAGATGGCCGCCATGCTCTATCCCGTTCCTGTGCGATGACGCTACTTCCGGTTCCGCTTATTTACGGTCACCGCTATTAGCGGTCAGCGCCTTTAGCGGTCACCGCTAATGCCGTATTCTAGGACGGCGGAAGTGCAATCAGCGCTTTCCTAGGTGCCGCTAAGGGACTTTTCGGGGGCTTTAACAGCATGGCGCTATGGCCCTTACCGGCATGGCGCTAAGCTCGTGCCTGCGTACTCGTGATGCCACGCAATTAGCGGGCTGCTTCCTACATGGACACGTTATATAGTGCCATGCCGATAAAGGCCGTTACTTTCCGCCTACCGTGTAATGAGGCCCCATATGTGTTAAGGTCAGCTGGTTGTAATCATATAAAATCAAGTTAAGTAGCTGGGCGCAGGGGAGGTGGAGGAGAGTAGTTGTCTTCAGAGCATCACTGGATTGGGGCTAGGGGGAGGAAGAAGGGCCTCTTGGTAGGAGGCAGTTGCTTTAGAACATTCAGTTGCAAGCAGCACCTGCTGACTGTGGGACTCCATCAGGGCTGGTGCCTGGGCCCCTGCATAGCCTGCACATGCCTAGAGACAGCCCTGGGACCAGCTGGCTGTATTCACTGTTCTGACACATGTGTGCTGAACATACGATGGGAAGAAAATGTTCCACATAAAAAAGCAAATACCTTTTGCCTTGTCAGATCAGCAACTGTGACCATACGTGAGGCAGTGTCACACGTTTGTTTTTCTGGAACACATTTTATTTGTCTTGAAAAAAGACACATACTTGGGTAGCTAACTGGAGCTTTGAGTGGGCATTCATAAGAAAAATACACCTATCAGAGATCTTATCGCCCAAGCGTTGAAACGTATGAGGGTCTTCTCTGGAAAAATGGTTACCTATTTAAACCACATCTAACAAAGCATCCTATATAAAAGTTCTGCATTAAGAAAGAGAGCGTTCAGTCGCTAAGCCCCACCGGGACCAGCACTGCTATATCTGCTGAGCAGTGGAGAGTTTGGGCCTCATCATGAGTTGGGCGGTAGCCATTAAATGTGGCGGAAAGGGCTGGCCCTATCACGAGTTGGGCGCTAAATGGGCTGTTTTAACTCCAGCAATCTTCTGGAAGTGAAAATCCCATTTAGCGCCCTTTTTTCATCATAATTACGTGCCGGCTGTATTAGCACGCAGGGGATTTACCGTAAAATGCCCAACCTGTGATCCGGCAGTAATAGCGCTGGACAGGTTGGTGCTAACGCTATTACAGCCGGGATACCGCCCAACTCGTGATGAGGCCGTTTGTCTTCGTATAGAGTGGGGATGCAGGGAGGGAGAAGAACCTCGTATCGGGAGGTAGCCCCACGAGAAAGTTTGGCAGATTCTTCCTACGAGGCCTCATCAGTGCGTGGTCTTGGGCTATGGCACAGACTGTGTACGCCTAACGCTGGCCCTGCGGGTATCAGCACACACAAATCAGTTGCCCCTGCTGTAACCACCAGTATTTCCATCCTTCCCCCATCCCTCCCGGGGGGTTTTTCATGCATATGCCCAGTGGTGGAATTAGAGAAAAGTGATGACCAGAGCTGAAGAGCACACTCGAGGTGCAGCTCGAGGCTGAAAGTCAAAACTACAAACACTGCTATGATAATGTCAATCACCCAAGGGCATAACACATGGCTGCCAAGTAGCCCTTGCCTTGCTTACCACATTATGCCAGACCATCGTCTTGAATCAAAGTTCACCTGCTGGTTCCCCACTGGTACACAGTGCACACCCCCCCCCAATCCCCAGCCTCCCACTGACACCCTATTACCTCTAGCTGCCTCCGCTACGGCTGCTGGAACTTAGAGATCCAGACTTGTAAGAGGGAAAACTGGACTACAGGTACCAGAATGCCAATTATTGGCATTTTAAGACAGGACTGACTGAAAGCGTCGCATGGCAGGTCCCCAGGCAAGCTTAGGATAAACAGCAATTGCAACAATTATGTAGGGTAAAATGACAGCTTCGGGTAACGGGAAGAACTGCGAGGGAGTGTGACATGGCTGAGAAATAGAGGGACGCTGAGAAAATTGCATATGTGTCTGTATAGGATTGAGATGGAAAATAATATGAGGCTGTGAACACCTACTGCAAGGAATGCATGTAACTGCAGAGGAATGTGACATTTTGGGAAGCAATGGAAATGGCTAGGCTGGAAATGTGTGACTACTGGAAATGCGACATTGTTCCCTACTATGGCCCTGGTATGTTCCAGCATGCTATGTTTGAGAGACCTACTAGTAGAGCCCACATACCATTTGCTCCATGCACATACTATAAGGTAAACCACGCAAGAGGGAGCACGGGTAATGTATTGATTAAAATAATAGACCCCATTGAGTGTTGGGTGGCTACATTCTCTATTAATGTGTCGTGCAAAGTCACACCTATCACACAGGAAGAAACCTTCAGAGGGCAGCGAGAGTCAAGGCGTGGATTCTACTTGTTGTCTAGGACCCATGATAACTTGAACACAGCAGATCCTTGCGATTAGGGAATCTTGTAAATGCAACCATGAGATTGGTAACACTGTCAATCTACATCACCTCTTAATAAACGCCAGTGCCTCTGATAATATTGAGATCATTTTATTAAATCTTGATGAAACTGATGGGCTGAGTAGGATTGCAAGATCTTGTAGCAGATGGGCTGTAGTCCAAGGCGGTTTCCACAAATGCATGTGGATAACCTCTCACTCGGAAACGGAGTTTCATCTGCCCTGCGCGGCTCTGCCGCAGGGCCACTACTCCGAACGAACTCTCCTACTGGTCCCCCTTTATGCCAGATATAGTATGTGCAGTGTTAGTTTGTACAATTGAATTAACAGAAGATGGTCTCCTATACGTTGAATCTATTTATTTATTCTGATGTTTACTCACTTGAAGATCTTAAAATGTGATGCTAATATATGAGGAAATCTGAAGTGAGTATTATTATATTACTCAACACTTTTCAACAGCATTGTTTCATGCCTGACCCTATTAAACGCACATCATCTATATATATGTACAGTCTGTTCACCAGAACATTGCAGTCTTCGTTTACACTTCCTCCTCTCCATATGAGTGCAGCACCCACACAGGTTCTAACTTAAATATGGCGACTATACCTCGTATGTGAGGCATTAACTGGCATAAGATGGCATTACTTGGGAATTTGAAACTGCACTTGTTATATGAGGGCAGCCCCAGGTCATGTAAGATTGAAGGTCACATATGGTGACTATAATGACAGGAATGTGCCATTTGAGGCTGCACTTGGCATATATATGGCAGCAACTGCACATGTGGCTGTAATGTATTTATACCGACTATATATGACATAGGAGGTATTACTTGGAGTAGGTTGGCATTGCATCAACCTCTGAGGTTGCCCTTGACATAGTATGGCAGAACCTTAACATGTGAGGTTGTACCTTACATATGGCAACTATGGCAGGTATACGAGGCATTAACTAACATAACATGGAAGTCTGGGGGCGGTTGAGAGCGCAGTTGGCATATGATGGCAACTCCTGGACTTGTTAGGCTATCCCTTTTATACTATGATTATACCTGCATAAGAGGATAATACTCGCATATAAAAAAAACTCAGCTCAGCATATTATAACAGCACCTTCGAATGGGGGATCTATTTTGCATATCGTGCGTGTAGGTATAAATAGGATGGCATTATCAGAGCATATAAGTTTGCTCTAGCATATGTGTACAGTGCCTCTGCCCAAGGATGTTTCTGCTACATGTAGAGAGCATTTTGTGATTTTGTATCAATCTCAAACTTTTTTTGCACCTGCAGTGTCACTTCCTGTGATGTCACTGGGGTTTAAAGTCATGTGATGTCATTTCGTATGATTTTACCAGTGTCAAAAGTTATGTGATGTCACTTCCTGTGATGTCATCAGTGAGCAATGTCAGTTCAGCTACACTTGACATTGTGTTTAATTGATGTACCCAATTTTGCATCCATGAGATTTTCTAATAAATATTAAATTAGCTGGTTATCATTAATATGAATATGTGTGCGTGCGTTTGAACACTCCATAGGGGCATGTAATTATGTAAAAATAAATATTGCAGCATGGCTAGCAATAAGCAAATGCAATACTTGTTAGCTCTGCTTCCAGCATTACATATTTCTCTGTGGACATCATGATCTTTGTGCTTTCTTTTACTTTACCTGAATGGAAATATAATTGGGTGTTTTATCTGGGTTTGTACGTTTCCTAGAAAAATGGCATTATTAAGCATCACTGGAGGCAGTGGGGTGGTCATTTAGGGAGGATGTCAGAGAGGGCAGGAGGCGCTCCCCTTTATCAAGTAAGTGACGTTTAAGCCGAGCTTTGAAGAGATCCACAGTTGGGCTGGCTTTGATTTGTATGGGCACCTGGTTCCACTGAAACAGGGTCTGTGGGAGGAAGAGTGGGAGTGAGAGGAGGCACAGGGAAGGTATGGGAAGACGAGGCTGAGTGTAGACGATCGTAGTAAACGAGATGGTGAGTAAACTGGGATACAATCAGACAGGTACTGAGGCCCTATAGACTAGAAGAAGGAACTTGAAAAGAGTGTGGTTGTGCACGCAGAGCCAACCAGTAGAGTAGTCCTTCCTGTTTGTGTACAAACCTAGGCCCATTGCAGCTCTACCCCGTACCCGCTCCATAAAATAGGGATGGTGGCAGCATTTATGGTTGGTTTCTGCCTGTGTTTTTCTATTGGGCAGTAGCTGCAAGCAGCTAGGGGGTTAATGTGTTTCCCTTTTTCTCTGCAAGCAGTGACATCATTTCAGTGAGCATTCTCATTGGGCAGACGTTGGACTACTGATGACATTGCTGTCTGGGTTCATATTATGTAACCTGGGAGGACCAGAGATGTCTTTATGGGAGGGCAAACTGGGCTTGTGCGCCGGGCCCCCATCCTGGGATCCTTGGAGGGGTACCCCACCTGGGATCCTGGAGGGGGGCCCCCACATGTTAATATGTTGGTTGGGCAGGCTGGGATGGACATGACATGTTGTGCTGAGAGTGTGAGACACACCACGACACGTGCCTGCAGCAGTCAAGCACACAGCGGGCTCAACTCCGGTGACTTAAAGTGCAAGCAAGAAATGTAATTGAGCAAGTCTCAGATGATTCTGCTGCTCCTTGGTTTGCTTTGGTTCGTGTCTTCTGTTGCGTTTCTTTTTTCCATCTCACAGAACCCATATCCTGGGTGATTTTTGGCTTGCAGGCCGTACAAGCTCGTAGGCCATTCCTGTGGATCTCCGCTTCAATGTTTCACTCCACATCTCTGCAGTGTTCCGCCCGGCATGACCGGTGCCTGGGGTTAGAGGAATGCCTCAAGTGCACGTAGGATAGAGGGGGTGGTGTGAGGGTTCAGCCGAGCAGTGGTCACGCTTTTCTACATGTACTTATTTTTAACCCACATAAGCCCTATAGTTGGTGTCATGGTGAGAGATAATATTCGCTTTGCTGCTTTGTATGTGCAGTTTGTGCGCGGACTGCTCTGAGGTGTGTGCTTGTTTCCCCTCCAGTCTTTTGCATTTGTGCGAGGTGTGTATTCCACTCTCGCTTTGGTTTGTAGGCCATGCCACTACTACCCTTTAGCTCACCGAAGCACGCACTAGTGCAAGGTGACTCGTTTATACTGTTTCACTCCACGTTCAGGCGCTGCACTTGCTATTTTTTGAGGGTGCTGTTTATGTGCATGTCACCACCAAGGTCCTGATTTGTGGGCGTGTCATACTTTATTTTGTTTCTATGTGCTACATTTGGAGCCTCAGGGCCTGATTTACCAAAGCTTTTTTCAATGGCGCAATCGCATTAAAAAGCCCTTTGCAAATCAATGCCTCTGTGTTTGGTTTGCGTGTAGCTTTTTGCCAGGGCATTTTATATAGCCCTTAATGCCTCTAAGCGCAGGCAAGTATTCAAACCCTTGCCGCTCTGTATTGTCTTGCTTCCCAAATACAAATGCGCCGGCGTAAAGCAAATATACCTCTTTGAAGTAACACAGATAAAATTAAAACCTGTTTACCTCCTTTTTCTTGTTGTATGTGCTTCCCTTCCGTGCCATTAAGGGACAAACTTGTTCCTCAGGGATCCATGTAAAGCCTGCTGTAGCAGAACGTAATTCCAGTAAGATAGCTAATGGGCCTAATGTGAGCAGTTTTTTGTGAGAGTAGACTACACAGAGGAGAATGGTCCTCAGCAAGTACATCTTCCCCCGTACACAGACAATTTACAGCACAAACATCAACAGCCCAAGCTTGTTTTGCATGCAGAGCACATGCACGTGCACAGCGAGGCTTCCACAGATGCCCTGCTTGTATTGTGTGCGAGGAGAGTTTGCACTGTTATTTCCTGTGCTGCACTTGTTGATTCTGCCTGGAATGTTTGTACTGCTGGTGTATGTATGCGTGTGTGTGTGTGTGTGTCTCCCTCCCTTCAGTGAGTGTCAGGGAAGCTTGCTCTGCTTCTACCTGTGCAGTTCACGTTCCTGTGTGCGCGATGGATGCACGCTTCAGGGGGTCACATTTCTCGGCCAGGGCCCCTTTGTGCTCTAGCAGATTATAACATGTCTCGTCTACTGTTTGGGAGAAGTCTGACTTATGTATGATACTCACCTGAGCACCCAAACACAAAGTGGCATGACAACAGCACAATCGTTTCTACCACGCTGCCTGACTGACGGGTGACAATAGCTTCAATGCTCGTAAGGGGAGCAGCCACGCTTGAGAGAACATTTTATAGACCAAGACTTCAGAGTTAGGTTTTTCAGGAAGGGCATGACCAGACGGGTAATGAGATTTTCCTCTACCCCATGTCCGGGTAAAGGTGGGTGAGCACTCGCTGTAGAAGGCATATGCACCATTGGCTGATGAGTTGGGAAAAAACATTTACCGGCCACTTAGCTTCCATTCCCTACATGATGCCTAACTGCAGGCCACCTACTTTGGAATTATCTTATGATATAAGTTGCAAGAGTCCTGAAAAGAGCTGAGAAGAATTCTGGATAGGACAGCTCTACCTTCAGTTTTGGAGTTCTGGAATCTTCCCTCCTACAAGGGCTTCAAACCAATATTAGAAATCTTCCTACTGCAATGTTCTTAAATCTTGCAGCTTGTTCAGCCAAGGTTCTGTATGTTTGTGTTAAAAGACGGACCGAATCGACTGAGAGGTGTCGCTGCTGTTTGCCCAGGACTCCTGCTATAGCGCAGCAGATACCGTCCCCAGGAACTCTACCTCTACCAAGCCTGGGAAAAGAGAAGCCTTGACCAGTCTTGATTGTAGTTGCCCAACCCAGTATCCCACCTGAAACTTGCCAGGTGCAGCTGCTTTTACCATTCTGAGGATTTCCAATCTAACCTTGTGCTTTGACTGTCACTCTGCTTTCCCAGCACTAAAAGGCACAAGCTCCAAACTGAGTCAAAGCTGCAGAGTTCCTTTTTGTCAGTGCTACAGATTTCCTCATCTTCAGCACTCCCAAGTTCATAATTTGCCCTCATTGCCTCCCTTCTGCAATGGGAGACTACACCACACTCCTTCATGAGAGAACCATGGTCCACTAAGAGGGCTAGATGCTGCAGTGCTCATTTTCAAGATTGAAGTTGATAGAAAATGAGCTACTAAATCTTATGCTTTAAGCCAAACTGAATTTTTTGGCTCTGTTAAGCATTGAGTCTGAAATGGGTCAGGAGATAGAATTTTCTGACATGATTAATGATTCTGCAATATGTAAATCTAGAAGGAAACATATAGTTTAATCTTGTTAGTGTTTCAGGCACATCAGCCTTGGGCAGTAGAAAGCATATCTTCGCTGTCATCTCATTCTTTCTAGGATTACTTGAATTTGTTTGCTTTGTGGGCATGAACTGAAATGCCAAGTGAGAATTGAAAATTGAAAAGGGAAATGCTAAGTGAAAAGTTACATGCTTTTTTCATTTCTGTGCTGCCTTGTCATGTCATGTTTTTCCAAGTGCTTGTACTTTGGTCACATTCATATAGGAAAGATTGTTCAGACTGAACTGTTAGGTTTTCATTGTGTTAAATAAATGCTTGCTTAAAATCCCTTTCCTTTATATTCTTTCAAGATTAATATATTATTCGACAAAAACAAAGTGAAATGTCCTCAATATAGCATCCTCTTGGGGAAACACATCACAGAGATGTACAATGTTTATGTTTTATTAACAACTAGATAGACCATTTACAGCTTAGACAAGTATCTGTTGAATTTGACTGGAGGTATGTTATCCCTTCATTTTTGACATTGGGCGGGCATGGGTTTCGGGGGGCATGGGTGTTGGAGGGGGGAGGCTGTCTGTGCTCAGGCCCCAGAAACTGTTAAAAAGACACTGGGGAGGACCCTTTGAGAATGGATAGGTTTCCAGAAACCAAGTGGGATCAACAGACATAAGTGTCTATTGTATATTTTGTTATGGTTTTAGTCAAGGACAGCTTAGGTAAGAATCACCTTACTGCTACCAAACTTCTCACCCCCTTGCCCTTTGTCAAACCGTCAAAGAACAGGCCAACAGCAGCAAAATAACAAGATGGATTTTGCATGAGCTGCAGAAACTGCTAACGAGAAGTTCCTCTTTGTTTTTTAAAATTGAATCTTTTATTATTGTAATTTTTGCAGGCAATGCACATCTCCAAAACAGTACAAAGTGAAAACATATCATTGGCTGTTCTACCGCCCACCCTCTCCCTCCCCCCTACAATGCTGAACAGGCTCACATTCTGGGTTACAGTAAAACAAGACTGTTGTGGGTGCTTAGAGGCACAGAGAATAAATCACACTCCTTCATACTATTACAAATTTCTTAGAGTCAAGAGCTTGCCATTCTTAGGGTGGCCCCACTAATCATGCCATCCCTATGAACAGAATTACCAATCTACCGTGAGCCCCGTCCTGCCTTCATCCCCTTCCAGGTGGGCCACCACATAATCAATCCCACTTGGCGATGGCCCTCCCACCCATAGTAGAGCATCCCAAGGTTATCTCTGGCCATCCCATAGATTCAAAAGAGGGCCACAGTCTTCTAGGCAAGATCTCATGTGGTCAGTCACCAGGGCTGACAACCTTTCCATAATGAATATGTCTTTCAACTTTTGCAACCAGACCTCTTTAAGCGGCAACTGGTTGTCTTTCACTTTCCCTGCCCGGAGCATCGCCTGCCACATCCTAGGGAGCCTGTATTCCTCTCCATCTCCTGTGGGTATTCCCAAAAGAACCTGGACAGACAGAGATGCCCAAGTGATATCTTTCATCCAACTCAACAGCTCCGACTAATATATCTGAATCTTTGGAAACCTCCTCTACATGTGCGACAGGGAATCCATCTGGTCACATCCACTGGGACACAGGGGTGAGATTCCTTGATACATTGTGGAGATCCTCAATGGGTCCCTATGCCAACCGTGAAGGGCTTTAAAGTTATGTTCCATCGTTGACGTAAACAGGTTGCCATGAAACATAAATTTGAAAATGTTTTCCCATGTCTTCCTCTCTATCTCCCCTCCCACAAGATCTCCCCAGTATCTCTTACAAATCTGCCTCCCTCTCTTATCGCTGTGATCAGTACTTTGTATAACTTTGAAAGGATCCCCTTCCTATCAACCTCGACTCCAGGACTTTTTCAATTGGAGTTTATTCGCGAGAGAAGGCGTCGTCCCACTTACGGTCTTTGAGGATACCCTTGAGTCTGAGGTGATCAAAAATAGTTATTGAGTCCCTCCCCAATGGCATCAAAGTCCAGGAAGGTTCCATCTTTGAATAGCTGGCCTACTCGCTCCAGGCCCATTTCAGACTGCGTTTGTGCATGTCTAAATCCATGTTTATGCAAATCTATGAGAGGTCCCCACATCAAGGACATCGGGGACAGCCACACTCCAGAGCCCTTATTTTTCCTATTACCCTCTCACTGGGTCCAGAGCACCCTTAGGGTTGGATGATTCCTCAGTTTATCCGGTGGTTGTTTCAGCAGAGTGCATAGCAGATCTCTCAATTTTCTTGGATGTGCTTCAATGTCCTCTAAATTCGACCAATAGGTCCCCAGGTCCTCCCTCATAGGCTCTGATAAAACCCAAAATTGGGAGGCCCGATGATAGGCACGAAAGTCGGGGAAACCAAACCCACCAAAAGCCCTGGGAATTGTAAGGGTGAAACTTTTGATTCTAGGACACTTCTGCCCCCAGATAAATGTCCTAACAAGCGACTGAAATTCCACAAAAAAAGTATCGGGGAAGAGGATGGCCGCAAACACATATAGGAACCATGGCGGGTGATTGATCTTGACAGTAGTTATGCGTCCATACCACGATTAAGATTAGCGGCTTCCATCGCTGCAGGTCACCTCTGACCGTTTCCAGTAGAGGATAAAAGTTGCTTTGTACTAGGGAGCCCAAGTCTCGCGAAAGACATATACCTAAATAGGTAATTGCAGACTTTTCGACATGCATGCCCTCAATCCTAGCTCTGGAGTCCAAACAGGAGATCCTCGCCCGGGCCGGCTGAAGTATCTTTGGAGCCAGTAGGAATACAGGAAGCACCCAGGCAAGGCTCAGGACACCAGCAGGTACAAAAGGGCATGAATGGTATTCCAATGTTTTAGATGGAATCTTTATTCAACAAGGGAGATTCTGAGGAGACAGAATATGATTAGGCCACGGTTATCTTATTATCTTAATGTTGATTCTGTAATAATCAAAGCTTGAGACTCTGAAGCACTTGTTAATTTATTGCCCGAAGTTGATATCACTACATATCTGATATTTTAGAGATTGTGTATGTTGTACTAGTTGTATCGAGAATTAAAAGCTATGGTGGCGGTGTCTGGATGGCTACTCCACTTCTGTGGCTCTTGCTGTTGTACGGTATCTTACCAGGTTGAACCTTGGTGATAGCTTGGGCTGAGTGGGTGCATCTAAATGGTTGAATTCTTCTTTTATTGTCTTGTATGTGTGGCAATTTTAAGAAACCAATTTAAATGAGTGAATTATGTGTGGTCTTGTGTGGTTTATTTCCTTGGTTGCTTTCACAATGCTCTTTGCTGTGCTTTACAACAACACGGCAAAGAGCACTGTGATTAGCATGGGCTCCTGTTTCCCAGTGATGAAGGGCTTGCTCCTTCAATCACACAGGCTGGATTGGAATCCCTGCCTTTTTTCTGGTGATTCAAATGTTGTTTTTAAAACATAATTTGAGGCATCCAGAAAATGTCAGGCCGGGAATTGAACCCCAAGTTTCATGGTTGAAACGGATAACCCTTCACCACTGGAGCACACAAGTCCTTTTGAAAGAGCCAGGCAAACACGCCCTGTTAAACAAACAGGACGCGTTTGCCTCGCTCGCACGTTCACAGGACAGGCAGTCCTATGAATGCCATCCTAATACAGAAAACAAACACTTTTCAGGAGGCCTCAATGATTGCAGTACGAGGTGCAGCTTGACACGCAAACCACCTCGAGCGATTCTTTCCTCTACTGTCTCCAGACTGTTGCGGCGTTGGCAGTGAAGCACACTGCAGAGAAAGCGAGGGCCGACGTGGTCTGAGGTCGATGCCGGTGGA
This sequence comes from Ambystoma mexicanum, assembly GCF_040938575.1. Taxonomy (NCBI): domain Eukaryota; kingdom Metazoa; phylum Chordata; class Amphibia; order Caudata; family Ambystomatidae; genus Ambystoma; species Ambystoma mexicanum. The sequence goes on from NC_090926.1 coordinate 19,793,745, forward strand.
GCTAAGAGGCAGGCAGCAAGTGGCTTAACGGTCGGGGGAATTTCGCAAAGCCTTGAAGTCCTGCTGTCCTGCGGTAAGGTAGTGAAAACCCAAATGTTATTCGCCATTACTGCCTGTCTTTTGTTCTGCCCGTATTTTGCTCTGCTAACATCCTGTGGAGACAGGGAATAGGAGGTACGACGGAAGTACTACTTTAAGTGGAGTTTGCTGCTGAGTTGGCTGCAGTCTCTGGCAGTCTGGAGTAGGAGGAGCAAGCAGCTGGTGGCGACTTTTCCAGTGGGTGAGAACCGCACGCACTAACTTGTAAACTCTGAGGGCGGCGGGGGGGGCTCTGCCCATTGACCTACAACCAGGACAGTGGTAACAAATCCAGGGTTCCTAATCCTCAATTTTCTTTAGATTTCAGTATTACTGATAGTGCTTTTGCACCTCCTCTCCTCCACTAAATCTGTCCCGAATGCCAAACTAGGCAGCGGTGAATGCAAATCAACGAAAAAATGTCTGTTGGCTCTGAAAGCGCATGAGGAGAGGGAGTGGCGGAGTGTTACAACCATGGTAAGCACTGAAATGATTGTGAAGGATAACATAAACAAGGACCTGGACTTGGAAGCCACTTTTGAGGCTTGTAATGGGACTTTGTCTGGAAAGGAACCAACAATTGAAAGTGTGCCAGATGATTGAGAAGTTTATCCACTATGTGCCTAACCGCCCTCTGCGCTCCCAGACTGCGCTACTCCTTCTGGTTCCCCGCATCAAACGCACTCGAACTGGAGGCTGCGCCTTCTCGGTGACCGCAGCCAAAGCATGGAACCAACTTGCTTGGGCTCTCCATGCTACTTCTAATCATCTGGCCTTCAGACATGCTCTGAAGACTCTTCTTTTCCAGCAGTCGAAGAATCTTTTTTTTCACCTGCTACCCCCTAGCGCCAAGATGCCTTCGGCGTACACTGCGCTTTATAAATCTACATAACATAGATAACATAACATTGTAGCAGTGGGCAACATCATCACCCAACGGCCAACCTTGGAAATTCGGTATCAGGTATATATATGGTCGTGGGGTAAGGCCATAGGCGATATTATTAGTGGGGATCATTTATGGGGTTATTGGGACATGGGATTGTGGGGGTGTCCCCCGCAGGTTCCATGGCTAAATATCGCCGCAATAATATGGCGATATTATTAACAAATGGAACCCGGAAATTCCTTCCCATATTGCTCAAGAAAATACATGCGTAAACACAAATGGTGTTTTGGCCAAAATGCATGTCACTTTTGCTAACCATCCTATGCCTGACACGGCTGTAGAGGTGGTGAGTGAGCATACGAATACACCCCTGGAGACTACAGAGGCTAACTGCAAGAATATAAATGTGGGTAAGGACAGGCAAGGATTGGTGAGCCACGCTATCTGGAACGGCAACAACATTAGCGTGTTGGATCACTCCTTTGAAAACTGTCTAATGGCGTGGATGGTATCGTGGAGCGCAGTCATCGTACTGCCCAGAAAAGAGATTGGGGTCTATTACAGAAGTAGTAACTGAAGGACTCACCCTGACTTATGGTTCGAGCCCTCTCAATAGTTCAGTCCTCAACCAAACTCATACCGTAAGGTCCCGCCCAATTCTGAAACAGCTAACAAGCGACAACTATTTCACGCCTAAAAAACATCTCTCTAAGAAGGGACTCGAACATCATGCTACAGATGGAATCGCTGGGACCGGCGTCAATCTCAGCTCTTCATCTCGTCTTAGAATCTCTACTAAGACTCTATGAGAACATTAAAGAGTTGGACCAAGAGAATGCCCAGAAACTAAATACACTGGATGCCATCAAGGCGGTGGTCCATCTAAACACCCAGAAGTTAAACTCACTGAACAATATTAAAGAAGCAGTCCATGAAAATACTAAGAAGTCAAACACACTGGATAGCATTAAAACTGTGACCCAAGATAACGCCCTGAAGTTGAATGCACTGGAACAGGGTGTTACACAGTTATTAGCTATTGCGAGAAAAAAAATCACACAATTTGTGTAAGTCTGTGGTGCCTGATGAGAGGAGGAATGAAGGAGTCAATGCCTCAAATGCAGATAACCCATCAACACAAGACGCCTCAGTGTTGGTTATGGGTACGGGATCTGTTGAGGACCATTCACAATCCATTAGATTTAGTGAATCGCCAGATAGTCCCTCACCATTGGCGGATCATTGTGCCCTGGAGACTGAAACGATGATGGTTTCTCGTAGTGGCATAGATGAAGGGACTGAGCAAACTAACAGTGACGTACAGAAAGTAAATACTCACAATCCCCAAGAGTGCTGGATCAGAGTCAATAGACAAAAAAGAAAGGAGAAAAAACAGCACTTGACCAAAAAAACAAAAATCTTCCTGTTCCAACCAAAAACAGAGGTAAGAACACAAGATTCTTTAGCGCTTTCTCAGCAGGGGCAGAGGAGTGTGGCCAAACAGAGGAAGAATCGGAACAGACGGCAATACATATGGAAGAAAAGCATCGGGGTACCAAGAAACCCACCAAAAATAAGAAGCAATCGAAAAAAACACTATCTTCCTTGAAAATTCCAATAACAACGCTACGGCTATGTCCTCCTTTACAAGTACCACGGAGCCTATAATAGTGAACGTGGAAGAGCAGAGCAGCATTCAACCATCATTAGCGGAACTACACACTGAATTGGACACATTATTTCTGTCATGGTTGGGAAAACCTCACAACCATTTTGTTGTACTGGCAGGAGACCTAAATGCTGTATGCATGGATACGCAGGGCTTGACATGGCAATCTTATTGTGACATGCCTGCCTCAAGTAGTGAACGTTCTGGTCTCTGTTGGGATCGGTTGGTCACAAGTTGGGACATGCAGGTTTGCAGACCCTAAATGGGTTCTTTACGTGGTCAAGGGGCCTAACTAAATCTTAGATTGACCATTTCTATGTCTCCTAGTGTTTTGCCAATTTGTGTGAACCTCTGGTTAAAGGTGATTCCCTTGGGAGTGATCATACACCGTCAATTCTTAACACGGGCCTTTGGTTGTCTTCATTATACCGAACAGGCGCAGATTAACGGTGAAGTGGAATACAAAGGCAAGTAGGATCTTCATGAGAGAATGGGAACAAATTATGTTGGAGAAGGGCTTTCTGGGTGGCTCCCTAAATGTAGAAAACTACAACTTGACCCTGCAGAGGCAAGCTACATGGGGGGAAAGCCTACGGACATACATTTGATCCTAGGGTGAATGAGGTAAAGATAGTCAAGAGGAAGGCATTGAAGGCTCTCCTGCTTATCATGCGGGGACGGCTGGATACAATAAGGCAAGAAACAGGATACTGACTATCTATAAAGGCACCTTGAAGGAGATTAGAAGGGAATCCCACATTAGAAGGAACCAAGAGATCATATGAACTATTATTGACGGAGATTCATCTACATTTTGGTCACTGTTGGGGAGTAAAACTAAGGGGTTGGAGCAGGGCATGATATGTCCTATATCATCACAGGTATGGGTCAGCTACCTGCAGGAAAAATACTCCTTACCTAAAGATGAAATTACATCACATCAAACCAAGAGGTGACCTTACTAGTTACATCTAGGATGAAGAGGATATTTCTTGGGCCATTGGGAAAGAAAGGCATCGAGGTCGCCGGGTCCTGATAATATTCCCCAAATATTGATCAAAAACAATATGAGTGCCTGGCTTAGACCGTTGAAGGAACTATTCAATAATTTCTCTCTCACGGGTAGGGTGCCAGAGACATGGAGACAGTCCCTCATAATCCCCATTCACAAACAAGACGACAAGGCTGAACCAAAAAATGAAATGCTGATTGCCCTCTTGGACTCATCAAGCAAAATCTTCGCAATTTTGTTGCTGAATGAAATGAGAGCAAAATCGGCCACACTGCACTTGCTGTCTCCATTTCAAGTAGGTTTTTGCTCATGTACAGGATGTCGTTAAATGCCTTCACCATGACCCACCTATTGGCAGCTGTAAAAAGAGGTGGGGTAGGAACTGTCTACATGGCCTCTATAGGCATGTCGAACGCTTTTGACACTGTAAATAGAGAAAGGCTTTGGGCTAAACTCCTTGCATGGAATATTCCTGTGCATCTTGTACAATTCTTGGCATTGCTCCATACAAATACAACACTGAGAGTAAGCCTGAATGGGGTGGGTGCCTGGTCCGACTCGATTTCGGCCTTTGTTGGTCTGCGACAGGGGGTGTGTGGTCGTGCCGACCCTGTTTAACATTTACATGGCCAATATGAATAAAATCTGGAAGGAAGGCACATCCAACTCTGGAAAACTGGGCTCGGTAACCCTTGATTGCAGACGACATAGTATTATTCAATCTTACTCTCATAGGTCTGCAAAGAAAGCTAAGCTTCTTCTTCAATTATGCGGTAGAGAATCACTTCAAAATGATTGGCCAAAAGTCCAAGGTAATGGTCTTTACTACAGACAACTGCCCTATAACCTTCGATTGGAGAGTTGGGGAGAACTCCCTGATGACAGTTCAAACTTTGAGGTACTTGGGTTATGAGCTGACAAACAAGAGCTCCAAGGAGAACTGGAAACTCACCCTAAAAAACAAATGTACATTCACAGTTGTGTCACTACTCCCTGAGACCTCTCCTTTCATATTATTTGCTCAAGGTGGAACCCACATTGCTACATGGCCTGGACATTTCCCTGATTGATCTGGGCCCAAGCCTCAACTCTATGCAGGGCTTGTACTGGAAAAAGAACTCTTAGGCTGGCAAACTCACTTCCTTACGCCATTATAAGACACAAGTTTGGCCTGATTTCTCTAGCAGTGAGAGCCCTGTGGAGGAACACGGCTGAGTTTGCAAAGCTTTTAAATCTGCCACCAAACTCCTTGTATCAGAGGTGGGGGACAAAACAAACACGGGAATCTGGCTCTGCTATAATTAGCTTTAAACAGCGGATGTTGAATATTCTACAACTGATTGGCTCCTCCGCGGAAGAACTCACAACTAATATGTCCCCAACTAAAAGAAAGCTCTTTAGGTACGATTGGGCGGAAACTGTGGACAAATTGGGTTTGTATACGCTTTATGGCGAATATGCAAACTTCACCACTAAAAGGGAAGACATTTCCAAATACATCTCCATCTTCCGATGCCCAACACTACAATACCATATCTGCGTTTTCGACCTTAACCAACTTCCAACGTTGGAACAGATAGGCAAATGGGACCTTACACAGGGAGACTCTAGTTGTAGATTTTGTGGGAACAGTGATGAGGAAAGCTTAAAACATCTGGTGACGGTCGGTTTAGCATTGGCTGAGGAAAGAAATCACCTATTGGGCAATGCTGTACGGACAGAACTCCATTGGATACGATTAATGTGGCTTTCACAGCAAAGCTTGATTATATCTTTATGTCATTTTTTGCAAATCTTTTTGAAGACAATGGAAGGTTGTAATCATGGATTGATTTGATTTGAAGTATGATAAGTCTTTTTCTTCTTTTTATGCACAAAATAACATGTTTCTTTCTTTTAATATTATCATGTATGAACTCAAAGTAAATGCAATGCATATTTATGTGAAAAGTTTTTACTTTTGTATTAACTGTAGCACAATACATTTTTTTAAAAGTAACAAGCTGAAGCACCCAGTAGGGGGCTCCTGCTTGATTACTGCCGCAGGAGCAGAGAATTAAAGAAACAGAGAACACTGTTTCGGTATGCAAAATGGATGCCGCCAAGTCCTTTAGAAGCAGGATTTAGAGGCACTTTTGCAGCTTATTTTGATAGGAACTTTTTTCTAAAAACAAAAATTGGAATACATATGGGCAATATTTTTAAACCATATCATTTTTGAGATAACTTCCCCTTTAATTTTGATCCCTGTTCGAAGATCTTTGTTTTCTACTCTGTTTACTTTCTCAGTAGGTTCCTGCTGTAAGGATCGCACACCATCGACACTCAGCACCAGCCGACCTCTAGAATTTATTTGTTTATATATTGTTTATTTGTACAGCGCTTATACACAGGTGAAGTGTAATGCATATGTACATACAGAGGTGCGGGGAAGGGCAGGGTAGGGGAGGGAACAAAAAACGAGTCCAGTCCGGTAGGGCCCTGGTTTAAGTGCAGAGAGGTTGCTCCGCTCATGGAGCATAAATTGAAAGTGCAGTAAAGCTGAAAAAAGTGCAGCGGCCTGGAGGCAAGTGCAAAAGACTGGCGGGGGTGCCTGGGACATGTTAGGCTCTGGAGGTGAACCAGGCAACCAGTCAGCAAAAACTGAAAAGAGCTGGGGGGGGAGAGAAAGGAAAGGAGGTTAGCAAGGCAGAGGGAGAGAGAAGGAAGAAGAGAAAAAAAGAAAGGTCTTGAGAAGTTTCCGGAACTTAAGGTTTTCCGGCTCAAGGCGGAGAGAGGCAGGGATGCTGTTCCAGAGGGAGGCACCTGCAGAGGATAAAGATCTACCCTCAAATCTCTGTTTGTGGAAGTGGCTCCCCGCGAAGAGTTGGAGGACAGCGGAGAGCTCTAGAGCAAGTGTAATTAGGAAGAGGGCATTGTAGATGGTGCAGACCCTGGCCCCAGAAAGCCTTGTGGATTATGCAGAGGATCTTAAACTTAATCCTGAATTGACTCTTGCACTTGTGTGTGCTGCCACCCTGCAACGTGGGGTAAGGCTCCATGTTTATGCCCACTGAATTGACTCTTGCATTTGTGTGTGCTGCAGCCCTGCAACGTGGGGTAAGGCTCCATGTTTATGGCCACTGAATTGACTCTTGTATTTGTGTGTGCTGCTGCCCTGAAACATGGGGTAAGGCTGAGTGTTCATTCCCAATGAAGTGACTCTTGCATTTGTGTGGGTTACCGCCCTGCAATTTAGGGTAAGGATCCATGTTTATGCCCACTGAATTGACTCTTGCATTTGTGTGTGCTGCAGCCCTGCAACGTGGGGTAAGGCTCCATGTTTATGGCCACTGAATTGACTCTTGTATTTGTGTGTGCTGCTGCCCTGAAACATGGGGTAAGGCTGAGTGTTCATTCCCAATGAAGTGACTCTTGCATTTGTGTGTGTTGTCGCCCTGCAACATGGGGTAAGGCTCCATGTTTATGCCCACTGAATTGACTCTTGCATTTGTGTGTGCTGCCGCCCTGCAACATGGGGGAAGGCTCCATGTTTATGCCCACTGAATTGACTCTTGCATTTGTGTGTGCTGCCGCCCTGCATCATGGGGTAAGGCTCCATGTTTATGCCCACTGAATTGACTCTTGCATTTGTGTGTGCTGCAGCCCTGCAACATGGGTAAGGCTCCATGTTTATGCCCACTGAATTGACTCTTGCATTTGTGTGTGCTGCTGCCCTGCAACATGGGGTAAGGCTCTATGAATGTATTCACCTTCAACTCTCGTTTTGCACTTTGCGTGTATTGTATTACTGCTATATGCTCTTCCATGATGTAATCACCACATGCGCTTCCTTTCTGTAACCTGAAGCACTGCAATCATTCTCTTAAGTAAAAGCACCCAGATACCCCAGGATTTTGTGTGCTATATTAATAAATAAATAAATAAATAAATCCTTGCAGCCACCGGGAGCCAGTGGAGGAATTTCAGTGCCAGAGAGATGTGGTCCAGGGGCTTGAGGCCAAGGATAAATCTTGCTGTTCTGTTCTGGATGAGTTGTTGAGGACGGAGAGTAAAATCAGGTAAACTGAGAAAGAGGCTATTGCAATAGCCCAGCCTAGAGAGAACCATTGCTCTCAAGGTGTTGAGCTTCTGGGGGAAAGTGAGAAAATGTAGAATACCTCTAAGAAGGTGCAGTTGGTAATTGGATTTTTTGGAGATGTCTGAGATTTGAGAAGAGAAGGAGAGAGTGGAGTCAAAGATGACCCCAAGATTTTTTGCCTCATTGGTAGGCAAGGGCGCAGGGCCAAAGGAGGCAGGCCATTGAGAGAGTGGGAAAGCGGGAGCAGGGGTCCCAATGAGTACAATCACTATCTTACTAGCATTCAGGCAGAGATCGTTAGCAGCACACCAAGCCTGAATTGCAGATAGACAATCCGAGATAAAATAGGAGGAGGAGGAGGCTGAGGGTAGCCTGAAAGAGAGCTGCGTGTCATCCGCATAACACTGAAAGTTAGAGGTAAAGGTAGACAGATAGAGATCATGTGGGCCAAGGGGGCCATGTAGATGTTGAAAAACCGGGGGAAAGGTTAGAACCCTGGGGGACACCACAAGTAGAGAGAATGGTAGAGGAGAGAAAAGGCCTGAGTTCCAACTGGCAGGGCCGATCAGAGAGAAAGGAGGCGAGCCACGACAGGGCCTGATCGGTGATGCCCAGGGTATCACAGAGACGGGTGATCAGGATGTTGTGGTTTACTGTATCGAAAGCAGACGAAAGATCGAGAAGAATGAGGACAGAGGGAGAGTTAGTGTCAAGATTTAAGAGCAGGTCTTCACAGGTGTTCAGAACAGAATTTTCCGTACTTCTGGATGCACTGAAGATTGACTGATGGTCATGGAGACAACCAACAGATTCAGTATGGAGGTTACGTTGAGTGATAGCCAGCTTTTCCAGGAGTATTCTCAGGAGAGAGGTGATGGAGATCGGGCGATTGTTGCCGGAATGGACGAGTTAACGTTGTTATATATTGTGATATTGAGAATGAAAACCTATCAGTCATGTCTTTCGATATATATTCATGTGCTGTTTAAATTTTGGTGCATTACCAATTTTGAATACATTTTGTTTCATCGGCGTTCTAGATTGTTGCCTGATCAAAAACGACTGATGGATCTGTACCTTAGTCTCCCTGTTGGCTACTATCATTACCTAACTGTGTTTAAGGCTGGGGTAGCCTTGACTCACTTTAGTTTGTTCCCCAATTGACCAGTCCCTCATGAGTCACGCCCCCCGATAACAAAAAAGAGGGGCTGCACCCATATCATATTGTATAGGGCTTAAAAGCTAAGTAAGGATAGAACGTTGATTGTATATAAAGAGATTAAATAGGATAAAGGGAGCAGAGGGGGGCTGTACCCTGGTGTGAGGTAGCGGTATAGTGTGGCAGCCTGCCTGAGGCCGAATAGCGAGATGGGAACACCCATCCTCTGGCCTCACACTCCATGTAGGTGGTACCTGAGTGTATGTATGGGGTTCCCTGAGGCTCCACCAGGGAAGGGTGAGCTGATGTAGCAGGTCCCTATTTAGTTAGTGCTTACACCCGGGGAATCCTAGGGAATTGGAAGGGGAATGGCAGTTAAAAGTGTTGATTATAAAGAGAGGCCCCCATTGGGATCCCTATAAAATTCACTCTGGTGTCTGTGTCCAGTTAGTCATCTAAGAACTCAGGGTGTAGCCCAGATTCTTTTAGCAGTGGTTGTATTTGGCAGGTGCAGCACCCCTCCCTACCCAACGGACCTGGGGGGTCGATGTATCCATGGTAACTGTCCCTGCTCCGGGGAAAGGAACAGTACACCCTTGCACGGAGCAGGGCCGGGAAACGGGTTCTACCTATGATTTAATGGCAGCCAGGCAGGTTCCTAGAACCTAGCAGTGGGTTCATTTGTTGCTGATCTGTAGGTATAGTTGAGCGTCATTGGGATTGAAGTAGCATGGATCGTCATTGGGATAGAAGTAGCATGGATGTTCATGGGCAATGATTACCTTCAGGAGGCAGCCAAAGGAAATGTTCAAGAGAAGTGGATACTTGAAGGGAGATATGAAGTGAGACTTGCAAGACTCCACATGAGAGCTGATGGGTGTCAGACCGTAAGTGGGTCAGTAGGAGCCATTAAAAACAGAGAGAAAGGACCAGGGGCGTAGGATCAGGCAAGTGTATGGGGGGCATCTAAAGCGTGCACTCATTTGTCAGATTAAGAGGGTGCTGCTATAAGTGTGAAGGTGTGTGCCGGGATCAAAGCTGCCACAAGTGCGTTTTACCAGTCCCTGTGGAGATCTTGATTACAGTTTCATTATGTGGTTTTCTAGGAGCTGTGATTACGCCTCTTATGCCAGATAAGCGATGCCCAGCAGCCAGCAATTTATGGGAAATGTGTTAATGGACAATGGCCCTCATTATGACTGTTACGGTAAGGCAACAACGGCACTGGTAGTGCTACCGGCGCCGTTGTTGCCATGCCGCAACATTACGAGTTTGCTCGCGGGTGCCGCTCTGGACGCCTGGTCAGACCAGGCGTCCAGAGCGGGACCCGCGAGCAGACCAGGATGGTAGCAACGGTACCATTATGAACGGCACCGCTGCTACCATCCTCCCATTCCCATTGCTCCCTATGGGGGCTCAAATGGGAATGGGGACGTACCGGCTCTGGGTCTCGCGAAAGGGACTTACGGGCCCTCCAAGGTCGGAATGGCCCGGTAAGTCCCCTTTTGCGGGACCCGGAGCCGGACCCGAGTTTGGGGGTAGCCATGCCCTTATTAAGGGTATAGCTACCCCCAAACTCGTCATGAGGCCCAATGTCATCTTCAGTGACATTTCATGTTTAAAATTCCAAATCTTGCCTAAAAGTGCTAATGTTGGGATTGTTAACTGTAATGGGCCATAAGCATTGTAAAGCAAAGTACCCACTACGGCTCACAGCAGCAAATAGTTTGTTTGTGAAATAAAAGGACAAATAAACAGTTTTTAAGCATGTGCAATGCGACCTGCTTGTTTCAAATGCAAAGAACGTTTTGTTTCCAGTGAAACTACATTTTCTTCACACAATGCAATACACGAAGTCCACCTGCTTCAAAGAATCAAAAAAGTAAGCCGTTTGATTGATAATGCAGCCAATGAACAACACTCGCTGCAGACATCTCAATGCGCCCCACTGTCACTTGTGAATAGGGCATACAGTGCTGCCTGCATTCCTTACATCCGCTCACTTGCAGCGCTGCATGATGGGAAAGCAAGGCTACAAGAACCTGAATGCCCTGAAACATGCCGAGCAGGAGGCTCCACTCCCATCTGGCATGGGAAGTAGATTGCTGGTTTAGATCTCCAGATGATGTGGCGAAATGTTCACATATGGGGTCTTACGAATCAAATAAAGACATATATTAATTAGCCTGTTGCACACACCATCATTTTAATGTTGCTCTGCTCCTTGACCTAGACATAATGTAAGCAAAACAAGCTGTCCTATGTCTCGTTTAACAGTTCCTCCAGTCAATCACTGCATTTTTCTTTGCATTATATCCCCTTTAGTTCTGGGATTATAGTTGAGTTAGCATGCAACATGGGTACAAGAATACAACAACAACAAAACAAGGCCGGGTCATGGGCTTAGGGCACATATATCTGCCTCACAACCACACATCCATATAGTGTAGGTATCTAGTAGTGGGACATTAGGTGACTGCGGTTCGGCCCGGCAAACACCATTGTGCATTTGGTGATGTGTAGGCCCAAACACATGAGAAAAGCTAAACTCCAAGCCCCAGAATGCAAACTGCTGTTGGCTGAACAGTCCAGGCTGGATGAAATTGCCAGACTTCTCATTGGCCCACTTAATAATACTGAAAGCTTTGTTGGAATGTGGCGACCATCTCTATAGGTCGATCAGGATGTCCCGAAGTAGTAGAGACTGCAAAAGCCCTGGCCTCCAGACCCCCGTCACCCTGCAAATCTTCTGCTTGCAGATCTGTATTCATATGGAGAAACTTAAACTTCACCACCGTGAAACAATAAAACATGACCAGCAGAAAGCCTGATGTCCCGGCTTCGGACAATTCAGTAGCCCTGATGTGGCACGCTTTTCAGGGGTTAGTGCAAATGAAGGGGTGAAGTTACATGTCAAGAGTGGCTAGTGGTTTATCAACAGTACTGGCCTTCAATATGTTCTTAGACAGAGGTTACTTCGCACGTAGACTGCTATGCGATTAAACAACCCCATTGCTAGTTTCGAAATGTCATCATAATTACACTTACAATGCTCAGACTTATATAAGCTCCTGGCAATAGTTTATAACCCGGCAGATTGGAATTTGAGGGCATTACAGTGAACGATCTGAAGGCATAGCAGTCATTGGGGGTCATTCCGAGTAGGGCGGTAAGGGTTAACGGGCACCGGTAAGGATCCCGGTGCCAGTAAACCCTTACCGCCCTATTCGGAGGTCCCTTAGCGGGTGTCAGCAGGAACGGGTGGTCTGACCACCCGTTCTCTGCCGTTCCCGTTAAGGGACCTTGGAGCTAATAGCGGTACCGCAATTTGCGGTACCATTATTAGCACCTTCCCTATTCCCATTGAGCCCTATGGGGGCTCAAATGGGAATGGGGAATGGTTTACTGAATGGGGACTTACCGGGTCCTCCAGGGTCGGAATGACCCGGTAAGTCCCCATTCAGGCAGACCGGACCCAGACCCGGATTTGGAGGGAGCCATGGTGCTAATAGCCCCATGGCTACCTCCAAACTCGGAATGACCCCCATTGTTTCATTTAAAAGTGCATGATTAAGTGCTGGTTCCCAAATACCGGTGCTTCTTTTAAGTTGGGTACACTGCATCGCTTGTTGGCAAAATATACAGAACCACAAATCCCCAATATTATTGACTAAGCTTTGCCCCTGGGAACCAGGAGAGGGAGACCGCAGTCCAATACTTTGAAAAGTCTGCAGCGCCAAAGGCCATGCCGAGGTGCAGGGCCACTAGCAGCGATTTCTCTCCTTCAGCTGCTTCCAGGGTCCGCAATGGCGTTTTGACCCGGGTGGGTTTGGGGTTGTGTTCCGCAGTGCACGTGCACCTGTCTCGATCATCCGACCTCTGTGCTCTCTACAGCTGTGGCTCTTTTTAGTCTTGGCAGTAAGGTGGTGCTTAAGAACTACCTTATAAGCCAAACCCATTGCATTAAAATACAGGTAGAGGGAGATGACATGTGAGGAGGGCGGAGGAACACAGTTGTGTGTGTTGTTTGGTAAATGACTCACTCATTGACTGCCCATTGCCATCCTAATCCCTATGGCCATTGCTACCCACTAGCTGCCTCTCCCTGCCTTTAGCACATCCTCCTGGGATCGCTTTGAGCTTGGTCTATCAAGCAGTAATATCTATCTATCTATCTATCTATCTATCTATCTATCTATCTATCTATCTATCTATCTATCAAGCAGTAATATCCTTCTCACAGGTGAGCTTAACCTAGGCCTCAACGACCCTAATGACGCCCACGCGGCCGCCCTAAATAAAGCCCTCGCCACTCTCGGATTCTCACAAACGATCTCGAATCCTACCCACCTCAAAGGGCGCGCTCTGGATTGGGTTGGCCACCACAACTGCCCAGTGCTAATCACTGGTAACTCTCCTGTCCCGTGGACAGGCCACCATCACATCCAATTTGACCTGGACACTTCTAAAGGGCCCCCCAAACCCACCATCCCACTTCCTGCAGCTCTCGCAAGAAGCTCCCGCTTACTAACTGTAGAAAGGATCACGCCCTTCCTTGAGGTACCGGCTCTCCAAGCCCCCTTTTCAACTGACCCTGACACCCTTGCCAACGCCTTCAAACTGACAATCACCAATGCGGTTGACGCCGTCGCCCCTCTCACTCTCAGAAAATCTAAGAAAGCCAAGCATACCAACGCATGGTTCTCCCAAGAGCTTCTTCAGCTTCGCTCCAAGAAACTAGCTGCCCTCTCAACCTGGAGAAATAAACCAAACGACGCTACCAAATCCTCCTTTAAGACTATCTCTAAGGACTACAAAACAGCTATTATCTTCGCTAAAGCTAACTCCTTCAACAATAGGATTGCCAACGCCAAATCTACTACCAAAGAAATCTTCACCATCTTCAGGGAACTTGAAACTCCGTCCACCCCACCATCCACCATGCAGAAAGATGAAAAATGGTGTAATGACATCCAAACCGCCATGTTTAATAAACTAAATACCCTGCAAACTAAAATCCAGGCACACCAAAAAGCTATGACCCTCCTAATCGCCAACCAGAATACTAACACCAACAAGGAGACCAAAGCCCACTCCTGCCCGACTTCAAAGACATCACTGAATCTGAGGTCATCACGCTCTTAAAAACCATCAAACCATCTAACTGTAAAGGCGATGTATGCCCTGCACAGCTAGTCAAAGACTGCGGTCCTACCCTGGCCCCCTTCCTCACAGCCTTCATAAATGCATCCTTTCAGTCTGGCCATGTTCCAACTGACCTTAAGGAAGCCTGGGTCCGTCCGCTCCTCAAAAAGCCCTCACTTGACCCATCAGTACCAGGGAACTACAGACCCATCACTACTGTCCCCTTTCTATTGGAAATTTTGGACAAAGCGGCCTACCATCAAGTCCAAAAATTCCTCGAAGAGCACCGCCTTCTCGGCCTTCGGCAGTCTGGTTTCAGACCTCGTCATGGGACGGAAACAGCCCTACTTGACCTAAAAAATCAAATGGATGACATTCGTGACGCAGGCAAACCAGCGCTCCTGCTCCTCCTCGATCTATCAGCAGCATTCGACCTCGTTGATCACAACACACTCTGCCACCATCTCTCTATAGCAGCCAACTTCTCCCCAAAAGCATGCGCATGGATCACCTCATTCCTACAGGAAAGGGCCATGAAAGTCTTCTCGGACTCAGCATGTGCATCTCCTAGTCACATCAAATGTGGGGTGCCCCAGGGTTCCTGCATAGCACCCACCCTCTACAACCTGTTCACACGTCCTCTCTTCAATCTCCTTGATTCTATGGGCATCTCATACACGAATTATGCGGATGACACCCAAGTACTCATCCCGCTTACAGGTGACTATGAGCTGGACAAGAACACCCCAAGCCTGGATGGCTAACAATTGGCTTTGTCTCAATAGCGAGAAGACCGAGCTTTTACTTATTGGGTCACCAACCATTCTAGGCAACCTTGACAAACAATACACCTCTTTTACCATCGACAACATACCGATTGCGGTATCCCAATCAGTCAAGACTCTAGGAGTCTACCTCGACTCTAATCTCACCATGGACAAGCATGTTAATGCCATAGCCTCCTCATCAGCATACTACTCCAAACTCATCTACGCAGCAAGACCCTTCCTATCCTCACAAAATGGCCTCACTATTGCTAGGGCCATCATAGGATCTAGGTTGGACTACTGCAACGCACTCCTTGGTGGGACCTCCGGAAAAAACATCGCTAAACTCCAGCTTGCCCAGAACAACGCCCTCAGGGCCGCTACAGGTTTTTCCAGGAAAGACCACATTTCTGACCTTAGGAGGCAGGTCCACTGGCTGCCCATTAGGCAGAGGATCATCTTTAAAATCCTCTCCCTCACCCATAAATGCCTCCATGACCTTGCTCCCCCCTACCTTGCCCAGAGAATTTCACGACCCACCTCGGCCAGGCCCACCAGATCTGCCTACACCAACCTGATTTCTACTCCCAAGACTTGTAGAGTACGTGCGGGCGGCTCGAGCTTCTCTGCCCTAGCAGCCTCACATTGGAACGCCCTACCTTCGCTCCTCAGGGGGATTGACTCTCACCTAGCCTTCCGCAAAGCCTTAAAAACCAGGCTGTTTGTCTAAACCTTCCTGCCTTTATATTTACAGGCTTACGAACGTCATTTGTAACTATGCTCCGCTCTTCTCTCTGTAACTAAGTACCTTATGTTTACTATGTTTACACAATCTTGCTGCTTACGCCTTCATGTAATAGCGCCTCGATGTCTATGGGCTGCAGTGCGCTCTATAAATGTAAAAATAAAATAAAAAAATATCAGTCTTTTGCATGATGGTGTTTTTTCAAAGCAGTCTGATGAGAGTTAATGGCTTAATTGCTGCTGTCAATGCCTACTTGTGTACTAAAAATGTCTTAACCAAGTGTGCCCTCAGCCACTTGATTTATAGCTCTTCTGTGCAATGAAATCCTGTTAAAAACAAGCTGCGACAAAGCTAACCGTTTTGACTTGAGGTACTAGATAAACATTTGCCGGGTACTGACATCATATGCCTTGGTAATCGCTCAATTTTCCAGTTCTTTGCCATCATATGACCAGGTAGTACATTATATCAGTCCCTAGCAAATGACTACCCCATACCTTCACCAAAGCCCTAACTATTGGCTTGGCCAGTGCTGGTTCTCTCTCGGTTTCGGACTTCTGCTGTCCCACAATCTTCACCAGTATTTATTCTCTTTGTCTCAATCTCCCTTTCAATGCCTTTCCTCCTTTCTGCCCCCCTGAGGCTACTTCTCCCTCGGTGTCTCTCCTTTCTTCTCCCCATCTTGCCACAGTCGCGCGACTCGTCCTCTTATCCTCGTTCTCGCACTCTCTTTCTCCGCCTCTATCACTGCCTCGGCCCACCCCATGCCCCTCTCTTGCCCCCTTCACCGCGTCCCGCTGGAAGCCGGTCTTGTTCGAATGATGTCCTACCTCTGCGCGCTCTTAATTAGTGACAGGAGCGACCCTGGGAATTGGTGTGGGAAGTGTGGTGCGTGCAGGACTCGGTGTCTCCGTGTGAATACGTCTGTGGCTGTGGTGCTGGTATCTGCATCGGGGGTGCCAGGCACGCGCCTGTTGGGTTTGAGGGCTCAAATGCGCCTCGATAATTTCGTGATGTCTTCTCTTTAGCTCATCGGAGGCGTTCTTCTCACAGATGGGACCGCAAGATTGTACGGGGAATTAATTAAAGATCATGCGACAGCCGATTTGATTAACGATCTGGGAAAAGCACTGCACGTTTCTGCTTCCACGCCCCAGCTGCTGCCATGATTGGTGAGTGGGCGGGGTGTGAGGGGCATAACGATGGCTTGGCTTTAAGGTGGAGAAATTTAAGGTAGTATAATCTAATTCGGCGACTTTTAAGGTGTCATCATGTCAGAGCTAGACTTGCCAAGTCCCACCTTATTATTAAAACCACCTTCATCCTGTACTGGAAGTTACATTGTGTTTTGCAGGTAAGCCAACAGACAACCACCCCAGTGATCTGCCGTATATGAATAGTCAGGCTAATCTCCACAAAGCCTGGAACGATGTAAAAACGGTCTGCAGATTATGCCATAGGAAGAAGGGTTGGAAACTCTAAAAGACGGGCCTCATTACGAGTATGGCAGTAAGTGGTAAAATTGGAGGTAACTGAGTTATTTCCAATTTTACCACTACGCCAAATTATGAGTTTTGGCTTTGAGTGGAAGATTTACCTCCAGCAAAACCCTGGAGGTAAATCTTGCCACTCAGCGCCAAAAAATCGGCACAATTGGCGGAATTACCACAGCGGTAATTCCGGCACAGTAATTCTGCAAAAAAAAGCCCCATTGGGTGCGATGGACCCAAATAAAATGGGGATTTACACCACTACCACCACTTGTAATCGGGCGGAAATTCCTCCTGACCAAGTAGTGTTAACTGTAAATCCGTTTGGTGGTATTTCAGAAGATTTACCTCTGAAATACCTCCAAACTCGTAATGAGGGTGTTAGTTACTTCGTTTACAGCCGTAAACAATATTAGAGCGCAATATTTGAGTCGATCCGTTAATACTACTTTTGAGTCAGCGGGGGAAACTCTGTGCTTATCATTAATGGATGATCACAGTGTTTCCAGGACAATAGCGCTGTTTTGATTCCTTACTAAGATCTTTGACCGAATGGGCATTGAAATTTGAGCACTTTATATAGCTAATAATTGACAAGCATTAGGAGTTGTCTGGCATGGTGTTAGCGTGTCAGTAATTCATTTTACAAGCACGTTATCGCACCGGCCAACTCCGAGCTTGATGGTGGAGTGGCAGGAATTATCTTGAGTCCTATGGGACTCCATGGAATGGGGAGTAACTTCCCTTGCCAGCGCTTGGAATCTGGTGGTATTTCGGCCAGACCATGCGCCGGTATCGCTAATTCCGTTAACACAAAACATATAATGAGCCCATATCTGGATATTCAAATGTAAGCACTTTATTCTGAATTGCACTTTGGCACAGAGCACTTTAAAAACAGGCTCCATTTCATACTTATATGACAAATGTTAATATTGACAGACGTTATTGTAAATTATGTTTTATGATAATCGTGACGTGATGGCAGAGAGCGCCTTATGATCGGAATAGATTCGAGTTGCTTTATACCAGAAGTACTAACATTGATAGATGCTACTGGACCTCTATGTTTTTACTGACAATTGTGATGTGAAGACAATTGTTTTAAATAACTTCTAACCAATGGTGATTTTATTGTATACCAGCTGTGCCTGGCCACGCGTTGCTGTGGCTCAGTCTGGTTAAATGGCGCAGAAAGAAAAGAGAAAGCGCTGATAAGAAATTCCAAGAATAAAGACAGTGATATAACTTAAGGCAGGTCCGAGGCATACCTTCCTTCAGTTCCCTGGCAACCTTCTAGGCACCGCTGACTCCCTCTCAGTCCTCTATGAAATCCTGGAGCTACATTGAAATGCTCTTCTGAAAACAAAGCAAGTGGCATTGAAGTGCCTCGCTGGAGTCTGGGGATTTAGTTTGTTCCCCGAGTTAAGTGTGAAAAGAACAGCAATGCATTTCCTTGTGAAGGCCCCAGTGAACTTCCCAAAAGTGGGCATTTTCTACGAAAGTTAAACTGAGTCTTCACATAAGATACCCCCTTTTTTAAACTGCCTACTTCCTTTCATACTCTGTGTAGGCTTGTTGGCATGCACACACGTTTTTTTAATAGAGCTTCAAATTTGAATAGTAACAATCTGCTTGTCTGTGCCAAAGAGTGATGACAAGAAGGAACTCATATCACACTGATTGTTTAGAACGCTTCCTTTAAATTCTAGATGCACAGTTCTAAAACCTGGTAGATTTATAAGGCTCACGCCACTTTCCCTTCCTCAACGGCAAAGTACAACTACAATCATACTTGTTGCTTATGGGTTTCTACTAGGAGTTGTTTATTTGTTTGGTTTATTATGTGATTTGGGAACTTTTCAAGCCACTCATATAAATCCGGATTTTTTAGCACTTGAAAGCCAAACATGAATGGATATGTATACCATTCGGAGCTGAGAAATATGTGGAAAAGTTAAAGAATTGCTTTACTTTTTAACTAAAGTTCGTGACATTGAGCAACTCATTCGTTGTATGCCAAAATAGGGAGGCCCTAAAGTTAATCCGTTTCATAGTGTACCATGTTAAAAAACCCAAACATGGTTTCACAGTAGAGTTCTACATATGTAATAATCACAGTGGCTAATGATAAACTGCACATCACAAAGGTATGTTTCTTGCCTTTCTCCTGGCAACTTTTGCAATGCAGTCCGCCATGGCAGAATGGGGAATTACCACCCCATTCCGAGGTTGGTGGGGCGGTAATTCCCCATGCCGCCATGGCCCTTCCCCATTCCCATTTTTGCCCCATAGGCCTCAATGGGAATGGGGAAGGCGCTAATTATGGTACCGCAAATTGCGGTGCCGTAATTAGCACCAAGGTCCCTTTGCGGGTGCCTACTTTAACGGCTGGTAAAACCAGCCGTTAAGGTCGGGTCCTGCAAAGGGACCTCGTAATTAGGCACTAGGTGTTTAACGGCACCGCAGCCTTTTACGGCGTCGTTAAACACTTAGCGCCTGGGTCGTAATAAGGCCCCTTGTGTCTTTGAAGGGGGTGTGGATTAAATCAGTGGTGTATAAGGTGGTTTTTTATATAAGGTGGTCATGTATGACGCTCATTAAGGTGGCATCATAGCCTGTGATGTGGTATAGAAGTGGCTATGTTTAAGAAGCTGACATTTAAAGTAGTGTCATTTAAGGTGGCATCATAGCCTGTGATGTGGTATAGAAGTGGCTATGTTTAAGAAGCTGACATTTAAAGTAGTGTCATTTAAGGTGGCATCATAGCCTGTGATGTGGTATAGAAGTGGCTATGTTTAAGAAGCTGACATTTAAAGTAGTGTCATTTAAGGAGGCATCATTTGATGCAGTGACTTTATGGGCCTCATTACACGGAAGGCGGTAATCCAGGGTGCTATTAGCACCCTGGACCATGCCGGTAAATTACCGGCACCGCCTTGGCGGAAAGGGGATTTACCGCCCCATTCCAAGGTTGGAGGGGCGGTAAATCCCCTTTCCGCCATTGCCCTTCCCCATTCCCATTTCTGCCCCATAGGGCTCTATGGGAATGGGGAAGGCGCTAATTACGGCACCGCAATTTTGCGGTGCCGTAATTAGCTCCGAGGTCCCTTAGCGGGTTGGTCTTTAACGCCTGCAAGAAGCAGGCGTTAATTCCTCCAACCCGCAAAGGGACCTCGTAGTACGGCGGTAAGGGTTAACGGTCACCGTTGCCATTAACGGTGACCGTTAACCCTTACCGCCGTCCGTGTAATGAGGCCCAGTGACTATGGGGTCGAATGGGAATGGGCAGCATCTTTTTTCTGGCGCCCGCAAATGGGCAATTACCGGGTCCGGCAGGGCCATAATGATCTGGTAATTACCCATTCGCGGGCACCGGAAAACTATTGACACCGGCGGCAGTTGTGCCTTCATTACAGGCACGGCTACCGCCGATGTCATAATGAGGCCCATTGTATTTATCAAATGCTGGAAACTAGGACATTCCTCTGAAAGTATTTATCGTCATGAAATAGTTTTCTGCTTTGGAAACAAGCAAAACCTTTGGTTTGGGAGCAAGTGTGAATGTAGGTAGTTTGTAGTTTTCCCCCACAGCTAAGCGAACCAGATATTTCACAGTTAAGCCAGTGCTGAATGGAAATCCCATTTTTTCACACCTACTCAGCTCCTGCTGTGTTGAACACAATGGGCAATGGGAGAGAACTGTAACCTCAGTTTGGCAAGAGCTTGTGCTAGTGATGTCATCAGAAAAGCCCCTTGCACATTCAGCAAAATTACAAATGTAATTATGGACTTTTATGGACAGCACAAAATAAGTTTATATTGTGCGTATAAGTGATTTTTTTAATGTAGAAAGTTCCTTGGTATGATGAAATGTTTATTGTTGAGAGGAGTGTGTGCTTGGCTGACTTGGTATGAGCTCCTCTCCGTCCAACTATAACGAGAGCACGCTGAAGCTTGACATTGGTGAAAGTTGTGTTATTGCTTGTCAAAAGGGTATGTGGGAGTTCTTACACTGCCGCAAGGAAGCATTCTTTATTGAGGGCATGAACAGTCCTCTACACTTTGGATAAGTCCTGCAAGAGACAATGTTGACTGAAAACCCGCTGACAACCCTATTCCAATCCAGGGTTCTAGCCAACCCTTGCAAAGGTTTGTCCATTAGGAGCTTCTCCCAGATTGTTTCTCTTGTGCCTGGAATATTAAAGTTACTCACCGTAGTGACTAGAGTATTCATAGTCCATAGCCCTCTTTCCTCCATCCATGTGGGTGTCCCCCAACATGGGGATGGTACCAGAACCTTTGACAGCGAAGAATTGAGCTTCTGCTTTAAATTTAGTACAGCGCGCGGGGGTGCAGCCTCAGGCGTGGGAAAGCCCCACTGAGGCCCCGCCCTCCGGAGCCACACCTCAGTCCCCTTTGAACACATCGGATGCTTAGATATCTGGCTACACCTGTTATATATTAGCCATTGGCATACTAGCAGGGGAAGGCGGGTGAGACGTATGGAGGAAAGGGGACTATGGACTATGAGTACTCTAGTCACTATGGTGAGTAACTTTAATTACTGATATATCCTGTCCCATTTTCTCCATCTTTGTGTGTCATTTCACTGAACAAGAACATAGGGTGGAGCCGTGATAACCTGCTGCATATCTAGGATGAAGCAAAAAGGTTCTTCATAACCGCCTGACCAAGCTCTGCATCGCGCCTGGAGCTGGTGTCCAGTGACTAGTGCCTACAGAAGGCAAACAGAGGGGTCCAAGTGGCCGCCTTGCTGTTGACATCCCAAGAAGCATGTTTCTGAAACGTGACGGCCGTGACCTTGACTCTGTCCACATGGGCAGGAATGCCCTCAGGAACAGGTCTGCCCATGGTCATGTACGCCTTTGAAATGGAACCCTTAGTCATGAACAATGCCTCAGACTTCCTGAAGGATTTCTTCTGAGAGAAAAAACTTGAGGACCCTCTTGAGGTCCAAGGAATGCAGAGCCCTCTCTGCATCTGACAGAGATGCTCCACACTATTTGAAACTGTGCTACACTAGGTTCTGGTGAAACAAGTGTATTATTTAATAAATTGCCCTTTCCAATAACACGTGTTTCGAAACACAAGTGTCTTTTTCAAATCAGGGCTAGTCAAAAAGCTTACATTGTGGAAACACATGTATGAACCAAAAATATAATCACAAGAAATACAATGCTAGCAAGAAAATACATTTATCACAAAAATGTTTGTAATATTAGATCGAAAATATACATAATATATAATCACAGAGAATTAGGAGGGGGCAAGCGGGTGTAAGTGTAAGGTAAAGAACAAAGAAAAAAACAGATAAACAAACAAAAGAGTGAGTAATTTCATTTAGATATATGTTTTCTTGCAAATAATGGCAGTCTTGTTACTGGTTAGCTGAACTTCATGGGGACCTTACCTAAATTCCCTATCTGAGTTGGCAGTTCAAAGAAGCAAACAATAATCACGGGATAAATCCTCCTATTTGAAATCGAAAATATACATTGTTGATTTGGTGCCAGTTTTGTGCAATCGAACGCACTCTAACTGTCTGAATAGTCACATCAAACATATCCCGTAGGTTGTTGAGGGTAAATGCTGTCCTAAATATGCAAACTATATTAAATGCATCCGGTAAAAAATACGTAGCCTGGTATTCCGCATGTATAAAGGTTTGAGCAATAGTTAGTGCGTAGAGTGAATCCAGTAATAATGCATTTCGACTCAAGGTCTATACCCTTTCCAGTGTGTTGAATACTATTTGGGATGGACCCACAAACACGGACACCCCCGCACGGCAATCCCACGGCCAGATCCGCAGCACCCGTGAAAACCTAGTGTTACGGATGTGGCCTCCCGACTGCCGCACGGAAGAACCCCCACACGCGTATTAATGCCAGTGTATTAAACTGTCCCCCAGTCAAGGTATTAGCCGTGCTTACCTCCATTCCTCACAAAAGTCCCTTGCCGTCTGTTGCTCACAAAGGCCGTTCGGCCCGATGTATACAAAGGTTACTATAGGAACTAGAGTCCATCTTCTATTTCGGGTAATGTTTCTTACTACAAGATGAGAGAAATGGGCGCCATGTCTAAAGTATTTTACCTTGGTTGCGGGTTATGCAAAAAATATCGGTATGGTATGGATTTATATTGGCTTGAATGTTAAAGTCATAGATGCCAAATAAAAAATGCTCAGGTGCAGGTAGTCTAACAAAAATGGTAATGTACTGCAATTGCATCTGTATTCAGTGATTATTGATGGAACAACGTGTGATAGTCATGCCCGCGCCGCTGGCGCACGCATTGGCAACCATCATGGACCACTTCCTCCTACTCCTCTTTGAACAACTCCTATTCAAGCCTTGGCCTTTTATTTCCATTTTCACAACTTTGGTTCTTTCTTGTTTTATTCAATTAACTACATTTCCCATAATGCACCTGGCTACAGTCCTCAATTCCTGGCTATTCTCATTCATCGTTATTGGGACCACAATCCCCAGAAGCCTTAGCAGCCAGTGCTGCTTCCACCTGCTCAGGACCAGAGAGGGAGGAGGCAGATTGTCTTCAGGTGTGCTGCTCCAGGTGCTGTCAATTAGCCTGCCTCAGAACAGGGCAGGGCTGTATATAAGCAGCTGCCTGCAGGAGCACAGTGTCTTGCATCTTGAGATCTCCCCGCTCCTGTTTCCCTTGACCCTTTACTTTGTATGCTGTTCCTGTTGCTGCATTATCCTGTTTTGATCCAGTGCCCTTTCCGGGCTCCCTGCCTTGCAGCCGATCACGCTCTGCTGCCTTCTACCTACAGCCCTTGTCCTCTGGGCTTCCAGCCTTGCAGCCTTCTACAGTCCTCTGCAGCCCTCTACAGTCAGTGGCCCTGCTCCTCTGGGCTGACTCCCTGCTGCCCTGCTCTTCTGGGCTCCCTGCCTTGCAGCCGATCACGCTCCGCTGACTTCTACCTACAGCCCTTGTCCTCTGGGCTTCCTGCCTTGCAGCCTACTACAGTCCTCTGCAGCCCTCTACAGTCAGTGGCCCTGCTCCTCTGGGCTGACTCCCTGCTGCCCTGCTCTGACTGTAGAGGGCTGCAGAGGACTGTAGAAGGCTGCAAGGCTGGAAGCCCAGAGGACAAGGGCTGTAGGTAGAAGGCAGCAGAGCGTGATCGGCTGCAAGGCAGGGAGCCCGGAAAGGGCACTGGATCAAAACAGGATAATGCAGCAACAGGAACAGCATACAAAGTAAAGGGTCAAGGGAAACAGGAGCGGGGAGATCTCAAGATGCAAGACACTGTGCTCCTGCAGGCAGCTGCTTATATACAGCCCTGCCCTGTTCTGAGGCAGGCTAATTGACAGCACCTGGAGCAGCACACCTGAAGACAATCTGCCTCCTCCCTCTCTGGTCCTGAGCAGGTGGAAGCAGCACTGGCTGCTAGGGCTTCTGGGGATTGTGGTCCCAATAACGATGAATGAGAATAGCCAGGAATTGAGGACTGTAGCCAGGTGCATTATGGGAAATGTAGTTAATTGAATAAAACAAGAAAGAACCAAAGTTGTGAAAATGGAAATAAAAGGCCAAGGCTTGAATAGGAGTTGTTCAAAGAGGAGTAGGAGGAAGTGGTCCATGATGGTTGCCAATGCGTGCGCCAGCGGCGCGGGCATGACTATCACACGTTGTTCCATCAATAATCACTGAATACAGATGCAATTGCAGTACATTACCATTTTTGTTAGACTACCTGCACCTGAGCATTTTTTATTTGGCATCTATGACTTTAACATTCAAGCCAATATAAATCCATACCATACCGATATTTTTTGCATAACCCGCAACCAAGGTAAAATACTTTAGACATGGCGCCCATTTCTCTCATCTTGTAGTAAGAAACATTACCCGAAATAGAAGATGGACTCTAGTTCCTATAGTAACCTTTGTATACATCGGGCCGAACGGCCTTTGTGAGCAACAGACGGCAAGGGACTTTTGTGAGGAATGGAGGTAAGCACGGCTAATACCTTGACTGGGGGACAGTTTAATACACTGGCATTAATACGCGTGTGGGGGTTCTTCCGTGCGGCAGTCGGGAGGCCACATCCGTAACACTAGGTTTTCACGGGTGCTGCGGATCTGGCCGTGGGATTGCCGTGCGGGGGTGTCCGTGTTTGTGGGTCCATCCCAAATAGTATTCAACACACTGGAAAGGGTATAGACCTTGAGTCGAAATGCATTATTACTGGATTCACTCTACGCACTAACTATTGCTCAAACCTTTATACATGCGGAATACCAGGCTACGTATTTTTTACCGGATGCATTTAATATAGTTTGCATATTTAGGACAGCATTTACCCTCAACAACCTACGGGATATGTTTGATGTGACTACTACAGTCCTCTGCAGCCCTCTACAGTCAGTGGCCCTGCTCCTCTGGGCTGACTCCCTGCTGCCCTGCTCTTCTGGGCTCCTTGCCTTGCAGCCTGCCTCACTCTGGCTGCCTACAGTCCTTGCCCTCTGGGCTCCCTGCCCTGCAGCCTGCACCTCTTCGCTGCCTACAGCCCTTGTCCTCTGGGGTCCTTCCTTGCAGCCTGCTCCCTCCGCTGCCTACAGCCCTTGTCCTCTGGGCTCCCTGCCTTGAGGCTTGCTACACTCCTCTGCCTTAAAGCCTGTTTAACACTTAGCTGCCTACAGCCCTGCTGCTCTGGGCTCCATACCTCGCGGCCCTATTCTTTTGGGCTCTCTGTCTGTCGCCTACTACTAATCTCTCTCTGTCCTGTTCTTCTGGACTCCCTGCCTTGCAGCCTACTACAGTCCTCCGCAGTCCACTACAGTTTGCCTGCACCTAGTGCCACTCTTGACTGCAGACCTGCTTCCTACTTTGCAGCCCTTCTGTTTTCCTGACTGCTGCTCCTTTGTTCTCTTCCTTGAGTCCTCTGTACTCCACCTTAGGTTATCTACTTCAGTCTAACTGCCTTTCCTTCATTTCCTTCTGCTAGATTGCTCATTGACTTCCTTTTCGCTGGATATTTCTGTTATTGTCTTCTCATGTGTCTTATGTAATCCCTTTGTACAGAGCTTGCCTGTTGGTTTCCGGCAGGCAACCTCTGCCCCTTCCCTTGTCGCGTTTTCAGTGTTACAGACACCCACTGCTGTTGTTCCCAGCCATGAGCATACAGCGTGGGCCTCTGTTATAGCAATCTGTGCAGAAGGCTGGAGTTTCCTAAGGTTCGTGGAACACTCTTTTCCATTTCAGCATACACCCCAAGAGGGAATCCAGTTTGTTTGTACCTTTGTATCTTTTGCCCCTTTTGGCTCACAGCTACAGTTTCCTACTCTTCTTTCTTCCTGCTAGGTGTGCTTATGTGCTACCTTACTTCAGCACAGCCACCCAACACCTACCTGGGTACCCTGTGCCACACTTGACAGAGTGTTATTCTGCATAATTTGAATTTAAAGAAGGTATACAAAAAGTGTATAGCCTAAAATTGGGAAGATGATCTTAGTTGATAGTGGGTCTAAGACCCACAGCGTGTGGGAGAAAACCCAGCACCAAACAACTCTGTTATATGATATACCAATGTTACTGTATACATGCAATCTCCCACATATTTCTTCTCCATAGTAGCCTGTACCATAACTACTAGAGAGTGACAATCGTTCAAAGCAGAGAATAATAAGTATGTCCGGGCAACTCAAGGGTGTAGGAAAGAACCATTACATACATTATCGGATATATGGGTACTTGATCATTATTATTCATGATTACAAAAAATGAGCCATTTCATGTTCTTGGTTTAATCCAAATTCAATTGCTCTGAACTTGCAGATAAGACGGGCTTCCAACTGGCAGAGGAGGATTTCCCGATTTCCTCCTCTTTCTCCCAGGAGAGCCCGTTTTAAACTGATGAATCTTAAATCTATTTTGTCATCCAGTTGGTGTTTAGTCTGCCAGTGTTGTCCAAGTGGTGAAGTTGTATCTGGTTTGCTCATGCCATGGTAATGTTCCCATATTCTGAACCTGAGTTCCCGAATGGTGCTCCCAATATAGATCCGTTCACATGTACAAATGATAGCATATACAATGTATTTACTACGACAGTTGATAATGTCCATAATGGTAATGGCAGTTCCCCTTGAGTCTGAGAATGTCTCTGTGTTTGAATGAGCAAATTTACACATGCTACATGATCCGCATTTCCTAAATCCTTTTGGTGCGTTGGGAAGCCAAGATTCCGAGCTGGATATTGGTACTTTGCGAAGTAGCGATGGGCTAAAACTTGATTTAAGAGTTCTGGCTTTTCTAAAATTTATTGTTGGTTTGCCGTCAATAAATTCCTGGAGGTGCTCATCCAGTTGAAGCAAATGCCAATTTTTATTTAATATTTTTCTAATTTCGAAGTTGTTCTGTGAGAAGGTTGTGATGAAGCTCACTCGCTCATACTCCTCTGGTTGTTTGCGATATTTTGGGATTAGGGTTGCATCTCTATTCATTTTGTTGACTTTATTGAGTGCTGATTGGATACATTTCTTGTTGTATCCTCTCTGCTGAAATCTACTTTCCAATAGTTCACATTCCTTGGCAAAGTCACCAGTGGTAGCGCAGTTCCTTCGTGCTCTTACAAATTCCCATTTTGGTATGTTAGTGATCACTGTTTTTTGGTGACAACTAGTTGCAAAAAGGGTTGAGTTGGCTTCCGTCTGTTTCCTAAACGTTTTGGTGAACAGTTGGTTGTTTTGCACATAGATTGTTAGATCCAGAAAGTCTATTTTGGTGGCACTAGAGGGTCCTGACAGAAAGATCCCTTCTTCATTATCATTTAGGCGATCCCTGAATTCAATGAGTTCATGCTCACTGCCACTCCAAATCAAGAGAATGTCGTCAATAAATCTGGTCCACATTACAATCCTGTCTTGTGCGTAATGATCTGTGTAGAAATACTTGTCCTCAAACATGCTCATTAATAAATTGGCAAGTGCAGGTGCGTATTTAACGCCCATAGCTACTCCCTGTTTTTGTTTGAAGTATCTCTTGTCAAATAAGAAAATATTATTTTCCAGAGTCGTTGTCAACATTTCTTTCAACATGGTCACATAGTGGAAGTGTGAAGCAGTTTCCCCACGAAATATATAATCAATAGTACCAATGGCTGACTCATGTTGAATTGATGTATATAGAGCACGCACATCCCAGGTAACCAATAGATATGTGTCATGCCAGTGAATATGTTGAAGTTTCTTAATCACATCAATAGAATCCTTGCAAAAAGCTTTAATGTCAGGTACATGAGGGCTGAGTATGCTGTCAATATATTCACTAATTTTCTCTGTGGCCCAACCTATGCCGCTAACAATCTGTCATCCTTCAAGAATTCTATTGAACGTTTTATGCACTTTGGGTAAGAAGTAAATGGTAGGGACCACCGGAAGAGGGACAGATAAGTAGATTCTATCCTCTTCGGTAATTAGTCTTTTTCTTTCCCATGTGATGATCTGTTCCATTATTGAGTTTTTAATTTCCTTGGTGGGGTTAGAACGAAGTTCCACATAGCAGAATGGGGTTTGTAAATGATTCTCTGCCATCTGTATGTAATCCCCTCGATCCATAATGATTATTTTGCCCACTTTATCAGCCTCCTTAATAACTATGGAGTAATCCATTTGGAGGTCTTTCAGGGCTTTTGTTTCCTCCGCGGTCAGATTGTTGTTTTTAGTCTTGTGTCTATAACTTGATTTATACTTCCGTTCAAATAAATTGTTTATGTCCAACTGAACCACTTTGTGAAAAGCATCAATCATATTTTCTTGTGCAAATTGTGGTAGAAATTTCGATTTGGTTTTGAAATGTTTGGTAGTGATACTAATCAGTTGGATTCTTAAGTCTTGTGATGTTTCAGGCATCTCTAACCCTTCTGATGTCAGGCTTTGTAATAAATGGATATTTTCAATGTCCTGTATCGAAAGAGTGCTTGGTGTTGGTTGCTCTTGGCGTGGTCGGTATTGTTGAACTTGGGTAACGAAGAACTTTTTTCATTTTAATTTCCGTGTAAATTTGAAAAGGTCAATCTGTGTTTGGATATGGTCCTATCTATATGTAGGGGCAAAGGAAAGGCCTTCATTAAGTAGCTTAATTTCATCTGGTGTCAAATCTTTGGATGAGATATTCATGACAAGGTCGTGGCTTGTTTCGTTGAGGTGGCAAGGCGTGCTCTGGCTCTTGTCAGGCGTCTGTAATCTTCTAAAGTTTCGGGATTTCCGCTGTCTTGCACCCCCCCTCCTTCCTCTCCTCCTGGTTGAGCTGGTTGGGGATTTGTCGATGGAGCTGTTTGAAAACGGACTTGCTTAGTGATGATTAGTCTGGATCCCTTTTTGTAGCATCTAATCTGATTCATAAAGCCTGAGCCTTCAATGTTACCTTCTGTTGCCCTTGCTTCATCTTTGTCTGTTTCAGATTCCACATCAGAGCTACCCTGTGAGCTGGTAGGTGTATTGTCAGTTGAAAGGGGTTTAGATAGTTTATTGTATTTTTCTTGAAAGGTGTACACTTTGTCTTCACGATAGTCTCGTTCATCCCTGTAAAACTTGCAAATTTTGCAAATCTTGATTTCGTCTTGATATTCCATTAGTATTTCATGCATTTTATTAAAATTGTTCTCTTTAGTTGCTTCCAGTGCTTGTGTTTCCTTTATTTCTTGTGTTATCATATCAATTTGTTCTTTGGCTCGTTTCTGTTCTCGAGTGGCATGTTCAAAGAGTATTTCAAGCATCCTGGTGGAACTCGTATTTAAATTCTTGGCCCAGTCTTCTGCTAAGTCTTTGTCCTCATCCTTTGATAAGTCAGGAAAGATCAATATCCTCAAGCCACGAGGTATGAATCCCTTTTATAAATAGGTCTTCAAAGATATGATTTCCCAAAATGTATCATTTTCTTTCCTCGAAATTCTTTCCAGTTTAGTGAACTTATATCGTAGGTCTTCCCTTCTTGGTGTTGACGGTGGGAATCCATGTGTGGTATCTCCTCTTTGTGAAAAAAGATTAATAGCGTCTTGTTCCCGGTTCAGAATATATTGAGCCATATTTCAAAGTTGAAAAGGCAGCACAGACAGTTGGTAACTTACGTAACACAGATTTTGGGTTTTTTTAGCCAACTTATTGTCCCATGCGCCCAGCTGCTCTGTAAAATGTATATGTGTCACAGTCGGTGTGGGGCAAAGAAAGGGGCACCAAACCCTGACCCCTCAAAAAAACAGTAGACAGAGATGCTCCACACTATTTGAAACTGTGCCACACTAGGTTCTAGTGAAACAAGTGTATTATTTAATAAATTGCCCTTTCCAATAACACGTGTTTCGAAACACAAGTGTCTTTTTCAAATCAGGGCTAGTCAAAAAGCTTACATTTTGAAAACACATGTATGAACCAAATATATAATCACAAGAAATACAATGCTAGCAAGAAAATACATTTATCACAAAAATGTTTGTAATATTATATCGAAAATATACATAATATATAATCACAGAGAATTAGGAGGGGGCAAGCGGGTGTAAGTGTAAGGTAAAGAACAAAGAAAAAAACATATAAACAAACAAAAGAGTGAGTAATTTCATTTAGATGTATGTTTTGTTGCAAAAAATGACAGTCATGTTACTGGTTAGCTGAACTTCATGGGGACCTTACCTAAATTCCCTATCTGAGTTGGCAGTTCAAAGAAGCAAACAATAATCACGGGATAAATCCTCCTATTTGAAATCGAAAATATACATTGGCCCTCATTACGACCCTGGCGGAAATCAACTGACATGACCGCCATAGCGTAAATAGCGTTTCCGCCACTGCACGATGGAGGAAAGTGCGGCTAATTCTGACCCATCGGGCACGAGCATTACGCCATGGCGGAAGTGCAAAGTCCGCGATGGCGGAAATGACCCCAAAACGCCCCTTACCGCCGTCGTACGTCGCCCTAGGTGCAATTCCGCCACCCATCTTAGCGGTCACCGTAATGAGCGGTCAGCGCAAAATACGGTCACTGTAAATATACGGAAACGGAAGTAAAAACATGGGGCCGGAACGGGAAACAGCACGCCGTACACCTATAAAATCAGAATCCCAACACAACCATTAAAAATCCGACCCTGAGACACATCCCAACCCGTTAGCCACCCCAGTTAAAAAAATAAATATGGGAAAAGTTGCTAAAAAAGCGTGCGACCGCAAGCGGCAGGTCCACTTCTCCCACGAGGAACTCACCGTGCTCACAGAGACCCTCCAGGAGAACGCTGCCGTCGTCTTCTCGACGCAAATGACCAGGACGGCACTTGCGAACAAGAAGGCCATATGGGCGCTGGTGGCACAGCGGGTAAGTGCGGTGGGGACCGCACCCCGCAACCCACAGCAATGCAGAAAGCGATGGGACGACCTACGGATACGCGTCCGGAGCATACTCTCTGCCAACCGGAACATTGCCACAGCTACCGGGGGAGGATCGGAATCACCCATCAAGTTGACCCCCTGGGAAGAAATCTGTGCCTCCACCATTGGAATGGAGAGCATAGAGGGAGTCGGAGGGATGGAGAAAGGAGTGCAGACATCAGAAGAATCAGGTAGGTGGCCCAAATGAAACTATGCCAAATCCACAATTACCAACCATGTGAAGTACCATGTGTCCCCATACTGCACTAGAAACACATGTCCAGGAGAACGACCACATACATTGCCATGACAGCGCCCCTTAAAAGTCAGATTAAATAAATAAATATTTAAAAATCCAAAAAACACACTCTACATGTGCAGCATGCACACCCTAACTGCAGACTGCAAAATAACTGCATCCCCAATGCACACAAAAATGAGACCACCTCCAAGGCCCTGACCCAAATCACCCCCAGGTACCACCCCAATGCATGTGATACAATTGCCATTACAATTACCACAGACCCATGAATAACGCTCGCCCTCCTTTACTCCACCACAGGGTCCGATTCCAACGACGAGCTTCAGGACATCCCTACCAGCACACCTGCAAAGAGGGCCAAGACCAACGGCCAAAGACCCTCCACCTCAGCTGCACGGATCAAGACACGGCAGCTGCACAAATCGAGTGGCAGCACACTTGAGGGGACATCAACAGGCACCCCAGCAGCCAGCATGTCCACAACAGCAGCACCACAGGTCCCCCCAATGGATGCCACAGAAGGCACTGCTTCTGGTGGCAGCAGCACCACAGGTGACACTGCATACATGCCAGCATGCTCCGACACAGAAAACGGTGCTGCCGAAGTAGGACACATCCATGACCTGTCTCAATCCCCCTGTTTGTATCATCCCGTACACCATGAGGAAACCACGCAGGGGCACTCACAAGACGACGACTGGCCAACCCCCACAAGGCCTGTTGCAAGGCAACATGAGGCGTCCAGCCCCTCTGTGACACCACCGCAAATGGGCATGGCCCAGCAGAGGCAACAGTCCCTCGAGCAGATGATAGTGCAACAGCAGCAAATGGCCACGCTCCTCAAGGAGCATGCTGATGAATGTGGGGGTTCTAAGGCAGCCATTGAAACATCTACTGAGACACTTAGGGCAGAAATGGAGCGAAGTACAGAGACACTAAGGGCACAAATGGAGAGAAGTACCGAGAGCCTGAGGGGACAAATGGAGAGAAGTACCGAGAGCCTGAGGGGACAAATGGAGAGAAGCACCGAGAGCCTGAGGGGGGAACTGCATGCGACGTCCAAAGACGTATGTGGTGAACTTGCCGCTGTGCGCCGTGTGCTCACTGAGCTCTCACAAACCCTTAGGGACATGCATGGACGTGAGCAGGCAGAGACATCATCCGTTGCAAGTTCCGTCCAGGGCAGCCCCCAACGTAGATCTGGGAGGAACCTGCGCTCCACAGGCAGGGTGCCCCTGATACCCGGAGAGGGGGCTTGCAATAGCGTCTGCCCACTGACAATGAGCGTCATTGGACACTGGTGTTGGGGGGGGGTAGGAGGGTGGAGGGGGTGTGTTGTGCTTCTTTGGGTGGCGGTTCGATTGGGTGTGTAATGTCATTTCACATCTGCAATACAATTCTTCATATTCATCCAATGAGATGTGTGGACATTGATCTCTGTGTACGAGGCCTATCTTGGCGTACAGTCCACATTGTGCATGTTCCAGACACACACAGTGCCACAAGTCCCGTGTCCATGTAACAGCCACCAGGCGTGAGTGCTAGAAGCATGCATCTATGAGATTCTGACGTAATTCACGGGCCTCCTGTGCCTCGCGGACCCCTTGAGGTGCTGCCACATCCCCACCCTCATCATGACCATCTTCAGGTGCTAGCAGTTCTGCGTCGGGGGGCATGGCCACATTCCTACGTACGCACATGTTGTGTAGCATGACACATGCCATGACCATCTTTGCCACCTTCTCATGGCGGTACAGGAGTGCCCCGCCAGACCTGCTGAGGCAGCGGAAACGCGCCTTCAGTAGGCCGAATGCCTGTTCTATGACCACACGGGTACGTGAGTGGGCATGGTTGTAGTCCTCCTCATGCTGGTCCTGTGGGTTCCGGATTGGTGTAAGGAGCCATCTCTTCAGTGGATACCCGCAATCACCTGTATGTGGACAAGAAAGGATGTTTGTGGAATGTCATTGCTACGTACGCACCCCTCCCCCCCTTCCTGCCAGGTCATTCACGCATCACCTACCCCACATACTCATGCATTAAATGAGACTCACCGAGTAGCCAGGATCGGCGCTCTGCGTGTCGCTCCATGTAGCGTGGTATTCTAGAGTTCCGCAAAACCATAGAATCATTTGTTGATCCTGGAAATCGGGCAGAACAATGTGTAAAGATCCTGTTGGAGTCACACACCATTTGTACATTGATAGAATGATATTGTTTCCGGTTGCGGTACTGGGCCTCCATGGCATGTGGGACAACCAATTCCACATGGGTGCAGTCGATGGCACCAATGCAACCCGGTATGCCGCCAAGTGCATGGAATCCCACTTTTGTGTTTGTAAGCTCCTGCTCCGAGCGTGGTAAAGTGATGTAGTCGTCTGAGTGCTTCAGGAGGGCATCAAGCACTTGGAATAGTGTCCGTGAGAATAGTGGCTGTGAAATGCCATGCAACTGTCCGACTGTGTGCTGGTAGGTGCCTGTGGCCAGGAAGTGGAGTACAGACACCACCTTCAGTAGGGGTGGGATGGCGGTTGGGCTATCTATCATGCTGACAAGGTCAGCGTGTGTCATGTCGACAATGGCGGTTATGGTGTCCCGGTCCAAACGGTAGAGGGTGTGGATCTGCTCAGCTGTGAGGTTGAACGGATTAGCTCGGAGGCGTGGGATTGCGGGCTGCCTGCGTGGTGGTAGTGGCTGTGCTGGTGGGGCTTGCTGGCCATGCCTTGCCCTCCTCCTCCTCCTCCTGCGTCTCCTCTGTGCGGCCGGTTGTTGTAGTAGTTGGCGTTCGTCTTCTTCTTGAAGTTGGAGTACTTGCAGTGCAATCAGGTCCCCCAGGCCCAACATCGCTAGTCCTGCCGGTAGCATTCTGGAGTGGGTGTGGTTGTGGGAGGGGTTTGGGTATGCAATTTATGTGTTTTCAGGCTGTATAGCCTTCACCTGTGGTGATTCATTCCACCTGTGTCAGCTGCAATGCCTTTCGTGCGAGCACGTCCCACACACGACGCTGCAATTTGACGCATGGCATCTTGCATTTGCATTCATGTTCTTAATCCCGAAGGCTGTGGAATATTGGTTTATATGTTAATTCTGCTATGGTCCCATTGTTGCACATACGATATTTGCATTCGCGAGCAGACTTGTGAAGGGTCAGTGGAATGTAGTGCTCGATCAACGGTGGACCCTCATGCAGCACTGTACCGACGTTCACCGACGGCGGGGAGTCCCATCAGTGATTGAGGCCAGTTACCATTTTCATACACAGCCGCACTGCATAGATGTATTTGTGAATACAAGCGTTCACAGATGCCTTTTCAACGTGATGTTGCAAATTAGGAATTCGAAGGACAGCGCTTTCGGTTTTCAACTAGCGGCGTGGAGACGCCCACAGGTCTGACTGGAAATGTAACGTTCTATTGTTGAATGTCCTTGGGACAGGGCCCATGACGGGAATGCAATGATTGATGTGATTTGAATGGGATGCGCTATAGCGTAGTGGACGATAAGGCAGGACGTTCCCAAATACATGTGACTTCACTACACAAGGAATCCGGGCAGGAGCACAGTGGATTTTGAAGGCTGCATTACGCACAGACTCAATGGAAATGTCGAATGTTATGTGAGTGAATATTCAGGCGTTTTCATTACGGGATGAGGGAATGATGAATGGATGCATGGAAAGATGATTTAATTGGGAGTCTGCCATGTACATGGCTATTTGGAATCTATCCCCTTCCCCTGCGCTATGTGATGCAAGGCTGCCATAGTGGGACCATCGTCTGTCTGCCCTTGTTGAACCCTCCCTGTCTCGACGCGCCTTCAATCACTTGTGTCTATGCACGTTGATGATCCCATCTGATGGATCCTGTTCTGACAGGCGCATGCACACAGACACTCGTTTGAAATAGTGTATTCACCTCGATTTGTGTCGTAATGATTCGCAAGTGATTTTTGGGTGCAATTGATCCTTATGAGTGGGCTAGCATGCATATGGTTGTAGGTTTGGTGTGTTGAATGAAGTGAGTAATACATATGAAGTTCGGATGCCCATACTATCTTTTTTTTCATTTGGGTGACAGGTATCTCCTCCCCTTCTGCCGCTGCCATCTGTACGCCACTCCTGCAGATGGCTTCTACAGTCGACACCTGCAGCTTCGAGTTAATCAGTGGAGCACCATTACGATCTTATGGGACGATCGCCAATGGCCCACATGCCCTTACGCAGTACTAGTGGCTAGGTGCAGCATACCTAGCTTCCAGCTGGACTAGTGCCTACTTCATGGGACGGGCCTGCGGTCCTAGGCGCTTCCATGTTGCCTTTTTGGACGTGGATGTAGCCCCTGTGTGCCATGAAGGTACAGGGCGTCACACATGGGGAAGCTGGTCATTTATTGCGGATGCAGCCCACAGTAATGCTGATCATTTGTGAGTTTATGCTCAAATGGCTGTATGGGCTTGGTGATTTTGATGTGCATTAAATTTATATTCAGATATTAACCGTGTAGCGTTATTCTTTGCTAGTAATGTGGCATATTCCGATTTGTGGCGCGATGTATTGTGAGGTGTTCTGCATTGGGTTCCGGCTTCTGGGTACAGTTGTGTGGTACGTGCTTATGCTGATGGTTGGTTTGACTACTGGCATGTGTACAGGGCTGGTGCAGTCTCCCTCAGGTTACTGCTTTGACTGTTGGTTTACACTGGTGGCAAGCGATGGGGGACTGTTGTTGTTTTGCGTCATGGAATTTTCAGTTCATTTTGGTGTACTTGCACCTTCAGATGCCTGTGCTGCATCAGTACGGCAATGGTGTGTTGCCAATTGTGGATGGCCACTCACAGGGCACTTGGGGCCCCTGCATGCATTTGTTCGTTGGCATGCATGGGTGACTTGTACATTTCACTGGTTGCATGGTGTGACTGCATTGCGCCTACGAGGAGTTGTGCAATGTGGCCAGGGAGTGGAGTACAGGCACTCAGTAGGGCCATTACGGTTGGTTCGCGATGCCGTAGTTCTCGCCATGGCGGAATGGTACTTTCCGCCATGCTTGATGGCGTTAGGTGAATGTCCGCTGGGGTCAGCATTCGCGTACCGTTGCGCCATGGCGGATATTGCGGTTTTGCACGGCGCGCGTGCGCGTACTTGGTGCAGTTAGCGTTGGCGTTCACTACGGTGTCGCTAATCGCATCATACTTTACGGTGACGGGTCATGATCGCAACGGGCGGTATTCGATGGCGGTATTACATTTCCGCCATCGTTTTTCGTATTCCGCCAGGGTCGTAATGAGGGCCATTGTTGATTTGGTGCCAGTTTTGTGCAATCGAACGAACTCTAACTGTCTGAATAGTCACATCAAACATATCCCGTAGGTTGTTGAGGGTAAATGCTGTCCTGAATATGCAAACTATATTAAATGCATCCGGTAAGCAATACGTAGCCTGGTATTCCGTATGTATAAAGGTTTGAGCAATAGTTAGTGCGTAGAGTGAATCCAGTAATAATGCATTTCGACTCAAGGTCTATACCCTTTCCAGTGTGTTGAATACTATTTGGGATGGACCCGCAAACACGGACACCCCCGCACGGCAGTCCCACGGCCAGATCCGCAGCACCCGTGAAAACGTAGTGTTACGGATGTGGCCTCCCGACCGCCGCATGGAAGAACCCCCATACGCGTATTAATGCCAGTGTATTAAACTGTCCCCCAGTCAAAATATTAGCCGTGCTTACCTCCATTCCTCACAAAAGTCCCTTGCCGTCTGTTGCTCACGAAGGCCGTTCGGCCCGATGTATACAAAGGTTACTATAGGAACTAGAGTCCGTCTTCTATTTCGGGTAATGTTTCTTACTACAAGACGAGAGAAATGGGCACCATGTTTAAAGTATTTTACCTTGGTTGCGGGTTATGCAAAAATATCGTATGGTATGGATTTATATTGGCTTGAATGTTAAAGTCATAGATGCCGAATAAAAAATGCTCAGGTGCATGTAGTCTAACAAAAATGGTAACGTACTGCAATTGCATCTGTATTCGGTGATTATTGATGGAACAACGTGTGATATGTTATTCCGCATAATTTGAATTTAAAGAAGGTATACAAAAAGTGTATAGCCTAAAATTGGGAAGATGATCTTAGTTGATAGAGGGGTCGGGGTTTGGTGCCCCTTTCTTTGCCCCACACCGACTGTGACACATATACATTTTACAGAGCAGCTGGGCGCATGGGACAATAAGTTGGCTAAAGAAAACCCTCTCTGCATCTGACTGTGGGTTAGGGAAGAACACTGGCAAGCAGATCTCTTGATTCAGATGAAATGGAGAGACCAACTTGGGCAGGAAGTTTGGGTGAGTGAGCAAGATGGCCTTGTCATTGTGAAACGTGGTGAAGGGCTTGCACGCGGACAATGCCTGCAGCTCACTAACCCTGTGTGCCGAGGTGAGAGCCACCATTAAGACTGTCTTTAGTGCCACCAAGCGAATGTCCACAGAGGCCATCAGCTCGAAAGGCTTGCGCTGCAAAGCTGCAAACACTAGATTGATGTCCCAGACCGGGTGAAGCCTATGCACTGGCGGAAAAAGCCCAGACAACCCCTTAAGGTGGGCCTTAACCACCGGGTTGGCTGCTAAAAACACATGCTCAGGGGAATTCTTATAAGGCCCTATAGCCGCCAAATAAGTATGGCAGGTATCCACCTCAACACCAGAATGAGCCAGGTGTGCTGAAAAAGCCAGAACGTCATCCAGCGAACACGTGGCAGGATTCAGACCCTTGTCACGAGCCCAATGGCAGAACCTAGTCCATTTACTCTTATACTGGGACTGAGTCTAGGACCTCCTGGCTTGCTGAATGATGTCCCAGTTGTCCTCCAATAATTGAGCATTCTGAAGCCTCAGCTGGTCAGGAACCAGGACGTCAGTGCCAGCTTGGCCGGGTCCGGATGCTCCACTGCCACGCCCTGCTGAATCAGGAATCCCCTGCTGGTGATCGGAATGAGGACAGGACCCTGGGAGCACAACTGCAGCAGATCCAAAAACCAGCGTCTCGAAGGCCAGTGGGGGGCAATCAGGATGAAGCTGCACCCCACCGAAACCCAGAACTTGCAGAGGGTCAGTTGGAACAGAGGGGTGGTGGAAACGCATACCTCCTGCGGCCGTGCCAACAGATCTGGAAGGCATTTTCCACAGATCCCAGACCCTGTCCGGCCCGTGAAACAAACTGGAGGCATTTGGAATTCAGAGGGGATGCAAACAAATCCATGTCTGTGAACCCCAAAGCTCGAACAGGGGAAACAAGGAGTCGGTGTGCAACTCCCACTTGTAGGTGTTGAACCCCAAGCAGCTCAGCTGGTCCGCTTCTGCATTGCTGTCCCCCTGGAGGTGGACTGATGAAATCCAAACTCCCTCCATCAGGGCCCATTCCCAGATCGATACCACCTGCATGCCGAGGAGGGGGAAACGGGTGCCACCCTGCTTGTTCAGGTAAAACATTGTAGTAGAATTATCCGTCCTGGCCAGAAGTGACCTGTCGCTTATGAGGGGCAAAAATGCCCTGAAGTAGAGACCCACTGCCCTGAGCTTGAGCAGATTGATATGCAGGGGGGCTTCTGTCCTGGAACATGCTCCATGAATCGCATATCCTTCCAGAGTAGCCCCCCAGCCAGAAAGGAAGGAGTCCTTTGTCATCATCAGGGAACACTCCGTTCAGGGTGAAGGTGGCTCCCACTGAAACATTGCATTCCATCAGCCACCAGCGAAGATCGGGCAATAGGAGCGGTGGTATTGTGACCCTGTCTGACTGGGGACCCCGTCTCCTGATCCCAATTGGTCATAAGGTGGAGCTGGAGGCACTTCATCTTGAAGCGAGCATGCTGTACAGTGAGCACGCAGGAGGCCATCAGGTCCAGAATGTGCTGGAACCACCATGCACAGGTGGTCATGTAGGTCAGAAAGTGCTGCACCGCCTTGTGTTGTGAAGGGACAGAAGACTCTCGGGCGTAGGAAACACCCGCTGAACGGTAGTGTTCCAACACACCCCTATGAAGACGAGTTCCTGAGATGGGCACGACTGTGACTTCCTCTGTTTGAGGGAGAACCCCAGCTGATGAAGGATATCTGCCAATCTCTGGCAGGAGTGGACCACCCCTTCCGCCCTCACCAGCCACTCATTCAAATAAGGGTACAGATGATGGCACTCTAAGTGAAGAAGGCGTGCCACTGCGTTCATCAACTTTGTGAAGACAGGAGGGGTCGAATTCAGGCCAAAGGGCAGCACCTTCTACTGAAAGTGGTACGACATAA
Organism: Ambystoma mexicanum; assembly: GCF_040938575.1. Lineage (NCBI taxonomy): Eukaryota > Metazoa > Chordata > Amphibia > Caudata > Ambystomatidae > Ambystoma > Ambystoma mexicanum. The sequence continues at coordinate 19,833,743 of NC_090926.1, forward strand.
TCATGAACCGCAGAAACTTCCGATGCGGTTTGTAGATGGGAACATGCAGGCACGCATCCTTGAAGTCCAGGGAACACATCCAGTGCCCTGCACACAGAGACTCGGCTATGTGCGCAGGACTAATCATCTTGAAGCGTTCCAGGGGTAAAGACAGATTTAGAAATGAGAGGTCCAGGACAACCCTCAGGCCAGCCTGGTTGTTCTTGGGTTTCGCTAAAGCCTCTGTCTGAAAGAGGAACCGGTTCTATCGCCTGCATCTCCAAGAGCAAAAGGACCTCCCGTAAAAGAGCCAGGGACCCGATCTGACGAAAAGGAGGAGAGGGTGGACGAGGCAAAGGAAGAGGAAGACAGTAGCCAGTGGAGACGACGGATAGGATCCATGGGTTGCTGAGAAGACGCTTCCTGGTATCCTGGAACAGAGCCAAACCGCCCCCACAGTCGAGCTGTGTTCCCCGACCTTGATGTCATTGATTCTTGGTGTCAGAGCTGGGGGCGGAGGAGGAGGAGTGGAAAATCCCACTCAACGTCCTCTGCTGCTTCCTCCTGTTGTCACTGGGCAACCTGTCAGGCCTCCGTGTACTGCGGGCCGGAGAAAGTGCGGGCTTGAACTCGGTCCTGCGCTGGGACTGAGGGAAGGATTACTGTCTGGGCTTAGTCAGGATGGCAAAGGCCTTGGCGGTTTGAGAGGAGGTTTTCTTCTTTTTCAACTCGTCATAGGTTGACAAATGAAAAAGGTCCAAGCCCTTGAAGGGCAGATCCAGGATCCTCTCCTGCATGTCAGATGAAAACTTAGAGGTGTGCATCCATGCCGTCCTTCTCATTTCGACACTCAGGCACAGCCCTCTGCTGGCTGTGTCGATGTGGGAGACCGAAGATTCCACGAGGTCATGCACAATAGCCCGGGCATCTGCCAGACTGGTCTTCAAGGAGGGCAGAAATTCCCAGTGCTCCCGCCACAGCTTATGGTTAGCCGCAGCCAAGAGGGCATCTGCGTTGGCTTGTCGCAGATGCAGTTCTGCGATAGAGTAAATGAGCTTTTCTAAAGACTCAAGGACTTTGTCCTCTTTCAAAAGACAACTGGAGGAGGCTTCTGTGGAGGAAGACAACAAAGACGATGTTTTTTTAGGCCGCAGCCACCACTGAAGATGAGGCTGCGAGTGGGAGGCCAGGAGGATTGTCTCCTTGTCCGTCAGCCTAAACCTGCTGTCCATCTTTCTTGTTCATCTTGATGTTGGCCCTGGGCTTCTCCCATACCTTTCATGCCACCTGCATGACATCCTTCTGGAGAGGGATGCCAGACCAGATTGCGGTGCGCTTACCCAAGGCCTCTGCTAGCACTCCCGACTCCTGGGCAAGACTGGTCCAACGGCTGTTGAGGGGGAGGTGTTGGTGGTAGAGGAGGAGGTGGAGGGGTCTAAACAACTGGTAGGGCATGGACCGGCTCTTAAAATGGCAGCGCTGGAGGAACAAGAGGAGTACACAGAGGAAGGGGCCGGAATGACCTCCTTCACTAAATCCTTCAGGAGCCCCTTCATCTGAGGGGAAAGCATGAGGAAGCGATCCTCGCAAGCCAACGGGTCCTTATGTGCCTGGCCTTCCAAGGTACTGGGCCTCTGCTCCTGGTCAAAGCATTGAGTCACCTGTGCATGTAGCTGTAAGGCTGTGATGGGTAGATGTATCCCTGATGGGACCAGATCCCTGTACCATACAATCTGCTGCCGCTTACAGAGGGGAGGTGACTGGGATCATCTTGCAACGTCCATTCGATGGACGAAAGCACGGGCGGGCCCTGAGCTGGATCCAAGATGGCTGCCAGCCTGGCATGCTCCGCCACTTCCCTCTCCACTATTTTGAAGCCTTGCGCCATGCTCTGGGCAGGAGGGCGCAGAGGCCTTGAGCCACGAGAGGCCTCAGATACAGGAGGATACAGCTCAGGTCTTGCACCCGAAGCAGAAGCGTCAACCTCAGAGATCATTCTGGTAGGCGCTGAGCCCTTGGCTGGCCAGCCGGTAGGCATAATGCCTTGATGCACAACCTCGGAGTGAGCTCCCGTAGGTTGGACGCCCTCGGCACCTGTGCCGGTAGCCATGCTGGATCATGCCGAGGACAGACTCTTGGAGGTGACACTTGACGATCCGTTATCCCCTGGGGTCGAAGAATAGAATGAACTTGATCGCTCTTCCAGGACAGTTTGATAGGGCCCCTGAGCCCCACAGCTTGGGAGCCGGTAGCCAGGACGGCCTCAGGTCTGCCCCTGGGCTCCTCGGCTTTGGAGCCGGTAGCCTTAGAGAGCTTGGGCCTTCCAGAACTTGAATCTGAGGACACCCAATCCACAGGAACCCCGGGAAGGAGTTGCTGCGCTGTGGAGCTGTGCTTAACAGAGGGCTTACCTTGTCTTGACAAGATGTCCTGGAGACAAAGTCTTTAAGGTGAGGCGGAGGAGAAGTGTGCAAGATCTCCCTCTACTGCGATAACCCATTCTTCAATGCCCGTGACCGAGAGCGCTGCAAGCCGAACATGCGTTGCAGCAGTAGTTGGGCCCCAAACACTCAAGACAGACTGCATGGGGTCCGAGCCCGGGAAAGAGTGGTCGCATGAGGCACATCTTGTGAATCCTCCTGCGGCCGACATGTGTCGGGGGAGGCGAGGCACGGAAGGGAAGTTAAATAAGATTGAAAAGGGAAAACAGGGAGCAAACGCGAAGCTAAACAAGTCTCTAAAATAAGGCACCAGAGGGCGGGGCGTTTCAAAGCTCGAGGCGAGGCCCCACGTGCTATACTAAAGTTAAAGGGGAAGATCAATTTTTTGCTGCCAAAGGTTGCAGTACCGTTCCCATGTTGGGGGACGCCCACAAGGATGGAGGAAAGGGGACGGGACATATGAGTACCAGGTGGCTCCTTGTAGTATCTGAGGCGATCTTCTGTCACCCTGACAGTTGACCAAAGCTTAATCAACCCAAATTGACCCTGTCTTCGTGGCTAAGACAGCCTTCTTATCTTCTTATCTGGAGCTGGTGACTGAGGAGCTGCAATGTACATGATAGACACTTACAGCCTTGTGAACAAATGCTCTGAGAATGTGTAATTGAGGGTCTACCTTTTCAAATGGCTGTTGCTGTGAAACCATTAGACTCTGGATTATGAGTGCTCTGCATTGATTTGAGATCAAGCAAACTCACTATGCAAGTGTCCAGAATGGAACCTGGACTTCCTTAAGGACCCCTAGTCTACATTTTTACCAGAGACTTGTTAGAGAAGGGTATGTGTCTAGAGCGTTCTGGATAATCTAGCTAAAATCGGTTTTGCTTGAGTAGAAAAAAGTACTCCTGTATTTATATGTTGGACCTATTTTTGATATTGTTTTGAGATCGGTTACGCTTTACTATTTGTTTTGTCTTTTGATTATACATAATATTCTGTTGATATGTATTGTGTAATATGTTCCAATGAATGCAAGTTATATGTATTTTATAACAACCTGCTGAGACTCCATTTCATCATTGAGTTTACCTCTAAGTGCTGTGCTGTAATCTGAGCTGCTCACTCCCTCTCTACGGCATTGAGCCTAAGCATTTAGACTTGCTACCAAATGGTGATCTCAGAGTTCTCTTAGCCCATTATTCAACATTACATTAGGAGTTCTGTGTATTAGAGCATCTGGGATCTTAAAAAGTACCATCTTTGGGCATCCCCAAATAGCACTGGTCATTGCAGACCAAGTCCCAGCCTTACAGTGTGTAAGGTGGTATAATTTAAGTGGTGATATTTTAAGTAGCATCAAGTAAAGTAATAGCAGCTGGCAGTGGCGTTGAAAATTGTGTCATGTAAAGCAGTGGCTTTGAAGTGCTGTTATTTAAGGTGATGATATTAAAGGTAATTTGCCATTGGTGATGAGTTGGCATCTTTTAAGTGCGTGGCGTTTAAGTGTGTGACATGTAAGGTGGGGACGTGCACCGTTTAACGCTGCTGCATTTGAATTGGCACCATTTAAGAAGCTCCCACATCAAGCAGTGTAGGTTAATTGTAAGGCATGGCACGGAAGCTCCTTTTCATACACTTTCTTTTCATCTATATTTTGATAACAGCCAGAAAAAGAAAGTTATCTAGAAATCTTTAAAGACTACTGCTCCGAGCATCCATTAGTCCATGTGCCTCCCCTTTCGTCTTTAACCGGTACAGGGGCGGTCAGGAAAGACCCGAACCATAAAAAGGGGTTCATGTTGCGTGCGCCATATTTGTGACTGGGGGTGTGGTGAACTGGGCAGAAAATGTTGCGATTTCATATGTATCCAGTGTAGTTAAATGTGAATGGGCTTTGTTACTTAGTGTTACTTTTTGTTTAAATTGATACATATTAGCTTTGCACACGCGTAGAAAGAAAAATGCCAAAAGCACCAAATTAAATATTATCAACAAGGAGTTTTCATAATGCACATGCAAGGAAGAGGACTGGTCATAGAGAGCTCACTGTGAAGAAAATATGACAGTTAAACATGCATTCACACTGATAGACATAAACAGGGAATTTATAAAATCTACATGTAGTTGGCCTTTTTTACAAATGGATTAAAAAACGGCAGTCCGAGTTTGACTTTGAGAAACTGGTTTTGCAGAGTTTCACAGACCAAGGATATGCTGTGCTTGATGGAATGGCAGTTATTTAGATTACAATGTTTCAATGGAGCCAGTAAGCCAGGGCGGATGAGATAGCTAATGCCAGTTGAAAGAAAACGTGTTTACTCAGCCTCATTCATATCGCTTGAAGTATGAATGCAAAACCATGTGCAATTATGTTTAAGGTCAAAGGGATCAGGCCAGTTGTTACTCGTAATGAATTATGTTTGCACACAAATGCTTCACTGTTTGATGATTGCACGACCTACCACTGACGAATCCCAAGAAGGGGTGTGCAATGAATATGATCGGAAAGATGGTAGTTTAGACAATCAATGACCAAGGAAAATTGAAGAATTGGAGAAAGATGAGATTTCATTGTACATGTTTTGTCCAACCATGCGTGGGGGTGGATTGTAATAAAATTTATGAGCATGTTTTAACTGTTGTAAAATTGTATATAATGTGTCAACTTATGTGGTTCCTTGAGACCTGGGTTAGTTTGGCTCAATAGAGTCATCTAGCTGCCCCCTGGACGATTGTACAATAAACCTGCTTTACTTACAAACATGCACTCGTTCCTTAAGTGGAGGGCCACTTTGGCTTGAGGTGATTAGGGGTCACTCCTACACTGGTGGGTCTCATAACCTCCTCTGACTTCCATGTCACCCTCCTCTTTTCTTGCTGCTCCGGCATCAATAGATGAGTATTCTTCCCATTCTGGATTATTTCTGTTCATTTGTAGGGTTGCTTCTGCAGTATTGGATATAATTGCATTGTTTTAAGTACTTCTTACTGGGCGTGCAAGCGCTGCATGGGCACAATTACCTGTGCAGGAGAACATCTCAGAGTCTGTGATTTTCCATCTCTCCAAGCCCATACTTACAATGGAAAGGGACAGTGGCAAGGGAGCATCTGCTGCAGGACAGGCTTAGCAGCCACCGGGCCGTGACAAGGTTAGAGGAAAGGACCCGATATTGGGCTGACAGTTGCAATAACATAAAGAAAGGACTTTTGCCAGGCCAACCGTGACAATAACATGAGAAAAGGAACTTGTTCCCGAGTATAGTTCATGGGTCTAGGGACTGTGGAGGTAATGGTGGATGGGCAGCATAGTATCTCAGAAAGACAAAAAAGTCTCTAAGGTGTGAGTTTCAGCCGAGGCTCCTATTACACCTGCGAAAAGGTGGTCTAATTTTGCCACTTTCGCTTCCAGTATGGTGGCTCAGGTATGCAAATGTTAAATGATACCTGATGTTAGCAATGCAATTAAGGAAGTTATGGCTGACATGGCACTGAGCTTTGGCAACTCAGTGACAATAGTGGTTCGGCAAAGTCTGGTTGAAGGAGATTTACAGCAGGATGGCATGTGGATTGATGCAACAACATGTAAAAGAGAGAAGAAGCGCTGCTTTATCCAGGACAGCCAGTCTTCGAAGATGGGTGGGGACGCGCATTCCAGTATGCCCAAGACTGACATTTTCAAGCATATCACAATAGCTGTTGCCCTATGTACAATGGTTGGGCCCCTGGAGGAGGGGACGTCACATATACGCAGAAGAAGAAAAGGTTGGAAGCCCTAGACTCGCCATCCAGAGAGGGCTGGTGGAACCCATCCTTGAGTGACCCAGACTCTTTTCCTTTAATTATATGTCCCGATGTGGCACCCAATGATTTATGGTTGGACCTTACAGAGGAAGAACCATCGACCACCGGAGTTGCGAACCATATGGGAGAACCCATGTTCAATCCGTTTGGGTAACTCACCCAAACTCATCAGAATGGTTTGTTCTCCCTCATGTCGAAAGGGTTGCACAAGCCTTTTTACACAGAAAACTAGACAGTGATTCCATGAGGTAGATGTGGGCAGAATACCCAAGGCCCTCATTGAATGGTAAGAACCACACTGTCCCTAATATAGATCGGAGGTCGGCTACATTTATTTCCGGTAGGGGAAAGAGGTTTCCACGGGTGATGACAAGGCATGGACAACTTGCCAAGACCATCTGCTGAATGTGGTGGACCCAGTCCTAAATATCCTGGACATGGATAAAAAATCCTGGGTTACAGATGACCCCTTAGATTCGGAAGTCATCTTTGGTTGGGCTCAACAAGTTATTTGCCTTATAGGTGGCACCAATGCCTCTATGATACAAGAGCAGAAAAAGGGTGTATAAATGAAAATTAACCCACAAACTGGAAGCCCTGATGGAGGCACAAGCACAGGGGGATGTGGATAAAGTTCTATTTGGGGACGCATCAATAAAGGATATTGGTACATTTGTCTCTACCCTTACTACTGGATCGAGCACAGACCTCTTTGAAGAAGATTTTTCAGCCTCAGGTTTTTGCTCTGGCCAGGGGTCGCTTAGCAAGCTGAACCCAGGCCAGTCTCTACTGCAATTATAGACCCTCTCACCAGTACAACAAGGTTATCAGGAGTTCTGATAACAGCCCAGAGGCAGAGCATTTTCTTTTCCCAAAAGGGTCAGTGCGACAGAGGTACAAGACGAGAGAGCGGTCAACCTAGTACCAACTGTGAGGATCTTTAGTATCAGGAATGCTCATTCTGGTCGGGAGCAGATTCAGTACCAGGAATGCTCATTCTGGTCGGGGCGGATTCCGTACCAGGAATGCTCATTCTGGTCGGGGCGGATTCCGTACCAGGAATGCTCATTCTGGTCGGTACAGATTCAGTACCAGGAATGCTCATTCTAGTCGGGGACGAATTCAGTATTTCTTCAAATAAATGGTTAGAAGTATCAAGAGTTCCTAGGGTACTAGAAACAGTCAGGGGTTACCATAGAGTTTTTAAGGATTCCTCAGCAGATACGTCGGGCCCCCTCCTCTATAGTGGCACCGGGTCCAGGAGACGGCAGTAGGCATGGAAATCTCTCAGCTACTAAAGATAAAAGGCCACCAAGTCTCGTTTCCTGAGGCCAGGCAATTTCATCAGCGACATCTTTTTGGCATGAAAGAAGGGCCTGTCATTTCAGCCGGTGTTCAATCAGTGGGCTCTCAATCACTTTGTGCAGAGGTCGAAGTGGGCGGGAGCGGTCAGGAGCGGTGCTCCTATACTTTTTATTTTTAAGTTTCACTGTTCCTATACTTTTATTTTAAAAAGAAACCGTTGGAATGGTATAGTTTTAAAATAAAAGTGTAGGAAGAAGTTGAATCTTGCACTTCAGTGTAGCAGGTGTGTTTGTTTGGGAGTTCGAATTTTGTGTCTGAGGGGTTCGGCGATGGGGTTTGTGGGGTGCAGGGGCAGGCCAGCAGGGAAAATAGTTCCACTACTTCTTTTCGTACACTTCGACCACTGGCTTTGTGCCTTATCACCATTTCAAAATGGAGACAATTGCATTGTTGAGAGATGTGTTGAGGTCCGGCTATTGGTTATTTTATTTATTTATTTCATTTATTTATTGGGTATTTATAATGCGCTTATACACAATGTGCTTCAAGATGCAACAAGACAAAAGGTGCGGGAATAGGGAGATCAAAACAAAACGGTCCTACTAGGCCTTGTGACATTCAGATGGTGCAAGTGCAGTATCAAGAAGTGCGGGGGAGTGTGACAAGTACTGGTTAGGGTGGAAGGGCCTGTGGGTTAAACAGTGCCAGGAGAGGCCAGGTGGACAGAGCCAGGGGAATGCAGAGCGTGCAGGGGAGGTCCACGTCCACGTGCTAAGTTTGATGTATGGGGCTGGAAGGGCTCTAGGGGTGCAGGCCCAGTCTGGCTAGTGCAGCGGAGGGGTCTGGAAGGGCAAGTGCAGGTAGGGGAGGGCTGGGGAGGGGCATGGGAGACGAAGTGCAGGGGTAGACTGGACGAGGAGAGCCTGGTGCCCTGTAAGAATCTGAAGGAACAAGGCAGCCAGTCAAGAGGAGATCCGGCTCAAGTCTGAGAGGGGCAGGGAAGCCATTCCAGGGGAGGCACCGGCAGAGTCGAGATCTACCCCGCACTCTCTGCTTAGAAAAGCGTCTGATTTGCAGAGAGTTGGAGCTAGAAGACCGAAGGGCTCTAGCAGAGAGGTACTTAGGGAGAGGGAGTTAGATGTAGCGGGGTCCCAGGCCCCAGAAAGCCTTCTCCATGATTCAGAGGGTCTTGAACTTGATCCTTGCAGCAACCGGGAGCCAGTGGAGAGATTTTAGCGCTGGAGAGATGCAGTCCCTGGGCTTAAGGCCAAGGATAGGTCTCGCAGTTAGCAAGGTTGGACCTTAAGGACTCATATCCTATTGTTTTAATCACCCCTTGGCACAGGAAGTTGCTTTGCTTTTAATGGAAACAGCAGGCCTCATTATAACCCTGGCGGTCCCGTAATGAAGGGGGCCAGTCCCGTACCGGCTCCCTTAATTACGGGAGCGCCGATTACGAGGTTCCCTTTGCGGGACCCGGATCAGACGTCTGGTAAAACCAGACGTCATTTCCGGGTCCCGCGAGGGGAAGAGGGTGGTAATAACGGGCCATTCGTAATGTGGAATGGGGAATGGTTCCTGCAAGGAGGAATTACCGGGTCCTCCTATGTCGGAATGACCCGGTAAGTTCCGATTGCAGGAACCCGGTAATGGAGCCCTGTTTGGAGGCAGCCATGGTGCTAAAAGCTAAAAGCACCATGGCTGCCTCCAAACTCGTAATGAGGCCCAGCGTCTATTTAGCTTTTCCTCCCCGCCCTTCATCCTGTTTTCTGCTACCTGCTGTTTTACAAAATGATTGGATCCTGTGGTAGGTTATTTATGCCTCCTTCGCTGTAAGTTCTCTGGCTGCATTTGCGTAATATGGTCCATTTAATGATGGCATTAGGTTTTGTCATCAAATGGGACAAATCAGAAACCCGTCCGGTCCAAAACATGCAGGTTTTTGGTTTCACCAGGCATGCAGAGCGGCACCCGCGAGCAGAACTTGTGATTGCACCGGCACCGTTATCAATCTGGGGCAGAATGGGGATCGGGAGCTCACCCACATCGGCACCCGCGAATGGCAATTACCGGCCCATTCTACTCGTAATGTGCCGGTTATGGCCAATTTGCGCGTGCCGGTGCCGGTAGCGAGTTCTCCGAACTCGTAATGAGGCCCAGAGTCTCCTATTCCCTCCGACTTCCCATGTTTCCTGTCCGGGATTGTGAGGCTTCTAACAGTGTCCATTTAGGCGATTTTTCCTTCCTGTCCTGCTACATTGCAGAGCACTTCAGGCACTGAAAAATAATGGTTTTCATGGAGGAGCAAATTATTTCACCTGGGTACAGCTTTCTTCATAAGCACACAATGGGCCTCATTACACGGTAGGCGGTAGAGATTTACCGGTACCAGTAAGGGATTACGGTATCGTTAAATCCCCTCCCCAATTACGACCCGAGCAAACCGCTATTAGCGGCACCGCTAAGTATGGTGGCACTATTAGCGGCAAGTCCGTGGGCGCGCGACCCCTCAGTCCGGAAATAGCGCCATAGCGCTAATAGCACGCCATCACAAGCCATGCGGACATGGCAATACCGGCATGGCGAAGACCCAAAAACCGCTTACCGGCAAGGCGCTAATACCGGCATCGCGAACCACCCGTTAAAAGACCTGAGCAGTGTTCCCACCTGCCACAGGTTGACAAAATCAGCACAGGTGGAGGCAATGGAGACTGGCAGCACAAAAGAGCACACCACACCCCTTCCCACACCCATTTCCACACCAAGATGGATGCAATACTAGCAGCATTACATGGGCTGGAGGACATGATTGCAGTGCAGCAGCTACAACAACAGGCAGCACAGAGGAGACGCAGGAGGAGGAGGAGGAGGGCAAGACAGGCGCAGCAAGCACCACCAGTGCACCTAGTGATACCACAGAGGCAGCCACCAATTCCCAGGATAGAGCCAGTCCATTCAACCTAACCCCTGAGCAGATACACACCATGTACCGTCTGGACCGGGATACCATCACCACCATTGTAGACATGATATACGACGACATTGTGAGTCTCATAGACATACGTACTGCCATCTTCCCTCTACTGAAGGTGGTAACTGTGCTCTACTTCTTGGCCACAGGCACCTACCAGCATACGGTAGGTCAGATGCATGGCATATCACAACCAGTATTCTCACGCACGCTGAACCAGGTGCTCGATGCCCTCCTGAAGCACACAAGTCAACACATAGCCATGCCACGGACTGCCCAGGAGATCTCCAACACTAAAGTTGGCTTCCATTCACTGGCAGGCATCCCAAGTTGCATCGGGGCCATCGACTGTACCCATGTTGAACTGGTGGTCCCACATGCCAATGAGGTAGTCTACCGTAACAGAAAGCAATACCACTCCATCAACGTTCAAATGGTATGTGACTCCAACAAGATCATCACACATTGTTGTGCCCGATATCCCGGATCAACCCATGATTCAATGGTCCTGCGGAACTCGACAATACCACGATACATGGAGCGACATGCTGGACAACGTTCGTGGCTACTTGGTGAGTAGCAGGCCAACCACATGGCAGTGTGATGTGGATTGTGAGTGGGGGGGGGAGATGCATACTCCAACTGGGTGTGAGTGGGGGGGGGATGCATACTCCAACTGGGTGTGAGTGGGGGGGGATGCATACTCCAACTGGGTGTGAGTGGTGGGCGGGAGATGCATACTCCAACTGGGTGTGAACTGGTGTCAGGAGAAGAATGGACATACATATTAGCATCACTGTCCAGTGAGGCAGCCCACAATGGACCAGACACAAAACCATATGCAAGTTGTGATTTGCCGGACAAAGATATCAATCCATTATGCCAAACATGCCATTTCCAACCACATGCACACCCCACAACACACCATTTGCCCCATAACACAAATCAGCAACATGCATGTAAAAATCACATCAGAAATGTACAACAACATCAGAAATGATCCGCGCCCATGAGTGCATACAAATGGATCTCCTGTAGCCATTGAAGTGAGCCACACCCGTACAACACTACTGAATTGCCATTAAACAGCATGGTGACTTCAAATGAGGAATGGCAGTATACTAGCAGTGTGGTACAAACGTTGCCAGGGCCGGGAAACAGGAATGACTTAAACTCAGCCAGGACATGGCAATCTCTGCCATATGCATGCATGGTGCATGTCCACTTGCAAGGACTACCTCACCTTCCCACATTGCAGTTACCGTGATTGCCATGCGTGCTTGGATCAGTGGATGTCATTCACAATGCTATGAATGTTTGTGTGATATGTACAGGTTCCACTTGATGTAAACACTTACACATACCCATTGTTGCACCCATGCAGGTGATGCCGTTTATCCCCTGAAGAGGTGGCTCCTTACCCCTGTACGGAACCCACAGAACAGGCACGAAGGGGACTACAATCGTGCACATACCCGTACCCGCGTGGTAATTGAGCAGACATTTGGCCTTTTGAAGGCACGCTTCCGGTGCCTCAGCAGGTCGGGCGGGGCACTCCTGTACGGGCATGAGAAGGTGGCCAAGATCACCATGGCATGTGCCATGCTGCACAATATGTGTATCAGACGGAATGTGCCAATGCCCCCTGACATTGAACTGCAACCACCTGCTGAGGATGATGACGAGGATGAGGATGGAGGAGAGGGGGCTGCAGGTCATGCAGGTGGCGATGCCCAGGAGGGACGTGCTGTGCGCCAGCACCTGATAGACCATTGTTTCTGATACACATGGATTAGGAGGGTGCAATTGATGTGGAGCTCAGGGCACTGGGTATTGGGAGGACATTGACACTGTGGACCCTTCACCAATAAAGCACACATACACAATAATCAATGTCCAGTCATGTGATTATCCATGCCATAACGCGTGTATTGAGCATTATGTGAATCAAAAGTGCATGTACCCTCCACCCCAAACATCCTCTCCCTCCCCCCCACCCCCATGACTCCCCCAAACACCCTCACCCCTCTCCCCCCATAACTCCCCCAAACACCCTCACCCCCTCCCCCCACAACTCCCACAAACATGGTGTGCACATCAGTGCTGCATTAGTCTGCAAGTGTCAACAGTGACAGGCTGGCCCTACTTCCCTCCTCCACTACCACCATTGGGGGGTTGTGAGTCTGTCCGCCGCAAGGACCGGCTGGACCTGCGCAGGGTGCTTGTTTGTTCGGAGCTGGCAGACGATGAGGTGCCTGATTGATCAGGTCCCTGTGTGTGACGCATGCTCTCCATCGCCTCAGCAATGCGGGTTAGGACCTGCCTCACAGCGGCCATCTCATTACATAAGCGCGTTGTGTTGCTGTCCATGGCGGCTTTCATGTCCCTTGAAAATTCCCGAATCTCCTCCCTGGACAAAGCAGCCTCGCTCACTTGCCGGCCAACCAGGGCATTGAGCTCCTCCTGGCGCTGTCGTATTAGGCTTATGCCCTCGTCTGTGGCCCTGCCCCTGTTTCTCCTCGGCGCAGCTTGCTGCATGTGGCCGCCATCAGGTGAGCTCGCCACGGGACTCAATAACCCTGCCAGTGATTCTCCGGCATACACCTCATGGATGCTGCCATTTGTTGTGTTGCATGGGCTGTGGTGTGAAGACAGCTGGGGACTGGGTGTACGCTGCTCTTCCGGTGTCGGACATGGGTCCTCCACATCACTCATGGGTGCCGTGGTAGCTGCTTCCCCGATGGAGCTATTGGCTGCGGACAGCGTGCCTTCTGCCACTGGCTCCTGAGTGGTGGGGGTGGGTGGTGTGGGTGCTACCGCAGTGTCGGATGGGATATCAACCCTTGGTGTTGTCGGTGTGTGTGTGGCTTTGGACCGCTGGGCCACTCCTGATTTCCCAGTGCCCCTCGATGTACTGGGCCTGGTACCTGCATCCTTGCCCTTGGCCTGCTTTTTGGGTGGTGGGGCCTGTGTTGCAGAGTCCAGCTCCTCACTGTCAGATTGTGAGCCTGTGGGGTAGCAAGACAGGGATAGCATCAGTGATGGGTCAACGTGCATCATGCATATGTTGTTGTGGCTGCAGTTCTATGGATTTGGACATGCAGTTGTTGGCCAGATGGGTGGGTCATCCAGACATGAGTCAGGGTGACACGTGTGTGAGGTGCTGCATGCACGTGGTTGTGTGGGGATGTGCACGGCATGTGTGCAGGGTTCTATGCATGTGTGTGTGATGCCCCCATCCTTTAGATAATTCCCATGTCACATTTAGGGGAGGACCTCGTGCTTTGCATTGCAGTGTTTTGCGTGGACACTCACCTCCATCTGACGTTGTTGCCACACCGCGCTCCATTTGGCCCACTCCCTCGATGCATCCAATGATGCTGGCACATGTCTCCTCCCACTCCTGAATCTTCATCGGGGTTCCTCCTCTGCCTCCTGTGCCCATGGCCAGACTCCTGTTGGCCGATAGTATACTGCGTACACGGAGGCGCAGATCGTCCCACCGCTTGCGCACGTCCTTTACGGTGCGGGGGGTGGTGCCCACTGCACTGACTTTCCGTGCCACCTCTGCCCAGATCTCCTTTTTTCTCAGCAGTGCAGGACGCCGCATGTCGCTTGTAAACACTACATCTGCGTTTTCAGCTAGTGTGTCTGCTAGCATTGTCAACTCCTCGTCGGAGAAGCGTTGTTTGCTCTGGCGCACATCAGCTTTCTTTAGGGCCTTGGGCATTCTTTGATGTCGTGGGAAGAAGTTTTTCCAGCTGTGCTGTTGCTGCAGGTCCTGGGTGCAGAGGATGGCAACGGATTGTGTTTTTAAAGATGGCCGCCGAGCTCTTTCCCGTTCCTGTGCGATGACGCTATTTCCGGTTCCGCTTTTTTACGGTGACCGCTAATAGCGGTGACCGCTAATGGCGGTAAGCGCTATTAGCGGTAACCGCTATTTCCATGTAGCGTGAGGACGGAGGTGCTATCAGCACTTTGGTCAAAGCCGGTAAGGTGCTCTTGGGGGACTTTTGCGGCATGGCGGTAGGGTCATTTACCGGCATGGCACTATGCGCGTGTCTGCGTACTCGGAATGGGGCGCTATTAACGGTCGCCTGCGAGGGCGGACACTCTAATAGCGCCATGCCGGTAAATTCCGGTTTTTACCGCCTACCGTGTAATGAGGCCCAATGACTTGCGCTGGTTGCTGTGCCATATAAAGGCATTGAATGACAGGGCCATTTTCGGTGCATTGCCGAGTCTTGTCTTAGAATCAGATGCCAGGCTCAGCAGCGAGGGCTCGCTGTGGTGGAGTGTCTCCTGGAGGTGCCTTGGTTTTATTGGAAGGATTTTGATCCCCATTAGGCCTCTGTTATGATGCTGACCAATTTTTTGAGCAGAACTTTATGGGTCCAACTCTTACCGTACGGTCAATCTATATCGTTCCACCAATTCCACCTATCATCACTTGGTGAAAGGTTTCCCGGTGGGGGAACATCCCTTAGTTTGTCAACTACTTAGAAGAATCCGTTTTTCAAGACCTCCAGCACCAAGGTATTCCCGTCTTTGGGATGTTCATTTGATTTTTATTTTATTTTTTGATGGCTATCCAATGCCCAGTTATCCTTCAGACAATGCTCCATGAAACTGGTCATGCCTATGTGCATTGTGGCATTTAGGCGTCTGGTGGATGTACGATCCTTCGATAATAAAGGTTGAGTACTTACTACTTCTGGGTTATCCTTTTATTTTATTGTCACACTAAAATGACATCTAAGTTCATTGATTTTACGGCATTTCCAAACAATCCACAGTTGTGTGTTGTACAATGTCTTGGATTTTATAAGCCATCCACGATTGCCTTAAGAAACTCTGCAGGGACATTGTTTATTTCATCTCGGAAGCCCTTTGCCCCTGTTTCCTCACCCACTTTGGTAAGATGGGTAAATACTTTATTGGGGGAGGCAGGGATCAAACTGAATTATTTGGAAGATATCCTCAGAGCAGCCGACCAATGCCGCAACATGTTGCATCTTTTATTGCAAACCTGTTTTGCATGCTTCAATGGATGGCTTTGAAATGTGCCTAATGGAGCCTCCGGTCTTTGCCTTAGAATACCGATTGATCGTAGGATTGAACTGACAGACATGATTCTATTAATGGCAAGAGGCTAGTATTATCCCTCCCTGGGGCCCATCCGGTAATTGCTTTGTCCTGTGTCCTCTCACCCAGATGCAGGGGAGCAGGAAGGCCAGACGTTCTACTAGAGCCACTGGATGATTGTGACAGGATCTTTCCAATGTTTTGATGGCACAGTCGCGAGTGGTCTACTACAGGGTGTTACAGTTACCATCAGAAAAGATGAGCAAGTAATGGGGCCTCATTACGAGGTGGGCGGTAAGGGATTACCGGCACCGGTAAGGGCACCAGTGCCGGTAATCCCTTACCGCCCTACTACGAGTTCCCTTTGCGGGTCCTCCCTTAATGCCTGGTTTTTCCAGGCGTTAAGGAAGGGGCCCGCAAAGGGACTCTGGAGCTAATAACGGTACCGCAATTTGCAGTACCGTTATTAGCGCCTTCCCCATTCCCATTGAGCCCTATGGGGGCTCAAATGGGAATGGGGAAGGGCCCTGGTGAATGGGGAATTACCGGTCCCGCCAACCTTGGAATGGACCGGTAATTGCTCCATTCACCAGGGCGGAGTCGGAACGGGTTTGGAGGCAGCCATGGCTGCCTCCAACCTCGTAATGAGGCCCATGGAATCCAGAGAAGGCTATGAGACACACCAGTCATGGATTGGAGGAGGAAAGGGGAGGAGCATGGACTCATCGATGCTGGGAGCAGTAGTCTTTAAAGATTTCGGGAAACATTTTCTTTTTCTTGCTGCTCTAAAAATATAGACGAAAATCCAGTGGATAATTCTCGCCACCGTGCCATTAATACAGGTAGAAAGAGAAAGTACACTGGGGCTGGGTTTGACTGTTTGAATGTTCGATCATTTGAAAATTAAGGATTGGTACAGGACTGGCACATTGACACTCGGGATTGGTACACTGGGACACTAACACAGCCTCAATGAAGGAGCTGAATCTCTGCTAACCTCTCCTTATTCCCCACTTATTTTCCGTCCCCTACCCAAATCCCAAAGCCTGAGGTTCCTCGCAAGATGCTTGCAATCCGGAGAAGACGTGGGGCTAACCCCCAGAGTAAGGGCAGGGTCTGTAACCTATCTGATCATCTGATCCGTGAGATACACAGGTTCTTGTGGTATGACCAAGAGTCCCTTGGAGGGGCCATAACTGAGCAGGATGAGGAAGACTGTGGCCATGGGAGAGGGCCCCCCCTACGCTGACCTTAACCCTGTTGCAAGAGTCTGGGGTTTCTAAGGTCCATATACCTCCTAAGATCCGGCGCATGCTCAATGGCCCTAATTGACATAATGGACACAGAGGCCCACAAACCTATGGAGGGCAAGTTTTCTCCTGCCTCCACTTACAATACCTGTAGAGAGACCCCGATGGCCATGTGCTCCGGGCATAGCTCCTTTCTTCGATTAACCAAATTTAGGACTGCCAAACTGTCGAACAAACCAAGCACCCAAAATCATCAGTCTTCTGTTCAACCGCCTGCTAAGGAGGTCCACCAAGATCAGGGATGTAACTGTAACTGCAGTCCTATGGTAGTTGAGCTGACAACCATCAAACATCTATTATTATCCCCATTCGAGTCACAGGGGATAGCAGGGGAGGGGAGCAGATGAGGGGGCCCTCAGGAGGTTCCAACTGTTGTATAGAGGCCCCACAACCCACCAATGGCATGACCCCTTGAGCCGGACACAACTACATCAGTGTACTCGGACTAAAACATTGCCTGCCACAACCTTGACCTGGAGAGACATCACTTAGTCGTGGCTCCTTGTAGGCACACTAGCACCTACAACACGAGGAAAACCCAGACTGAGCAGCCACTGCAGCACACGAGGTCTATGGAACTCAATAAGATGAACAACTCTGACGGCAAGCCGGTCTCTCTGATAGACCAAGGCCTAAGCCTATTGGAAACCCAATGGCCAAATGGAACGGAACCTGGAATCTTTAGACCCTGTCCTAGAGGGAGAATGCCAAAAAACTATATTCAAAGGGGACTACAATGCAACTTCATTTTTATTCGGGGTGCCCAAACTGCGGGTCAACAAGCGAGAACCAAAGGATGCTCTCGTAAAAAATGCATACATGGTTTTGAACTGTTAGAGAATGTGTTTCAGTATCTGGGGATGCCATAGTGGGTTGCAAGAGATTGTCTAAAGAGGGTGATACCCTTTATGATTCTGTAGAGCTGCAATTCAGGGATCATAGAATGTCCAGAGACGTCCTGAGCAAGCTTGGACATGACGGGCGGATGCCTAAATCTGGGATCTCATTGGGCAAGCACCTGTTGGCCAACTGGGACGCATCCTAAATAATAATCCTCTATCAGGGGCGAACCTCATCCCCCTGGGGTCAAGACCAACCGGGAACCAAAGTTGAATGGGTCCATGGAGTGTGCAGCCCCCTAACTGACTGATAACCTATGGAATTTTCTTAATATAATGTATTGTGGAACTTATGTAAATGTTTGTTGTTAGGGTGCACTTTGATGGCCTCATGGCCGAATACAGTTATTTGATGATGACAATCACGACAGACCGTTGAATTCTAGGACCAATCAGCATCTACACCATATCAAAATCCCCTGTAAGCAGCACACACTAACCTTGTAGCCCTCACTCTCACCATCATAATCTGCCCAATCCACCATCAGTACCCCTTTCTCTTTGGTGTCCCATACCTGTTCTTGATCTCAGATTGTTCACTTTTTTGTACAGTGATCCATTGCTTTACAGGTAGGTTTATGCTTTATAAAATCATGAACACATATACATACATATATCAAGGTGGTGGTGTTAAAGGTGACCAGGTTTAAAACATCTTTCTTGGACGCAGTGATGTTCACTTCAAGGCACACAAACCTCTCCTAATGAGACCCAGCAGCACACAACACCAACCCCCAGCATGGCCCTAGTGCACAGGACCAGCAGCGCATAGCACTATCATCTTGCCCCTAGCCCAGGGAGCCTTTCCATCGAGATTAGTAACAGTATCACATGTTGCTGGCATCTAGACCTACGGGTTGAATCATTTAGCTCTACCACTAACTTATTTGCAGTACACTGCACTACTAATGGGCTCAGTGAGCAAACAAAACTATGCGTCACGTCCCTCTTTCTCGTCACAGTACTTACTTTTAAGGTGTCACCCTCTTTGGCAGCAAACCTTTTCTTTTCAAAATATTTAGGTCTCACCCCTTTGAGTGTCTGACCCATGGTAACGGTTCAATTTGGATTCTCGCATCCCTATAGGACTGATCTGTTGGTCACTGCCCACTGGCCCTCCTCAGCACCTCTCACTAAGGCCTCATCAAGATGAACTCTTAATCTGTTCCACGTGTTGTTGCTAGTTATGTTCCACTGTAATATTATAGCCTCCACTTTCCTCGCACTCACAGTGTCCCTTTTCGTGGCACTTTTCCCTGGCCCCTTCCTCACACTTACTGGATCTGAATTTCCTGGACTGTAAATATCTGTCTCCCTCTTCCTCTTCCTCTTGATGCAATGTGAAGTAACTTGTTTCACAGTTGGCACTCTACAGATCACAAATAAATACGTGTATAAAAACTGCCTTTGGATGCTTGCATCCTTCAGTCTCTCAAAATACGTCCACTATTTATTTCCTGTCTTCTCATGTGACAAATAAACTTCCGGGGCACCAGAGGTTCAGGGATGAATATCAGTTTCTTAACCATCAATCATCCCCACACCTCTAGTACACCAGAAGGGATCCAAACAGATTGGAAAAACAAGCAAATTATAAACCTCCATGTCCAATTTTGGTAACGTGGACAAAACAGCAGGCTTATCTCCTAAACGTCATGGATCGTTGGTTAGTTGCAACACAGCAAAAATACATTTACTAGCCAATGATAAAAAGGACTGTCCAGTCAAGGTTGTATACACATATCTACTTTATTATTATCACAACAGACAGTTCTAGCACACTAGGAAATACAGCTCACCCTGTAAAGGAATGCAGAGAACTGACAGTGTCAAAGAAGGAAACAGGATGTTCACAGGAGGGTAGTCAGTATATTAATTAATCGTAATAGTTCAAGGATACTTGGTTTCAACACAAAAGGAGCAATGCATTGTAAAATGTCACTAGGGGCCTTCGGACTACACCTCCTAAATACCCCTGGTCGAAATTTCAGGGTGAGTATAGAGGTGACCCACTTTTTTATAAGTAAAAACCCTGTAGCTTCTGTCCAGACCTTTCTAGAAGGAAACAGTAATTACATATATGTACCTCAATCCACTACTGATATTTCTCTGTATCTGCTTGTTTTTCTTGTCTTTCCTCCTTTTCCCTCCCCCCACTTAGGAGACTGAGGTCCCCGATTTTGCCCCAAAGAAGGCTGAACCTTTGATGCCGCCAATCCCAGCCAGCCAAAACGTGTCATAGAGCTTCACTTAACCACACCAACTCCTTCCTTTGTTCTTTGTTTATTATACTGTGGTTAATTTTTCTAGGAAGCTCTTCTACAACTATTCTGCAACACAGGCAAACACGTTGGCAGATTTGGCAAAGTTTTACACAACCAGATATGATCAGAATCTGATCATACACACACATTATCCTTCACCCTCCTAGATAACCACCTACACGACTATGGGGCTGATTCATGGAATTATTTTCGCTGAAAAACGGGGATTTGTGCGCCATTCTGCCCGCAAATTCCGCAAATCCCTGTTTAACAAATGGGGATTTGCGGGCAGAATGGTGCACAAATCCCCGTTTTTGCGGCGTAAATACCATGAATCAGCCCCTTAATCCTAACCTATGTGGGGAAATGTTGGTACATAGTAGCGGTAGATAAAAATATTTAATTATTCCTTGACTTTTCTCTATATTGTTCTTAGCACACAACCAGTTCATGTGATTTCTTCAATGTGGTTTTTGTTCAACAATGTTTTTATTTTTTTTATTCACTTCAACTTATCTTTTTTACAAACCTATGAATGTTTGAAATAATTTCTATGTTGAAAATAAATTCTTGTAATTTTGAAGACATATCTGTATTTCTCTTGCTTTGCCTCTTTTTTGATGACTCAATTTTTGAGCATTGGTACTGATCTTCTCTAAACTCTTATGACTAACACCTCCAAATAACTTGGTGAATATATGTGGATTTTCCCTTTCTTTTTGTTTGAATAGTGTCAAAGAAGGAAACATGATATTGACAGGAGGATAGTCAGTATATTAATTAATCGTAATAGTTCAAGGATACATGGTTTCAACACAAAGGGAGCAATGTATTGTAAAATGTCACTAGGGGCCTTCGGAGAATGACAACAGTTTTCAAGACAGGAGACAATTGCGAGTATCAGGCGGCAGGCAGGTCGGCGAGCAAGGCCGGACAGACGGCTGCAGCCTGGACTATACGGTGGCTATGGGTCAGGAATCATTGTCTCCTATACATACTCACCATGCGCATGGGTTTCGATGTTCTGCAGTGGTTCGCCTCATGCATCCCCAATAGAGACCAACTTGTCCATATGGGCCCAAACAGATCTCAGCACCACCTTGTAACTTGCAGAGTTTAACAAGTCTTCATCATGTTCCCAGTCATCTCCAAACTCTAAATTAAACCTCTGGGGGAACGCCTTATCCGCTCCAACATCAGGATACACCAATACGCTGATGACACACAGCTTTACCTAAAGATCAAGTGCATTGCAGGCATCCATCAACTTAAGCACTTTTTTTCCCTCATCCAAACCTGGATGTCAAGCACCTATCAAAATCTCAACCCTACATAGACTCAACTCTCCTAAAAAAGCCCAGAAAGCATGTGTAAGTCCAGAACTGGCTGCCTGACATGAAACTCCAAGGATTCATGCGTATACTCTCACCCAGGTTAACATTCCTCAGGTTTACTAAAGGCAGTGACCTCTCATTTGAAACAAACATTGTTCAAGAGTACCAAGAAGCATGATACCAGGTTGCACTCCTCCACAAGGTCAACCCTCTCTTCCCTGCCCCCGAGTTTCAGTCCAAGCCCTGGGCATCTCCCATATCAGGACGTGGCAACTGCTTAATCACAGGATTCCCACATGGCACCACCTTAATCCATCAGAAAGCCACAAAGCATGCTGCAGCATGCCACATCACAGTACCAAGAAAATGTGACCAACAACTCCATCCGCAAGGAGCTAAACTTGCTACCCCTTGAAGTATGAATTATGTTCAAGACTGCCTGCATCACTTACAAAGCAGTCACAATCAAAACACCACTCTACATCGCTGAGAAACTCACCATCTCTGCAGGGCAGCAAGCCACCAGATGCCACATTTCCATGCTGGAAACAAACCACTGCAAGAGGGAAAAAGCAGGAAACATGTATTTTTCTGCTATGCAGCATGTCTTTGGAACACATGCAGATAGGACTGCCCACTTCATACGACACTTAAGGAAGAATCTGAAGACCCTACTTTTCAAAGAGCAGCCTTTCAATCTGTGATCATTCCACTTTACCCGTTCTCCCTCTCTTAAGCCCCCCTCCCTTTCCTATCCACCCCATGTACTCCTATTTGTAACCCCTGGGTGTGTCCCCTTTGTACAGCACTCTGTTGCTGCTCAGCTAAATTTGTGCTTTATAAATGCCACACATACACACATTCAAGCGTTTCTATACATGGTCAACCATTTCATCACATCAAGAATGGAAGATGAATAAAGAACTCATGTCCAGAAGACCAACAAGGTTCCACAATCTGTGGGTTTCCTCCTAACTTCGGAGACATCACTATTGGAGCCAACACAAAACCCAGCCTTTACTGAGGCACTGTTCATAACAAACCAGAGATTGGTATTTCTTCAGATGGACAGAGTGGTGAGGCTCTGAGACATTCTGCAAGACATGATCCTTAAAGAAATGAGAACTGCAAGACACATACAACATCTTCAAAGCCACATGATGTCATTCAATTTAGAGATTTCATGGTCAGGGTTGCACACTACACCCTTATTGCCCCACCTGTATGGGCACTTCAAAACAAACCTTTGGGATGTCAAGGTGCTGGTACCTATGGGCTCAATTTTGATGAACATCCTAAGATGATGGTTAAGTATGGACAATCTACAAAGGTCAGTCCCATTGAATCCTTACACACCAATTATTTTTTATCACAGATGCCAAAACCATTGGATGGGGAGCCCTGCTCCACAAACTGGAGGGACTGGTCAGCTGTCTTCAGAGCTCTTCAAACCTTCTAAAAAGGCACGAGCAAAGTAATGGCAGTCATAACAGACAACATAACGATTAGGTTAGTCAACTGGACAGATTGAGACAATTAGGACTCCTGGCATTCAATTTGGGATGCTGGGCAGAGAAAATCCTGGTATCCATAAAAGCTGTTCACATCAGGGGACTGAACAACAGGTTGAATATTCCTAAATTGAATATTCCTCTCCTGTGAGCAAATGCTGACACATCTTCAAAACTTACTTGAGATCTGTATGAGGATCCGTCTATCATGGCATTACCAAAATTGATTGAATACCAAATTGGCTTACTGGAGAACTGACAAAATGTTTGGGTCGAATTCGTTAGGTATTTTGGTTAATTTGTATTTAGTATAGATGTGGGGTGGAGTAAGGGAATAGGTTAAGATATGGGGAAATGGGGATGTGGGGGGTCTTCCCCACATTATTTTCTTTAAAAATGGAACAAAAAAATGCGGGCTGTTCTCCAGTAGATCAAATCACAGTATTACAGTAATCCGTCTATCATCACTAGACCTGTTGGCCTCCCTGGCAAATACCAGGCTCCTGGTTTCTGCTCCACGTTTTCCAATCCAAGATCACAGGTTGTGGATGCCATGTCTCCAACATGGCCGAATGGTGTACTCTGTGCCGTTCCCCCATTCCTCTTAGGGGTCATTTTAAGGATCAGGGACTGTGGGGTGGAACTAATACTGGTGGTTCCATTTTGACCGAAGTGATCATGGTTCCCTCCAATAATGGAATTGTCCACAGACCCTGCATGGCGACTCCTGACTCTCCCCTCTGGGTACTGTTTGTGGGGTCTGTTAAGCAACCGGTCAGGGAATTGAGAGGAAGGGCCTACAAAGAGGACGTCTGACTGGACTGACTAGACTGATATCATTATGTATATAACATTACAGGGACCTAGCAAACCTTAAGGTTTAAAACTGGCACTCACTCTGCTTCATGGCACATGTTCTAAAAATAGGAGAATGCAAGGTGGATAGAGCACTAGAATCCGCAGATCACTCCGCTGATCTTATGAAAGTAGAACCTGCTGCCGGTGAGGGGGTCCTGTCATGCTGCGCCCGTTGAAATGCTGGCAACGCTGGAGACTCCATTGAACATATTCGTACGGCTGCAAGTTAACGGTCTAGTCTACTCCTCAAATGGCCACCGTGGCTATTTCTACGCATTGATCCTGCAGTTCAGTGCGTTGTATCCCGTCACGCTGGTGAGACGCTTCGTTCTGTCCTCGCTTGTGTTTTTTTCACTCTAGCCAGCAGCTTTCAGCAATCCTTTTGCTGTCTCTCACTTGCCTCGCTGGGTTTTGCTCTTTCAGCTCTTCACGCTTTCCGTGGGGTATACACTCCTTTCTGTTTCTCCCCTCCATCGCAGGCTCTCTCTCTCTCTCCTGCTCCCTTCTGTTTCTCCCCACGTTGTGTGGGAATCTTTCTCTTTGATCTTCTCCGCTTACCGCAGTGTTTCCTCCTCCCTGTCAGTCACGTCTGCCAGAAGTCAAAGAGCATCTACACTTATTAGAACCACCGGACAAACTTCCAAGCTTGGTCCTCTGGAGGGCTGGCATACATATCGGGCTCCTTTTATTCTTGGACTCTGTCACATAGAGGAGAGCAAGTCCTGCCTTCTTATCCTTCTGATACTTTGCCTTGGAAGTATATCTTGCCGTAAACTGGACAGAAGATCTGGAAACACTTGTTCACTGTAGCATCCTTTGCCTGATTCAACACAGGGTTGTTTGCGCTCCAAGGCTTTTCCCTAATTTGAAGGCTTGCTCCTCTGGGATCCCTTTGTCTGGCGTTCCTTATACAGGCAAGGTAGCCTCTGGGGGAGCTCATCCCTACCTCCGCGAAAAGAAGAAGGAAAAGAAGGAGGAAGATTCCAATAAATCCCGTCGCAGGAAGAAGACAGAGACCTACAAGAGTTCCACTGGAGATCCAGGTGAGGAGTAGGTGCAGGAGAGTTCACCAGTGCATGAGAGGTTCTTACAAGACAGTGCTCTTCTGTCTTGGCGAGGGATAGAATGAATTAGGGTTGAAGAACCGGTATCATCCGGGCGCTGGTTCTTTGAAGTAATGACTCTTTGTATGATTGTATACAGATTTCACAAAGAATTGGAGCAGTCTTGTCGCTTTATATTTGTTGGTGATTTATTAATATACTCAGCCGACAAGTGCTTCAACCCAACTTGGGTCTTTTTCAAGGCGTGTGTGGTGATCACAAAGCATACATTTTATTTGATAAGTTCTGTCAATAGGCTCTTGTTGTATACACCTGTGGGCCAGTGGGCCATTGCAGTGACTGCCCATCTTGATGCAGTGGCCAACTGGCCCACAGGTTTACTAAAAATAGGATCACAGCTCTTCAGTGCGGGTTGCAATCAGTCTTCCAATTTTTGCAAGACAGGTTTTCCTAGGAGCACAGTGGTGAGCAGGTGACGCCTGGGCTAGCAATTCAGAGTGGTCATCTTAGTAGGAAGGCTGCTAAGCATCAGATGTCAAAGTGGGCAGGATCTAAAGGGTATGACGTTTGCTTACTTTCAGGGCCATCCGTCATTGTTCTCTTACTTTATGTGTCCCAGAGTACCGTTCTTAAAATGCCACTGTAACATCTCACTATCTTGCAGGAGCTAGACTTCTGTTTTTTATTTCAATGTACTGCTTGGGACATGGCACCCATTCCCAGGAGCCAAAAAGCCGAGCTGGGCATCTGCATATGAATTGCTGTAAGCACAGTATTGTTTGCAGGTAATGGGAGGGGTGTCTTGGAAGGGGAGACTGCATAAAGCCACATGCTGTGGGGGACAAAGACGCACTAATGGTGGTCATTAAAATGCATTTTCTTTAACGGTTTTCTTCAGTTTTGCTAACTGTTGTAAAGCATAGAATTGATTGCAGGGTGGAGTGGAGGAAAGAAGGACCCAGGTATGGGGTTTGAATTCAGGGGGGAGTGACAGTGAGTTAGGGGAGGGGTTGGAGAGGGGACGTTGGAGCAGAAAAGGGGGCGGGGCAACATTGTTTGCTACTTTTTACACTTCAACCACTGCTGAGCTCATTGCTTGATATGGGGTGCATACATGGGACTTGCTCCTGGTAATTAAACAACTACAAAATGCACCCTTTCAAGTAGGTGGAAACTGTTGATATTCAATTCCTAGCACTAAAAACGCTTTTTTAAGTGTCTATCACATCAGCCCATAGTCTGGGTGAAATAGGACACCTACTCTGCAACGATCTGTTCCTGCTAGTACACCCAAGAACCCAGTTCTACTATCCCGCCCCTCATTTATTCCTAAAGTGAATTCCAAGTTTCACCAATGACTGGAAATGTCCTTATCTGCCCTCTACCCAGATCCAACCTCACAAGAAGAAGACGATTGGGGAAAGGCCTGCTACTAACGGGTCATGTGGCATCTTGTTTGTAACTTTTGGATCATCAAGTTTGGGGATGAAATCTTTGGTGGAGTCTATTGGGTGATGGGGCAGCCCCACCTTGCCTTTGCTTACACCTCTGTAGGGATCCTTCTACCTGTCAGGGTGCAAGGAAGGTGCACAGGAGGGATGGCACCACCTTGGACAGAGGCCCATGCTGTTCCCTCCAAGGAATCTGCAAAGCAGCAATGTGGTCAGACTCAAAACACACTTGTGAGACATAATCATCTGAGCCTAGACAGCCAGTGATCTAGCACCTTTTATATTGGGGTACTTCTTCATAGACTGAAGAAAGTGGGGGCAACAGCATCCAGCATGCAAATAAAGCTGGTGAAGGGGTGTGCAGTCCATGTTCAGTGAGTAGGTTGCATTAGGGGCCCCATCCATTGGTAGCTTTGGTATGCCTCAAAGGTAAGTACTTGGACAAAGAAAAAAAGGGGGAGGGCGTGCTCTTATTACTTCCCATTAAACTTAATAAATCCCAGTCATACTCTTTCACATCACTGTACTTACCACCCACCTCACACTTCCTTCAATGGATGGATGGGCAGTGGTCCTCTCAGATATGTAAGGGAGGAATTGTGGGTTATTGGAGGACGTGTGCCTCCCAAGTGGTAAGAAGTGGAACCTAAATAATTTAAAAATAAAACATTCTTGTCAAAGATGTCGCTATATTAAAATTAAGCACTGTGATGAGGAAGAGTAGGACTAAAAACGAATGAAGATTAATGGTATTCAGCGCACCACTACCGGCGGGTACCATACCCAGCAACACACATTTCTTCCAATGTGCCCAAACGGCACACTGCGCTGGTACGAGTATTAGTAGAAGGAGCCCCCTTTTGCACAATGTAACATATTGACACATGGACATGCCCCCTGCGTCCAGTCTTAGCCCCCCCCCCTTTGATGTGCTTTGATATAAACGTAATGTAAATTTGATATCGAAAATGTTTGATATCGATTTTATATCAAATGTATATTGGATATAAGTGTTTTCTATTTTATATCAGTTTTAATATAAAGCGAATATCACTTTTATATAAAATCTATATATGGAAGGGAGTGGCGCTCGCCGATGTTGCTCGATCGAGCACAGAAAGCAAAGTGAGCTCTGAAGACAAGGACTGTGAATCTAGGGTTTTGCGACGCAGTGATGACCTCACAGTGGGGTTCCACCCGCTGCGATAGGAAGAAAATATACATTTTATATCAAATTGATAAGCCCCCCAAAGTTTTTGATAGCAATTTTATTTAACCCCAATAATTTGTATGTACATGTTAGAATCCCAAGAATGTTTTATATAGATTGTAATCTAAAGGGATGGCCCTAAGGCTAGGATGGCATGGGGGCACGGGCTTACAACCCAGATATACAGCCTTTGTGGTAGGCCTGGGAAACACAGAGCTCTTTCAGCTTTTCAGGAGTTATCCAGGAAATTACGATTATGAACCGCTACAGTTACGACAAGGGGAAAACACCCCCTGGAATTCCCCGGGGTTATGACAATAGTCATATTTCTGATTGTTTTACAGCGTAGGATGGGATGGAAGATGCCCAGGATTTAATGGTCGACTATGAACCTGAAGAGTTTTGGGATGACGACAATGTGGTTTTGGAGCAACCAGCCGTGGGCAACGGGGGCTTCGAAGACAGGGTCTGTGAAACTAGGGTTTTGCAGGCAGTAATGATGCCTGAGACTAATCTAGCCCCCGGGTGCCTTGATGAAAAACAGGGGCCTGTGTGCGGAGGGGGGCGGTGAGGGCCAAGCTGTACCAGAGACTAGCAATAATAGTGTTTGTTGCTCAAAGCAACTTGAAAACCTATGTAAGGAATGTGTTTCCCGAATGGAGCCAGGTAGCGTTAAACACAATGTTATTATTCATTGCGCCTGCTGTTCAAAACGAATTGGAAGCCCGGGGATAGCAGTCTGAGTAAGGTGTAAGGAAAGTATCTTGCTAATGGAGACTGATACGGGCACGCCAGCTCTCTACGCACTGATATTCGGGCCATTCAGGGGTTTACGGCCATAGTGGCTGGGTCGTTTTTGAAATAACACTTTTACAGATGGTGTTACAGTCATACAATTGATGATCCCCAGCAGGATGCTCACAAATGTTTGGAGATATCTCATGCGGATAATTTGCTACAAAAAATATGTCACGTGTTGTGCCCTAAACGTCTAATAGATTTGCTGCGCTTGACGCAGCCGCTGACACACAGATAAGGACTGGCTAAGGGACTGAACAATGAATGTCTAAAACATTATGGGGTATAGAATCGTCAAATAACCCCCTTTTGAAAATGAAGCAGTTTAGAGGCGTGTGTCTGATGCTGTTAGAAACATCCTCGAGAAAACAGTTCCCAAGTGGGCGGGAATAAAGGATATCTAATTGACCGCCTAATGGAATGTCGACATGTTTGCTTATCGCAGCGGTGGCGTGCAATGTATCTGGGTATAATTGCATGCACTACAGAGCATATAGCAGGACCGATTGTTCTAGTATTTTAATGCGAATACATTTTGAATAAAAGTACATGTTTAAAATGTTAATAAAAATCTGTTGCTTAAAAAACCTGGTTGTATCTTTATGTTGAGCGGCTATGGGTGAGCATGGCTGGCCTGAAGCTGTTGAAAATATATTATGATAAAGGAGGCTTGGTAGCTATGGCGGAGTTGACAACATGTTCCGTAAACTGCGAACCGATGGTGAGACTGTGTCACGGGGAGCGGTGAAGAGTTGGCTTTCAGGGGAAGAAGCCTACATGATACACAAGCTGACCAGAAAATAATTAAAATGGCGAATGACCATGGTATCTGACGTCGACAAACAATGTCAGGCAGATATTATGGATTTGAGCCAGTTCCGCAAAGACAACAATGGGCTTGCTACATTTTAGCTGTTATTGACGTTCTATCAAAATACACCTATGTTGAGGCTTTAAAGAACATGATGGGTCACAACATGGCAACGGCCTTTGAACGCTATTTAACAAAGGCTGAGCCACAGCTAAACTACAATCGCATGCCTGTAAGGAGTTTTTAAATAAGCTGCTAGAGTCTTCTAAACCAACACAGTGTGCATCACTTCCTAAAACACTCTGAAGCTAAAGCCTCTATTGTAGAACATTTTATACAAACTTTTAAAACACAGCTTTGGTGATTTTTCATGGCTAAAAACACCCATAGATATGTGGAGGTGTTACCCACTTTTATAAATGTGTACAACAACACGCAACATAGATGTATTAAAATCACCCCCACTGATGTAACGCCGCAGAATACCCTGGCTGTCTGGAAAAAACTGTATAGCGAAAGACATTTAAAAAATACGAAGCTTATGCTCCTTACAAAGGAGATCATGTGCGTATCTCAAAACACAAGGCCGTCTTTATAAAGGGCTATGAGCAGAACTACAGCAACGCAATCTTTATAGTAGATGGAGTGACTCAACGGGAGGGCATCTATATATACACACTAATTGATTATTCGGGCAAGGGTGTTCAAGGTTTTTTTTTACAGGGAAGAGATTCACAAAGTCATTAAAGACCAACAGCGAGTTTATAGAATTGAGAAAGTCATAAAGAGTAAAGGTTGTGGAGCCAGGAAACAGTATCTAGTCAAATTTCTAGGGTGGCCTGACAATCCACAGTTGGGTGCCTGCCATATCCCTAGAGGCCACAGGTGTGTAACAGGGCGGCATGGAGTCTGCACCTTTCTATATTATGCTCCATAGCAATGCTTCAGTCGAGACATTCCCAGGGAACAAAATATTCAAGTTAATCGTAAAGCTGTCCAAACCCGTAAATTTGCAAGGGCAATGGACATTGGCGCTCACTGAAGTTCAGTACGTCCGATCGTGGGACACTTTAGCCTAGGGGGAAGCCACATTTATCTTAAAACAAATAAACCCTCCGATGCACTGGCCGGGGCGGGTTCCCCCAGGGGCATTACCCAAATATACAGGAACTTGTCAGAGTCATCAACAAAGCAGTATCAATCATATCTGAGTACAGTGATACGATGCTACACTTAAACCCGCACCAGCGAAACTTTTTTTACAGGGTCCGGATGCATCCGCTAGGTTTTCAACAGCGGGAAGACTGTGCAACATATTGGGAAGCGTGAAGCACATTGAAAGTAAAGAACGTGGGGCAATACCTGCACCAACATTAACGGGAGTTTTATAGCTTACTGCTTTACACAATATTGTGGAGTGTCAAAGGGTGGGGGATAGCTGTGCCCCACTGCTTACAACTGTGGAGATTAAAGGCAACAATAACGATATTGTGAACATTCAATACAAAAAGCCTGATCACGTCCCTGTGTGTAAAAACCATTTCGACACCATCAATATACAGGTAAGAGATGACCAAGGGGAGTTTGTATCATTTAAATATGGAAAAATCTAGCTGCGGTTGCACTTCAGACAGCTCCGGCTGAAAGACTAATAAAACAACATGGTGGTGAAGAACTATGGATACCCCGTGCCTATATGGAATATTGCATGAACCAGGCCGGTTACGGCGATCAACCGTATTTTAGTGGAACCGCTGTAATGTTTGGTGCGGGGCTCAGCGGTATCTTTAGAAGTCTTTTCAGACGCGCAATGCACATCATATGTGGCAGCTTTAAATTGGCCAAACCGCACGTGAAAACTGCAGCCACCAACATTGCAAAAGACGTCATAGGAAGCGTGACAACGGCGGTTGCTGAGCATCTCGCCAAACAGAAAAAGGAGGGCCAGGATGGATCTGGAATCATTCATAAACCATGCAGGAGCATTGAGTAAGAGGTCAGCATACCTGCAGCGTGGCCCCCGAAACCCATCCAAAAAAGCCGAACAAAAGCCTGACACGGATAGCTGAGTAAGAAGAAGAAGCATGTTATCACTAGAAGACACAAGGGTGGGGATATCTTTTAAAGAACAATTACCTTCTTACACCGAGCCTCTGGAGAATGTGTGAAATCGGTGCTCGATCTCTTCACCGTACCCCCGTCCCCAACAAGCATCGATTACAGTTTCTACATGGTGGACTCGCCTCTGGTGGCTCTAGCACTGCTAGCCCCCATACAGTTCTTTGTACCGCGGTTGACTAACATGTATTTGGATTTGAATGACATGCTCCTGCATCTAACATGCAAAATAACAAAGGCGGATGGGATAGGCATCGTGTATTTCAAGTGTGAGTGGGAATGATTGCCTACCCGATAGCCAGCATGTTGAACCAGTTGGACGTGACATTGGGTGATCGAATGATAACGCAGAGCGATAATATGTACAGGGAGCCTACTAAATTATGGCCACGATGTCCTGGATAAGCAGCTCTTGGCGCGTCACTTTTATCGTGACAATGCGGGGCATTTCGACAACACCGCTCTGGACGGTGATAACAAGGGGTTTGCGAAGAGCGCCCTTCACGCCAGAACCAGAAGAGTATTCCATTTACTTGGCCGTCTACATACTGACCTTTTCTTCCAGGATAAACTATTGATCAACGGCGTTGACCATAAAGTGAAATTATCCAGAAAAACAGATGCTTTTTGTCTTATGAGCAGAGACGCTGAACAATACAAACTAGTCCTAATATCGGCTAGTTTATTTGTCAAATGTGTAAGCGTCTTGCCGACCATTAGACTGGCGCATGCAGAGGTGCTGCAGATATCTAACATGAAGTATCCTGTGGAGAGAGTCGCCCTTAAAGTCTTAAGCATTCCTACCGGTAGCCGGGGCACCAGTCAAGACAACCTGTTCCTGGGCCAGCTTTCAAAAATAATCATCATGGGTATTGTTGAAACAGTATTGATGACCGGCACATATGATCGAAATCCCTTTGATGTCAAACACTGTAACATTAACTATGCAGCGGTGCATAGGGACGGTGTCATTAACCCTGCCAAAGCATACGCTGCTAACTTTGGAATTCCGAACATAATCAGGGAACACGTGGGCCTGGTGGCTGTCACAGGGAAGCACATGCATGATACACCGGTTTCAAACACACACAACGAGTATGCGCTTGGCTATACCCTACTGGCCTTCGATCTAAGACCCGACAAGGCATCAGCGGGTCATTTCAACCTCATGAGAAGCAGAAACCTACGTGCTAAAATAAAGTTTGAAAGAAACCTAACCGCCACGCACTTGCTGCTTAGTCTGGAGCATTTTCAATAGCGTTCTCGAGATCAACGCACAATGAAACATACTTTTTTATATTTAACGGATACTCTACAGATAAAAGGATTTTTGGTTAAGCATAGACACGCTCGGAAAACATTTCACAGTGTGTATGCCAGCGATACATGTCCCAATCGCCTACCTAGGAATCATCTGGTTAGCCTGGTGGTGAACACAGATCCGCAGACCCATGGTGGAACACATTGGAGAGCTTTGTAGTTGGAGGTGGACGTGCTAATGGTGTTTAATAGTTTGGCACACTTCCCGCAGCACCCATATACGGCAGAGTTTCAATGGACTATGTGAAAAGCCATGCAAAGTATTTACATTATATCAGTGTGCCAGTTCAAGACTCTAAAGCCATGACCTGTGGTCAGCACTGTATATATTTTATCAGTCAAATGTCTGAATGGAGATTGCTGTCTTCTGTTTTGAAAATACATTCGCGCAATCACAATCAAAACAATCAAATGGCGGCCAGATTCGTTAACAGGTGCATAGTGTGCATAGATGTCGCAAAATGTGTCAAAAATGTAAATGCGGGTCGTCTATCCAGTGATAGATGTATCAATAAAATAACTTTTTTTTTTAAATTCATCATGAGTTGTGCATTATTATACATAATAAATAAAACAACGTAATAAAGAACCAGTCGGTTTAATGAATTGAAAACATTTATTAATTAAAAAAAAGACATTTAATAAAGAAATAAAAAATGTGATACCACAATACAGCAAATAGGAAACTTATACATTCAACAATGGGGGGCTCTCTGCATTATTCGGACAACCATATAGGTCTGCTGCGTTTTTGACATGGCCTAGACGTTTCAGAGTCATGCATGGCGGGGGTGGGTAAAGATTCCTTAAACCAGCTGATATTCCATTCCTTTTTGGGGCTGGGGGGCTGGGGAATGTTTATATGGGTGACTAAAGGGCTGTCTTGTAGGCGAGGAGTTGCGGAAGCACCAGTTTTAGCCGCTCCAGACTGAGTCGTTATGCGACATTACCCACGACCGGTTCCATAAACTCTTTCCAGCCGATGTGGGAATTTATTATAGAAGCAGGGTGGCGATTTGTAACATCCCATACTAGATTGTGCAAGTTCGAGCCACTAAAAACCCTGCCTCCGTAGATAAACTCTCCTCTATCAGTCCATGGGGCCACATTCTTTGCAAGTTTCAGTTTATGTAACAAATGTTCCACGCTAGGTTTATAGCATTGGCTAAGAGTCTTCACCACATCAGCCACAACTGGATCTGCCTCTGGTGGAGCCTTCCCACCACTAGATTCTTCGATAGGCATGTATAAAGCTAGAGATAGAGCCCTAGAATGTACAGATCACTGTGCTGATCCTGGAGAATTGTTACAGTTGATCCTGTAGCCGGTGAGGGGTTCTTGGGGAGACTGTTCTCATAGGTCTCAATGGGTTTACATTGGGTTTGTTTAAAAGCCTGGGTCTTGAAGCCTCAAGGGTATCAGGTAATATTGTCCCCGTATATAATGTTGCTGTACATATAGTAGCCGGGAAACGGCATAGGCAGCATTATTTATGGGGACAATATATGGGGTAAATGGGAGCGGGGGTGTGTCACGATGAGCAGACCAGATCGTCCCAGCCCAGCAGCAGTAGGAACATTGGGGCATATTAAGGGACCTGACTGGGTCAAGCCTCAAAGGAGGGCCACCTGGACCTAGTCCTGGAGCCTCTGGCACCAGGCTCATGGAGCTAACCTCAAGGAAAAGACAGGAATAGTCGGTCTGCTACTGAGTGATTCACTTCTGTGCTAATGGCAGTTAAGGGCATGGCTCTAAGCCATTAGCTTGTGCATTAGTCTGCCACCATGGGTGTGGCAGAGACCTTCTGGAATTAATTGCACAATGGGAGTGGCAGGACGTGGTTGGCTATATAAGCCCAACCCAAGCCCTAAGGAATGCTTTGCGTTATTCTGCAGTTAGCAGCTTAACGCACTCCAAGGAACTCCTGCCAGCAATCTTCTACAAACCTGCAAAGAAAAGCCGCAGACCATCGTGACTCACATACTCACCTGCTCTGACTTACCTGTGCCTCCAGCAACGACCCGGTTGTTCGTCGAGGACTCCAGCTTTCATTAAGGACTCCAGCTTTCATCAGTCGCCGGCACCTGCAGAAGCAAGAGAAGGAAAACAAGGTTAACCGCTGAGCTCATTCATCGCGCCATGTCACTGCCGCGCATTACTCACCGCTTCCGTCACCATCGACCGGATTCATTCATCACACCTGGAAAAGAGAAAGAAAGAACAGGTTAGATCACACAAACCGCACCTGAGCTCGCTCTGGCCCCCTAGACACAAGGCAGGCCACCCTGACCCACTGGTTCAGTCGCTCACAAGCGTTTCACCAAAACCAACGCACACTGAAGAGGGCTTAGTGCTACAACAACGACACGAGTCACAACAGTGAAAAGAGCATGCCCTGAGGCACGCAGCAAAGGACAACACAGATAACTGGACATGGACAACATACAATACAATGGATTACATGGACAATAACAAGCAGAGCAACACAAGCAACACAAGTTGCGACCACAGCAGTACTGGGTTGCCACTTGACTTCAATGGTCAGTGAAGTATCAGGATCCTACAGGACATTGCACCCCTGCTGAGACTAAGCAGGAAGGAGAGCCCACCAACCAAATATACAAGGTGAGAGCGCCCCAGAGTGGGGAACACCTGTGGAAGGAGCAGGGTGGGGGTCACAGGTGGCAGGCACAGTCTCACTCACCACCTTTTCTCCGGTCGTAGGAGCTCACCCAAGGCCATTCCAGGGAACAAAAGAAATGCAGCGCCTCTAACCAGGGAAGCAGACACTCCACACATTAGCGCCCGAGGTCGCCGCAGAGACAAGGTGAGCGTAACAGGGTGTCCACTGCTCCCTTTAAAAAAAAAAAAAAGAAATATCCTGGGGTGTCCCCCGCATGTTCCTTATGATAATGTCTCTGCAAAGAAACAGCGCCATTCTTGCATTCCAACATTTTTGCGGGGACATTATCACACGGAACCGCCTCAAGTGTACTATTAAATCACTACTCTATTCACAAACAAACTAGTGACATGACTTGTCATTTATTGCGTCACCAATTTTAAGCTAAACCTAGCAACCACTCTACCAGTGATCCAGCGCCCAGGTGACCCAGGCTCTTAAACAAACCCATGTATAAAGTTAGTTTGTTTTTCTCTGCATCGCTGTGTCGGGCGTGGTTTAAGTATTTATGCAGAATATTCATATATATCATGCACCGCTAAATCAGGTTTAAGACATTCTTTGTTTGTGAGTCGAGGCCCATGGTAACAACCTTTCATATATCCCAATCTGTCATGGTGTGGGAGCCGTCAGGCTTTCTAACTGACGCTTGTCCACCAAATACATTTTATGGGTGTGCTCCATCACTGACCACAAGGAAGCTGGTGATTATTGGTAGGGCTATGCCTATCGAAGACCCTATGAATCTGCAAGCCTGCCAGACCGCTTTTCTTTTAGCCCTTAGCGATATTCGCTTATTGACCAGCTTCTTGATTACCTTATTTTTCTTTTTCAACACACTTATTTGACGGTGTGTTAGGGGCACGTGCCCCTTTAAAGTGTTCTGAGCAATCTCTGAAATAGCGGCCACCAGATCATCAGAGGCTGCGGCTAGAATGGCCTTAAATTGTTGAGGGGTGGCGTATACAAGCATTTTGAGCAGGTCGATGTTTCTTTGTATGCGTGTCAACATGGTGAAAGCATAACCGGTTACTGACGCTGTAATGTGATTAATGTTGTTTTTTAGATGTCTTTTTAGTAATATACACAGCAGCGAACCCCGGCCAGAATATATCGGTGCACAATCGATAATCCTCTAGAATGGTTGTTTTTAAATCAACCAGGAGATATCCGTAGGGCTTACTGGTCGCGTCTTCACAAGACTCCATAAAAAGGGCATTTTGGACGGATGCATATGGCAGGCTATCACAGCTAGATGTTTATCCTCGGGGATTTTAAATAATACTGTGTAACTAGCATTTAGTATTATAGATCTGTTACTCGTGCCCTTGTTGAACAAGTTATGCACAATGTAACAAATGCGGTGGTGGGAGTATTGAGTAAAGGCTCTTTCTAGCTCAGCGTTCTGGTCCCCCTCTGTCACCAAATAATCCATGATGATCATATTCACCACGCTAGGTGGAAGTAAACAATCGTCATTAAGACTGTCGGGCGTACCTCTACAAACCACAGTTGTTTAAGCTGCTGTTGCAAGGTTGTATAGA
The DNA here is from genome assembly GCF_040938575.1 of Ambystoma mexicanum. Taxonomy (NCBI): domain Eukaryota; kingdom Metazoa; phylum Chordata; class Amphibia; order Caudata; family Ambystomatidae; genus Ambystoma; species Ambystoma mexicanum. The sequence goes on from NC_090926.1 coordinate 19,870,500, forward strand.
GGTTGTCAGCACCTGTAAAACCAGATAATATTATCGCGGTGTGGGTGTTTTTTAAATGTTTTCTGACAACAAAACTCTAGCCGCAGTTGGAAAGCCTTGCCAGCTGTGAGAAACCTGAAGATGTCTCCCTGACTAGTCCCCGGTCATCTAGGTGGCCAGCACACGGTCATCGCTATTGGATCCAGTTCCTGTGGGTGGACCAGTGGGGGAGGATCATCTGGATGGGGATCCTCGGGGAGTGGAAGCAGGACACCAACTGGTAAGATGTGATATCCCCCTTCCTATAACACTTTTTCCCTAGCCTACCACTTAGGATACTGCGACACTCTACCCACCCGCCCCCCTTTCCGACACAAACACTTTCTCACACCACGAAAGACAAAAGGCTAACACTAGAGTCGTTTACCTGACATGTCCCAACAAAAGGGTCAGGCAGAGTCAGGCAACTGACCAGAACCCCACACACCTGACGGCCCTTTCCCTTCCCCACAGGGATAAAAGGTGGAGCACAAGAGCACAATACGAGCAAGGTAGACCGCACAACGAGACAGCTATCCAAGCACAGCAGTTCAAGAGGAGGAGAAGGGCAGCGAGAACTGAAAGGGTGGCAAGGAGAGATGCGACCTTGGCCTTTCCGACCCAGACCTGTGAAGCCTCCATGGAAGGAATCGTAAGGTCGCAAACAATAGCCAGCGTGTGTTGCAGCAGATGTCAACAGTACACGGAGCACGCCTACATTGATAATCAGAACAGGGAGAGACGCTTGCTACCCTGGTACCGGCCTTGTCTCCAGAGACAAAAAAAGCCAAGCGGTTCATCAGAGCCAGTGAGTCGAGGGGAGAACCGATAAGAAACCGAACCGTGTGGAACTAAAGTAGCAAATGGCAAATTAAGGAACGTTCAAAGAACTGTTAACATTAACGGAAAACCAGCTGCAGAGGGGTCCGGCACCAGGGGGGTGCTCATTCGAGAGACCCTGGTTGATCCCACGTTGAAACTACCAATACCAGAAGCCCCTAGGAGAGCTGCAAGGAAAAGGTCAAAGTGGTCATACAGGTGTCTAGCAAAACCTCCTGTACAGTTGAAAGTCTTTGACCTGCATGAAAGCTAAGGGAGATGAATCCTGCATAGTGGGAAAAGAGAAAGAACTGTGTGATTGGCAAGAGTGAACCCGACAGAGGGATGCCGATGGAAAGGGGTAAAGTCTGAAGTCCCAGTGAACAGTGTGTTGACAGGAGTGAAGCCGACAGAGGGATGTCCACAGTGAACTGTTTAAAAGACATTAAGGCTTGTGAATGCCACAGGTGAAATTGTTTTGAGTAAAAGCCGTAGTGAACCCGACAGAAGGAGGCTGATATTCGAGACGGGTCTGAGCCTGGAAGAGAGGGACCCAGGGTGAAAAGTCATCACCCAACGTACATTTGCAAAGGAACCTTTTTTTGTTATGTTGAACAAATCAGGTCCTCGGAGGCAAGAGACTTTTTGTAGAAAAGAGACTTAACCACTGAAGGTCCTGATAGCTGAAAACAGAACTGTCGTCTGGTGCATGGAAAGCTCAAGAGTGTGCTGTGCTCAGGAGTCCCGCCTTGTCCCATGCTCAAAACGTGGAGAAGGGCGACCCCCAGCTACCACATCCTGACTTATCATTTGTCAACACTTCTTTCTTTCTTGTGAATCTTTTCCCACACTCTTTTTGTATTTAGTTGTAAGGGTTGGCAATAGTTTTTGATGCCACTAGGACTGCTTTATTGTTATTTGATGGTCGTAGCTTGCTCCAATCTTAGATTTAGGTTTAGATTAGGCATTTTTCCAACCTGCACATACAGTTTAATAAACACCATTGACATGTGATCACTTGTGTCTGTCTTTACTGTTGCCACCACACAGCACACACACACAAATAGATATAGCCTGGTATCCATAATGACAAATACTTGAGTACTAACAAACCATGTAAAAATATCCACGTGTGAGCGCCTCGGGTGAGGTTAAATCACAGGGATTGATTAGCCTTTCAACCTTGTAGCGGTTGGTAAAACAAACATCGCTGTATCAGGGCGTGTATATTTGGTGCTTAAGCACCACATGAAAACCTACAAATTAAATGCATGGTCTTCTTTAGCGTACCTAGAAGCGGCGAATAGAAACATGATAGAATACATCCCATAAAACTGTATAAAAACCATGCAATGTATATCACACACAACATATCTATAGAAGTTATAATGAATCATCCAACATATAGTGCCCCCATCCGATCACCCCTGCTGTTTCTCAGACACCCCAAAACAACTGTTCTCGAGGCCCGTTGATAAATCAAAATAACATCTCCGTTTGTCGGGCCGCCAGACATTCCATGGCCCTTGATGAAACAAAAACAAAGAATAACTACGCTCGCTGGGACCCCCCCAGGCATTCCTCTGGCCATTTGATGAATCAGAAAAAAGTACAACCCACGCATTGGGGCCCCCAGGCAATCCAGCAGCCCTTATGATCAACAATAATGATGACCCATCCTCAGGCCTGCGAAACAATGCTTCATATTCTGTAGTGCCAGTTGTGGAGATCAGAACCACTATCTGTACCACCCCGTGATTGATATTTTGGTAGCAGCAGCCCCTCTGGTGTATAACCCCTGGCGATGATGAAGCAATGAGCGCCATCACCCCCTCTATAGCTTTTGCTTGCAGAAAGCAACGGGGTCCAAAACCGTGCTTTTTTCTTGAGACATTTCCATAACCCTTGTTACTGGGGCTCCTTAAACTAGCGCAAAAGCCATTCTCCATTGTTGGTGGCAAAATCAGGCCTTAGTGGCTTGAGGCCCCCTGAGTACCAGCCCCTTCCAAAAATCATTGCCACGAAGACCAAGCCTCAATGACTGTGTGAACCCATAAGACACATCCATGGGTATTCCTAGATCCATGGTGTCAGCATATGTTGGTTTGCGAGAGGCCGCATGCCACACACAGTGCAGGAACAGCACAGAGACCATGATGGTTTGTTGGGCCCCCAAACACCGTTCTCGGGCCCACAAAACATCCAGAAATGGTTGAATTATGTAAAGAAATTTCATAAAACCAATGGGCGTCGAATGCTGAGCTCCGCGGGCTGTTTTTTTGGGGCGGCCCGCTGTAACATCCAAATGGAAAACATTTCGATAAAAAAAAGAAAAATATAGAATCAGGATAGGTCGTCTTTTACACACCGAGCATGAGCACATTACAATATTCACCAACAATGTTACAACTGTATTGCAATGTCAGCATCAACATATTAAATTTGATGTAACAACCAAGTACAGGTCCTTAAGAAATTGAAATTTCAATACGGTTATATAAAAGAATCACGGCTACACCACTTCATCAAAGGTGTGATCTTTGGCAAAAAATCAAATCCGCTGCATCTTGGGGCGTGTCAAGATTGTATAAAACAGTGCAAAACCTAGAACAGTATTTTAAAAGTCCTGGCACATTTTTACTTCACAATTGTGTTTTAAAGCAGACCTTGCCGTTTTCACATGTAAAGATGCAGGGCAACACTCTATGCTTCCCTTGTAGACAGAGATTAGACACATTTTGTTTTACTTTGTGCCACTCTGCATGCAGAATGAAATCACATGTAGTGCCTACTTGGAAGTACAAAACAAATCTGCCACAATCTAAAACATGCACTGGCACAATCTATCAATACATCGCACATCAACATATCAAGTAAGATGTAGCACTCTGACACTCGCCACCCTTACAAATCTGTCAAGCCGATAAATCTCTGGCAATAGCGTTTGCGCAACATGTGTGATCTTTGGCGAAAAACTCAAATACTCAAATACCCATTTGTTAAACATGGATTTGCAGGCAGAATGGTGCACAAATCCCATTTTTTTCGGCGCAAATAATCCGTGAATCAGGGCCTTGAACTTTTATGCCGGAGGACTGGCCAAGTGTAATACTCTTATGAAAGTATTTTAGTATGTTTTAGTGGTTATGGTAAAGGATTGGAAATGAAATGTATCAATCAAATTCTACGCTATGTATCCTTTACATGGAGAAATGAATTGTTAAGAAGTTATTTTAGGAAAATTGTAAAATGTTGGATAATATGGATGTATGAATATGTAAATATGTAAATTTGTAAGTTTCTCTCTTATATAATTTTGTAAAGGTTACTGTTTAACCATATACAAATAAAAAAATATATAAAAACATGTTTATATTTGTATATACATTTTTATATTAAAAAGATATCAAAATTGCTTGATATCATTTTACGCTTCGTATAAAGTCCTGCGAAGAGGGCGCTAGAGAGCCGTCCAAGATGGCGGCCTCCCTGTGAGCTCCACGGAGCTCCCTCAGAAATCCTGACGAATCGAGGCATCTGCGCTGGGCATTGTGTATGCAGCCACCCCCAGTTTGTAGCCAAAGCGATTCTGAACAAAACGAAGTACTTCTTTCGTCGTAATTCGGATGCTGGGTCCAGATTCCTCAGCGACGAGAAACCCTCCCCCTCCCCGGTCCGAGTGGAGCGCCGGCGCGGGCTAGACGCGAGGCAGTCGGAGACAGAGCGGGCCCGGAGGGGGACGGCCTGAGCGGCCGAAAGTGGTGGGACATCCGGCAGAATCCCAGAGGAGCCGTCCTGAACGAACCCCGAAGATCAGGTACGCGCGCCCCCGTGCGCCCCCGTCCATACTCCCCGGGGTGAATCTCAGCCTGTGTGAAGGCACGGGGCGCGGGAAACCGCAAGCCGGGGTCCGCGTGAACCCCCAACGTACGGGCCACCCAGCCGAGAACCAGCAGTAGATAGCGCTTGGACCCGGCGTCACTCCCGCTTCCACTATACCCTATCACAAAGGGAAACATCAGGAGAGAAACCCCAACCGGGACCCCGGACCCCCGCTACACAAGCGCCAATGGCGGCCTCAAAGAAAATGGACAGAGCTCAAAAGAAGCTAAACTTTGAGGGCAGCTCCGTGACCAAACCAACCACCTCAAATGGCAGAGCGCCATCTCCCATCCAAGACGAGGAGGAGGCCCACGGGTTCGACATCAGGGAAATTCTCCTAGAACTGAAAGCCGGAATTGGCGGTCTTGGGAGCAAACTCGACACCCTCTCCTCTAAGGTTGATCTGCTCCAGCACCGGTTAGACAAACACGCCGATAGACTTGACACGGTCGAGCAGAGGGTGTCGGACCTCGACGACGGAGCAGCGGCCCTGACTTCCAGAGTGGCCTCCCTGGAAGTGCAAATGAAAGCGGTAAACGCAAAGAATGAAGACTTGGAGGGCCGCTCTCGACGCAACAACATCAGGATAGTTGGAGCTAGGGAACAACAACTCAACATAAAGATGGAGGACTACATTGAGAAGTTATGCGTGGACCTTTTCGGCACAGACATCCTGTCCAAACTGTTTGTTGTGGAGAGAGCCCACCGAATTCCCAACACCAGACCGATCCCGGGGGCTAATCCTCGCCCAATCATAGCGAGAGTACTCAACTACAAAGACCGGGACGCCATCCTACGGGCGGCCAGGGAGAAAGGCGATCTTCAGTACGACGGTGATAAAATCCAATTTTTCCCGGATTTCTCCCAGGCGGTCCAAGCACAAAGAAGATCGTACACGGCAGTAAAGCGCAGGCTTCAAGAGAACCAGATACAATACGCCATGCTCTACCCTGCCAAACTCCGAATCCAACATGAGGGGACGACCCGGTTTTTCAACTCTCCGGAAGAGACGAGCGATTATCTGGACCGCTCGGGCTGCAGATCCGCCTCCTCCAACGGAAGGCCTCAAAGGGGAGAGAGACCGAGAAGAAATCCACCATAAAATTTGCCTACAAGGTACCTAATGGGAGGGCGAGTGTCTGCATGGCTGACAAGGAGAGACCACCGCAGACCACTATTGTATCCGGGGAAGGGAGCTAGCCCTCTCTTGGAGGGCCACTTGCGCCCCGAGCACAGCAATGCAAGTTGTTTCGTTACTATGGGACTGTTTACCACGGGCCTGTTGGGGGTTGCCCGTGCATGGGAGGGAAGTTAATTCAGTAATACCGCCTCAACCCACATACCCCCGATCCACAACAGCCACGCGAGGAACTATGTACCTACCAATCGCCAAGTCTTCCTGGCTCCTTCTCCGAAAGCGACTCCAGCTAACTCCGCGGGCCCCGGCCCGACAGGATTACACTGATCCGTTCAGATGGCAGCGATAACGTTGAGAATCGCCACCTGGAATATACGCGGCGGCAACCAGCCTACGAAAATGAGGAGAATCCTTCAATATCTGCGGAGACACAAAATCAACATAGCGATACTCCAGGAGACTCACCTACTACCCTCGTCGGAACAGCGCTGGGCCAGATCATGGGGATGCCACCGGTACTTCTCGTCCTACTCATCGTTCGCCAGAGGCGTGGCGATCCTGATCGATAAGAGGACCAATTTCAGCCTCATCGAATCAAAGAAGGACACCGAAGGAAGGGCCCTACTGGTGAAAGGAATAATCGCTGGAAGGGAAGTGGTGGTGGTCAACTCTTACGCTCCAAACACAGATGGACACGATAACTTTAACTGGATAATGTCCCATCTAGCCACGACCGACGCGTCGACTGTGGTGTGGGGGGGCGACCTCAACACCGCACTCGACCCCAGGCTCGACAGGTCCCACAACACTTCAGGAAACCCGTCCAAAGCAAGTACTCAGGTTCGAGAGATTTGTCAGGCCTTCAATCTTTCCGACATGTGGAGAAGACACAACCGAGACAAGAGAGACTATACCTTCCGATCTGCTGTGCACAACACCAGTTCTAGAATCGATTATATCCTGGCGTCCTCCCACAGCCCTTTCAGGTGGGACGCGTGTCAGATCCTACCAAGGTCCTATTCCGACCATTCGATGGTGGTATTGGAGGCCACCCTAGCGGGCACAGCAGTGCCAGGCCTCAACTGGAGGTTTAAACCCGGTTCACTCACAGACGCAGTGTTTGCAGCAGAACTGCGGCAAGAAATACTCTCCTTCATAGACACCAACCAAAACTCGGTTGACTCCGCAGGCACCATTTGGGAAACATTCAAGTGCTTTGTCAGAGGAATCTGCCTGACCAAAGAAAACGGGACACTAAAAATGATCCGAAGGGAACTGTCCAACATAGAGGACCGTTTAAAGGAATTGGAACAGAATCTCCTCAACACCCCCGATCCATGCACGCAAGCCAAACTCAAGCAGGAACTCTTGAAATTTAAGGAGACAGCGGACCGCGAACTGAAGTTCATGGGTCGTAGACAGCAGATCAGGCAGTACGGTGAGGGGCAAAAACCTGGTGCACTACTGGCCCGACTACTATCGATAGACAGAGTCCCACCTCATATTGAATGTGTCACAGATGCGCAGGGACAGATAGTCTACACGGAGGAGGGGATCTCCAACACCTTCCGGGAATTCTATCAAGACCTGTACAGCTCAAAAGGAACATCAGACCCCGAAGCGATACAAGAATACCTGAATGACACAGAACTGTATTGGGTAAGCCAAGACTTGCGCGAACCCCTGAATGCGCCCATCTCACTGGAAGAAATCCGGATGGCAATCAAATCCCTACCTAATATCAAAGCACCCGGCCCCGATGGGCTCAACGGCGAGTTCTACAAGGCGCACATGGACATAGTGGCCCCCCTCCTTTTGCAGGTCTACGAAGAGGCAGTGGGTCGAGGAGCACTTCCCCCCACGATGCGTGAAGCCAACGTGATGATGCTGCATAAACCCGGAAAACCTACAGAGAGCTGCGCCTCGTATAGACCGATCTCTCTGATCAACCTGGACAACAAAATCCTGGCCAAAATCCTGGCGGCCAGACTGCTCCCTCTGATGCCAGCACTAGTGCTGGGTGACCAGGCCGGGTTCATCCCGGGGCGTAGCACAACGTTCGGCATAAGGAGGCTGTTTGGCGTCATCGAGGCACTAGACTCGACACAGCAGGCGATAGCAGTACTGCTGGACGCCGAGAAGGCGTTTGACTCTGTTGAGTGGCCTTTCATGTTCGCGACACTGAAGCAGATGGGTCTGGGCAACTTCTTCCTGAAACTAGTAGCTCTGCTTTACAATAAACCACGCTCGTACATCACACTCGGGAACACTAAATCATCGGGGATCACATTGGAACGCGGGACGAGACAGGGTTGCCCTCTTTCGGCCCTTATCTTCGCCCTGGTGATGGAACCCCTGGCCTCGAGGCTACGGGCCGAGCAGTTAGAGCGAGGGTTAAAACTGGGTCCTCACAGGCTAATCGTCTCCCTCTACGCGGACGATGTCATGCTGTTCATTAGCGACCCCCAAGTCAACCTCAACCCCGTAATGCGAGAGGTGATAAAATTCGGGTTAATGTCAGGGCTCAAAACCAACCACTCCAAATCGATAGTATTCCCCCTGACTCCGTGTACCTCAGAGTTCGCCGACGACCATGGGTTTCAATGGGAAAGCTCGAAAGTGCGTTACTTGGGGATCAAGATGTCACGTAACCATCACGAGATATTTAGAGATAATTACGGAACCGCACTGCAGCTATTACTTGAACGTATTCAGAGATGGAAATCACTCCCATTGACGCTGTGGGGCAGGACCTCGCTGACGAAAATGGTTATTCTCCCCAAACTCTTATATCTCTTCACAAATATCCCGCTACTTCTCCCCAAGTCCTTTCTGTCAAAGATCAAGAGCACGATCCTAGAGTTAATATGGGCGGGGAAACCGGCTCGGGTGGCTTACGACACACTCACTTTACCCATAGCGAAGGGAGGTCTGGCGCTCCCAGATATAGAGAAATATTACTGGGCGGCTCAGGCCCAATTCCTGAGCCACTGGTACTCAATCCACTATGTAAGACCACATGTGCAAGTGGAGAGAGCCCTGGCCTCCCCCGATTTACTATCCGCAGTCATAATCAGCCACATCCCCGTGCCGCATAAGACACTGAACACGGTCCTGTCTACATATGCGATATGGAAGAAGATCGCCAGTGCATGTGGAGTGGCTGTACGATTCTCCCCCATACTACCTATAAAATTTATCCCCGGTATCCCTCTCACGAACGAAAAGGTATTCCTGCTATGGGTAGACAAAATAGGAGTAAAAACGCTAGGAGACCTCTTCCCAGAGGGCTCCTTTCTGACCACCCAAATGGCCAAGGACAAGGGAGGGAACACATCCTTGGACATCTTTCTCTATTTTAGACTCCGTCACGCCCTGCAGGAGCTATTCCCCTCATTCCCTAAACAACCCCCCACGTGGGAGCTGCTGCACAACACAATATTAGCACAGGGAGAGGGCAGACTGGTGTCAACTCTGTACAAAACCCTGGTGAGTGACACGAGGAAGCTCCTACCTAAAGTGCAACACAGGTGGGAATCGGTTTTGCAGGAACCAATCAGTGAGGAAGACTGGGCCTACATTCTGCGACAAACTCAAAAAGTGGCGCTAAATTCTCGCTACAAACTGATTCATTTCAATTTCGTACACCAAACATATTACACACCCGCCCAAAAACACAGGCACCACCCAGAGGCGTCGGCCCAGTGTGAGAGATGCGTTTGTCCCAACGCCGACTTTTTTCATCTGGCATGGGTCTGCCCCGGTATCCAGCAATTCTGGTCCACCGTTATACAAACAACATCCGAGATTATAGGAGAGCAGATGACCCCCCTGCCGCTGGGCCCGCTTCTCGGCCTCACAAGACATCTGCAGCCATCGTCACGCAAGCTGGCGGCACTCCTCATGGTGCTAGCACGAAGGAGAATAGCCATGTCGTGGGGCAGGGGCCCACTCCCTAGGGTAGCTGACTGGGAAAAGGATATAACTTATTGCCAAGATATGGACACTGAATTTATTCGTACACTACCTTTACACGCACGCCCTCCTGATATCTGGGGACCATATATCACCTACCTGATGAACAAATCTGTAGCTTCGGACCCTGATAATCCAAACACCCAGAACTCAGGTCCGTAAGAGGGAGGAGCGGGAAGACAAGGAGAGAAAAAGTCCATGTGACTAAGGCAATGAGTAGGAACTCTCAAAGATACTGTGGAAACGGGGGATGGGGGGCGGTGGGGTGGGGGAATTGTTGTGGGATATTGCATTCAGAAGCTCCCTGTTGGAGCCATGCCGACCGGTTATTGTAAAATATAAATAAAGTTTGGGAAAAAAAATAAAGTCCTGCGAAATCCTAGATTCACGGTCCCTGTTTTCAGAGCTTACTTCGTTCTCAGCGCCCAATCGAGCAACATTGGCAAGTGCCTCTCCAATCTGTATATAGATTTTATATAAAATGTATATAAACTCTATATCAAAACTGATATGAAATTGAAAACACTTCTATCCAATTTACATTTGTAATAAAATTGATATCAAAAAGCTTTGATATTTTGATATCGAATTTATATTAAGTTTATATCCAAGCACACCAAAAGGGGGTGGGACTAAGATTTGAAGCAGGGGGCGTGTCCACCTGTCAAAATGTAACATTGTGCAAAAGAAGGCCCCTTCTACTTCTTTTATTTATTTGTATCTGGTTTAAAAAAAAGTTACAATAAATGAATCACGAAAACATCTAAAACACGATTTCAATACATCAATTCATCAAATTCATAGTCTTAATAAAACGGCCACCGTAACCCCTCGGATACACAGTTTTATTCATACATCTCATCCAATAATAATCACAATTTACTAAACTCGTATTATTCTGATCACACAATTTAATACATTTCTTTCTACACTTATTTAGTATCACACATTCTAATAACAAACGTCTTGAGGTTTCCATGGGGCCTTCATTACAAAACCTAAAGCCAGTCTCTTGCTCAGTAATAATATGTCTGCTAAATAAAATCTCTTTTGTTAAAAGTAGGTTCCAGCGTAATCTGAAGTGAATCGTTCTATAGTAATCAGTGCTCTAGATAGGATTTTGGAGTGAGAGTATTTTACTCCCAATTTTTAGAATTAGAGAGTAAATCCAATTTCAAGAGAGTAAAAATGATTTTCCTCCTTTGCAAGAGAGTAAAAAGTGCCTGACAATTATCCAATTTGTGTGTTAAATTAAACCTTTATTGGAAAACGTAAGTAACAAAACAGCTGTATTTCAACGTGGTTCTAAATAATGTACTGCATCAGTGGAAAACATTTTCCCCACACAAGAACCTTGTAGATGCACACTACCCAGCTTAATTGTCATGATACTTGGGCACAAACTCTGTTAAGAGTTACTACAGATGCCCGCTAGTTACATCTGGTGATTCATAAATCAAGTCCCTCTCTTTACCAGCATCACTTCTCTGCCTCTTGGGCCTACTGTTGCTTCCCGACACTACCTGCTTGACAGCCACCCCATGCATTTGCTCCATCTCTCCTTCCCTTTGCTACTTTGTTTCCTGTCTCTCACTTTCTGACACCATTAAGTGTTGCGATGCCACATTTTGCTGGCTGTTTCTCTGTCACTCTGCCTCTCCCATCTCTGCATTCTATTGTTGCTTTTTCCCCTCCTATATCTCGCTGTATCGGTTGGTATAACTCCTCCTCTCTTATGTCATTACTCTGGCTATATCTGTTTTTTCATTTTTTCGGTTGTGGTTGCTACTCCTTTTGATTATACTTCTTGCACTGTCACTTATGTTATTGGCCTGCCCTTCTCTAGTCTTGCTTTTCAATTTCCATTGCTCCCCACCTGCTGTTGATCTGTGTTTTATTTTACTGTCTCCAAATGTTTCTTTTGCTCTGCTTCTATCCCTAACTCCTATTGTGTGTTTGTCCTATTATTAACTCTGTTTCCCTTCTCACTTTCTTTGTCGCCTTATCGTGTAACTCATTGCTCTCTCTTCCTGTTGATTGACTTCATGTTTTGGATTGTCTAGTACGTTCTCTGTCCCTTCGCCGCACCTCCCCGCAACCCATTTGCTCTTCTGTTTTGCTTAGGTTCAGAGTTGCTCTTCCTCTCCTGTTTTTCTGTTTGTCTTTTAACATAGCACCAATAAATATCCAAAAAAGCTGAAAATTCCTTTTTTATTTAAAAATCTAGTGCAGCTTTACCATTGGGTGCTCCTTTTTAGATGTGTGCCAACCTTCTTTTGGCCATTAGGGTGGGAATTATAGAGTTAGAGGTTTGTCTGACCAGATACAGCACTTGCTTGAATGCAGATGCTTTACCAACACTGTTTGCCATTACAATTACAAGAGCCCATATGAGATGTGTGTTATGAGCCATTGCAGGTATAGCAGCCCTGAAGAGTTGTGTGTTCTGAGCCATCACAGGTCTAGCAGCCCTGATGAGTTGTGTGGTCTGAGCCATTACAAGTATAGCAGTCCTCATGGGATGTGCTTCTTCTGAGCCATTACAAGTATAGCAGCCCAAATGAGATGTCTGTCCTGAGCCATTACAAGTATAGTGGTCCTCATGGGATGTGTGTGTTCTATTTCTGAGCCATCACAGGTATAGCAGCCCTGATGAGGCGTGTGTTTGGAGCCATTAAACATATAGCAGTCCTCATGGGATGTGTTTCTTCTGAGTCATTACAAGTATATCAGTCCAAATGAGATGTGTCTGTTCTGAGCCATCCCATGTAGCCCTGATGAGGTGCGTTCTGAGCCAGTACATGCACAGCGGCCCTGAAGAGTTCTGTTTCGAGCAATCACAGGTATGGCAGCCCTGATGATTTGTGTATTCTGAGCCATTACAAGTAAAGCAGCCGTGAAGAGCTATGTGTTCTGAGCCATTACAGCAGCCCTGGTGAGGTTTGTGTATTCTGAGCCATTACAAGAATAGCAACCCTGAAGAGTTGTGTTCTGAGCAATCACAGGTATAGCAGTCTTGATGAGTTGTGTCTTATGGGGCATTAAAAGTAGAGCATCTCGGATGAAATGTGTATTCTGAACACTGAACATTTAGCAGTCAGTTTGATAAGTCGAAAGTTAAGTCAACTGTGTTACAATGGAATGTTACCTGCAACTTAAATGCATATCTCTGATGCAGACTCATTAACTCACCTATTACCAGGATTTGACGTAACATGTTACACAATAATCTCTGCAGCAGAGTTATTGACCCAATGAGCTGCCTTTCCCAACAGGCTGTTGACACTGAAAGGCACATAGGGTTAGGGCACTGGCAGTTCCATGTGAGGCTTGCCTAACATAAATGGCTTGTCAAAGGCTCTAAGCCAGTTTGGACTATCCTACATTAGTCAGACAATTCATAAGGAGGCTTTGAAATGTACTAGATTTTTGGCAGTGGGACGCAGTAATCGAAAATGGGAGAAGCAGAAGTTTTGAAAAGCTCAAAACCGAGTAGAAGGGATTGAAGTATATGACAGCAATGCCATCTTCTCGCACTGTCTGAGGTTTGTGGGAAGATCTCAGACACTGTTCGTACTCTGTACTTTAGCTTGCTGCAAAAAAATGCCAACACATGTTCGTGCTTTCTTAAAAGCAGCTCTGTGAATAAATTCAGGTACTGTTCCAAAGCATAGCAGTCCTGATAAGACATTTGGGCATGATGCAATCAGCCCTGCTGTGAATATTTGTAATTGTGCCCTGACATATGTACGGTATAGCAGCTCCATTGATAAATTAGGCTACTTTGCCTGAATATATAGCAGTCCTGTTGAGAGGTACAGGTACAATCTGTGCCACTGAAAATACATACAGCACTGCTTCTACCTGTATCCATTATACCTGCTTGCGGTGGGTGAGCGGAAAGGGAGTTAAAGTTCAGACCACATGCCTAGCTATGCAATTGGTGTGCTTCTGTGATGAAAAGAAAGTATGAAATGCCCATGCTGCTGCAAAAGCCAATGAAGTAGAAATGCAGCCCTTGTTTAAGACAATTTTAATTTTACACAATACTACCCATGTCCTAAAGCAAAGCGAAAAGCATGTCCATGATTCAAGATGCTTTAATAGCACAGTAACCTACAAAATGCAGGCAGTTGAACAAAGTGAACACAACACAAATTCCCTTTTACATTACTCAGAAAGTATTATCTTGATAGAATCATTAACAGAGGAGGGTGTTAAAAAAATTAAACAGACCACGACTCATCCCAGTTGCTTCTTTCAATGAGCTGTGTCTTTACTAAAGTAACCAGTGGATTTGCAAGTTGCTGCTAGCCAAGCTGGCACCAGTGAGCACCATGATTTATGGGGGTGCTGCCATAAATAGCCTGTGTAAGTAGTACACAAGGAAGAATTAAAAGGGCCGTATTGACACGATCACAATTTATGTGCTTAAAAAGGCCTCAAACACACCATTTCTGGAGGGCTGATAGAAATGATTTGGAATCTGAGACAACATAAACAATAGCACTCCACGCCTTTTATGTTCATATACCAGATCATTCAGAGAGGGGTAAGAATGGAATAATTCAGTGGTGCTCGCCCAGTCTTAATCGTAGAGAGCTTTCCTTACTTTCTCCGGATTAGCCAACAAGGTGTACGTATCCATCTGCAAATTCGTTAAAATACCAGAGCACCCCACTCAAAGCACTAGGAGAAAATCACTGTTGTTCCGTTGATCCTTCGTAAACAGCAATTGTGCACCCAAGTCCTCATATAAGGAATTTGTCATTGAGGTGATTAATTTCGAGAATGAGAGCGGCCGCCTGTGACGAATAAACTTCCGGGGCACCAGTGGTCCAGGGATGAATGTTTCTAAACCATCAATCAGCCCCACACCTCTAGTACACCAAAAGGGATCCAAACAGATTGGAAAGCAAGTAAATTATTAACCACCATGTCCGATTTTTGGTAACACGGACGGAACAACATGTTACTTCTGCAAGGTCATGGATCATTGGTTAGTTGCAAAACAGCAACAATACAATTATTACCCAATGATAAAAGGGACTGTCCAGTAAAGGTTGTATTAAAATATCTACTTTATTATTATTACAACAGACAGTTCTATCAAACTACAAAATACAACCCACCCTGTAAAGGAACACAGAGGACAGACAGTTTCATGAAGGAAAGGGATGCACTCTGGCTACTGACAGTCGGGTTGTCGGTAAAGCAATTAGTCTTAACTGTTCAAGGTTATTTGGTTTCAGCACCAAGGGAACAAGGGGTCGTAAGTGTCACTAGGGGCCCTTGGAGAAGGACCAGGGGGACTGAACCACAATGTACCTGGTGCTTGAGATGTTCATGATGCTCGACAGCGTTGAGTCGGTTCCAGGATGCTTTCCAGCTTCTGCAACAGAGTTCAAGACGGGAGACAGCTCTGGGTATCAGGCGACAGGCAGCTCGGCAAGCGAGTCTGGACGGACGACTGCAGGCTGGCCTACACAGCAGCTCAGGGTCAAGAATCGTCGTCTCTCTGCTGGTTGGTGGATCTGGAATGGTGGTCAAGGCATCTCGGATGGCTTGAGTGACTGCAGCGTGACAATAGCCAGTGGTGCAGCCGGTCACAGTTCGTGGGCTCAACTGCCTCAAAAATGTCCTTAAAAGATGGACGCTGGTTGATGCTTGTTGTGGCATTCTTCTAAGCTTCTTCACAGGGCTTGTGACGTCCTTTAAGGCGGACGGCCCAAAGCTGAGGCGAGTGTTTGCAGGCAATGGCCTTGTCCTTTGTTTCAGCGACTCCCTGGCACTTCCCACCTAGGAAGCCTGCTGGCAGAACCTAGCAGGGCACGCTGTGTGCTGGTGTGTCCCAGTTCTGGATCTGCTGGACGGGTCCTCTGAGTCCGGTATCTTCCTCTGTTCCCTGGGAGATGTTTAGAGGAGGGATCTTGCTTCCCACTTGGAAATCCTGGCCTTCCTTCACTGGCGGAAGCTGTAAGGTAGACTGTGCCTTCAGCCCGGGTCCAATGCTGAGTTCTTCTTTCCTGCTTTTGATGAAGCCATCAGATGATCTGCTAAGTGAGGGGCTCAGCCCTCTTTTAAACCCAAATGGGCCCCAGTGATTGGTGTATGCTAAGCCTACCTTAAGGAACCAATCCGGGGTCCCCACCAACAATCTTCTGTTATGTGTGAGGTCAGGACCAGAGTGCTTTGTAACAGGAAAGGTAAGCAGTGACAACATGTACTCCTACGTCCCCCCCTTCTTCCTCTCTGTTGTAGATCAAAGTGTCTCTCTGGTTAACTGAGCCCTCTGTGGCTCTTGATCAAAGCGCAGCTCCCCCTTGAAGTTTGTGGTGAGAACAGACTTCGGTCTCCCTCAAATCACATACTTCGTCCCTCTGAAAGGGAGTTTGCCTACTGTAAACAGTTGTCCCAGACATGACTTTCAATGTCCTTCATACAGAGGGTTAGAAGCTAGCTTCAAGGTGACACATTTCATATCATAGAGGTGTTAGTTTTCCTGCCTATTGTTAAGTTCTGTGACCAGGCCTATTTGCATGCCTGCTTCAATTAACTCTCATCAGTATGCACCACCACCGCACAGAACTTAGACAATGGAACAGGGTGGATCCGTGGAGCCTTTGATATTTAATTAGGCAGGCCATGGGAGGAGGAAGGTGTTGCCCTTCTCCTCTGGATGTTTTCGTGCACCCCTGGCTGTCACTTGTCAAATAAATGTGACAGAGAGGACTGCGCCTGTAGGCTGCGTCCCCCAGAGTACACTGGACTATGTGTTTGTTGTGCGGCGAATATTAGAAAATGTGTGCAGATTAGCCCCACACATTTTCAGAGGTTGATCTCCCATCATTCCATTTCATAAAAAATAAAAAAGCCCAGGTTAGCGTACACTCCCCGTGTGGATGGTCAAATCCCTCACACCGCCATTGCACCCTTGCCCCCAATGAGGTGCTCCCCAATTCAAATCGAATCACTGCCAATGGTATTGCATTGGAGACTTTCAGAGTTTTACGCCATAGTTTGCCTTGATGTTATCTAATACCTTAAAAATTGACCCGTCAACCAATTCCAAACCATTTATCAGTTTAGGCATGATCTTTCGTTCAAAGAAATTTAACACAGGTCTAATCGAAAAGCGGCCATATTTCCTATCAATTTTTAGGGCTCGGTCAGTGCTTTAAGTGGGGTAAGAAATTGAGGGGGGGCCCTCGTTTGGGGGCGTGGCTTCCATCGTGGGAGTGGCCTAAAAGTGCACAAATCATAGTAAGGTGCGCAAACAAATATATAAATGTATTTGAGCATTTATATCTTTGTTTGCGTACTACTATGGTTTGTGACTTTTCAAGCCTTCTTTTATATACATAGCAATGTTACATATTTCTATGTTTATAAAAGGTGGCTTGTAAGTGCACAAAGCATAGTAAATTACGCACACTTGTGTGCTTACCTTACTATGGTCTGTGTACTTTTCAAGCTGCCTTTTATAAACATAGACATTTGTAACATATGTCTATGTTTATAAAAGACTGCTTGAAAAGTAGGCATCTTTTATAAAGCGTTTGAGGACGGAAAAAACCCAGGGTGGCTTTGTCCGTCGACAAAGCTTTATAAAAGATGCCTTGAATTGTGTACGATTCAAGCAGTCTGTTATAAACATAGACATATTTCTACGTTTATAAAAGATGGCTTAAACGTACACAGTTGAAGGCATCTTTTATAAAGCCTTGCCAAAGGAGAAAGGCGCCTCGAGCTCAGTGATCTCTGCTCTGAGCAGAGATCACAGACCCTGAGGCGTCTTTCACCCTCTGCGAACCCGCGGGCTCCGTGATCTAATCTGCATATTTGATCATGGAGCCCGCGGGTTCGCTGAGGGTCAGTGACCTGGCGAGGGAAAACTAAAGGACTCTAGCTTCCTCTGATGGCCCCTCAGATGAGGGGTCATCAGAGAAAGTTACAGTGACTGACGGAAGTGCCAGCCAGGCACAGCAACGGTGTGCCTGGCTGGCACTTCTGTCAGCTTGCCTGACGTTAAAGTGGTGGGCGCATCTCCCGTCGCGGCTGCGGCGGGATAATGCGTCCTGCCATGGCGTGATGAGGTCGGGGGGCCCCGGCAGGGCCCCGGCTCACCCCCACTTTTTGGAGACTGCCGGGGCCCGGCCCCGGCAGGCCCCGGCCCACTTAAAGCACTGAGCTCGGTTAATTGTTTAACCCTGGCTGAGCACTTATCTGGAAGCCCAAGTAAGCCAGGGAATCTATTGACCCTATCGACTTGTTTTTCAACGACCAGACTTTAGATTTATGCTTTTTCCCCAGGAAATTTCTAAAATCCTGGTCTTACTAGGATTGATTACAAGTCCGTTATCTTTAGCATATTACAATTTAGACAGCAAGCATTGGAGGCTGACACGGGAATGATCAAATAGAAGGAAGTTGTCGGCATAAGCCAACCATTCCACTCGTATTGGCCCAATCTTGGTAGCAATCAAGCCTGCAAGTACTTCACTGCGCCAGAAACATATAGGTTAAAGAGCCAGAGCGCCAAAGTGCATCCCTGCCTCAGACCCACGAAAGTATTAATTCGCTCGGATAGGACGCCTTCCTTATTCAACCTAACACAAATACCAGAGTCCTTGTAAAGACCCATCAAGAGTTTTAAAAGCCCACCTGGCCTTCTACTTTTTACGAGCCATGGGATAGAGGTGCCTTAGCAGAGTTCTGTGGGTCCTAGTACTGTGACAGAAATGAGTGCTACTTTTCACAATGGGAGTACTTTGGCAGAGCCGTGGTTGGGTCCTGTTCCTGGAATAGTATTTGGTGTTATAGGTCATGATTCCGGTGCTTTTGCAAAGCTGTGTGTGTGTGTGTTGCAATGGCGAAATGGCAGGGGGTGCTGAAGGCTCAGACTGAGTTGGCATGGCAGAGCTGTGATCGCCTCAGTACTGGAATAACAGTGGCTACTGCATGTCATTGATGAGCATTGGAAAAGCAGTGCCAGTCCTACTACCGGAGAAGCAGCAGGGTAGGCTGAAGGCCATGAATGGGGTGCATTGGTACCATGAGCCCACACAACTGCAGTTACAGGGTAATTGTAGTCACACATGAGAGGCACTGACAGAGGAATGGACTGCACTCTGTAATGGTTTAGCAAGGGCTGCTGCTGCGGGTCAGGATTGTGTGACTTCGCAGAGCTTTGTGGGTGCCTGTGCTTTATCATTAGACCATGCTAAGCGTGTTGGGTTTCAGGTGCACTAGCAGACCTGTGCAGCATTGGTAAAAATGTTGTGATAGCTCCTAGGCCGCTCTTCCATCGCACCTCAGTATGAAGACAGCATGGACTGCCCTTACTTTCTTCTATGCACTTACTCTATCAGAATTGTCAATGGACCTAGTATGATAGCAACCTCGTCTGTCGCTCCCCCACCCCTTACTGCCCCCCCCCCCAGCCTTATCTGAAACGTTGTCAGGCATAGTACGATAGTCGCTTGTTTTGTTCCTCCCCTCCCTTTCTGCACCCCTCTCCCTCACCTTTTGTTTTCCACCGACTCTACCAGAAATGTCATCAGGGCTAGTACGGTAGTTGCCTGTCTGTTTCCTTTTCCTTCCCACTCTCCCCCTCCCTTCCTTATCTATGTCTTAGCTCTTGCACTATCTGAAATGTTGTCAGGCCGTGTACATAGTTAATTTCACATCCTTCCTGTTCATGGCCTGTAAGAATGTCGTCGTATTTTCCCTTGTTCCCTCCCTTGCCTTGAAGCGCTTTGAAACCCATTGTGTATAGGCGCTATATAAAACTATCATCTCATATCATTCAAGGGGCCCAGGGGCAGCATGTTCTGGTCAGGATTGAGGTGCACTGATTGAGCAGTGCATTGGATCCAGTAGCGACATAGCCGGGAGTGCTGCGGTTCCAGATCGGGGTACCTCGGCGGAGTTGCATTGGTGGGAAACGCAACAAGGGTTATTTTATCCACTCCCGCTACATCCTGGGCAGATGCGTGCGGCATCGTCGGCTGACGGCGAGAGCCGCGCCCTTTCCACCGTCACACAACACAACCATCATAAACAATTGGCTCATGAGCAAGAAAGGGGTTAACAAAGGACGGGCCGCGTGGAAAGGAGGGGCGGCGAGAAGGAGGCTCTTGACGTGGGTACCCGAGAGCTGAGCATCCCAGCCTGACAGGAGTGGTACTCACTCGCGGCCGCCAGCAGCGCAGCAGCAGCACAGGCGCGACACTCCCCGGCAGCATCAGGGCACGCGTGCAACGCCAGCAGCAACGAGCAGCGTCCAGGCAGCGGCCCAAGCTCGGTGTATCTATCACCTGAGCGCCCCAACACTCGCAATGCCACCCGAACCCCGCATCTAAGAAGCGAGCTAGCGCGCTGCCACCCAGTCCAGCAGCTGAGCCGTGGGAGATGCACTTTCGCGGTCCCGCTGCCTGAATCTAATCCCGCCCCCCCCCCCCCCCCCGACTCGATCTCCCGTTTCCCTCATTCCTGTTTCAGTCCACATCCACAGCGCCTAAACGCAGGTTTCACCTGACCCCACTATTTAGGCGCAGTATACAGTTGGGGTCATTTTACATGTGGCACCCACTCCTATAATTCCAGCTGTTCCTCTGGCAACAGATGTGAAGCCGGACCGCAGTTTTCCACCCTCAGTCTGACGTAGGATTGTGGGGAGTGGGTACCCCCACCCCGGAAGGCCGCCCCCTTGCCCGGCTATATATATATATATATATTTTCTTGCCTGTGAACTGCCCCTAAATCCGTCACCCTGAAGTTTCTGGCTGTCCTGCTGGCCGCCGGGATGCTGGCTTTCCTGGGTGCCATCATTTGTATCATCGCTAGCGTCCACCCGGCCTTCCGCGGAGGCGGGGGCTCCTCTCACGGCCCCGACAATGACTCCAGCGCCCTGCTGCCCAACGAGAAGGACCTGGGCACCCTGCACCGGGCCGAGACCCTGTACGGCGGTCGCGCCGGCCATAAGGGCGCCACGCTGGACCTCTCCGGTTCCAAGCCGCTGCCGCCCCAGTTCTTTAGCCGCATGGTGTGCACCCCGCTTGCCCTGGAGTGCCCCTCGGACACTCCCCAGGATGCGCCCTCTAGCGGCGGGGGCACCGGGGTCCCCTCGAGGGAGGACCTCTTCTTTCTGCAGGCCACGGCAGAGCAGCTCCGGCAGACGGTGCTGCAGCAGAAGGGCCAGATCGCCACTGACCAGGAGGCCATCCGGGAGCTGACCGGCAAGCTGAGCCGCTGCGAGAATGGCCTGGAGCGCAGCTTCCACGACTCGGCGGCCGCCCACGGCTGGGCCACGGGCAAGGACACCATGGGAGACCTGCCCCACGACTCCTCGGACGTGGTGCATGACCTGGAGGAGTCCGTGCGCACCCTGAAGGACCGCACCGAGAAGATCGAGGTGAGTGCCCAGTGCGCCAGCCCAGGGCACGGGCTTGAAGGCCTCCTGGGCTGTAAATGTACACGTGTTGAACTAAAGCCCAAGGCATGCGTAGTTCTTGGGCCAGGGAGGTGTTCATGAGGCGTTTACCTTCAAGGCAAAGGTCTTAAAACAGCAAAGACTTTCATGCCTAGAGGCATGTTTGAGTTGCAATGGGGTGGCCATACCAGGGGAAAGTTTTGATCACAGCAATGAGAGTGGACAAGGCTGGGCAGTGATGGGGCACTCTTATACTAGGCATGGCTTCAACGGAAGGGGCAGGCTGGGCAGTGGAGGTGTGCTCTTATTGGGTGCTCTAGGGATAGACTGGGGGTGCAGGGACGCTCGAATAGTAGGCATTGCTTCCAGACATACGACCCCGAGAGGCCAGACAAAAGGTTTTGCTTTATATCAGCAGTTATTTCCAACAGGGACTGGTTGGGCAGTACAGGCATCCTGGTATACTACCCATTGCTTCCAAAAAAGAGACAGGCTGGGTAGTGGAGGCATCCTCTTAATCTAGTCATTGCTCCCAGAAGAGGGATAGGCTGGGCACTGAAGGCATGCTCTTATACTAGTCATTATTTTTTTTGTTTTATTTGCATTTTTAAATCCCTCACACAGCCCGGGGGCATCGAGGCGCTGCTACAGAATTTTTTGTTTGTTGTTTTCTAAGTTGCATATTTATAACGTGCTTAAATACCCAGAGGTTTCTAAGCGCGGACCGGGGATCGAACCTGTGTTGCTTCATGTCGTCTTGCTTCTAAGGGGAGCACGCTGCCACTGGGCTATTCTCCCAGCTTCCAGAAAAGGGACAGGCTGGGCAGTGGAGGCATCCTCTTATACTAGTCATTGCTTCCAGAGAGGGACAGGCTTGGCAGTGGAGGGATGCTCTTATGGTTTGTTTTTGAATTTGTAGTGCGGAAATCTGTGAGGAGCCAAGCAGAAACTGCATCTAACATCTGCTCAGATGTTAAAATACTATCTGTGGGAGGTAGGAAAGCAGACTTTTCAGGTAAAGGAAGTCATTGAAACAGATAGGTTTTCAGCTTCTTCTGGAATAAAGACAAAGAGTTTATCTTCTGGAGTTTGTCAGGCAACATATTCCAAACACGGGGACCACAACAGAAAAGCATCTGTCTCCACAATACACGAAAACGAGAAAAGGGAATGGTTACGAAATTTTGACCAGTAGATCAAAGTGAGCGAGTTGAACAGTGGAGAGAGATTTTGGAGACGAGATAGCTAGGGGCAGTGCCCTGAACACATTTCAAAATGAGGCAGAGGATCTTAAAAAGAGTCCTCTGTCGAACAGGCAACCAACGAAGGCTCCTGAGATAGAGTGAGATAAAAGCAGATCTAGGGAGGTTGTAAAGAAGTCTAAATGCAGCGTCCTGGGCAACCTGGAGGCGATGAGTCTGACCAGTTTGAATGCCCAGTAATAGTTTGTTGCAATAATGCAGCCTGGAATTGACCAGGGACCCTATAACCGCAGGACGGTATGATTCTGAAATGAGGGACAGGACAAGTCTCACCAATCTGAGTTGGAAGTAGTTGGAAGTTAAATTTACCTGCCAAATGCAGCCTCAGTTTTTAAGCTTAGGGAAAAAATGGTAGGAACATCAAAAAGGGCTAGGCAAGGAGCCCAGGGTTGGAAGCTGGTTGATCGATTTTTTTGGGGCAAACACAATAACCTTGGGGTTAGAGGGATTAAGTTGGATCTTATTTTCGGCGTCCATTTTAAAATAATTTTTGCCTGCAAGCTAGCCCCCAATTGATGGCTTCCGATGTATTATTAAGCGTGACATAGATTTGCGTGTCGTTGGCGTAGGAATTATAACATAGCTTAAACTCATTAACAATATTTAACAGTGGCTGGATGTAAATATTTAACAATAGGAGGAGTGGTAGGACCCTATGGTACCCCGCAAAGTATTGGTAAGGAGTCAGAGTAGTACATTCCCATTTCGACTTGTTGAGTCCGATTTGACTAAAAAGAGGAAAACCACTTCAACAAATCCTCAGATATCTGGGCTACGTTGGTCAGTCTAGATGTAAGAATGCTATAGTCGACTGTGTCGAACGCTGCCGACAAATCGAGCATGATTAGCATGCTCATATCTCCCTTATCAGTGGTCCAGAGAATATCATCCGTTATTCTATACTAAACTATATGTAATATACTATATTATACTAGCCAATGTTTCCAAACAACGGACAGGCTGGGCAATGGAGACATGCTCTTATACTAACCATTGCTTCCAGAAGAGGGATAGGCTGGGCTGGGGAGGGATGCTCCTGTACTAGCATTGCTTCTAGAAGAGGGACAGGCTGAGCAGGGTAGGAATGCAATTATAGTAGTCATTATTTCCAGAAGAGGCACAGAGTTGGCTGTGGAGGGGTGCTCCTATTCTAGCCATTGTTTTCAGAAGAGCGACAGGCTGGACAGTGGAGGCATGCTCTTATACTAGTCATTGCTTCCAGGAGAGGGACAGGTTGGGCAGTGGAGGCATTCTCTTATACTAGTCATTGCTTCCAGGAGAGGGACAGGCGGGGTAGAGGGGATGCTCTTAACTTACAGATAGCTTCACTTGAAGGGATAGGTTGGGCAGTGGAGGGGTGCTCTTATTCTAGCCATTGTTTTCAGAAGAGCGACAGGCTGGACAGTCGAGGCATGCTCTTATACTAGTCATTGCTTCCAGGAGAGGGACAGGTTGGGCAGTGGAGGCATTCTTTTATACTAGTCATTGCTTCCAGGAGAGGGACAGACGGGGTAGGGGGGATGCTCTTAACTTACAGATAGCTTCACTTGAAGGGATAGGCTGGGCAGTGGAGGGGTGCTCTTATTCTAGCCATTGTTTTCAGAAGAGCGACAGGCTGGGCAGTGAAGGCATGATCCTATACTAGTCATTGCTTCTAGAAGAAGGACAGGCTTTAGCAGTGGATGGATGCTCTTATACTAGGTATTGCTACCAGAAGGGCGACAGGCTTGGCTGTGGAGGGATGCTCGTATACTAGTCATTGCTTCCAGAAGAGGGACAGGCTGGGCAGTGGAGAGATGCTCTTATACCAGCCAGTGTTGCCAGAAAAGGTACAGACTTGGCTGTGGAGGGGATGCTCTTATACCAGTCATTGGTTCTAGAATAGGGACATGCTTGGCAGTGGAGGTATGCTTTTAGGCTAGTCATTGCTTTCAGAAGAGGGACAGGCTGAGCAGTGAAGGCATGTTCTTATATTAGTCATTGCTTTCAGGAGAGGGACAGGTTGAGCAGTGGAGACATGCTCTTATACTAGTCATTGCTTCCAGAAGAGGGACAGGCTTGGCAGTGGAGGCATGTTGTTGTACAAGTAATTGCTTCCAGGAGAGGGACAGGCTGGACATTGGAGAGATGCTTTTTTCCTAGAGAAAGCTTCACTGGATGGGATAGGCTGGGCATGGGAAGGATGCTCTTATACTAGCCATTGTTGCCAGTAGAGGAACAGGCTTGGCCGTGGAGGGATGCTCTTATACTAGCCATTGTTGCCAGTAGAGGAACAGGCTTGGCCGTGGAGGGATGCTCTTATACTAGCCATTGTTGCCAGTAGAGGAACAGGCTTGGCCGTGGAGGGATGCTCTTATACTAGCCATTGTTGCCAGTAGAGGAACAGGCTTGGCCGTGGAGGGATGCTCTTATGCTATCCACTGCGTCTAGAAAAGTGACAGGCTCGGCAGTGGAAGCCTACTCTTATACTATCAATTGCTCCCAAAAGCGGGGCAGGCTGGGCAGTGAAGGGCTGCTCGTATAATAGCCGAGGCTTGCTCTTGTAGTAAACTTTGGCAGGACTTTGGAGGAATGTGCGATCAGAACAATGCCCCAATGTGCTCATTACTTCTAAACGAGGGATAGTCTGTGGAGGTGGAACGTTGTTTCTCTGCAGGCTCCTATTGTCTCTGTCACGTGCTTGCTTTGCCTCATCTGCGCATGGGCGTGTTGTGTACCTAGCTGTAGTAGTGTGCATGACTGTGGTGTCTGATTGTCTTTCGTGTTTTACTGTGCAAAATGGGGCTTCGGCCTGTATGGCCATTGTGTGTCTGTTTGTGACTGTGACGTGTAGGGCTGAGATCTATCTGGCTTTGTCCTGTCTGGCTCTTTGATCTGTGTGATGTCCCTCTGTGTGGCTGCTGTGTGTGCGCGCTTGTGGTGTGTGCAGTGGTGCTATGTTGTGTGATGATATTGAGCTTGTATGCTGCGACAGTCACTACAGCAGTGGTCTTATGGTTCCGAGACCTTGTTCGAGAATGTACTTATTGTGCCCCCGCCTGGGGTGGCCAGACCCTAGTCTATGGAGGGAAAGGGTAAACGTGAGGGGGAGCGAGAAGCGGAGTAGGACAGGGACACACAAACACTGGGAAGATAAGAGGCGCCTGAGGTAGAGGGGTTGGGGTGCACATGTATCGGACAGACTGCTGATCACAGAGAAGGAGCATAAGACAACTCGCGGTAACGAGAATCTCACAGTGGCGGCAGTGTCTAGTTTGGAGGGAAGGACTAGAATTAGTGAAAGCATGGTGGTGTGATGGACCCAAGATGTGCGCATGCGTGCCCTTTAACTGTAGAGGCCAGAAGAGTTCTTCAGGTGCCGAGACCGGAGTTGCCTGTGTAAAAAGATGGCTTCAGGGACCACCGTGGTCCGTGGGAGAGAGGGAACAGGAACGAGGAAGTGAAATCAGCCCGTAAGAGGCGAGCCTAAATGTATGGTCTCTCAACGGGTGTGAACTCACTAGGGTGAGTGCGGGATGGCAGGTGCGCGGAGCATGGGGCGGGCTATCGACCTGAGGTGAAAGGGCCCCTGTCTATTTGACAAAGGAGAGGTTTGTGCAGTCCCGTGGTGTAACTGTAAGGTCAGGTGAGATTACTACTCCTATCCAGGAAGTACGTTTGTGTGGCTATTGGTGTTGCTGTGGCATGGTTAGCTGTAGTGTATATGGTTATGGGTTTGGTTGTGGTTCGTATGAGTGTGGTGCGAATGGCTATGTGTGCATGACTATGATGCGTGTGTCAATGGTGTGCTGTGTGTGTCTGCAGTGTATAACTGTGGTATACAAATCTCTAGTGTGTGTCGCTGTGGTTATTGTGGCTGCAGTGTATGGATATGGTGTGCAAGGCTGCAGTGTGTGTGTCTTATGTGTGTTATCGGGTCTGAGCTGTTGGTCACTTTGCCACTGATACAAGCCACATTGAGCTCAGTGTATATTCTGCCCCCGTTTGTGCTGTGTCCCACTACATGCGCTGTGTATCACCCTGCGTATGTGTTGGTTGTCAGTGTCACTGTGTGGCATGGGGGTGCGTCACTCTGTTTCTGGTCTGCGTTTGTCCCTTCGTGTTTGTGCTATGTTTCACTGCCTTTCTGTGTGCGTACGTTTGTTTCCACTGAGTCTGACACTAATGTGTGTCACTGTATCTTTGCATCTTGGTTTCTGTCTGTTCTGTGTGTGTGTTCTCAGCTTTGTGTCACTGTGACAATGCAGCACATATCTATTTGTCAATGTCAATATCTGATTGTGCTGTGAGTCGCTGTGTGCATAACCTGTGCGTCATTGTGTTCTTTTGTCCCAGTTGATGACCTGTTCTCTTTATGACATTGTGTTTCTTTGTCACTTTCTATAGACCCCACTGTGTCTACGAATGTGGCTATGTCCACACATCTGTGAATGTATCTACAGTTGTGGCATAGTATGTTTGAGTGTCAGAAATGTCATGGTGTGTATAATTTTGTGTACAAATCTCATTGTGTGATTTTGTGTACCGGTGTAATCATGAGTCTTTTTGTATGGCTCTGCCACTGCATATGTTTGTGAATGACTCTATCTCGTTGTGTCTTTATATCTGTTTCTAACTGCTTTATATCTGATGGATGCACCACGAATAATAATGCTAACACGTTTTACATAGCGCTTCATGCTGAATTCCCCTGGCTTCCAATCGCTGTAATAATGGTTACTATTACCCAATTCAAGGGTCCTCAGTGTAGTCAGTTCAATGGAGCTTAGAATGATGAAAGGCTGAGCTGGTCCTGCAAGGGATTCAAACATGCAAAGCGCAAGTAGGCCACCGTGTCTTTGGCCAGCATTTAACTCACTGAGATATCCCCCCTGCAGTATTTGGTCTGCCCGTGTTTGTGTTTCACATGATGCTTGCCCTGTGTGACATTGTGTATATATCAGATTTTGTCTCGTGGGGCAGTCCACTTGTGTGTCCCTTTGAGAGCATGGGCCTAATTCGCAGAAGCGTTTTATAATGACAAAACCCCATCGGAAAACGTCCTGTGAATCAGGCCCTATACCTGTATGTGTCTTAGATCCACCTCCTAGATCCTGTACCAGAGACAGCTGTGAAGGTCCAATGGGTGGCCCCATAATCAAAGGTCTTCGGCTAGCGATCATTTTAGATGTCCTGTGACTATCTGAGTAATTTCAAGGACGATGCTAGCTTGAATCAAGAATGTTTTCCGCTATAAATCACACAACCAGGTAAGTCTAATGTTTCCATAGGACTGCTGTATGTTTTCATTCATCTAAACCTGGAGTTATCTCTGTAGCCACATAATCACAGAAATGTGGCTGCATAATCCTTGTGCCTGGCAGCATAGAGGTGAAAGGCCTCTTCTACAGCTTAAGCCAGTGCCTGGCGGCATCTCCTAGCCTGTTAGTCTGATTGTAGTCTACGTACACCGTGTTCTAGGCTCGTTGGTAACAAGGAATACACTAATTTCTCCGAACAATCATATGTTAATGTCCCCTAACTTCCTCCCTCTCTGTCTATTGGTCTACTTAAAGCTTGCTCTGTTTGCAACAAAACACACTCATTCTTTGATACTTTCTTTTGCCTCAATTTCCACTTTCTCTGCCTCACTGAAGCCCGGATGTCTTCCTCTGACATTGTCCCTCCTGCCTCCTTCTTGTCTCCCTCTATCCTTTTCTCACACCCCGTCCTCCCTCCAGGATTGGTGGCGACACCAGCATTCTATTCTATTCATCCTTAAGCTGTCTTTCTCCTTCAGCCTCTCCCCCTTTTTTTCTCATTCGAATAGCACTATGTGGCATGCTCCAAACCCTACCCTCATTATCTGTTGCCCACCATGTTTCTTTATTTTCTTTCTGCGATGAATTTTGACTCTCTTCTCCCCATGATACTACCCTCCCTTTCCTTTCTTTCTTCTTGGTGAGTTCAACCTCCATCTCTCTGCTACTCATCCTTCCTGTTCTTTTCTTCCTCTTCTCCAATCTTACGATCTTATTCAATACTCATCTCCCCCATCTCATATCTCAGGGTCTCTCTCAAACATTTGTTCCCCTCTTTTCCATGTATTCCCGAATGTCAGCCTCCCATATTTATTCTTCTGATCATGCTCTCCTCACTTCTCCATTTCCCCCCCTCCGCTTCTTTTCCTCATTCTCCTAGCTCACCCATCTATAGCCCTCTTCATTGATACTCCTCGTATCTCTTTGCTAAATTCTTCCCCACCTTATCTCTCATCTTTTTCTTCATTCCCCTCTAATGAAGGCCTGGCTCGCATCCATTCTACACTTAACTCTACTCTGAACTCCATATACCTGTGCACCCCTTCTCCATATTACACAAACCTTCCCATCGTTGGCTTTCTCCACAGATTCGTTCCCCACGTTCCCCTCTACGTCGTGCAAAGCATCGATGGAGGAAATCACATTCTACTCCTGACCTCCTCTTACTCTCATCTCGCCGCTCTTCCTATGAGTTGGCTGTAATTGCTGCAAAAAAATAAAAAAATGTCTAATCTTTCCCAAGGCTACTTGCCTCATCCCTGTCGTCTCTTTCAACTTGTTGACCATTTACCCCCCCCCCTTTCGCTGATCCTGCCCTACTCTCTTAACTCTCTTCCACTTAGCTTACAAATTACTTCTCTGGAAAAGGCCTTCAATGACGCTCCTCTCTTCCCCCTTTCCCTGTGCCCCATCTACTGACCCTATCCTTCTTTCACCTTCCCATGTCTTCTCTTCCCTCGTCCAGCTTTCTGATTCTGACTCTGCCCTCTTTCTCCCACACGCTCATGCCACTGTTGCCCGGGATGAATCTCTACCATTGCCTGTAGTTCCCAGAGCCTGGCTAGGTCTCATCCCCTTCTTGACTGCCCTTCTTAACTCCTACCTCTCTTCCTCTATCTTCCCCTCCGACTTTGAACATGCTACTATCCTTCCTATTCTGAAAAGTGTCCCTCCCTTGATCCTTCACTTAGCTCTAATTTTGGGCCGTTCTCTCTTCCTTTTCTATCTAAATGTTTAGAGGCAGTGGTCTATTTTCAGGTCTCTGCATATTTTGACCAGCACTTCCTTCTTCCTCTCCACCAATCCAGTTTCCACTCGATGCGCTCGACTGAACTACTCTACTCTATATCACCAAATCTCTACTAACAGCCCGCCGTGGCAAACTTTCATCTATTCTAATTCTACTTGACCTTTCTGCTGACTTTGATACTGTCGAACACCAGACTCACCTTAACACACTCTCCTCCCTGGGATACTCCAACACTGTCTTCCACTGGTCCCCCTCTTATCTATCTAATGGGCCGGTACCTTCTCCATCTCTTGGGCTGCCTCCCACTCTTCTTCTTTTTCCATCTAAACGTCTGGAGGGAGTGGTCTATTCTCAGGTCTCCATACATCTTGAAAAGCACTCCCTGCTTCCTCTTCACCAATCCAGTTTCCCCCATACACACGACTGAAACTGCTCTACTCTATATCACCAAGTCTCTACTAACAGCCCGCCATGCCAACCTTTCATTTATTTTAATTCTACTTGACCTTTCTGCTGACTTTAATACTGTGGCTCACCCTACTCTCCTTAATACACTCCCCATTCTGGGATTCTCTAGCACTGTCTT
The DNA here is from genome assembly GCF_040938575.1 of Ambystoma mexicanum. Classification (NCBI taxonomy): domain Eukaryota; kingdom Metazoa; phylum Chordata; class Amphibia; order Caudata; family Ambystomatidae; genus Ambystoma; species Ambystoma mexicanum. The sequence continues at coordinate 19,900,664 of NC_090926.1, forward strand.
CCACAGGTTCTGCTCGTATCTATCGGACCGCACCTTCTCTGTCTCTTGGGATGATGTCCTGCTCTTCATCTTTACCTCTCTAATTCGGCATCCCCCAAGACTCTGACCACAGCCCTCTCCTTTTTTCTCTCGACACTCTCGGACATTATTGCGAAATGGCCCTTTTCCTTCCACTTTTACGTAGGTGACTCCGCTGATAATCTTCACTGCGCTCTATCCACTTGTCTTCACCAATTCCAACACTGGATGCTCCTTTTACTATCTTCACTTAAATCCAGCTAAGAGAGAAGATCTTTTTCCCCCATCTCTTCCGTCTCTCCTTCCCTCCCGCTCTTCTGCCATTCTCTGTCACTGTTCAGAACCTTCTTGTTCTTTTTGATCCCTCTCTCACCTTTTCTTCTCACATCTCCAACATTTCTCGCATCTGCCGTTTTTAATTGTTTAACATTCCTGAAATCGACTTTATTTCACTGTTACTAAAACTGTTTTCTGTGCGTGTTGTATTGTCTCGACTCGTTTACTGCTTTAAATTGCTCAACAGCCTTGCCTCTCCGCTCCATCTATAAATGTACAGTTCATAGCCTCTTTTGTCTTCCTCCTCGTCCCGCATTTCTACTTCTTCGCTTCGTTCTCTATCCTGACTCTCTTTTGAATCCCATCTTCTCCTTCACTTGCTTTCTGTGGTTTTTAAGTGTCTTCATGGCCGGGCTGCACCTTATCTTTCCTCACTCATTTCTCTTTGCACTCCACCCCAACCCTTGCACTCCCAATCGCACTTCCTTTCCTCCGTTCCCGAGCCACCCCATGCCCAGTCCCGGTTTTGTTATTTTTCACTACTGGCTCCTGAACATTGGAACACTTTTCCACTTTCTATTCATTTCTACTTCACTCTATATGATCCGCTCTGGGTTAAAATCAATCCTGCTCTCTTCCCCCGCCTAAAGCAACTCATTGCTCAATGTTGTCTGTTTTATGGGACTATTTTGTTTTATGCAATGCTTTGGCTTAAAGCGTTCTATAAATAAACCTAAATGGCGTGTACCTCTTCCATGCAGGTTATGCCTTTCTGCACGCTAGCATCCTAGGCTCGGTTTGCCGTTCATGCCTTTGTGCCGTCCATTCCTTTTAAACCTTCAATGCCTGTTATGTCTTGCATTCTTGTGTTTCCTTTTACGTTTTTATACCTTCTATGCTGCCAATGCTTTCCATGCATTTTCTGTCTCCCCTTCCTCTTATGCTTTCCATGCCTTTTCTTTATTCCATTCCCGCTGTCTCTTCGATGCCTCCAGGCATGTATAGCGTTATATGCATCTAATGTCCTTCTGTGCCTTTTATGCCTTCCAGCCTTTTATGCATTTATGCTTTTTAATCCTTCCAGGGTCGGTTTGCTCTCCGTTTCCTTTTATGCCTTCCCCATCCTTTCTGAATTCCATACCGTTTATGTCTCCCATGACACCTATACCTTGTAGCCTTACATATATACCGAGTCACCCAAACCGTGTGTGCCTTCCATGAACGCATACATTGAATCCATTCTATGTTTTCCATTGCTTTTGTGCTTGCCTGCCTTTTACACCAGTCATCCCATTCTTCTTATGCCGTCCATGCTTGTTGGGCCTTCCATGCCGTTTTTGTCATTATGTCTTCTATGCATCCCATGCATTCTATGTCTTTGCTGTCTTGCATTCCTTTGATGCCTTGAAGCCTTTTATGCCTTTCATGCCATTGTGCCATACATGCCTTTCTTCATTCCATATCTTTTCTGTTTTCCATACCGTCTACGTAAGAATTCCATGTAATTTACACCATCAACACCTTCTATGTAGGGCAAGCCTTTTATGCATTCCATGCTTTTCTGTGCCTTGCATGCCTATTGTGTCTTCACTACATATTCCATGCCTTATGCCGTTTACGCCTTTATGCCTTATATTTCGTACATACGTCTCATGCCTTTTATGACTCCTGTGCCTTACATGCCTTTTAAGGAGACTATGCTTCTATGACATTTGAGCCTTCTAAATCTTCAATGACTGTGCTATTCATTGTTTGCCTTAAACACCTTTATGCCTTCCTGTTCTTCCACCTTCTCCATGCAGCAATAACTTCTATGCATTTTATGCCTGTTATTACTTTGATGCATTTGTACATTTGACACCTTTGTCTTGTACTTTCCAGGCCTTTCTTTACTTTCTATGACTTTTGTGTCCTCTATACCTTCACTTTTTAAGTTGTCAATGCTTTTTAAACCTTTTGTGATTGTAATGTATTCCATGTTATTCGTCCATCCACGCCTTCTATGCCATATCCGTTGCATCCCTTTTATGCCGTCCATGACTTCAATACCTCACATGCCTAATATTTTTCCATATATTCTATGCCTTTTAAGACTTTCATGCCCCCACACCCTTTATTCCTTCATGCCTTTTTGTTTTTTCCAGGCCTTTTATGCCTCTTATGACTTAAGTGCTCCTAATGTTGTAAATGCCTCAACTTGCTTTCAGGCCCTTATGTCTTCCATGGTCTTTCTCATTTGTTTCTATGCCTTAACAGTCCTTCAAGGAGTTCCTACGCCTTCCAGAAGTGTTATTTCTTCCAGGGTCTTTGCACCTTCTAGACTATCAATGTTTCTCCATAGCTCAGATGCCTATTAGGCCTCCCATGTCTTTTAGGAACTCCATGCTTTTTAGGGCCCTGCAGGCCATTAATAGTGCCATGTATTTCATCCCATGTAGTGTGCATTGTATGCTGTTGCGTGCCTTCCATTTCTTTATATCCCCTTCAATGACCGGTGATTGGGTGAAGTGCCTGTGCATTAGATGGAAGTTCATGGGATTGGAATAGTAACTGGACCTTCCTGGGCATTTTGGGGAAATCCGTCCCAATGTTGTGATTACCCGGGACATTGATTGGAACCCTTGGCTGTGATCTAATCGTGGATACATATCTGGCAGATGATGCGAGCAGCAGGGTACTGAATGGCAAAGGCTTTCATACGATGTGAGTGTATTACCTAGACAGTGAATAAACAGGTCATGTTGAGAGTACAAGGCACCAGATGCCAATACCAAGCATTTGATAGAAAGTACTTGGCTGCTTAATTGGAATTACTGCATATGAGGCTGATGCTGCCAATACCTGTTGTATGCTGAGAGGGCGTGGGTATTTGATGGGAATGTCTTTCAAGAGTCTAACCATGCTTAAACCAAACATACTGGCTGTACCAGTGCTTTTTTACAAAGCACTTGCTGACACAGTTTTGCAGATCTCTTAATCAAAACTGCTTCTGCTACCCAGCCTAGTAGTGTGCATTTTATTGATCTGAGTATTCCTCTGTCATGTAGAACATTGACCATCAGTTTATCACCGTTTTCTTCAGCAGGCACCTTAATCCACTGAGCTACGCCACCCAGGTAGCTCGATGAGACCAACACTCGCTCCTGAGAGTTGTTTTCAAACTACTGGCTGGGCCAACTCCATCCTTCTCCTTTGGGTTCGCGGAATTGGTTACCATTATGTTCGTTTAAAAAAGCATATTTTCAGCTGCTGCTGTAGCAAGCAATATACAAGATAACAGTACGTATTCGTAGCATACATACAATATGCATTGGCCATAAATCAGAGCTTTAATTGCGGTAAGAAATTAAGGGGGGCCCTCATTGGGGGGCATGGCTTGCATGATGGGCGTGGCCTGGAAAGTGCACAAACCACAGTAAGGCACGCAAACAAATATATAAATGTAATAATTCATATATATGTGCGCCCCTTACTATGGTTTCTGTACTATGCAAGCCATTTTTATAAACATAGAACTATGCAACATATTTCTATATTTATATAAAATGGCTTGCAAAGTACACAAACCATAGTAAGGTATCCACACAAATATATAAATGCTATGTTATGTGCGCAGCTTACTGTGGTTTGTGTATTTTTCAAGCCATCTTTTATACACATAGAAACCTCGAGATATGTCACGCATTTCCCAAGTTCGCTGAAGGTTAAACGCACCTCGGTGACCTGGGGAGGGAAAACAAAAGGACAGTAACTTACTCTTGTGACCCCTCGCGCAATGGGTCACCAGAGGAAGTTACAGTGACTGACATAAGCAGGGGCGCCTGGTACGCGGGTGCTCTGGGGCTCGGGCACCCCCCGGGAAAGGCCATCTGCGTAAAAGTTCCTATACTTTAAATGGGACTTTTTTTTGTTTTGCTTTACGGGCGCCGGCACCCACCGGGAAAACATTAAGTTGATGCCCCTGGACATAAGTGCCAGCAGGGCCACGGCGTTGCAGTAGATGGCTGGCACTTCTGTCAGCTTGCCCCGGCCCACTAAAAGCACTGGCATAAGTGATTGCCATTACTGTGTCTTGTGTGGAGGTACCTTTCGGCCCTTTGTGCTATCTTGCTCCCCTGTATCATATACATGTTCAGTTCACTTTCTGTGGATAATGAAGAAAATCAGTGTTATTTCTGACAGACCGTTATTTTGGAAAGGCCGGTAGGGCTACGTCAGTGACATACATCTAGCATATTACTTGGCCTGTCCCAGCTCAAGGGTCCTGTCAGGGACACTTGTTTTCCTGAATCCTCACATTATCACCGTAGCTGAGCTGCACTGCTGCAGTGTGTCGTTTCTCCGGCTTTTTAAGGGGCCTCAGCGAGCCTCAGGCGTGCCGCTGAGTTTGAAGTCTTTGGAAGGAAGGGGTATAATAGCACCCAATAGTGCTCTTTGGCAGTGGAGTAGCACAACATGTGCCCGCCCTGGAAGCCATGCTGAGGGCCCCTCCCCACCAAGCTCGGCAACAAATTACAGGTCGCGCCACACTCTGTGCCGGCCCAGACTACCACGCTTGCGCAATACACACAATGATCATGCTGCTGCAGGGGCACGCCACACACTCAAGTAGGAGATAGATATACATTTGTGTTTTAATGCATTATGAAGCACACTTTCTGAGAAAAATTGTCTATAGAGCCAGAGCGCTTGCAGTGGTTTTGTAGACTAACACCAATACAAAAATCCAATGCATGCAAGTCACCAACAGTGCACAGGTACATTAATGCATTCATTAATTTAATGCTTTGCTATTAACCATTCCATGCCACAATAAATCATGTCCAACTGGCTGCACAATGTAGACCAGTCTAGACACGCAATGAGCATATTATAGTAAAACATGCCATGCCACCTTAAGACATATGCTGGTTGCATGAAAATTCCATTCGAAGCAATAACAATTATCATGGTTATTTTAGCACAGATGCCCAGAAAAATATACAATGGCACAGTAAGAAACAGCAGTGGTGGCGGGTGAATTTTTTAAGTGGAGGGGTGTAAATATTTCCACCAAATATGTCTTAGTGATCGAGTATAGCGATGGAGCCCAAACCAATTAAATAGGGGGGGCGGGTTGAAGGTTCTCCTCGTGCAATTTGTTCTTTAAATAATGGGTTTAAATAATGGGTTAAAATAGTGCATTTTATAGCACACTTTTTTGAAAAATTTGGGAAAAAGGCAAACGATTTCACAGTAGCTGCACCAATATATGCCAGTATTCCCATATAAGAACATACTCCTGTTTGCTTTGTGCACAATGCCAGCAATGATACTATAAGAATATATGTCCACGCTGGTTCTGCCAATATATACCAGTACCCCCACAACATACTCCTGTTGGCTTTACCAAAATGAATGACACAGTGTGAAAATATATCCAAACTGGCTGCACCAAATGCCAGTCTAGCAATATAATAAAACGTATCATGCTTGCTTTATCAAAGATTCCCAATAAGAAATGTCACACCATAATAAGAAATGGCTAGACTGGCTGCATTAAAATGCCAGTCTAGCTACATGATAACACTTATCATGCTTGCTTTACTGACGATGCCAACACACATTGTCATGCCACATTAAGAAGTGGCTAGACAGTTGCATGTCAGCCCAGCCACGTAATAACATTTATCATGCCTGCCTTATCAAAGATGCCCAATACAAAATGTCATGCAACAGTAAGAAATGGCTAGACTGGCTGCATTAAAATGCCAGTCTAGCTACATAATAACCCTTATCATGGCTTGCTGTATCACAGATTTCCAGTAAAACAAAATGCCATGTCAGCCCCCTGAGCCCAGGGCAGGCATGATATTTTTTACTAGACATATCATAGATGTCTAGTAAAGAAATACCATCCGTCCCCTGGGCCCCACAGAGCCTAACACATGCACATAATCTGATTATGTATGTATGCAAGGCGCTGGGGAGCCCAAGGGGCACGCATGGTATTTTTTTACTAGACAGCTACGATAGATGTCCATTAAAAAAATACCATTCCTGTCCACTGGGCCCCACCAAGCCTAACACATGCATACAATCAATGTGATTATGTATGTATGCAAGGCGCTGGCAGGTCCAGGGGGCACGCATGGTATTTTTTAACAAGACATCTATGATAGATGTCCAGTAACAAAATACCATCCCTGTCCCCTGGGACCCACAGCGCCTCAGATGGAGAGCTGAATTTGGCCGTTGGGGAGGGGGGTTGTGCAACAAAGTCATTAAAAAAATTATTTTGTTGTACAACCCTCCTCCCCCACACTCGCCAAAATCAGCTCCACAGACCAGCACAAACACACACACACACATTCACAAAGCATGTATTTGCTCATTCACACAAGCACCCATCATCACACTCACTCACAACACAAGCATACACACCTATCTAAACAATAAATACATTAACATAATCTTACCTTCTACCCCTGTCCTGAAGTTTCCCCCCAGCGCTCCAACTCCTCTGTTAGTATGTGTGAGGAGGTGCAGGAGCCTCCCCCCCACCAAACATTTAGACATGCAGTTCCCCAGCCAGCATTTCCAATGGGTTATGGAAGGCTGGGGAAGCAAAACGCCCCCGGCCTTGCATGGCTCATTGAGCATGAGCAACTGGAAAACTGAAATGTTAAAGGGAAACCAGGTTTCCCTTTGACAATTCAACCAGCCCAGGAGTGATCCCTCAGCTGGAAAAAGAAGCTGAGGGCGCGCCTAGTGTTTCACTGAGCAGGCTCCTCAGCTCCTCCATAATGGGCGAAGGGGCCGGTGGGTCGATGCCCCCTTGCCCGTTATGGACGAGGCGTCACTAAAAATGGCTAGACTGGCTGCACCCAAATGCCAATCCAGTCACTAATAACACATATCATGCCTCCTTAGCCTGGACCTGGTTGACCATTAAGATTTAGTGCATAACCACTTCACCACCCATCCCCTTCCCTCTCACCCCAAAATCAGCTCCTCAGCCCAGAATTACTTCCACTTCCCTCTTCCTTGCCCCAGTAAGTGGGATTAGGAGTAATGAAAATTACAGGCAACTAAGCCAGGCATTACCTCCACATCCCTCTACCTTCTCTCGGTACTTGTGTATGAGGCAATGGGCCTCATACACAAGTACTGGGACAAGGAACAGAAGTGCTAGGAGTAATGAAGAAAGATTACAGGTAACTAAGCCAAGCATTACTTCCAGGTCCCTCTACCTTGTCCCAGTACTTGTATATGCCTCACACACCAGTACTGGGATGAGGAAGAGTAGGGCTAGAAGTAATGAAGATAACCGATAAGTAATCCAGGAATTAAACACAAACACATTCACACACCATATACGCAGACACACGCACACCCAGCCACCGATACATTTACATGTGCACCTTTTCACCATACACTCATACACACACACCCAGGCAGCCACCCATACGTTGTGCAGTCATTCACACACATTGCATTATACACACCCACTTAGATGCACGCACACACATTTAAACAAAATACATGTTCTTACCTTTTTTATCTGTTGGTGCAGGGAAGGAGGCCTCCAGCTCCCTGCAGCAGGCAGGTTGTTCCTGGCATGGAACTGGAGGCATCCATGTGATGGGATTGGGGGAGCCCTACAATTTCAGAAAGAAAAAGTTTCTTTTTGAAGTCACTCTGCCTTCGTAAAGAGATGATTTCCATTACGGGACCGTTGGGAAGAAACCATTTCTTTTTGTTATTTTTGAGGTCCATGGTGTGGGAAAAGACATGTGGCGGCGTGGTCCCCTGCACATAGGGGGCTGCACCCCCCTGCTATGCCAATGCTCCTGGGTAATGTTGCCCCTCGCCAGTTAAGACAGAGTTAACACGTGAGATGATTCCCTAAACAATCCTTATAAAAGTACAAATATAGCAGGACTGGACACAAAAGGAGCAGTGAAACCATATACTGAAACGGGAAAAATGAGAGCAGTCTGCACTGGCTGGTTTGGGTCTCAGAGACAAATACCATTATGGTGCCCTTTGCTGTGAGGGGACAAGCCTTGCAGGGCCTCAGAGCCAAGCCAGAGCGTCTGCTTGACTCTAAGGACCAAATGCAAGCTTAGGTGGCAAAGGAGCCATACCAGGTATCTTTCCGCTTATCCCATACAATACAATACCCATACCTGGCGTCTTGCCGCCACAGCCCCCACAACACAATACCCATGCCTGGCGTCTTGCCTCCAAAGCCCACACAACACAATACCCATGCCTGGCGTCTTGCCTCCAAAGCCCACACAACACAATACCCATACCTGGCGTCTTGCCGCCACAGCCCCCACAACACAATACCCATGCCTGGCGTCTTGCCTCCAAAGCCCACACAACACAATAGCCATACCTGACGTCGTACCTCCACAGCCCCCACAACACAAAACCAATGCCTGGTGTCCTGCCTCCACATCCCCCACAACACAATACAGTAAGAACAACTTAACACTGCCTCCCTAGACCCCAAAATGCAAAACCTGATATGTAAATTTTGGCAGATACAGCGCAGTGAGAGCAAAAGATTTGCCTAGGATCACCCACTCTTTGGTAAAGTTGCCATTGGGCAAAAGAGAGGAACACCAAAATAGCACACTCTTTTAATGTGATAATTTCACACAAGATAACGTTTTTATGTTTTTTTTATTAGACTAACTGAAAATATTATGCAGAGAAGGACCATTGCATTAGCTTTCCAACTCCCAGACTTCTGCAACATATTTATTTTGCTTTTTTAAAGCCCTCACACAGCCCGTGGGCATCGAGGCGCTGTTACAGGAATTGTTTTTTTATAGTTGTGTAATTGTTTTTTTGTCTTAGTTGCATATGTATAACACTTAAAGACCCAGAGGTTTCTAAGCGCGGACCCGGGGATCGAACCTGTGTTGCTTCATGTCGTCTTGCTTCCAAGGGGCGTACAAGACCGTTAAGCTAAACTGGGACTGCTGCTGAGTGAAATGAGTAAAATCACCATGCGACGAAGAAGTCTGCGGGACTTCCAAAGCTAATGCATTGTTCCACTTCTGCGTTGCATTTTCAGTTAGTCCAATAAAAGACATCACAAACTGCATCTTTTGTGATTTTAAAACAGAACGAACACAGCGATTCACTTTTCTTTGCACTGTAATAGCTTGAAAGGTTCACAAATCACAGTATTCACATTCTAACAAATATGTAAATGCGAACACTAAGCAAAACAAGATCAAGTAGAAGAAGTATGAATATAAGTCTGTTTCCCGTCCTCCAGGGGAGCCTGTAAGCACAAGAATGTAACGTTTTGTCAACCGAAAAAAAACGTGTTTCTTTAACGGTATTTTCAAGTCTTGAAGACACACAGCAACACTGTGGGACAGGCTCATCTGCTCGCAGTGAATGGCACTAGCATGCAACTTGTTATCACGCATAAGGTTAGAAGTTCCACACAAAAGTAAACCCTGTAGGGCTGTGTGTCTGTCGCACTGTTAATACATATGCGTATGTCTGATTAAAAACCCTGGTGGTATGAAATAACATTACACCTGGCCTCAATGTTCAGGGGCGTAAGAAGACATTATGAGGCCATAAAGAAGAGATGCATAGGAGACGGAGGTGGGGCTGGAGGAGAAAGGGAAATGAGAGCACAATACATGGCCTATGCAGGGAGAGGGGAAAGGCAGTCACAGAATTAGGCGTGCAGGTCGTTGAGGAAGGGCATATTTTGTCTGATTGTGTTGCAGTCCGGGCATTGAATTGGGTCATGTTTCTCAAAGATGGCCATATTCTGTAGCAAAGCGATGAGCACACACTGTCATTCGCTGTCACTCTTTCTTTCGCTCTCCATGTCTTTCTCTTCCCATCTGTATAAAGGCACGGCCAGACATCCTGCTTGTTAAGGCCTACTGTGTCTTCCTACGGTTCCAGACTATTCTTTTTTGTCAATTACTTTATTATTCAATCGTCCTCATTTATTTTTCATGAGTGTTCAGACTGGGGTTGGACGAGGGAGAGGCCGAGGGGGGAGATGTGAAGCTAATCAGTATTCTGCGCTCGTGTGCACAGAAACGCCGATCTTGCACAACCGCATAAGAAAATAAGAAACATTCAGAAGCGCATTTTAAAAATATTGTTGAAAATGACATGGGTACGATTCGCCGCAACTCACCAGGGAGAAGTCTTTATAATCTGCCAAAGGCTGGTGATTCAATGTTCTGAACAAGGCATTGTCACGCTCCATGCTGCTCGTATACATGCAGTAGGTATGTATACGGGCCCCATGTCCTGCTGTAAACATACTGTAAACACTGCAAAAAAGGGCCTTGGAGCTATAGTGCACACATATGAGGCTCCCGGTGTGCTCTTACAAGCATATGCCATTTCAATAATCCTTTAAACATGTAAGAGGGCCCACAGTCTGCCTAAAAACACACACATGGACACACACACATTTAAGGTCTCTACAGCACTACTTTACACAATATAATGGGTCTCCTGGGAGTTCGTATGCTCACATATAATGAGTCGCCTCCATGCTCCTATAGCCATATATAAAGGGCTTCCTCAACACTGAACAGATTTAGTCACTAGTGACTCTAGAATAAACTCACCTGAGTTCACCACGTCTCGCACACATGGACTCCCAGATACCTACATAGAAACTGGCACTCAACCCAATTAAATTCGAGCTTTTCATCTGGGGGCCCACATCACCATATCCTGCACCTCCTCATCCTGGCCCTAAAGAAATGGGAACTTGCCCTCTACCCACAACAGCTGTCAGAAACACTATCATTCGGACAAGGCTATTCGCTGTAAGACCACTACAGTGGTGACAAACCCAGTATACATAAGGAGCCACTTTTCCAGCTTCAGACAATCTGGTGCATCGTGCCCCACCTGACCTTCACACACAGCCATGGCACCTAATACACTAGCACTCGCAGGACGAGATTACGCCAACAGCTTTACCTTGGCCTTGGCTCTCGGACTATTTTCTGGACACGCTACAATGGGTCCAAAACTCAGCAGCCGGACTGCTTCTGAGACTTAAAAGATATGAACAGATTAGCACTCTGAACACTCCACTGGCTCCTGATCAATGGAGGAGTCACTTTAAAACTCTGAGCATCTTGGACTATGCCTTCCACGGCAGTGCCCCTGAATCCATCACAAGGAAGTTCAACCAATACCAACTATTGAGACTGCTCTGATACAGCACCAATGCCCTAGCAACGGGCCCAAGCTTCATCTGCAAGTGCCAGGGAGGATCGTCCTTCTCCTACCTATAACCCACACTCTGGAACTCTCTGCACAAACACCGGGGTACAGGACAAAACCACCTGACCTTCCTTCAGGAAGTAGCTAAAAACCTGGTAACTAAGCTAACAGCGGAACAGGCTAACACAAAAATGTCAAACAAAAGACGCCCACTAACTGTAATTTCGACCTGAGGGAACTCAGCACAGAGACATACGAAGTTACCACGAACCAACACTCAATTGATCAGCAAAGAATTACTGGAGAACCTATTAATTGAAGTCCGGCAACATGTCACCTTAATGGAATTGTCCCTAGTACATTGATCGATTCCTTAGTACATGTACCCCTTGCACCCTTCTTCCAACTAACATACCTGTAAAATCTTTGACCACCTTACAATACACACAAATCCCCCACAGCAGGCGACCTCATGGTTATCAGGAGGATAGATTTAATATCCTTTCAACAATGTTATGCAAAATGTAAAATATTTGATCAAATCCTTTTGCACAATAACCTTCAAAATATTCTCTTGCAGAGCAGTGTCTATCATTTTAGCTATAACTTAATCATCGTTTAAATTCGTGTCTGACAAAATCTGGTTTTAGAGATATGTGTGAGTTGTAGGATGAGGAAATTGAATACTTATAACATATTCAAATTATGTGGATCTCGGGAGAATTGTGTTCAATGGGCAGTGAGACAAAGAAAGGGTTGGCAGCTGTGCCCTTCATCCTACCAAGCCAGAAGGGTGTGGATGGTCACTTATTGAAACAAGCATTGGGAATGGCAACAGTTTGGGATTTTGTGTAGGCATGGGAAAGGCACTTGCCAGGCACTTCTGCAGTAGTATTAACTGGCCAGTGATAGTGGCAAGTGTAAAATGGTGCAAGTACCTGAACATCTAATAGCAGTGCCTGGAAAATGCCTAATTCTTCTAAACAAGTCAAAACTGTTGGCTTTGCCAATGCTTGTCTTCAGTGAAGGACAATCATAGTGATTATAAATCGAGTGGCTGAAGACAGACCTGGTCAAGAAATGTTTATTACACCAGTAGCATGTTTAAAGCTCCTAATAAGTCATTAACTCTCAGAAGACTGCTTTGATAAAACATTGGCATGATTAAAGCTAGCTGAAAGAGTTCCCACGAGGCGTTGTTTTGGGCGGGGAGGGTCATAGGGATTAGCACGGCCAGTCAATGGGTGGCCAAATAACCAGGAAACATCTACAAGCTGTGTGTCCCTGCTCATATGCCATTTCTCCCCATCTGTACAGAATGTAACCATTTCGGATTATACGTGGCGCTTTACAAGCTTGGTGTCCCTGCTCATATGCCATTTCTCCCCATCTGTACAGAATGTAACCATTTCGGATTATACGTGGCGCTTTACAAGCTGTGTGTCCCTGCTCATATGCCATTTCTCCCCATCTGTACAGAATGTAACCATTTGGGATTATACGTGGCGCTTTACAAGCTGTGTGTCCCTGCTCATATGCCATTTCTCCCCATCTGTACAGAATGTAACCATTTCGGATTATACGTGGCGCTTTACAAGCTGTGTGTCCCTGCTCATATGCCATTTCTCCCCATCTGTACAGAATGTAACCATTTCGGATTATACGTGGCGCTTTACAAGCTTGGTGTCCCTGCTCATATGCCATTTCTCCCCATCTGTACAGAATGTAACCATTTCGGATTATACGTGGCGCTTTACAAGCTTGGTGTCCCTCCTCATATGCCATTTCTCCCCATCTGTACAGAATGTAACCATTTCGGATTATATGTGGCGCTTTACAAGCTTGGTGTCCCTCCTCATATGCCATTTCTCCCCATCTGTACAGAATGTAACCATTTCGGATTATACGTGGCGCTTTACAAGCTTGGTGTCCCTGCTCATATGCCATTTCTCCCCATCTGTACAGAATGTAACCATTTCGGATTATACGTGGCGCTTTACAAGCTGTGTGTCCCTGCTCATATGCCATTTCTCCCCATCTGTACAGAATGTAACCATTTGGGATTATACGTGGCGCTTTACAAGCTGTGTGTCCCTGCTCATATGCCATTTCTCCCCATCTGTACAGAATGTAACCATTTCGGATTATACGTGGCGCTTTACAAGCTGTGTGTCCCTGCTCATATGCCATTTCTCCCCATCTGTACAGAATGTAACCATTTCGGATTATACGTGGCGCTTTACAAGCTTGGTGTCCCTGCTCATATGCCATTTCTCCCCATCTGTACAGAATGTAACCATTTCGGATTATACGTGGCGCTTTACAAGCTTGGTGTCCCTCCTCATATGCCATTTCTCCCCATCTGTACAGAATGTAACCATTTCGGATTATATGTGGCGCTTTACAAGCTTGGTGTCCCTCCTCATATGCCATTTCTCCCCATCTGTACAGAATGTAACCATTTCGGATTATACGTGGCGCTTTACAAGCTGTGTGTCCCTGCTCATATGCCATTTCTCCCCATCTGTACAGAATGTAACCATTTCGGATTATACGTGGCGCTTTACAAGCTGTGTGTCCCTGCTCATATGCCATTTCTCCCCATCTGTACAGAATGTAACCATTTCGGATTATACGTGGCGCTTTACAAGCTGTGTGTCCCTGCTCATATGCCATTTCTCCCCATCTGTACAGAATGTAACCATTTCGGATTATACGTGGTGCTTTACAAGCTGTGTGTCCCTGCTCATATGCCATTTCTCCCCATCTGTACAGAATGTAACCATTTCGGATTATACGTGGTGCTTTACAAGCTGTGTGTCCCTGCTCATATGCCATTTCTCCCCATCTGTACAGAATGTAACCATTTCGGATTATACGTGGCGCTTTACAAGCTTGGTGTCCCTGCTCATATGCCATTTCTCCCCATCTATACAGAATGTAACCATTTGGGATTATACGTGGCGCTTTACAAGCTGTGTGTCCCTGCTCATATGCCATTTCTCCCCATCTGTACAGAATGTAACCATTTCGGATTATACGTGGCGCTTTACAAGCTTGGTGTCCCTCCTCATATGCCATTTCAACCGATCTGTACTCTAATGCACTAGTTTCGGCTGATAGATGGTGATAACATGCCACCTAATGGCCCAAACTAAGAAAAACATCTACAGCGGAGGTGAAAGGATGTAGACATATTGAAAGAGGCATGCAAAGGCCTGGATATAGCGTCTATGTAAAGAAAGAAGGGAGGAGGCACTGGCTCCAGTCGAGTCATTTGTATTCCTGCTTATTTGTTTGTTTGTTTATTTTTGATGAATAAAGTGGTGCAGTATGGGGCTGATTGAGGTGCAGGCTGAGACCACTACAACCAGCGTCTTCCAAGGGCCAAGAGACACGGGCAGTAGGGAGGATAGGGCACCGAGGGAACAGTGCCAATACCAGTGCTAATGGGAGCGCAGACACAGCAGGAGCCTCGCAACCCTCCTACAGATGCATAGGAGAAGGAACTCTCCCTGTTGGTCATGCATAGGGCAACCTCCGTTTTCCCATGCCCGATGCTGGGAAACCGGGCAGAAGGCAGGACACCTGGTACTAGCTTTCCTGGAAATCCAAGAAGGGAGGAAAGCATCAACCAAAGAAGAAAGCCCACCCCGCTCCTTTCCGCCAACACAACTCGGAGACCCAGGAAGCAGATAGATAGAATCGTTAGCACAGGAGAAATCAGACCGCCTGGGGAACATAGACCCAAAGGGAATGGGCCTCAATCGGTTAAGGGCCAACCCGAAGGCCATGGAGGGAGGACACATGTATATAAGAAGCCCTTCCAGTCATGGTCTTTATCTCCTAGTACTGCCAACAAGAACCCGAAGCACCAGCACCCTTCCTAGCACCTGCAAAACCTCAGAACCGGGAGATGGCGAAGAGGAGGAGAAGGAAACCCAATCCTATGATACACGAACTGAGAATTCACAATGAGCAGAAACCCATCTACCCTTCGCGGGTGACGTCTGTGAGTGCAGTCACTTTGTAGCACCCCCAGAGGACAGGGGGAAAAGGCTCTTCTGCTCTCCACAACTGTGGCACATTCAGATCAGGTGAGTGCACAAGGGGACGGGGAAGAGGAGAAGTGCGCAAGGGAGGGTACAAGAGGGAGAGTTCCAAGTGCCAGCAATGCAATCTACAACACATCACGTCTAAGTGCAGAGTCCCACCCAGGGACAGAGACAATACTTGTCGTAGGCGCCAAGAGCATAAGCTCAAGTCTGTCTGAGGCAGGCAAAGCAAGGAGACCAGCGCACCAGATAGACACCAGAGGGAGACATGGTGCACGAGAGCGAGGCCCGAAAGTCCATAGGCATTTTTGAAAAGGAGAGACTTGAGGCCTTCTCTGAAGGGCGAGTTTCCCAAGCTCCTCAGTCCTTCCGCGTGGTGAAAAGTAATAGACCACTGTGTTTGCTCCCTCTCTTTAATTACTACAGTCATTTATCTACAGTCGCTTTCATCTTCCAGTGTTAGATAAGTTAATTATGATTCCTAATAAGCACACTGCCCGCACTCTAATCAGCACCGTAACAGAAATACTTGTTCATTATATAACGCATTATACAATCTCCATACTTTTACGAATGACGTCTATGCCATCCAATAACTCAATTTAATTAAAACAAAAATGTAGTCCCAATTTCGAATTTCGCTTTATCGCATACTTACAGTATAGCCTTAACATCCAGCGTACTTGCATCGTTTTAGAAACATTCCCGGCTGCCACTTCTCAGGTGTTTGCCAATCACATCAATGCCCACACTGGGTGCACGGAGCAGAGACTCATGCTGCATGTAGGAGGCCCTACACACAGAGCTGGGACCCCTTCCATTCTCCCCCCCCCCCCCTATCGCGACTCTTCAACCTCATTGCCTCGTGAGGGCCCGAGGACGGCCTAGGGCACCATACACGCATTCAAAACAACACAAGGTGACTTTGCGTCCTATCTGCTACCCACCACCTGGCAACATTGTAAAGCACTCTGCCAGCGCCAACATGACACGGAGACATGTTTTTAATTCCCGAATTGCGCAGCAGACGAATTCTTTTTGGAGAGAGCATTTCTATGTTATGGTGAAAGGCTGGTGCACTGCACCAATCATCGCCGTAGTAGTCTCAACAGATATATGCTCTATGTGGAATTGGAAAAGGTATGAAGTGCCCCATCTCCAATATTAATTGCCTACCTACCCACGGGCTAGAATTTTGTTTTGCAGAGCTGCTCATTAAGGGCAATTCTTAAAAAAATGTAACTTCTTCCGCGAGGTCTGTGCGGAAACACAATATACTTATTAAAATAGTTTCCAGTGATTGTACTGCCCACAATTGGTATGTGGTGCTCTAGTTTGACTCTAGTAAGTCCATTTTATATTTATTGTGTTGTTTAAATGTACGTGTGTGCAGGGGGTCGTATGGAGGGTATTGGTATTTGGGGGTATGACGAGGCCCCCCTCACATTTAAAAAAAAAGTTGACTTGCAAGAGTCGAACTACAAGACCCCAAACTAACTAGTGGCAAATTTAATCCCGTGGAACCCTTTAAATGATCACATTTTGAACATATACATTCTGGCAATTTACCAGCACTGCTTCACTTTGCGCCACTTGGCACATACCAACGTTTTTCTAACATCTTTCTGAACTGAAAAGGCTTTGTAAGTACTGTTCTATTCAGTTTATATCTGATATTCTTCCTATAGCATCAAGTAGCAAATATACTGCGACACTACATTGAGGAAGTCTATGCTGATGAGAATGAAAAAATACTGACTGACAAATGGTATCCTTCCTTCCTTCCTTCCTTTCCTTCCTTCCTTCCTTCCTTCCTTCCTTCCTTCCTTCCTTCCTTCCTTCCTTCCTTCCTTCCTTCCTTCCTTCCTTCCTTCCTTCCTTCCTTCCTTCCTTCCTTCCTTCCTTCCTTCCTTCCTCCGAAGTGTGGGTACCCTCGTACTGGACGGAGTGCACCTACACAGAAGTTTCCATAGGGTTTGGTGGGCCAGTCCTGAGCTGAGGGAGTGATGGTTACTTCTCAGGTCTGAGACAGACATGTATT
Source organism: Ambystoma mexicanum (assembly GCF_040938575.1). Classification (NCBI taxonomy): domain Eukaryota; kingdom Metazoa; phylum Chordata; class Amphibia; order Caudata; family Ambystomatidae; genus Ambystoma; species Ambystoma mexicanum. The sequence goes on from NC_090926.1 coordinate 19,918,280, forward strand.
CTTAACACTTTTCTCTTCTGAAGTATCTGATTTCGTTTATAAACATACAGGTGTGAACTCCACCAGGTAAGATAAGCAGAACAAAGAAATGCATTCAAACGTTAAGTACTTGAAATATAATCTAGACAGGCTCAAAGGGATTACATCTTGAATATTGATTTAGACCAACATTTTTTCTTTTTGAAGAGGCTTGCAGCTGTTAGATTTTTCCTTGGAGTGGCACGAATGTTTACTGTGAATATGCGGGAGCAACCAAGCATAACAAAGAAGTCTGAACCAACCAATGGAGCTTCGGGGGAGTTCGCCTCTGGGACTTTTTTTAAAATAATGATATAAAAAGGTGTGTTTTCTAGCACACCTGATGTGAAAAATTGGGTAAAAACCCACACAGTATCATTTGTGTAGGGCAACACATGAAAAAAATCCAATACATAACAGTCACCAACCGTGCCCAGGAGCCATTTCCAATGGATTTTCATGATGCCGTTGTAAACAAAATATGCAATTATAAAAACATGTCCATACTGCTAGTGCCCATACATGTCCATGTTGGCTGCACCAATATATGCCAGTATTCCAATATAAGAACAAACATATTTTTTGCATTGATCATAATGCTAGTAATGATCCTATAAGTAAACATGTCAATGCAGATTCTGCCACTGTTTGCCAGTATCCCCACGTAAGAATATGCTCATGGTGGCGTTGCCAGTAAAAATGCCTTGCCATGATAAGAAAACACTCCCAAATGCAAGAACACTCATCATGTTGGTGTTACCCTTAATGCCCTGTAAAAAGATACATGCCACAGTAATACACATGTGCAGACTGGCTGCACCAAAGTAGGACTGTCTAGCTACATAACAACACTCAACAGGTTGGCTTTAGCCTTCCAGTAAATAATGCCATGCCACGTTATGGAAACATGTGTAGACTGGCTGCACAATGTAGGCCTGTCTAGCCATGTTATTACTGTCATCATGTTGTCTTTAATATTGATGACCAATAAAGAAAAATGCCATGCCACAGTAAGAACATATATTCAGACAGGCTGCCTGCAGTAATGTAGGCCAGTCTAGACACTTAACACTTGTCATGTTGACACTTTACATTTATCATGTTTCCTTTACCATTGATGGCCAATAAAAATGTAATGCAACAGTAAGAATATGTATCCAAACTGGCTGCATGTATTTTGGCCACATAATAACACTTGGTCATCATCTCCCTGCACCAATTTAAGAGGCAAACAGTAGCAGTGACTTTGTTAGTAACACTAGGCCTAATTAAAGGGTATGGAACTCTTTCGCCCCATAGTGGCACACTGGTATCACATTTTGCCGTAAACTCTACATGGGAAAAGATTAATTTGTATATGTATTTTATTTAGGTGGTGATGGCCACCATTGTGGGTTGACCATGACATTATCACTTTCTAAGCCAAGTTGATAGGCTAGAGTGAAGTGAAGGTCTTCAGTGGGGGCTTATGGGTGGTACCAGCGGGGTCAGCCCACTGTAATGGCCATTAAGAGCCATGGTACTTATGGTGTTTTAAAACAAATTTTACTTTTATGAATGGTGGCTCATCCATGAGCATTTGTCAAGGAAGGAAAACAACCCCTGCCAAAGATGGCCGGGATGGCAACAAGAGAAGGGCCCTTGAAAAGTTGCCCTACTTCTTTTTCTATGACAGCCAGAGGGAAAGGGGGATGCCAGTGGATCGAGAAAGGAAAAAGTAAGTGATGCAGGGATGTTGCGAATGATAGGGAGCAGGGGGTGTGAGGCAGAGTTGGGGGGAGAAGAGTGGGACGATGCCCAGGCAAGTGGGGACGCAGCCTTGAGCTTGCGATTACCACCAGATTCAGCCTTTGATCAGAGCGAGCTGCTTGAATGCACTCCATGTGACAGGTGCTGCTATTAATTTATTTCCGGTATCTTTAGATCTTTCACATTACCAGAGAGGCAACCAAGCGCTTTGCAAAAAAAAGAAAGTACGAATGAAGACTAACTAGGGAGAACTCAGAAAATATATTGTGCAGGATGTCCTAACTGAACAGGAGCAACATGGGGGAGGGAAGTTTGGAGAGTCAGGTTAAGAGTCTCTCTGTCCATTAGGGGGGTTAAGATAATATTCAGCGCTTTCCGATTGCACCATGTTTTCTTGCATACATATTTCTCCCAAGGGAAGACTACCTTTTAGGACTCAAGCAGGAAAAGGTCTGCTTCTGAGTTTTGGGTTTCGTACATTGCAGGAAAGGACCACCACATCCAGCCAACGTTCCCGCTTTCTAACCTTGTTGAGACACCGTGGATTCTGTTTAGTTGTCACTGTTGTCTGACCACTCACACTATTATTTCTACACTGCCTCTGTACAGGACAATTTACCTTTTCGTTATCCCTCCATCCCAGCCTCTCCTTCCCCACCCCCGCCAAATTCCTAACCCTACAATACAATACAAGTTATTTTATTAGAATGTCAAATCAGGCAAGAACATTGATGTAATTGTTCTCTTTCTTTGGGATCTGCCATTCACACACCATCGAGGCTCTGATGATCTTCTCGTGTTGGGTGTTGAAATTCCTGAAATTTGGTAAGAAGCGACGGTGCGTGTCTCAGAGCTAGTGAGGGGTTGGTCCTGGCACAGGTACAGCAACCAAACGGTCCGCCCCACCATTTTCCAATCTGGGTGTGGGAAGGGATAGACCTGTCAGTGCATCTAAAGCCTCCAGGCTCTTACTCAGTCAGAGGTGTTGACATGTTGCGTGTGACTGTGGAATTGCATTCTGGTTGGAAACACAAATGCCTCCCCAACACCTTGCAGTCTGGGTGAGGGAGGTGGTAGTCCTTACAGCGGGCCATTAGTCCTCCCATTCTCCAAGTAGGCTGACTTTTTTAGGTGATATGTGTGGGTCTGTGTGATTCCTCTCCGGTGGTGTCAGACAGGGATCTAGGGTCACTTTACGACCCCCCCCATCTCCGTGTAGGAGTGTGATATTGTGTGTCGGAGGATACTGTAAATCTTGGGGGGCTGGATAACGTATTGTGCTTCCCAATTCCTGCCTGCAGTTTGTGGAGTAGATCTGGACCTCCAATAGTTGAGGGGTCCCAGGAAGGGCCTAGTAATTGTCTATGTGTGAGCACGAGAAGGAAGGCGTCGGGCTCCTGGCAGGGCATTAGAAACCTTTAGGGGTATCCTATCAGTCAGTGTCATTGAGATGATTTGTGTGTTGGTGTAAGTCATTCGTGGTGGCATCAGGCATGGGGCTAAGCTGCCTGCAGGACCCCCACATCTCTTTGTAGGAATATGTTGGTCTGTCGGTGGCGGTCAGAGTATATTTTGACAGGAAGATGGGTAACACGTTCCTACTTTTATGCTGTGGTGTAAATCTAAGTGGACAGTAATGTCATGCTATTGGGTCCTAGATAGCACAACATCTCACATTTGCAGGTCCTCTTGGCACTTTGGATCCAGTAAGAGAAACAGGGGGAAGAGTGTTTATTGGGCTAGAAAGAGGTGAGCAAGGTTGCTTTGGCAAGGTGGTGATTGGAGAAATAGTGTGCTGCTGCCCCAAGCGTCTGCATTTTGGGAAAGTTTATGGTGACATGAGTTGCTGAAGTCGTGTTGCGGGGTAGATCAGAAAAGCTGAACTGTACGGGAAAGCGTTATGAACGATGAGTTGACGAGTGTATTGTAGAATGATGTCCTTCAGTGGTCGGGTACCATGATGATGGTAGGAGTTTGGCAACATCATCAAGGCCTGAGGGGGTGTAAGCATTGGTACACGTATGTGTTTGTCAGTGTGTGGTGTGAAGATCAAGGAGAGGATGAGGGTGTAGAGTGTGTGGCGTGAGCTTATGATGTTTCAAGTGTTGATTAGCATGAGATGGGTGATTGGTGCTGATGAAGATGCACGTGGGTGTGAGACATCCAACATTCCCAAACATAGGATATCTATAACGTCACAAACATTGCACAGAGTTGCAAACCTTGCTTGCCATATCATGTATATAGGATCTTGGAAGTAGAGAGGCTGACCAGTGGAGGGTGCCTATGCACCAGTTGGAGTATTGTTATTCATGACACAGTCTTATAGAGCATGTCCATGCCCGTATCCATGAGTGTAGCTATTTTATTGGTGTTGGTTCTATGACAATAGAGTAGATGATGGTTACCTGATGGGTTTACATCGCCATGAGCCACTTCATAACAAAAACCACTCAACTTAAACCACTTGGGTTCACTGGAAATCAAGGAACTAGCAGGAACCCTTTGCTCTGCCACGCCCGCAACCAGCAGTAGTGAGCAGCAGGCATCAAGCACGATGTTGCAGTAAATTAAACCTTGCCAAAAGCTCTTGAAGCGGGAAACATGTGTCGGCACCATCTGCTCTATTGTCATAGAATCAACACAAATAACAAACTACGCCCATCAATATGGGAACGGAAATACTCAATAAGACTAACGTGTCACACAAAACGTTGCTTCAGCCGGCATGCAGTTGCCCTGCGTATTCGGTCGACTTTAAAAGCTCTTATACTCCTGATCATACCCAGCTCCTCCCGCAGCCTGGAAATCTACATGTACACTAGAGGCAGCAGGGCTGTTGTTCTGCTTTACTCACCAAGATTCCCAATGTATCTGATTGGGACTGCATGTGGGCCAGCACAAGAAAGAGACTCTCTCAGCCTCCACTTCTCCCAGGTCACACTGCTGCATCAGGTCACACTCAGTGGGCCTCTGGTGTGATCTGTGCCAGGCAGTTTATCTTTAAGGTCTGTGGTCACTCGATCCATTTCCTGATATCAGTGTTGTATTTTACACCACAGTGTGACAGTCTTCAAGTTTAAAGTTTCATCCAAGTAATCAGTAACTTTATAGCTTGTTGTGTTGCCCTAGGTATGTTTCTGAATACACTGTCTAAGCCCCAGGCCGACCCATTCTCTTGGCTGTGGTTTTCCATGTTGGGATTTTGCGTTGATGGGATTCTAGCGCTGCGAGGCCCTACCCTAATGATTCTTTGAAAGGTCTGCCAATTGTTTTTTTCAGGTCCTGGTAGTAGGGAGTTGATACCAGAAGTGCGAGATGTGCTCTGATAATAAGAAGCAAAGGGCATCCCCCAATTCTTTTATAATCTAGTAGTCTCTCTTCTTTCTCCCGCTCCTCTCTCATTCCCTCCTTCGTTTACTCCCTCACTCCCAATAAACGTCTTTCTTTTTTCTTAGTAAAAGTCCTTACTGAATGGTATTAGCACTAGGGTAAACTTTGCCCTGGTGCTTATGCCAAGTCAACCTGCACGTGTCATGGTGCAATGGTTTTCTAAAAAGACCCAGTGTTTTTAGAAATAGGACAAACTTTGCCCTAATGCTAATACCGTGCAACTTTGCACTTGCATCGGTGCAAAGTAACTGCTAGTTGTTTAGAGGAGCAGTCCCACTGAAGTCAATATAGTTGAACCATTTTTAGGAGGATGATCCAGATTTTCTGACAGGGTAATCTAATTGAAGTCCATGGAGGCATTTGGCTTCTTGGGAAGATTAAGCTAATTCTAAGGGCGGTTCAACGAAAGAAACTAGAAATCCCTGAGGGAGAAAAGAATGCATGCCTGCACAAACCTAGATAGGAAGCAACAGAGTGCTGCGCAGATTGAGGAGAGGGGTGAATGTAAGAGCAAAGACAGGGATCAGGATAGGTACAGCGGAAGAGGACCTGCGTTTGTTATCTTACTTGTTCTTGTGACCACCCCCTTAATGTGAAGTGAGCTGTTCCTTCCACGCTAGGTTTGTGCTAGAGAAAATGCCTTATATGCACACATCTCTGTTCTTGCTCCCTGAATTTCCATTCACTCTCTAACATGATATCTGTCTCTCACGTTCACACTGTTTGGCTCTCTTTTACTTTTTCTTTCTTGCTCACTCTATTTGTGTCCAGTTCACTCTATTTTTATTCTCTTTCTCTCAATTCATTCTACTTATTCTGTATTGGCATGATGTACAGATTTACATTTTTCTTCAACGCTTTACATATTCCTGGATATTACCACAGTTTTGCAGATGAGATTTTTCCAGCATATTGCTAATCTTGTGTTCAATTTGAAAATGAGTGAAATTAGGGATCCCTTGAACCGCAAAGAGAATTCCTGATAGTAGATCTTTCAAGGTGTAAGAAGGTGTTGTGAGTGTTCCTGTCAAGGTGGAAATTGGGAACTGAGGGGCCTAGAGGGGTTCATAGGACTAAAAGCAGTTAAGCATCTGTCGGGGAATGCCGCAGAGATTTCTCTTATCTGGTCAATGTAAGGAATTAACGTCTGGAGGGCGAGGAAGGTGGACAACAGGTGAATCTTATTCTGACCAATTTGTAAACTGATTTTGACCCAGTGGACTACCAACTCCTTCCAGAGAGACTGGTAAAGATCAGTCCTACAGGATACAGTAAAATCCCTTTCTGGCAAACACCTTGCACTTTCTCAGATGCAGAGTGCGTAAAGACTGAGCTCCGCTCCCCCTGCTATTTAAAGTTTATCTATGGATTGGGGGACAGCATCAACCTGGTGTCTACACCCACGGTCACAGTTGCAAGTATTGCTTAATAAGGTTAAGGCTGATGTAGAGAATCGGGGTGGGTGCTGGCAAAACTTAATTGGCAAAATTCACCAACAATTTGGTTCTGCCAGCTGGGTGGTTTTCCACCTTTCCCACCACACTTTTGTGTTTTTTGGCCACAGCAATTTGGTTTTACTCGACATTGCACCTTTGTGTGGTATTAAACACACCACAAAATGATATTTTGTGGCTAAACTAAATATAAATGAGCAACCCCCCCCCCTTTTCCTGCCCACACTTTAGTTTTTCAAAAAATGAAATTTAGTTACTAAGGCCAAAGCTGTTTACTACAGCAATCGTATCCATCAAGCGAAATCTAAATCTAAAGAACTGTTTGCCTTTCTTCAAGAATTCAATGCTAACACCCAGACTACCCTGCAGGCACCTCAGGACGCCACCTGGTGTCAAACTATTCACAATGCCTTCTCTGCCAAAATTGCTTCACACCTAGAAGCCAGTGCGTCCTCCTCTGCTAATATTACTGGACCTCCCCCCTATAGTCTCTGCTCCTTTGCCTCCCTACTCACCTGAACAATCTCTTTCATCGAAGACTTCTTTAAAAGAAGCACAAGACCAACTCTCCCCCAGTGCAGTAACTGAATCCTCCCCACGCCGGCATCAGGGGCCTACTCTTAGCCCCTCTACAACAAAGCCTTCGTTCTCTTTTACCCCATCTACCGTATCAGAAGTTACCACGATCATAATGACTATGAAGCCTACTTCGTGGAAAGGCGATGCCTGTCCCTCCAGGCTCCTGGTACAATGTATCGAGACCATCAGTCCCTGGATTACCAAACTGATCAATCAGTTCTTTAAGGAAGGCCAAGTCCCGGCGAACCTCAAGGAAGCATGGATTACACCTTTGCTCAAAAAAGATCATCTGGACCCTTCTCTTGCCAAGCATTATCGACCAATAACCAATGTGCCCTGCCTCTTGAAGGTTATGGACCGTGTAGCTTATCTCCAGCTTCAGAAATGTATTGATGACAATGCCATTCTTGGCCCCCACCAGTCTGGCTATCGTGCCTGTCATGGCACTGAAACCACCATGTTAGATTTAAAATCGAACCTCGGATCCATCATCGATCGTGGCCATCCTGCCCGTTTGATGTTGCTTGATCTAGTTGACCATGCATTCCTGGCAACAAAATTACAAACCCTTGTCGGCTGCACAGATCTTACAACGCAATGGCTTGCCTCGTTTCTTGGTCCCCGGAATGCCTGTGTGGTGATCCAGAACTTTTCTTCTATACCCTCCTTCCTTACCCACAGCGTACCCCAGGGACCTTCTCTGTCTCCTCTCTTCAATATTTATATTCTTCCTCTGCTTCTGTTGCTCGATGACCTGGGTGTCCTAAATACCAACTACGCTGACGACACACAGGTCATCCTCGAACTTTCAGGCTCTTACTCTACTGACTCTAAAGCCATTGCTGCCATCTACTCCCTCATCCACTCCTGGATGAGTCAGAACTTCATGGGACCGAATGCCGATAAAACAGAGATACTCATTGCTGGGTCTAGTCACATGTTAAAGAATCTCTCCAAGGAATATGCGTCATTTACGATTGCCAATGTCTCCATTCCTGTGGCCCAAAGCGTTAAGACCCTCGGCGTCACAATTGACGCCGAACTCTCCATGCGCCCACATGTGGCCAAAACCCAAGCAGCATGTGGTTGGATTAATAGGCAACTGTGCTCAATGCGTCCATTCTTATCTGTTAGCAATATGTCCCTTCTCGCATCTGCCCTTGTAAATTCCCGGTTGGACTATTGCAACAGCCTCTTAGCAGGCACTTCTGCTGGCAACAACGCTGCCTTGCAGACCGCTCAAAACGGTGCGGTCAGAGCTGTGTTGGGTTTACCCAGGCACTTCTCCATCACCGAAGCCCAGAAGAAACTGCACCATCAAGCATAGGGTTTCGTTCAAGATACTCAATCTCACTTTTAAATGCTTGAACAACTCTGCACCCATCTACTTGACACAGTGCATCCAGCGCTATGTCCCTGGCCGATCACTCAGGTCGACTGAGCAGGTCAGACTAAGTCAGCCCCGCTTTCCCTCAGTCAAATTTGGAAAAACCAACTTCAACGTCACTGCACCAGCTCTATGGAACTCGCTCCCTCTTTACCTTAAGAACTCCACCTCACTGGTTATCTTCAAAAAGAACCTCAAAACCTCAAGACCCATCTCTTTAACACACCCTAGTCCTCTGACTAGTGTGTCATCCCCTTCCGGTCTCTGATCTTCCCTGTCTCTCCTGATTGTCCCTGTCTTGTACTGTTTTTTTGTGCGCCGTGAGGCCTGTGGGCATTTTGGCGCGTTATCAAGAATTTAAATAAATAAATAAATAAATAAATAAATAAATTTAAGGGCCCAAACTGCTAATTCCAATCTCTGAAGGTTAAATTGACGGATTGATTGAATTTTGCCTAGAATGCGCCAATTTTCCCACAGAGCAGAACTGAACATTTTCGCCCACGCCTAGGGAACCAAGAACTAACATGTCTTCCTTTAGTTGTCTGGGAATCTTGGGTCATGTAACAAGACTTAGTGTGGATCATTGAGACAGAATGTGACAACATTACTATTGGAAGAGTAGTGTGGGTACAACTCCTACTCAGCCGCACACTACTACTAAACCAGCAATGATTGCAGTCATAAACCAGCAATTATTTCAATTATAATAGTTAAAAGGGCCACAACCTGCCAAGTATGCCTCCCTCATTCACGAGGGTTGTGAGCTAGTAAAGACACATACAAACAACAATAGTACTGTGATACCAAAGTCAAGGAATGTCCAACTAAGGTTCTAGGAAAAATAGAAGTCTTTTTCATTAAACTAAAAGTACAAAGCACATTAATAAAAATACACATATCCTACCCCTGTAACAGAAGACACAGTATATGCAGAATTTTGAATTGAAGGGGGGAGTCTATGTCTCAAGGCAATAGTAGATGACAGTTCAAAGCATATGTCTTTAACAGGTAAAGAAAAGGGGTCGTAAGTGTCTCTAAGACCTTTAAAAGAAGTCTTATGGGACAGAACTACTATTGGTTTGTTGGTCTTCTTCTTGGGTACCTCGACAGCATCAAGCATGGCTTCATAGGACTTTCCAGGCATTCTAAATGGTGATGAGATGGGTCAAGTCAGACTGCCCAATGGGACGAGGCAGTTTGAGTCAGAGAGGAGAAGAGTTGGCATCGAGATGGTGGTAATTCTCCCAGTGGGTTGAGAGGGGTTCAAGTTGGCGCTCTCAGTAGGTCAAGTCTGAATCGTGACAGTCGACAGGGCTCTCAGCCGGTTCAGCCATTGTCAGGACAGCTCGAAAAACGTGTAATGCTAAAGGGAGCTCGTTTGTTTCTGTAGCAGCTCAAAAATTACTCAAACTGTTAAGTCGGCTTCCAAGCGCTCAGAGGTTGAAAAGAGAACCAAGAGCAGTTCCTTTGCTCTTGGGTTGCGGAGGGACCCTATCCCGGGTCTCCAATGATGAGGCGAGTTCTTCTTCTGCCCTTCCAAGCCAGGAAGATGGCCAGAGACTTTGCAGGGGTTACCACCTCTACTGACAGGGTCCTGATTACCAGTGTTCTGGAAGTAGGCAGGCCTTTCCCAGAAAGCAATTCACCCAAAATGGTTCTCTGTGATGGGCAAGAGAAGGGTCTGACACAATCTTTGGAGACTTTATCTTCACTTCTATGGCAGAGGACTTTGAGCAGACTGTACCCTAATAAAGGTCCAGGTGTAAACCTTCATCTTTTGATGGCCAAAAATGATTCAACTAAATGGGGAAGAGAATAGGTGGCTCACCCCTTCATATAGTCAATTTGCCACAGCAGATTAATCAATTTCCAGCCTTCCATAAGGGTCCAATCCTGGCTGCTGTGACAAGAATCTTTGCCTGGTAATGTCAGTGCCAGGGTGAATTGTTTGCAGGTAGGGGGGGAGGGCACAGGAAGTGTGGTTGGCCTAAGAAATCTGAAGATGGTAGAACCCCTCCCGTGTTTGCCTTACTTGCTTGCTTGCTTGAATACTTTTATTTGTTTATAAAAATTTCAAGTTACTAATTTGCATTACAAATAAAATTCTCGAAAAGAGATTTTTGATTCTTAAAAAAACAGTAATAAAAAAACACATGATGTTAAAACAATAAGATAGAATAACAGAGTAGAGCATTGCTCGCAGCCTCATACTGCATTCTGGTAATCGCCCATCGGGCCATGACGGCTTCATTGTCAAATGTTTTACAATACCTGAGTACAAAAAATGAAAAGACTTGACTTCAGAATCTATTTCAAAGCCCTCTTTCTTTGCAGCCAATCCCTATGCATGTATCACGCAGTTGCAAAGACAACACAAGGTGACATTGGTTGTCTAAGAAATGGCACTGTTTTCGCTACAGAGCGGACTCCCATAGCCCTCAAAACTGGTCTCAAATACAGTTTTCTCAGGGTTATTGTACTTAGACAGATCAATAGAAAATATCAGGGTTTCACAATTTGCCCCACACATGGTGCATTTCCCCCCCTGTGTATCCTTCCAAGATTTTATGAAGGAGGCTACCAGGAGTATTCCCAGCCTCATCCGTAAGTACAGAGATCTTTCGTATGCTGGGTTAATTAGGTCTTAACACCTCCGAAATCCCTAATCCAGGCCCAGTTCAATGTATTCTCTCCAAGTCTTAAGGGTCGGGGCTTTCGTTACTAAGTGGGCCCTTGGCCTGTCCTTGGCAGATTTTTTCAGGTCCAACAGACTGTTGTGAACAGGCAGTAGGATTTTCCCAGAGTTTGCCCGATTCAAGGAAATACAAAGTGTTCTTGACATGGAGCACCCAGCCCAAGCTTTTACCTCCCTCCTAGGCCATCAAATACGACAGCGCATCCTGATCACTCCCCAGCCCCTCTTTCCGACATAGTTTTACCTGTATAAAGCAGGTTTGAGAGTCAACTGGGACGACACTGGGATAATGTCAAGTTCTAAATATACCAAAGACGATGGAGCACTTTCTGGAAGTATAAGCAATTTCTTCAAGAACTTACGTTCTTGGTTTTTAAACACAATTTTCTTTATGTATAAGTGCCTCACAAATGTGCAATATTAAAAAAAAAAGATAAAGGGCTGGGGACACTGTTCCACTCTCATGCCGTATATGAAAAGTTCTAATGTCCCCATTATATTTCCCCAGAGTTATTCCAGACTTTTCCACCTCTGAGCTCCAGCCCCCATCTCATGAAACCAAACTCCCAGGGAGGTAGTCAAAAAACGCAATCTGCTGCAGAGGGACATCATTCACCTCGATAGTCAGGGCACTCATTTTGCAAACCTTGGTTTGAAAACCATTACTTTAGATTTCTCAATATTTAGCTCCAAGGACAACTCTTTACATTTTGAAAGAAAAACATTCAATGTTTGTTTCAAGCCTTGGGGCGTGGTGGAGAGAATAACTGCATCGTCTGTGTAAAAGAGTGCAGGATATTCCTTGTCTGCCATTTTGGGGCAATTCTGGCAATCTCTCATCAAGCCATCTATGATTTCCTATATATATATATACGTTAAAAAGGAATGGAGCGAGGACGCACCCATGTCTGACACCTTAATTAACCTTAAACAAATCCGTATCCTTGCCCCCAAGGCCATATCATACTGTTGCTGAGGAGTTCGTATAGAGCGTCCTGACTATCGAGACTAAAGGAAGGGGTACTTTTCAACTTGACAAAATCTTCCATAGAGCTTCTCTAGAGATGGAATAAAAAGCCATCCGTAGATCTAAAAACACAGCATATCATTTCTGATCTTGCGCAGTTACATGCTTCAGGATCAACAGGTATAGCATGACATAACACTGGTCGATCGTCCCCTGATTTCTTCTACCCAACCTGATAATCAAGAGGAGCAGGGGGGAGAGTTGGGGAGGACCCCTTTATAAGCGATAGGTAAGGGGAGGATTATGGGGAAGGAGGGCCGTTAGGCTATGGGTGAAGGTAGCTTTGGATGGGGCTCTTGGGAACAGGAGGGCATGAAGGAGGGAAGGAGGGGCCTGAGGGGGACGGGCCAGCTAAGGCGGTGGGTGCTACGGCAGCCCAGGGTTTCGACGGAAGGGGGGAAATTCCTGGCATGACAGGTTAAGGGAAGATCGTTGGGAGGAGGGATATTTGGCAAGGAATAGAGAGAACTCCAAGGGAAGAAAGGGGAAGGGGAAGAAGGCGAATTCAGGGGAAAAGGGAAGCAGGACGGGGGGAAAAGATAAGTGGACGCATCCTAAAAAAGGAGCCAATGCGAACAAGTGACAAGGAAACGGAAAGGAAAAGAAAAATGCACTTAAATAGAGATGGGAAAAGAAAATGAAAAGAAAAATGAAAAGAAAATGAAAATAAAATAAAAAATGGCCAAAGGGTAGAAAGGGACGGATAAGGAGGGACCTTCAACCCAGCAGAATGTGAGTGATCACGTTGTTTGAATCTGACCAGTCCTGTAGATGACTCAGAATGATCTTGGCTAAGATTTTCCCCACTCCACCCAATAACGATATTGGACGGTAGTTGACAGGGCTATCCCTGCCGCCCTTTTTGTATATTAGGAGTATGACCGATCTTTGCCAAGATGGGGGCACCATGCACAGCGTGATAATTGCGTTAAGACTTTACACAGAGTCGGGGCCCACATGCCTACCTCATCTTTAAACAGGTCTGATGGAATGAGATCAGGACCAGAAGCCTTCCCAGTTTTTTGTGCTCTCAGGGCTTCCTCACATTTTTCACAGATATGAATGGAGTTCCGGAAGTTAGAACTACAACCTCATTGCTCTTCTGGGCCATTGTTGGGTTCTCTTCAACCATTTTGTACAGATTTGAGAAGTGGAGTTGCCAGTCATCTGCGTTGATACTGCAGTGGAGCATACACGCACCCTTCAGCTCCCTGTCAGTGACTAGCTTCCAAAATAGTATGTTATCCCCAGTCTCAAGTGCATTGTGGAAAGCACTCTATTGGTCCTGGGCAAATATTCTTTTCCTTCTTCTAAGAAGGCTTTTATATTTTAATCTTAGGAAACGCAGATCATAATTATTTTCTTACTTTCTTCACTTCCCTACAAGTATGATCGTACCAGCGTTTCTGGGATAGTGTCTTTCTCTTTACTGCCACCGCTGGCAATGTTATATGTGGGATATAATTACTCTTCCGTTTCTCAAACTCACTCAGGATCTCTTTGTGTGAGGTTCCTTCTCTACTGATAGTTACCAGGTTATCTAGGATGGCACTATAAATAGCAGGCTTATGTTCCTGGTCCATCAGACTGGCCCATTTGATTGTTTTGGGGGCATGTCCCATCATGCTGATACGGTGGGCATTTTTGGGCTCCTGGCGATTTCCTAGACCTAACCAACCTCCTTGCATTTTAATTACTAAGGGATAATGATCACTTCAGTTTGTGGCCAGACCTTAAAATCACTCACCCAATCCCAATCGTTTCCCGAGATTAAGATATAATCGATTAAAGTATCTCCCATGTTTCCCATGAAAGTTTTAATCACCGGTTGGTCATTCGGGAGCCGCCCGTTGCATGCCCTCAAATTCAAATTACGGCAAAAAAACACAGGCCATGTCTAACGCTAAAGGATAAACCTTCCAAGGGGGAGGACCACTGACACTGGGATGTCCCAAACTGTATCCTGGTCTTCCCATAGTTCCTCTAGTGGCCCTATTGGCTCAATTTGCAGGTTAAAATCCCCAGCCAGGATGATACTGTTTTTCCTGACCTCCCAAAAACCCTGAAACCAGTTATCCCTGTAGCTTCTCGACCATTTCCATTTTCTTCGGGCCTGTTGTAGACATAAAACAAGTGCAAAACGTTTCCCTGTCCAGTTTTCACTGATAGAAGCTTTTATTTTCTTTCACCCGGCCACCCCCTACTTTCCTTATTGCGGCAGGTGCTGCTGCCGCATCGACTCCTTCCCCTTACCTTCTGCAGGCCGCCATGGAAAGGCAAGAGGGGCCCCGCCTTCCCTTTCCATGGTGGCCATCTTTGTAAAGGATTTTCTTCGTACAACGGGACGCTGTGCGTCCTGTTGAACCAAGGAAAATCCTTTTTTTAAATGTAGCACTCCAGGGTACCGCGTTTGAAGTCTGGGGTGCTAATGGCCTTAAGACCCCGTTCCAAGTGCTGAAAAGGGGGTAACGGCCCGGAGCCCCCGTTAAATCGCCCTTGCTTCCGTCAGGCTGTTAACTTGGGCTGCCGGGCCGTTACCCCCATTCCAGCCCTTGGAATGGGGGCTATACGCCACATTATAGAGCCTCCTGTCAAGAGAACCAGGCCCCTTGGGAATGCGGGCAAATGGAATCAACTCCCCTGTGTAAATATGATATATTGGTGGTAGGTTAGGAAAAGCCTTCTGAGAACAAAGATGCATTTAAGGCAAAATGGTTTGTTTTGGGTGAAAGTCACGCCTAGACAATGATACACAAAACTCTGCAGTTGAGTGTGTCTCTAGCAATCATATTGACAACAAAATGCCATCAAAGGGGTTTTTGCCAGTGTGATTCTATATTCCCCTAGACCACCATATTAAACCAGATGTGGTTTATATGTATTTATTCATCTGCCACAAGGCCTTGAGGGTAGACACTTATGTATACTTTGGATCAGGGCTCTCCACCATTAAGGGAAGCCCAGGGCTGTTGGGACTTTGCATTCCAGCAGGCTATTTGTAGGAATGCACATTTTACTCTTTAACTGTCATGTTGCCAAACTGCAAGGCAGATGCCTATGCTGTCAGTATGCAGTCCCAGTATAGTTACATGTTTGCTTGATGCTTTCCAGCATGGAGCAATATGAAAGGGAGGTCTGATTAACAGATCTCACTTTCTGAGCATCGATTTGTATTAAAAATCAAAAAAGCTCATCCTCACAGATGGAATTATATCACAGACATAACCCAGATGTGGGGGATTCATCAGGTTTGTTTGCTATACAACACATGAAAGGCATTAACAATGTCCCTAATCCACCCCTCTTCCTAGCAATCCTTCAGGGTTTCAGTCACATACAGTATTTATCGCATTGCTTAAGCTTTTTCTGCACTTTTCTCCAATTGTCAAAGGGCCTCTGTTTTCTTCTGTCGCTTTTTTTGATGGGATCCTATTGATGTCTAGATCTCAGAGACCTCTAAAAGGTGGCTGGGGGTCATCAAACCTAGACCCCGTGGCCACCCATGTGGTTCGGGCTGGTTGGTTGTGTTTTAGGGAGATTTCTGTCTACGGGTGGTCTTACTGCCTCCCAGTTCCACCCCTCTGGCTACTCTCATCACACCTCTACAATGCTATCATTCCTAGGGAACCCACTTCTGTTCCCCTTCCCCTCTATTTACTATTTGATTCCTCACTCTGAGCTTCTATGACCACCTTGTCACATGCTCCTGCCCCCTCTCATCCACCACACTGGTCCGCTAGGGGTACAATTTACCTGGCACCCCTCTCTCCTAGCTGACGCCTCCTCATGCGCTCTTCTTATTTCCTCCTGACATTTCTTGGTCTGTCTCACCTCCTCCTCCTCCTCCTCCTGGCTTCGCTCCAAGTCCTCCTGATATCCCTTCTTCTCCCCCACCTTCTGACACTTCTCTGTACATGTTTCCTCTCCTCCTCCTCTTGACACTGCTCTACCTTCTCCCGATCTTCCAGTCTCCCTCTTCTCCTTCTGACACCTCCCCATCTGATATGATATTATATAGCACCTATACACAATGTGTTTCAAAGCGCTTCACTGTCTCTCCCCCTCTTGTCTCCACTTCCACCTTCACCTGTTATCTCCCACCTCCCCCCTCAAGTTACCTCCAGTCCTTTCTTCCAAGTCACCTCCTCTCCTATATTCCAGACTACCACGTCTCCTCTCCTTACTAGCTAGCAGAACAACCACGTGGGAAGAGGAATGCAATCCCTCCATCCTCCCTGCTCTGTTACACCACCAGGTCACATCATGAAGAAGATCGCTTGTTCTATCCGCTGCTTGCGCAAGAGATTCTTGCGTTCTACTAAAGCAGCCGCGAGATTCAAGTGTCCTGTCATACAAGCTAATGTGTGGCATAACAGAGCATAGCTGGAGCTGTGCATAACGAAGTGGATCTAATATTCCACAAAGCAATGGCCACTTTGCATACAGAACAAGTCTTGCCTTTCCTCTCCCCGTCCTGCTAATGGCCTAACTTATTTGCCACCTTGTGGCCAGCGACCATATACTTGGTCTTTCGCTTCCAATGATTGGGGTGCTTCAGCAGGTGTCCTGCTGGGTTTAGCTTCCATCTGGAGTATTTCATCTTCATGTGTGTCTACAGCTGGGCTTTCTAGTGGATTGTGTAGTTTTGAATAGCTTCTTTCGTGTTAGGCAGAAACCTGTGCAGTTCCCGTAGGGACCACTGCAAAAGGCTTAAGAATACAGGTGTTGGCAGTAAACCCAATTGGTAGCAGTCTGTACCACCCAGATTTACCTGGTAGCTGTGGCTGAGCAGTCAGACATCTCTCAAGAAGAGTTAGGCAGTATATAGAGTATACACATTAGGTACCAAAATACAGTAGCACAAGCAAACACTGACCAGAGCTTTGGTATAAATTTATATAATTATTTATTTAAAAACACACTTGTAAAAATACACTAACACTAATATGGCAAGCAAGTATGGCAAGCAAGTTCAAAACACAGTCACTATCAATATATATAGATCCCTGATTACTTATTGAACAAGTCTTAGTTAAAAAACCACTTATTTGCAGACAGAGGTGAGCGCTTAACCTAAGATGGCACGCCAATAAGTTAGTTAAAAAGGGAGGGAAAAGGCAGAGTTAGGAAAGCACACAATACCAACACTTTTAAAAGAACCACAGCAAGGCAAGGAAGGCAGAGTCTACTGTAGAGCAAGAAAGTTCATAGGCTAGGCCCACTCTTGGAGAGAGCAAGGCGGAATGTGTCCAAGATCACACAGTTGAATTATACCTTTAGAGTCTTTGCAGATAGTTCAAAAAAGAGGTGGATCAGTTCAGAAAAGTTAGTTAACAGGTCCCAGGTCACCCCAGGATAGAGAGTCAAGGATTTACGGGACACCTTGAACAGTCTGTTGCAAGGGAGACCAGGCGGAACACAGTACCTGAAATGGTGAGAAAGCTCCAGCGGGGGCAGTTGTTCCTGGCAGTGGGTGCAAGTCGGTGCTTCGTCCAGGGGAGGAGAGGATCTCGACGTGGAGGAAAGCTGGAGGTCGTTGCACTGCCAGGGAAGAAACCAGCCGCAGAGTTTCTTGTTTAAAAGGAACTACCCTTTTATTCACGGTAGTGGTGAAGCGTGGTTATCCGGCCGCCGCGGTGCTTCGCATGGGCGATTTGACCACGAGACGATCCAGGAAGGCAAAAAAGAGGGCGAACTCGTTATCCCCACCAGTTCAAAGGAAGAAGACTCTCCGGGATGAAGATCTTCTCTGTCGTCGGGAAGTGGTGAGGCGGTTTAGCAGGGCTCCACCGTTGGTGTCGTCGTTGCAGGTCGGCTCAGCTTCTCCCTCTTCGGATTCTTTAGGTCCTGTGGCGACTTCTGAAGTTCCAGTCCCCAAAGCCCTGCTTTTATGCAGAAAACACCCATTCATCAGTCCTAATTGTCACTCAAACATGCTACGTGGTGAGCTGGGCGGCTCACCACTGGGCCAATCACAAAGAGTGCGACTTGAGTTGCTGAGGCAACTCAGTCCAGGGTGCCTAAACCCCCCTCTCACGCATCCTGTAGACCCAGACAGAGTGGCACCACTTTGGAGGGCTTCTGTGTAGAAGCCCGCCAAAAAGTGGAACAAAGGGCTCGACTTGATTTAGAGTTACAAAAGCGAATACAGACGCCATTTTGGCACCGAGTTCTGGCAAAAAATCCCAACCAGTGAATTTATATTAATTTAATAAACCGGCGGTATGTTTGAGGCTGTGCTAAAAAGTGGTAGCCTCGAACAATGGGTCGAATATAAAAAGTAGTATCCACTGCCACCAGCCAAAACTCGATCAGGGGGGACTGGACAGTGCCCCCTTGAACAACAGACTCAGGGGCAATCGAATTGCCCCTACCAGTACGTCCACAATATGATGGTTTGTACTGGTTCTGTTCACAATTTAGGACTAGAAAAGCCAATGGTGACTTTACATGCCCTGGGAGACAGTAGTCAGTCCCAGGGTATGGAGTCCATGTTTGGGGGTCACTATGACAACCCTGTGTTACTGCACGGAGGGTGCTTTGTAACACACATACCAAAAACACATGAAGCCCTATGGAGTAAAAGACCCCATAGCCCATAAAACACAAAGTCAAAGGAACACCTCAACTCATGTCTAAGAGTGGGAGTAAAAGAGTCTCACTCTTAGCAGGAGAAAAAAATAAACCCCAAAAATCCAGCAACGCTGCTGGGGGACTCACTAGGTTTGGGAAATTAGCCTTAACAGAGAATTCTCCCTAACATTTCGATATAAGATTGAGGCAGTGTGTTTCTGCTAGGCTAGAGCTCAACATCTGGTATGAGCAATTCTTCGCCAGTCAGTGGGGAGGTGTTCTTGTTAATCTTTGCTGAGTTTGTTGTGCTTTACATTGGAAGGGGTTGCTGCTTTCCTTGAGTGTGGGTTCTTATCAGGCAGTTATGACTGTTAGATTTTTTGTGGGTGTCAAGCACATGTTCATAACATGAATGGTGGACGCTTTCTTTCTGTCTAGTGTCCCACTTGACTTCACTTGCATACAGGAGGATTGGTTCGACAACACAGCCAAATAATTGTATTGAGCGATTGGGGTAAGGGGGATAGTCGGAGGGGGGCAGACTTGGGGTTAATGGTTTTTGCAGCCGTTATATATAGCAAAGGAACCTCTCGTGGATTACTCATGGACGCCTTTCATTGATTGGAGGAAATTATCCCCAAACAGTTCATTCAACTTGAACTGGCATTGTTTGGTTGTACGATGACCTTTGCATCTTGGTCTGAATGCCTTGTCCATATCCTCCACTGAAACCGTCCAAACTCCCAGGGCCAGACAGATCTGTGGAATGTTCATGCTTTTGCTGCACTGTCTTAGCTTCCTCGTTCACCTCCGTCCGTGCCCTGCATGGTGACAAGCCTTTTTCCGTACGTCCTGCCCTAACTGTTGCACCTCCAGCCCCTCCTGTTCTCGCTTCTAAGCAGCTTGACCGTCCTTGAAAGTAGGGCCGGCTGAAGCTGTGTCAGTGCACGTGGTGCCTATTTGACCATGATGTTTAGGGGCCACCTTGCCTATACCTGGCAAGGCCAGTCTAAAGCACCTTTGAGGTGCATAGTTTATAATGCAAACAAAGGAATGCAGGTAAGGGGGTCAATAGCTGCTGTTCAGGTGCTGCTGTGGGAGGAAGTTTGTCTTGATAGCAAGGCAATGCTGCACAACACAGGTTCGAATCCCGATCCCATGCTTAGAAACCACTCACTGGTGTTAAACGTTTTTATAAATGAGCAATAAAAAAGAAAATCCCGGTACAGGCAGCAGAAGGGAGCGTAAACGCTAAACATCCATTGAAAAACGATTAATCTCTCTTACAAGCATGCAAATGTAGTCAAAACCAGAGTAAAAAGTTAACGAGATGGTAAAAACGCTGCTGCATTCTACAAAGCCCGAGAGAGGGGATGGCCTGAAAGGACCAACACAGGCAGCCTGTAACGAGCGTGCTGCACACATTCGTGGCCTAATTCACAGAAGCGTTTCAAAATGGCAAAACCCCATTGGAAAACGCTCCGTGAATTAGGCCCCAAATGTCCTGAATTGAAGAAGTATTTTGCTTTGTCATAAGACTGCCAACATGGGGGCAATGGCTTGGGCCCCCCGAGGCTCGAGTCCATTTCAACTGAAAAGGTTGAAATGTTCTGACTCTCTCCTTGGTGGAAGGCGTAAAGAGGCATGAGTCCACGCAGCTATTGTCTTTCACCAACCCCATGTGGCACAATGCAGATGCCTCCCTGATGTTGGAGGGCTCATGCCACTTTCTCGCTTTTGACATGTGTGCACTCTGGGGAAACTGCATTAGGCGTTGTTTAAATATTTTTCTTCACTACAGACCCTATTTTATCTTTTAAATATATTCAATAAGGGAATTATTGGTGAAGATCGAATCTCTGCAGACCATCAGTATGCCTGTCCGCTAGGCAGGTGGTATTACTTTCTGGTTCTAATACAACTGTATATGCAGAAACATGAATATAGTGAGGAGGAATTGATCCTTCAAGTTACATTTAGAAGAACATTACAAGTTTGCAGTAGTACTCAAAACAGTCACTCAGATCGTTAGCAGCTAAACAGCTAAAGCCCGCCTACTTGCGTGTGGCGGTATTACTTCCCCACACAATGGTGTTAAATGTGCATGCGGTATTATCAAATGTAGTAAAACTGTATTCACTCAATGAAGTCCTGCCGGACTTACCAATGGGAAATAACCTCCAACTCGTAATGGGATGGACAATCACTGGTTAGCACCTGTGATAATGGCATTTGGGTCAATTGGGTTGAGCACTGTTAATACCGCCAAACTCCTAATGAGGCCCTAGTGTCTAACCTTCTCCTCTTCCAACCTTCTCCGAGCCTTTTCAATCTCTCTCCCATTTCCCTTGCAGTCCTCTCTATTTTTCATCTTCCTTCTTCTCTGCCTCGTCCCTCCCACCCCATAACCTCCTTTTCTCCCCCGCTCTCCATTCACCACTCCACCTCCAGCAACAGTATCTATTCCTCCCTCCTTACTGCTTCATCTCGTCCTGCCTGATAAATGTGTTTCTGGTGCAGTCCTCAGCTGGTGCACAATGCCCCATGGGGGCGAGAGTCATGTGGTTTAGTCTTTGCGGGAGTGGAGAGAGGAAGAGGGTATCAATTGCTCCCAGTGACCTCCCACTCCCCCACGAGAGGCTTCCGGATTTCCATCAGCAGTCCGGTAATTGCGCGTGACTCCCTGGGCTGTACATTGATTTTCTGGCTGCTGAGAAGGAGTGGAAAACTGACTGACGTGGCCTGCTCTCGCAGAATCTGTGTCAGAACCGCTGCCAGGTGTCACTCACTTGGAGGGACTTGGAGGGACACTCGGAGTCGCACGCCTAGAGGGACACTCGCATCTAGAGGTAGTCGTTGGAGAGACAAGATATGTTAGATGGGCGGTGCCTAAAACACATTGGGCCGCCATGCCGACCTTGGCGGAGCGGTAAGTCCCCAATCCCCATTTACCCTTCCCCATTCCCATTTTTGCCCCAGAGGGTATAATGGGAGTGGGGAAGGCGTTAATAACGCCACCGTACATTACGGTGGCGTAATTAACAAGTCCCGTAGCGCCATGGATTTTTCCGCTTGCAAAAAGCAGGCGTAAAAATCACCATGGCGCTACGGAAACTCGTAGTCAGGCGGAGAGGTACGCCATGCACTACGCTGGCGTAAAACCCTCTCCGCCAGGGTCGTAATGAGGGCCATTGACTTGATTGGAAGAAGAATGTTTTAATTGAATAGATCTGCTCGCTTGGAAGATCCTGGAATGGTTCGTTAATTTAAATCGCACATGGGATGAGTTTAGAGTTTTGCAAACTCTGGCTCAGATACATCAGAAAAGAGGCTGTGCGATAATGTCTCCTACCTGTAGTTTTTGTTTGAAACAGACATGCAGCTTGTTTTTTATTCGTGATGTGCATGACATTTGATGGTCAATAAAAAAGGCAGACATCCCAACATTCCCCCCGTCATGAAAAAATAATCTTCAGTCCTGTTTTTTCTTTACATTCCGAGACTTGCCGTTTTGCTTTCGTTATTCTAAATCCGTGACTACAAGTGCCGGCACGCACAGAAGAAAAGGGACGCTCGAATGACACATGGCATAGGAGACTGACTAAAAAGGTGACGCCTATTCCGTGCACCAAGCAAGCAGGTGGTGTGGACCAATCCGCTTTTAAAAAGCTGTGTTGTTTGTGATTTTGTTTACATATGATTAGAGACAGACTGATGAGCCTGCAGGGTTTGAAATGCAGACATTTAACAGGATATTTCACTTGTCAGAAAAAATATAGATGTCTCGGAAATGTAGCTATCAATTACAGAGATCTATTCCACCGACAGGTTCCGAGTGACATCTGATAAGACACTGTGAGAGATGCACGAGCTAGGTGAAATACACAGCATAGTTGAAAGCTGCCCATCTATAATTGTATGTTTTGTATGGCGCTGTGGACCAGCATTGCATGGGTTGAAGAGGTAAGCCATGAGCTAGAGAAACATAAAATAAGAACAAGGTTCCCTCTCCCCTCATCTGACAGCAACCCAAAAAGGGAAAACAGGCCATATCCCTCTGCTGTGATGTCACGGCCATGGATTATGAATTCCATAATCCTCTCCCGTGATATCACAGCAGGGGGACATGGCATTTAGAAATAGTTGCTAATGGCTTCCAAGCCAAACACAACCGAGTCAGTACGTCTCTATTTGTTGGTGTCTGCTGCAACCCCCAATGAAAGGAACACCTCCATTTTTCATTAGAAATACATTTGGTAGGGGGCGTGGCTAACCGCCATGTGAAGAGGACGTTCGCTCCTTGCGCTCCGCTTGATGCGACCATCATAAGCTGCTTTTAACTACTTTTTTCGGGGGCTCCGAACCCCACGAACCGCCTCATCGAGGGCCGACATCCTGCTGCACCTGCGGGTCGATTCCTGTGGCCCTGGAGGACCGGTCTCGCCCTATAGACCGTGCGACACGATCCCGCGGACCAGGGCCAAGATGGCGGCTCCCGAGCCCTGCAAGATGCGGCGGCCCGCACTCTAAAGCCGCTCGCGCCGTAACACTCAGCTGAGGGCCGAGGACACACGAACGCCCAGCTGGACTGACGAGGGGGGCCTGTGGGGCACCCGTGAAGCTTGGAGCGCGAACGACGGTGCCAACGGGACGACCAGCCTGGAACGTCCCGGACGAGGGCGCTGCCAGCCACAGAACCGGGAGCCAGGGTCTCGGAGGCCCTTCGAGGTGAGCGGGGGGGACTAACGCAACCGACACATACAGGCGTGCCCGGCCTGGTAACCCGAAGAAGCGGCCCCGGCGCACACTATCCGTCCCCCCTGTGCCTACGGAGCCGCCCACAGCATACAGCGATCCGCCATCGCGGCCCACCCGATACGGCTTCCTCGGCCACTCCATCGCGGCTCACCCCGGCCACCTCGGTAACAGCGAAGCCCGGAGGCTCAGTCGACATGTCTACCAAAGGAGCAAGGGCTAAGCAACGTCAGACCACCATCGACACGTTCACGGCGGCGGGGCCCACAGCGCCAGATAACATGAGCGAGACTCTTGCTGCAGACCTACCCGACCCCTTGGGGCCTTCAGCGGAACCTAGTAACACACAGATCCTTGAAGCTATCAAACTTTCCCAGGCTGCCGTGGAGCATAAAATAGACGCTGTCGCCATAGACTTGAACCTCCTGCGCCAAGACGTCCGATCCCTGGCCGGCAGAACAGAGGTGCTGGAGGCCCAGGTCCGCGAGAACACGGAAGCTAAGACAGTGCTCCTCAAAGATGTCGATGCACTTCAACAAAAAGTTAAAAACCTAGAAGACAGGGTCGAGGAGGCAGAGGGGCGCGCACGCCGCAACAACATTCGCCTCCTGGGGCTCCCGGAGGGCATCGAGGGATCGGACCCCACGAACTTCGTAGAGAATCTCCTGATACAGGAGATTGGAGCAGAAAAACTCTCTCAGGGCTTTGTAATCGAAAGGGCTCACCGATCCCTCACATCGAAACCCCCTCCTGGCAGCCCACCCAGACCCGTGATCGCAAAAGTACTTAACTACAGAGACCGGGAAACCATCCTCACCTTCTCGCGGTCAGGCGGCCAGATCTGCAGGGGTTCAGCCAAGATATCCATCTACCCTGACTATACATTTCAGGTTCAAATGAAGAGGGCACAGTTCATACACACCAAAGCAAGACTGAAGGCTGCAGGCCTACGCTACATGCTCCTCTACCCCTCCAGATTGAAGGTGATACGAAACAACAGAACTCACCTCTTCGATACTCCGGCAGAGGCCCGAGACTGGATGGACAGGGAGCAGATCCCAGAGGTCGAAGTCAGGAAACGACAACCCCGCTGAGCCCCGTCTCTCAGGGCCCCGGTGCCTTTCGGAGGCCCCACCATGGAACGGCCACTTACGCCGCAGCTGACCGGATTTCATAACACGAGGCGCCCGGACGAACACTCTCCTACCCCTGGAAGTTCTTTCTTGTTAAGGGTACTCATTACCCGCCCGTAGGGCACCATGCGACCGTCCTTCGGTCTAAAGGAGCGGAAACGGGTCTGTCATAGTGAGGAGCTCCTCACTCGACCTGGTTTATGTTGGGGAAGTTCACAGTTACGGGGGGGAGGGATAGGGGAAGTTGGCACAGTTGTTAAGTGCCCGAATCAGGGACAACCAAGACCACCAACATCCATTTCAGTCAGCATGGACGAGGCACCTACCCTCCGCTGGATAGGCTGGCAGTCACTGAAGCAGAAGTTCAGGGGTGCAAGTAACCCGGCTGAGACCCGCATGCACGAATCTCCAGGAAACCACAAGACCCCCACGATCCTCCGGCCACTGGTGGTGCTCCCGGGGGCGTTGGACATAGCCACCAGAATCCCAAATCTCACATGGCCGATTCGTTGAAAATCCTGACGTGGAACGTCAGAGGCATGAACAGCTTCGTGAAACAACGGCGCATACTCTCCTATATTAAAAGAAGCAAAACCAAAATAGCCCTGCTACAAGAAACACACCTTACATCGGACAAACTGAAAGCATTGGCAAAGGCCTGGCGTGGTACCCTGGTAGGTTCCTCCTACTCCTCCTACGCCAGGGGTGTCCTGATCTGGGTGGACCCCTCTGTCCCCTTCCGGTTGGTCGGCTCCAAAGCAGACAATGAGGGCAGGATGGCAATTGCATGTGGCACCATTGAAGGGAGAGAGGTTTGTCTAGTCAGCACTTATGCACCCAACCATGATGCAACCACCTTCTTCCACTCCCTGTATCCACGCCTCGGCCCTTACAGGGACCAAACCATGATATGGGGGGGCGACCATAACTGCACCTTAGACCCCCTGAGAGACAGGTCGGACGATAAACATACACGCCCTTCCCCGCCTGCCAAAATTCTGTCAAGGTTGATACAGCAGTTACAACTCCGAGACTTGTGGAGAGAACAGCACCCAGATGCACGTGTGTTCTCCTTTTACTCCCCTCCTCACGCAGTCCACACTAGGATAGACTACCTTTTCGTGAGCCTAGAACAACAGGCAACGTTCGGCGGTGCTCAGTACCAGCCCAGAGTACTGTCCGATCATTCCCCACTAGTAGCCACCTGGGAGATCTACCCGCCTAGACCCCCGGTCCCCACCTGGAAACTTAGGGCTGAAGCTCTCCTAGACATAGCCCTTCGCGAACACATTGCTGATAGGACTGAAGACTACTGGGAAAGGAACCTCAACAGTGTTAAACACATAGGCACCGCCTGGGAGGCATACAAGGTGGTCCTGAGAGGGGAGATGATTGCAACCATGGGCGGAGCACTGAGGTCGATTACTTCCTCCTTAGAACATGCAGAGAATGAGTTGGGGGAGCTCGAAGGCAGACTAGACCCATCCCCAGAACATTTACAGAAGGTGATTGACCTCAAACAAACCTGTCTCACGCACTGGGAGTCCCTGGGTAGGCTGAGCTATGCCAAACACACTGAACGTACCCACGCTCTAGGTGATAAACCTGGTAAACTCCTAGCTTGGCTGTACAAGAGAGAAGCCCCCAGAACACCCATTTGCCAAGTACTCAAACCAGATGGCTCCCTAGTGCACACCCAGACTGAAATTAATTCGGTGTTCTCTGACTTTTACAGCAATTTATACGCCGAACCCCCACCCGTGGACGTCTCCGACATAGAGGACATCCTGGACGACATAGATCTCCCCAGGCTAGAGCCCCATATGACGGACGCCTTGGACGAACCCATCACCCCAGATGAGGTCAAGGCAATCATTAGGTCACTCCCAACCGGTAAGTCCCCAGGCACTGATGGCCTCCCTGGGGAATTTTATAAATTGTACGAGGAGACCTTGGCCCCACTGTTGGCACAGGTGTTCAACGAAGCCTACGAGCGGGGTGCCCTCCCCGACTCCATGAGGGAGGCGGTGATTGTCCCTCTCCTGAAACCCGGGAAAGACGGATCGCACTGCGGCTCATATAGACCCCTCTCCATGTTAAATGTCGATTGCAAGATCCTAACCTCCCTGCTAGCTAGTAGACTGCGAAGGGTAATTCCCCACCTGATCCACCAGGACCAAACGGGTTATGTGCCCGGTCGCTCCATAACAGAGAACCTGCGTAGGTTGCACCATATTATGTACAGCACGGAGCAGAGGCCTCAGAAATACGCGGTGGCGTCACTAGACGCCACCAAGGCCTTTGATTCAGTGCGTTGGGAATGGCTTTATGCCACTATGGCTAAAATGGGGATAGGACCTGCCTTCCTGAAATGGACCCGGCTAGTCTACACCAACCCCACCGCTAGGGTGCGCACGAACAGGACCTTCTCAAACAAATGGGCGTTACATAGAGGCACTCGCCAGGGCTGCCCACTCTCCCCGATGCTATACATCATCGCCACCGAACCCGTAGCCACGTACCTTAGGCAGGAATACGGAGATGGGGGTATTGTAATCGACGGAGTGACCCACCTCGTCTCTATGTATGCGGATGATACGCTATTGTTCTTACATAACCCCGAACACCTCCTGCCCTACATCCTAGAAACACTGGACGGATTCAGTAGATACACGGGTATCCGTATTAACAAAGATAAGTCCTGCCTCTACCCGCTTGCCGCCCTACATAAAGATGGCCCTGGATCCCTCCCCTCCCTTGATCTAGAATGGCAAGCGACCTCCTTTAGATACCTGGGAATCACCATACACCGGGACCCATTCACGGAACATACACTTAATACGGTGAGAGCCAAAGACGCTCTAGAAAAATCTATGGAATTCTGGGGTAAGCTTCCGCTCTCGATGGCCGGTAGGGCCGGTCTACTCAAAATGGTTGCTCTCCCCCGCCTACTATATAACTTTACAAACGTTCCCTACAATATCCCCCCCTCCTTCTTTAAAAACATAAACAAACTATGCAGACGGTTCCTTTGGCAGGAGGGCAGACACAGGGTGGCGCTGGACACACTCCAAAGACCTTACGAGAGGGGAGGAGTTAAGGTCCCTAATTTCGAATTGTACTACCTGGCGAGCCAGCTAAGGCAAGTGATGCGATGGACGGCCGATGAGACCTCCTCGGACACTCGGCTCCTCCAACCTGCATTACCCTACCTCCTCCTGAGGGACCTACTGTGGGCACAGGGCAGATTCACACAGCCCCTTCCATACTTAATTAGACTTGGTATAAAGCTCTGGAACAGAGCGTGCAAAACTGTGGGGCCAGCTGATCCTTTCTCACCTCAAATCCCTATAGCAGCAATTATGGCTCATCAGCCATGGGGCTTTCACGAATCACGCACCCAATGGGAACCTTACGGAGTGGCCACCCTGGGAGACTTAATGCGGGATGAAGAGATCATGCCCTTTCCTGATCTCGCTGAAACTACGGGATTACCCGCTGGCCAATTTTTGCTCCATGGGGCAGTGATACACGCCATTAGGGTCAGATGGCCGGAGGCTACCACCCCCATGACGGAAAATACGGTCATAGAAACACTATTGAACACAGCCGAGGGCGGCCATGAAACCTCGCGATTGTACGAAACCCTGCTCCAGGGCACGACTAACACCGAGCTTAAATGTAGAGCAAAATGGGAAATCGAATTTGGCTTAGACTTCACGGATGCCGAATGGGAGAAAATAACCCATTACCATAAAAAAGTCTCCAGGAATGCCCGATTGCAACTCATTCAACTGTACATCACTAACAGAGCCTACCTAACACCAGAGGCTATATCTAATTTCAGGGGAGCCGAGGTCCAGCTATGCCCCAAATGTAGGGAGCCGAAGGCGGGTATGACGCATATGTTCTGGGGCTGCCCGGAGATACGCCACTTCTGGACACAGGTTCAGGGGAGGGTGGCGGACGCAGACATCGAGCTAGAGGTGAACTGCCCCGCAGTATGCATCCTGGGCAGATGCAAACGCAACCACAAAAACAAACCTCTGAACAAGCTCAAAGACTTGATCTACATAACTGCGAAGAGGCGCATAGCCATGGGATGGAAGAGCCCTAGGGCCCCGCATGAGGCATTGTGGTGGGGGGACCTGACTAAATGGATAACGGCGGAGACTGGCGCGTGGGAAACGGCAATCCTTGAACAAAGGCTAGACTCCAGCGGAGAACTACAACGCTGGGTGGCCTTGACTGAGCCACTTCTGCATCCTAATAACTCTGACGATGCCTCGGATGGATCGGACTTCCCTAGCCATCAATCTGGCCTATCGTAATGGGACAATAATGTTTACTTGGTCTTGAGTTGGGGGGGTGGGGGAGGGAGGGTTACGTTACTTTCTGATTATTCGTCTGATACTCAAGCGATGTATACTTGTTTTTGTTAATCTGTTAAAACCAATAAATACATTTAAAAAAAAAAAAGAAATACATTTGGTAAAATAAAGGGGATACGTGAATGAAAAAGGATTTGCATCCACCATGGGGCACTGAGGGACCCTGCAATATGCATCACCGGCCCACTTTTTATGCTAGTTTATTGCCATAGCAGAGGCCTCAACTTGCTAAAAGGTTACAGTGCACTGCAGTGTTAAAGCTTGGTGGGGCTTCTTCCCCTACGGTCAGTATGCCACTAGCGAGAGAACGCGTCTCCTAGAGCTCCTCTTTGGGGAAATTCCCTTGAGCAGAACAGCTCGCATTTCCAGTTCAGACTGGTTGCGAACAGATCCACTTGAGAGGTTTCCCAAAGGGCACAAATCTCCAGAAGTACTTCCTGAGCTAGTTCCCACTCGTGGGAGATCGTGCTCTGCCTGCTCAGAGCATCTGCCACTGTGTTCTTTTCTCCAGCCAGATGAATTGCTAGAAGAGTGATTCCTCCTCTCAGTACCCAGCGCCAGAGCTGCAGTGCCTCTCTGCACAGGGGCAGTGACCCTACTCCCTCTCTCTTGTTGAGGTAGTGCATGATATGATATTATATTAATATCGTGCTCATACACAAGTGGTTCAGAGCGCGACCAACCAAAGGGAAGGGAACAAGGGAGAATAAAAACAATGATCTTACTAGGCCCAGTGACATTAAGAGTGTGCAAGTGCATTGAAAAGGGAAAAAGGGGGAAGTGTGAGGAAGGGGGAGGTGTGGAAAGTGCGATACAAAGCAGAGAACAGAATAAATAAGTGCAATAAATAAATAAAATAAATACAGGCAGAGGCAAGTGTGTGATTTATCAGATAGGGTATATCTGATAAGTGCAGAAGAAAAATGGGGGACTGTATGGGTACAGATCCCAGTGCAAGGGGTGGCTGAAGAGGCGGTGCAGGAGCGTGAGCAGGTACCTGGATCCGAAGGACAAAGGGTGTCCAGGAGCTTGATGCAGAGATAGAAAACAGATCAGAAGGGGAGTGGAGGGGCAAAGGCAGAAGCGAAGAGGAAGGTCTTGAGGTGCTTCTGGAACCAGAGATGGTTCTCCTCAATTTCCACGGTGGCCCGGAGGCTGTTGTAAAGGGAGGACCCCGCTGAAGACAGAGATCTACCCCCAGCTAATTTCTTTGAAAAACAACTGACCCTGAGGGAGTTAGAAGTAGAGGAGCGAAGGGCTCGAGAGTGGAGGTATTTACGGAGGTATAGTTGAAGGTATTTTGGACCCAGGCCCCAGAAAGCCTAGTAAGGAGAGGAAAGGTAGAGTACCACTAAGGAGGTGCAGTAGGAAGTTTGACTTTTTAGAGACGTCAGAGATGTGTGTGGAGAAGGAAAGTGTGGAGTCAATGATGACCCCAAGATTCTTAACCTCGCAGGTAGGGGTAGGAGGCGGGCCAAGGGAGGCCGGCCAGAGAATAAGGGAAAAGGGTGCTGAAGGTGTACCAATGAGGAAGATCTCGGTCTTGTTGGCATTTAGACAAAGATCGTTGGTGGCACACCAATTTTGAATGGAGATTAGGCAATCAGAGATGAGGGAGGGAGAGGAGGTGTCAGAGGGAAGCCTTAAAATGAGTTGGGTGTTATCAGCATAGCACTGGAAGTTTGAGCAGAAAATGGAAATGCAGTAGGCAAGAGTAAAACAGGTATTGGTTGAAAAGCCAGGGCGAGAGGTTAGATCCCTGGGTAACACCACAGGTAGAGCGGGAGATAGAGGAAAGGAAGGACCCAAGTTGTACCTTGGAAAGTCGATTAGAAAGGAAAGAGGTCAGCCAGGCCAGAGCCTGATCGGTGATACCCAGGTTCTCACGGAGACGGTTGGGCAGGATAGTATGGTTGACAGTGTCGAAAGCAGAGGAGAGATCAAGTAGGATGATGACAGAGGGAATGTTAGAGTCAACGTTGGGGAGTAGGTCTTCACAGATGTTCAGGAGAGCAGTTTCCGTGCTTCTGGCAGCTCTGAAACCAGATTGGTAGTCATGGAGAGAACCAACAGAGTCGGAATGAAGATTAAGCTTCGAGATGGCCAGCTTTTCCAGGAGCTTAACCAAAAAGGGAGTAATGGAAATTGGGCGATAATTAGCCGGGCAGGAGGGATAAGCTGTAGGTTTCTTGAGGAGAGGACGCACAAGGAAGTGCTTGAGGGGGGAGGGGAAAGATCCAGAGGCAAAGGAATGGTTACAGAAGTCGGCAAAGGCCAGAGCCAGGGGATCAATGTGGTCCTTAATGGTTTTAGAGGAACAAGGATGAACCTGTTTTGATGAGACTTTCATAGATTGGATTTGTCTAGCAACCTCATCCGGGGAGAAAAAAGGAAAGGAGGAGAAAGAAGGGGACTCTCAGGGGGAGGGTCAGCAGGCTGGGATGGAGAGGGGAGAGGAAGGGGGGCAGAGGAGAGGGAGGACAAGATGTCCTGAGTTTTGGAATTAAAGTGAGAGGCAAGAGAGTTGCAAAGAGCCTGAGAGGCAAGAGGAGGGGTGGAGACTGCAGCAGGGTTGGCCAGTTCCTTGAGATTTTAAAGAGTTCGGCCGAGTTGTTGGATGCCGCAGAGGCGCAGGCTTGAATGTGGCCTCTCTTCTTATAGCGGACATCAAGACAGTATTGCCTTCGGAGCAGGCAGCAGGCCACTTTGTCTGAGGATGAGGAGGAAGCCCTCCATTTCCTCTCAGCTGCCCTACACTTGCGATTAAGTGTAGCTAGGTCAGAGTCATACCAGGGATAACACTTGGCTTTGGACTTCAAACGGATCCTCATGACGGGGGCAAGAACACCAAGAGTAGCAGAGATAGAGGAATAGAGCCAGGACAGGGCTGTGTCAGGGTGTGAGTCAATTGGGGTGGAGGAGGGGGGAGAAGGTGGCAGCAAAAGCCTCTATTCACACACGCTTCATGGGCCGGATGTCGGAGAAGGTGGGTGGTAGTCTTGTGGTAGGCTTTGCTTGTGGGGAGGAGATGGAAAGATGAGAGGAGAGGAGGCAGTGATCACTCCAGGAGAGAGGAGTGATCAGGGTAGTAGAGAGGGGGAGGCCGGAGGAGATGAAGACATCAAGTGTGTGACTGGCAGAATGAGTGGGGCGCGAGGGGCGGATAGAGAGGGAGAGAGAATCGCAGAGGTCACGAAAAAAGAGTGCAGATGAGGAACAGGGAGAATCAAGATGGATGTTGAGGTCTCCAAGGAGGATGGGTTGAGTGGTTGAGGCCAGGAGGGGGAGGAGAGGTCTGCCCACTCGGAGAGAAAAGAGGTAATTTGGCCAGGGGGCCGGTAGAGAGTAGCAACCGTGAGAGAGTGGCAAGGCAAGAGGGAGAGCCTGCAGACAAGGCATTCGAAAGAGGAGGACGTCTGAGTGGGGATGATAGAGGCATGAGTCCACTCAGGGAAGATCAGGGCTACACCCCCTCCAGGCTGGTTGGATCTGGAGGCGGAGAGGATCTTCTAGCCATCAGGGAGGAGAGTGTCAAAACTCATGACAGAGCTGGCCGTGAACCAAGTCTCGGTAAGTCCAAGGACATCAAGGTCCAGTACTTCAAGGAGGTGTAAGATGTCAGGGGAGTGTTTGACAGCAGAGTTGAGAGTGGCAAGATGAAGGTTGCCAGCCTTAAAAATCTTCCGGGGAGGGGTACAAATCAAGGTTACGCCATGCAGAGGTGTGGAGGGAGCTTAAGATGGGGCAGACGTGGAAGGAGAGGAGGGCAAGTTAGCCAAGGGAGGAGGGTAGGGGACAAATGGAGTAGAGAGGAAGTTGATGAGGCGGAGGAACAGTCTGTTAAAGAGGAGGAGATTTTCCTGAGGGCCTTGCACCATGACAGTGCCATTGAGGTAGACATTAATGATGACTCTGGAGGAGTCAAAGAAAGCCATGAGGACTTCCCAACGTGTGCCCCCATTAATGGGAGAGGAGGCGACAGGACAGAGCACAGAGATCATATGAGTGGTCCATAGATCCAGCGAAGGAAAGAAAAAGAGAATGTCAGTGAGGGATTGTCTGGCAGATATGCTGGAATAGGTATCAGCGACGGGGAGGCCTGGGTTGGAAGCCAAGATATCCTTTTAGAATTTCTTTTTGCCAGACTTGGTGAGAAGGGAAGGATAGTTAATAGAGAAGCAGTTAGAGTAGATAGGAGAAACAGATAACAGATAATACCATGAGCAAGTAAAGAGAAGAGGCAGTAGGAGAAAGTAAGCACGTACAGCGGTATGGAACAGTCATTGGGCTAGCAGGTACAAATGAGGGCCTATGTAATGAGAAGAACAATCCAAATTTGAATTACAAAACAACCGAAATTTGACTTTCAAAACTCACCCAACATTTCAGTTACAGAAACACCCACATTTGACTTTTAACACACACCCAAAATTACAGTTACAGAAACACCCAAATTCGACTTGAGCACACACCCAGATTTGACTTACAAAGGCAGTACTAGGGGAACAAATGTGAAGGGAATGAGGTATGAGTTAGAGGCAGGTGCTGAGACGAGGACGTTTGAGAGCAGCCAGGGAGACCAGTTGGAATAAGCAAAGGGAAGAGTAAGGGAAAATGAGGGGAGAAGGAGAGGGTTTGCAGAAGGAGGGAAACTAACCCATGGAGAGGGAGGTTCAAGAGTCTTAGCAGTCCAAAATCATGGGTGAGTGAACTGGAGGTGCCAGGGAGGGTCACGTTCTGATGGTAACCTCATTTGGTGTCCGGTAGCGGACAGGGAGCAGACAGGGGCCTTGAAACATCAGGCCGGCTCCCGCCTCCCGGTCCACCCTGATTGGTCGATAATGCAAAGGCAGCCAGTAGGCAGGGGACCGGGAAGGATACCCACTCATGCTGAAATGCACAATCAGTCATGGTGACTGTGTTGTCGGTCATTATCAGGACACTCTTCCCCCGTATTGAGGGCAGGAATGCCATCAGCGCTAGTCTGATTGCCCTCAGCTCCAAACGGTTGATATGGAGCCTGGACTCCGACTGAGACCAGTGTCCGCTTATTGAAAGATCTCTCATATGCGCTCCCCACCCTGTGAGGGAGGCATCTGTCACAACTTTCGTCTCCAGCCATGGTTGCCAAAAGGGTTCTCCTCATCACATTCTCTTGTGATGAGAGGAGAACCTGAGAGGAGATCCTGGGCCACTTTTGTCTGGACCTGGAGGAGGTCCATCATTCTTCTGGAGAATTGAGACCACTGGGATCTGAGAGCCCATTGAAGGGATTTCATTCTCAGACGGGCTTCTGGCACCAGATAAATGCAGGATGCCATGAGGCAGAGCAACATTAGGAAGTCGTAAGCCAAAAGATGTTGGGTACTCTAGAATTTTTGTACCATCTGCAAGAGATGTTGAGCCCTTACTCGGGTGGCGAACCTTTGCCCAAACCTGAATCCAGGACTGCTCCAATGAATTCAAGCTTCTGTGAAGGTGTCAAATGGGACCTCTTCGTGGAGGAAGTGGCAGGTGCAACTGAGATGATTCAAAGACTGTTCTGGAGAAACAGCCCTGATCAACCAGTTGTCTAGGGAGGGGTAGATGTGTATGCCTTCCCTCCTTAGACTTGCTGCTGCCACTGCCATAAGCTTGGTGAAGACCCTCAGGGCTGAGGTGAGCCCGAATGGCAGAACCCGAAACTGATAATGAGAACCGCCAACTGCTAACCTCTGGTACTTCCTGTGCTTCTGATGTATGGGCACATGAAAGTAAGTATCCTAAAGGTCCATTGACGCCAACCAAACCTGCAGTTGAATGGGCTGAAGGAGTTGCGAAAGAGTTAAACTTGAAGTTGTCCTTCCTGAGGAACTTGTTCAAGCATCTCCTAGATGGGTTACACTCCTCCGTCCTTCTTGGGTATCAGGGAGTAGTGAAAGTACCAACCCTGGTTTTTCTCTGCTGCTGGTACCAATTCTATTCCACCTTTCTCCAATAGGATGAGAATCTCCTGTTGGAGGAGTGGATCTGGAATCAGGATTTATCTGAATTTTGTGTGGAAATCGGGAGGTCTTTTTAGAAATGGAAGACAGTATCCGTCTGCTATGGTTTCTAGCACCCATGCCTCTGAAGTTATGCTTCGCCAACTCCGGAGATGACATGACAGTCTGCCTCCTAGCACAGACCTGTGGGTGAGGGTGTCATTTTGCCGTACCACCTGCAGCTAAGGGTTACTCTGCTGGTGTTGAACAGGGTTTTCTTCCTCCTCTATCTCTACCGCCACGAGCGGCTCTTTGACTGACTTCGTGAGAATTGACCTCTTTCTCTAGAGGCGGAAGAATAAAAACGAAAAGGTCGTCCTCTCCATCCTTGATTTGAAGGTTGAGGTTGTCTGATTGCCGTCCTTAATGATTTCGCTGCATCTCGAGATGCTTGCAGTTTTTACAGGCTACCATCAGCCTTCTCACCAAACAGGGAAGTCCTGTCAAATGGCATGTCAAGCAAACGTGCCTGGGCGTTTACTGAAAATCCTGATTTTCTTAGCCATGGTATGCACCTAAGCATTGTACTGGCAGCAATGGACCTGCTTACTGAATCCACTGTATCCAGTCTGGAATGCAAAGATTGCCTCATGGCATCTTTTCCATCCTGTATTAGGCTTAAGAAACCTTTTCTTTCTTCTCCCTCCGGAATGTGTTCTGCTGCAAGAGCAGCTATACCTCAAAGGGTGTGAGTGCACTTTGCTAAGGCACTCTGTAGCATTAGCTGATTTTAATGCAATGCTCCCTGCACTAAATACTCTTTCCTAAAGAGTCAATTCATTTATCTTCCTTATGTGCTGTTACTGTAGGGTAAGCTGCAACATTTGAAGAAACTATTGCTGCCTGAACAACCAGGCTGTCTGGTGTAGTTTGCCTGTTCAAAAAAGGAGTGTCCACAGAAGCAGTTCTATATTTCTTTGTTAACAAATTTTAACCGGTGGAACTGAATCTGGTTTTAGCCAGTTTTCCATAACCCTTGCTCTTAAGGCCACATGGAATGGTAACACAACCTCCCAAACTGGACCACTGTCTAAAATATGAGTGAGGTCATCAGTCTCCATAGCAGCTGTGGGTTTGGACCCCCCACCCCAAGATATTCGACCACTTCACAAATTACAGCTCTGTATGAGGGATCAGACTGGCCAACTATCTTTGGGTTACCAAACTCTGTCTCTGGTGATGTTTACCACCTACTCATCTCCTTTAGAGTTTCAACGAGATTTTGAATCTTGGATTCTTCAGAGATCAACTCCTCTGGGACATTTGGTGTCCCATATTTGTACCCAAAGGGGGGCTGATCTACCTCTTCATCTTTCTTAAATATTGATCCCATTTGCCTGAAGAAATCAGGTTGAGGAATGGTTTTAAAACACTTATTTATATCAGCCATAGGTTTAGCAGTCTTTGAGAGCACTGAATGCTCCAACGAAGTTGAAGGTGTCGAAGGCGTTGACGACTTCCTCAAAGCAGTCGGTAAATGAGCCGACAATTTAGTATGCTTCGATAGCTGAAGATGGATTACATGCCTCAATAGTTTAGCCGATAAACATAACGGCTTTGATACCTTCAAAGAAGGCTTCGATACCGAAGATGAATGCTTCAAGGGGCCAGACGCAGGTTCTTTCTTGTGCATCGAGGAAGACCCTTTTGACTTGTGTCAAGGAGTCTTGCTTCCTGGGCCTTGAAGCACGCGAGAAGGAGATACACGAGACTCCCTACTGGTCTTGTTAGATGCCGAGGGGTGGTTTCTTTTCTCAGACTCCTTCAGAGGGGCACTCGGAAGAGCAACCGTAGGTTTCTAATTCTGCCGGAGTCAAGTTCTTTTCTGGAGACAAAACCTTTTTGGGAGAGGAAGGCGATGATGACGAGGATCTATGATGTTGTTTCTTACTCTTCTTATGAGAAGAGGATGACAAGTGCCGTGAACTAGACCTCAAATGTCTTTGATGTTTAGGATGCTTTCTAACGCCAGAAACATCTCTCGATTTGGAGGATGATTTTCTTTTAGATGGGGTAACTGCCGGGGATTTGGGAGAGGGCTTACCTGCAAGGCATTGACAGTTATGGATTGAAATGAGCCACAGTCGTCGACATTGTGGCCCGACCCCAAGCACCACAGACAGATGCATAGAGGGTCTCTGATAGACATTCTTGCCCCACAGTCTAAACATCGCTTGAAGCCTGTCTTCGGTATCGAGGACATATTCGAAGGATATTGATTTGCAGACAAACGTAATCGAAATTTCATGGAGGCAAATAGCTCCAAAGCATGCAGCAATGCGGCAAAAAAACAGAACTGAGGTAACGTTTGGGGCGCGTGCTTCATATACGATTGTCGACATCACGAGGGGTGCTACAGAGGCTATCGAGGACCAAGACTCGACGAATCTCGAACCTATGAAAACAAATTTTCCGAAGCAGGCTGTAAGCAGACTTGAATATCAAAGATGAGGAATATGTGGGAGGACACAATCCATTCGAAATATGGAGGTGGTTCAACACTTGGCGACTGATAAAGGACTAACTAAAAATGTATTGGCAAAAGAGTGCAGACATAAGATAGGGATTGTGGGAGCATTCGTTTGGTAAAAGAAAATCCTACTTGTTTCTTACTGCTATGTAAATAATGAAAATAGAGGTGCATAATAGGAAGCTCTGAATAATGTCGTAGAATCGGCTAAATGAACACTGTCTCTCCTAAATGTTTTAACATCACTAAGACATACACATAGAAACACTCAGCTTTGGGAACACACACAGCAACGCCCACAGGCACACACACTCGGCATTGGCAAATACCCACACACCAACAACATCGAGAAACGGACCCACCCACGCATATACACATAGATATAGATAGACACAAACACACAAAGAAGAAAATGATGTAATCAGTGAGAATGTGTTTCTTTTTTTAAAAGGGTGATGTTTACTACCTACAAAATCTACAAAACAACATAAAAGCAAAATATACAACTATGCAAAATGTGTGTCAGCATTGACACATCCACTCACATAAAAAAGGGCATCCGTGAGGAAAAACATTGTTTATAAAGAGTTCAGGTTAGCAAAAGGTAGAGTCCTTAAAAGTTGGCAATGGCATTGTTAAGGTTACTACCAACGCTCGAAAACAACAAAAATATTAAGTCTACAAACTAAAAATGCTACGGTTCAAACACTCACACAAAATCTATCATTTTCGTAATATAAACAACTTCGATTCCCTCTACATTTTAAACTCTTTGTCACACTAGACCAATGCTTCACAACACTCACTTTGGGTGGCTTGCTATGGATAAAGTGAGTCTTGTGAAGGCGTGGGGTAGTTTGAGCTTAGGTTTCATTTGTAGTGCGCTGGTCTTTGAGTTCAGAAATAGTTGTTTCTGGACAAATAGTTTTGGTACATCAATGTGGACATTCCACATAATTGTAGACCTTACTTTTTGGTTATTGTTACGGAGTGCTGGTAGTAGCTCTAAAACTGCTATTCCCAACATCTGTAGACTTCACCCTTTTTTGGTCAGAAACATTAACTCTTTTTAAAACAAACAATGTTCCCCCATCTCCACTGTGATCGATATAACTGTTGTTTGAGTTAAACCTTTCTTTTGTGCCCTCTTGGCTCCTAACAGGATCGGATTGGACAATCACTACGTCCAGCACTAAAAAATGTGGCACATATAACCTTCTATACCTGTTTGAACAGTACCCGTGTCGCGTATTGGGAAAACGGTGGCAAATGGTGTTCATTAAAATCAAACCAGGCAAGTCACATTGGTGAAAACTTTCCAATGCTCAGTGCAAAAAGTCATAAAATGGCCCACATTGGCTTGTCAAGTAGGCCCTTTGGGCATTGCCCTAGTGTGCTATAGGCTCTTAACAATTTGAATGCAAGCATTACATACACAAGCAGGCACCAGATGATATGTGTGTATAGAGTTAATGCGTATTGAAACACAATAACATACAGGGCGTGAGACTTAATATTTCCAGGAGACTCAAATGCTGCAAGGGCTGGGGTAGCTTAGCCTTTCAGAAAGTCCTAGCTCGACTGCTGATGTGCCCCCTACAACACGAAACGAATTCCATGATATTCGCCCACCTATGCATGTGGGCAATCGAAGAAATGGCAGAAGGGTGTGAGAGGACTGATGTGTTTCTGTGAAAAGGGGACAGATAAATAGTAGTCCCTTTCAAGGCATGGCGCCCACCACGCATCACAAAGGTGTTAAGCATTAAGGTTTAAATCTAGGAATGTATAGCAAAGGAAAGGGGCCAACCTTTGCATCAGCGTACCCCTAGATGGAACTGGAACTAAAATAGCACGCAGACAAGGGAAATTCCAAATATCAGGGATAGATTCATGAAAAATATGTACGTTCGATTAATTCTTAACACCGCCATGAATTGTGCGAATATTTACAGGCACAGAGAATTAATAAATGAATCAACAGATCTACACTATAGTCCTAACATGGCACAACCTAAACACAGACAGCATTCAAAAAGCAAAGCAGACACAATAATGACACAATAATGAAACAAACTAGATATATGTATGTAAAGGTGATGCTCTCTAAATAAATATTAGACGCTCCACGATTGTTCTGATCAATGAATCAAAACAATGTGTTGTGCATTTCCCTCTGTAAGTGTGCGAACACTCAACAACTTATAACAAATCATGTATGAGCCCAAAATGCTTTTAAAATAGGTTGACTTAAGTTTCGACTATCTCTGTTTATTTCAAGTAATCCTTCTTCAGGACCTTTTGGAAGTGCCAAATGGATATTTCAACTCAATCACAACATGGTCCATGTATGCCCACCTTAAAAGGTGTGCATACATTAATGAATTTATTGAGTTAAACAGTGGAGCCCTAACATGTCAGAGGAAAACCCAGGAAGGCATCCACCTTTTGGAATGCATGGTTGTAACAATAGAGGTTCACTGCTTAGTAGAAAGCTGCTGCCTAATTGAAAGAGAGAAAGGTGACTGCATAATTAAATCCAGTGGGTTGTCAAAACACTCCTCAGGTGGTAACTAAGAATAGTTGAACATTTGCTGGCAGTCGCCCACCTAAATTAAGACGCTCTGCAGAGCAGGAATGTTGGATCCTAAAATGTATGAATGGACAACCTTTAGTACAACAGGAGAGCATGTTTATGGCCACTTCCCTGTTATACACTGTGAGGGTACTAGCTGAAATTACATTAAGAATCCACTAAGACCTGTAGCTTCAGCTCAAATGTCTACCTTTTTTTTTACCTGTGCCATTACGTGCCAATTTCGTAACCAGGAAGCAGGATTAACGTGCCTAGAAAAATCAAGCACTTTGTGCTTTGCCAGCCAGCTTGCTTGTCTGGAAAATATTTGAGGGCATCCTGCGGAAATGTGTGCCTACTGCATACTGTTTTAGACCACAGCCTGTTTCTTCAGACCGGCACATGCTTCTTTGCTTTCTGGCGCCTGTGTATGCACTGCTAATGCATGAAGTGCCACATTCTGAGCAAAGCACTTACATCATGGAAGCCTTTGGTCTGCCCCCCCTTTTATTCCTTAACCGAGTGGCATTCAGTGCTGGAAAGGGGAGAACAACAAGTTACTTTCTTACCTGGTAACGTTCTTTCGATGGGATGGTCCGTCAACGTATTCCATATCTATGACAGGTAATGTCCACAGCTGTGCTGCTTTGGAAAATCGTCTGCGTCCTGCTTCGATGACGTCGATGTGCCGTCCCCGAGGACCTCGGCCGACGTCACCCGATGTGATAAGTAGGACGCACGACGCCCATAGCCTCAGTTATAGTTTTTTTCCCCAGAACGTGTGCCACCAGTTTTCTGCCAGTCAGACACACAAGGCCTTGCGGAACGCAAGCTGCAATTGCAAAAGAAATTCTGCAGCGGGGAAGGTAGGGAGGGAGCGATATGGAATATGTCGTCGGACCATCCCATCAAAAGAATGTTACCAGGTAAGAAAGTAACTTGTTCTTCGAGGGGATTGGGTCCTCCGACGTATTCCATATCTATGACAGACTCCCAAAGCAGTACCAAGCAAGGAGGTGGGAAAAGAATTTAGAACACAAATTTAGCATGCCCAATCAAATTGCGGAATATAGGACTGCCTTGCCAAAGGCCAGA
The DNA here is from genome assembly GCF_040938575.1 of Ambystoma mexicanum. Lineage (NCBI taxonomy): Eukaryota > Metazoa > Chordata > Amphibia > Caudata > Ambystomatidae > Ambystoma > Ambystoma mexicanum. The sequence goes on from NC_090926.1 coordinate 19,959,600, forward strand.
TCCTGCCCACTGATGGAATCGAGGGAGTAGTGACGTACAAAAGTATGTACTGAAGCCCAGGTGGCTGCATCACAGATGTGACGAATAGGAACACCCCTCTGCAGGGCAGTAGACGCAGCCACTCCCCTGGTAGAATGGGCCCGCAAACCAGCCGGAGGGTCCTTACCCGCCAAGCGGTAACACTCGGAGATAGCTAAAATAATCCAACGAGACAAAGTCACAGCTTGTCCCAAACGCTTTCCAGCGTAACCAATGAAAAGTTTATCGTCCACTCTGACCCGGGACATGTGCAAAATATAAAAGCTCAACGCTCTCCTAGGATCAAGCCTATGGAGCCTCTCCTCTTCCTTACAAGGATGTGGAGGAGGATAGAACGCCGGAAGAACAACCTTCTGGCTCAAATGAAATTCCGAAACCACCTTCGGAAGAAAAGAAGGACGAACTCTAAGGACAACCCTGTCCTTATGAAACACAGTGAAGGGTGGCTTAACTGAAAGTGCCTGTAACTCACTCACTCTGCGAGTGGAAGTAACCGCAACCAAAAACACAGTTTTAAGAGTTAGCAGTCTCAAAGGGCAAGAATGTAAAGGCTCAAACGGAGCACCCATAAGAAACTTAAGAACAAGGTTCAAATCCCAACCGGGCACCAGAAAAGGTGACGGAGGGAACACATTAGTGAGCCCTTTCAAAAACTGAGAAATTAAAGGAATCTTAAAATAGGAACACTCTTCAGACGAGCGCTTAAATATGGACAGCGCCACCAGGTAACCTTTAATGGTCCCCACTTGCGAGCCCCTGTGGGCCAAAGAAAGCAAAAAAGACAGAACCATGGGAATGTCACATTCAAAAGGATCCACATTCTTAACTCTGCACCAGTCGCAGAACTTTCTCCAACGGCAACGGTACAGAGACTTTGTTGCCGGCCGCCTGGCCGAGAGCAACACCTCCACACGTCTTCAGGGAGGTCCCAATCCTTATACCTCAACCTTTCAGAAGCCAAGCGTGAAGGTTGAGGGATCTGACCTCTGGATGGAGAACCTGACCCCCGTCCCGTGAGAGCAGATCGTCTCGGTAGGGAAGACGACGTGGAGGGCAGATGGACAAGTCGAGAAGGTCCGGGTACCACGTCCTCCGGGCCCACGCCGGAGCAATGAGGATCATCCGGGAACCGAACCTCTGTAACCTCCGCAGTACTTGCGGGATGACGGGGACTGGAGGAAACACGTACAGCAGTGGGAATGACCACTCCACCACGAACGCGTCTCCTAAGGCTCCTTTTGGAGGAAATTCCTTCGAGCAAAACCTTTCGCACTTCCGGTTGACACTGGAGGCAAAGAGATCTACTTGAGGGGTCCCCGAAAGGGCGAAGATCTCCAGGAGAATCTCCTGAGCCAGCTCCCACTCGTGAGAGATCGTGCTCTACCTGCTCAGAGCGTCCGCCGTCTCGTTGTCGTCTCCGGCCAGATGAACAGCCGAGATCGAAACTTCCTGCTAGATGGCCCAAAACTCGAGCTGCATCACCTCCCTGAACAGAGGAAGTGACCCTGCCCCCCATTTTTGTTGAGGTAGTGCATGGCCACCGTGTTGTCTGTTAGAATCAGGACACTCTTTCCTCGCACAGTCGGCAGAAAAGCCTTCAGGGAAGGCCTGACGGCCCTCAGCTCCAACAGATTGATATGGAGTCTGGACTCCGACGGAGACCAACGACCGTTGACTGTCAACTCGTTGGCATGAGCTCCCCACCCCGTGAGGGATGCCTCCGTCACGATCGTCACCTCCGGCCAGGGCAGCCAAAATGGGGCCCCCTTCATCAGATTGCCTTCGACAGCCCACCACAGAAGGTCCTGGGCGACCGAGGGCGGCACCTGAACAGGGTCCGACAGCGTGCCAGAGGACTGAGACCACTGGAGCTTGAGTGCCCACTGCAAAGATCTCATCCGCAGACGAGCCTTTGGCACCAGAAGAATGCAGGATGCCATGAGGCCGAGCAGTCTCAAGAACTCAGACGCTGGAAGATTCTGGGCAAGTTGGAACTTGTGCACCATCTGCTGAATGTGAAGAGCCCTCACCTGGGGAGGAAAACACTGCCCCAGGGACGTATCGAGCACTGCTCCGATGTACTGGAGCCGCTGCGTTGGTGTCAAATAAGACTTCTTTAAATTGAGGGAGAAGCCCAGCTTGTGAAGGGAGTGGCAGGCGACGTACAGATGATCCAGGACTTGCTCGGGAGAGCTCCCCCTGATCAACCAATCGTCCAGGTAGGGGTAAACGTGAATCCCCCCTTTTCTGAGATGCGCTGCCACCACCACCATGAGCTTGGAGAAAACCCTCAGGGCGGAGGTCAATCCGAACAGCAGGACCCGAAACTGAAAGTGCGAGTCACCAACCGCGAAACCTCAGGTACTTCTTGTGCTTGGGATGGATTGGCACATGGACGTAAGCATCCTTGAGGTCGAGAGACACCAACCAGTCCTGAAGTTGAAGGGCCTGGAGGACTTGAGAGAGAGTAACCATCTTGAACTTGTCCTGAGGAGTTTGTTCAAACCGCGCAAATCCATGATGGGTCTCAATCCCCCGTCTTTCTTCGAAATCAAAAAATAAGGGGAATACCATCCCTTGTTCCTCTCCGCTACAGGCACCAGTTCTATGGCGCCTTTCTCCAGCAGGGCTTGAATTTCGTGCGCAAGGAGCGGATCCGGACTCTTCAAGAGAGGTTCCCAGGTGGATTGTCGTGAGGCCTCTGCCGAAAAGGAAGAGCCGTGGGTTATGATCTCCAGAACCCACACATCTGAAGTAATGGCTTGCCACTCTACAGGATGCTGCACCAGCCTTCCCCCAACCGGCGAACCATGGGACCTGGCCTCATGACTGAGTGGTAGGGGCTGCGGCGTTGCCTGAGGGCAAAGAGGCAACTGCCCGAGCGGCCTTGGCACTTCGAGTACCCTTGTTTCCACCTCTGGCACTCTTACGGTGGCCTCTTTGACTGCTAGCTCCTCTCGCTCTACTGAAGGACGAGTAATAGCGAAAGGAACCTCCCCTCCATTGCTGTCCCCTAGGACGAAAAGGCGGAGGTTGGCGAACTGCAGCGCCCAACGACTTCGCTGCAGCTTTGGAGGTCTGCAACCTCTCAAGGCTCTCATCAGCCTTGCTGCCAAAAAGATGTTCACCGTCAAAGGGCATGTTGAGGAGCTGGGACTGCACATCAGGAGCAAACCCAGACTTCCGCAACCACGCAAACCTGCGTATTACGGTGCTCACCGCCATGGACTGGCTGACACAATCTGCCATGTCCAAACCCGACTGAACGGCCTCACACATGGCATCCTTGCCATTCTGAACTATAGCAAGGAAACCATCCCGTTCGTCCCCTTCGGGAATACGTTCAGCCGCTAATGCAACACAGTTCCACAGAGTGTGTGTGAAACGAGACAAGGCACATATGGAGTTGGCCGCCTGAAGCACCATAACCCCCTGAAGAAAACACTTTCTTCGCCCAGCCATCAAAACGTTTGTCGTCCCTATCCAGAGAGAGCGTAGGATACGACACCTGCTTTGCCGGGGCCGTAGCCGCCTGCACCACCAAACTCTCCGGAGTGGGGTGCCTGGACAAGTAGCAGGGGTCGCTACTGGCTGGACGGTATTTTCGCGACAAAGACTTGCCCACTGCCGGGAGACTCTCTGGAGCAGTCCAAGCCGCCGCCACCCTTCTCTGCAGAGCCATATGAAACAGCAAAACCGGGTCAGTGGGGGGACCAAGATCAAGAATGTCCGTGAGATCATCCTGAACGAACTCCCCTGGGGGAGCTGACCAACCCAAGCACTCGGTGACCCGAGACATAAGGCGCCGATATGAAGAACCGGCATGAGTGCCAGGCTCTGGCCTACAAAACTCCACCTCCGTAGAGGTGTCCAGTCCACTGGCATCTTGCAGTGACTGCCTCAGGTCATCAAACTGGCTATGGTCCGAGATAAGCTCATCTGGTACCGTATCCGGAACCAAGCCGTCATCAGAGCCTTCATCACCCTCTGAAATGTACTCCAGGCGGGGAGAGGAAGACCTCTGGGGAACAAAGCAGTGCCTGACCTTAACCAGAGCCTTTCTAGGGGCTAACCCCGTGCCACGGGGCCCCTCCGACACCACCGCCTCGAAAGGCGTCGAGGGCGCCGAACGAGTCGGCGCCGGCATCGACAGAAACGGCGTCAACGTCAAGTGAATCGACGTCGACGTCAGCTGCAGCGCTGCCAGCATCGATGGCGTCAACACAGGCCTCGAAGCCAGAGCTCCGAGCGTGTCTCTCGACGACTTAGGCGCCGACAGCGTCGATGACCCCCACGGAGGCAGAGCCTCGAGAGAAATCGTCGACGACCTTGGCGCCACAGACGTCGACGTCTTCTTCAAAGACGGCACAGGATCACATGGTCTCGAGCGCGTCTAGGACCGGGACCTGGAACGGGCATGGCGAGAACGGCTACCCTTGTCCTAGCGGGACCTCTCCCGCGAGCCGTGCCGACCACCTGAGCCCGAAGGCATACGAGCAGTGTCTCTCGACCGGTGCCGACCGACCCCACTCGGAGGCGCGGACGGACCGGTGCCCTGCGATTCAAGAATCGCTAGCATCTGCTTCCCGAAGGAAGCCCATTCCTCCGGTGTCCCTTGCATGGAGGGATAAGCGACCCGCCGACGGGCAGAGTCCTCGGAAGAGGACGGGGAAGGCGACCGATGCCGGCGCTTCCGGGAATGCCTCGAAGAGGCGGAGGAGGGCTAGACCGACTCCTGGAAGGAGACCCATTGGACTTCCGACGATTACGTGGAGAGTCGCCCCTCGAGTCATCCGTTGAAAGCCCCGCAGACCTCGACTTCCGGGGCTTAGACACCCGACCTACCAACAGCTTCTTCTTGCGTTCCCGCAAGGCCTTTGCCGTGAGTGACTGGCAGTCGACACAGTCGTCCGTGTCGTGGGTCTCCCATAGGCACCAGAGGCAGGCGTCGTGCGAGTCCGTGACCGACATCTTGGATCCACAGTCCCCTCATTTCTTGAAGCCTGGACACGGGGTTGAAGACGAAGTAGACATTGCCACGAACAGGTCTTCACAAAAAAACGAACAGGTTCAAAGAGTCGAGGCATACCGAGATTCATGAAGCGAACACGTTCGCGGAAGAAACGGAACTGAGGCTATGGGCGTCGTGCGTCCTACTTATCACATCGGGTGACGTCGGCCCTCGGAGGAGGTCCTCGGGGACGGCGCATCAACGTCATCGACGCAGATGCCACAGATTTTCCAAAGCAGCACAGCTGTGGACATTACCTGTCATAGATATGGAATACGTCGGAGGACCCAATCCCCTCGAAATATGTCTATGGGATTCCAGTAGGCATAGAGGGGGTGACAGGTGGGGGGCATTAGGGATGTAGCTATGACAGGCAAGTTATAGGCTTTTAAAAGTTGTAAAAACATAGAACTAAAACAACATATTTTAGAGAGATAACTTAAAATGTGCTCAAACCACATAATGCACCCACCTTACAACATAGCTGAGCAAAAAGAGTATAATTCTAGCTTTATTTTTCCCATGCTGAACGAAAGCCTAAAATTACAACCAAGCAAAGTAATGTGAACCTTTGAAAATTGTCCTCTGGAAGGAAAAAGGGAAAGAAAGATTCAATATGATCACCTTCCTGTAGTGATTTTGTCACACAGCAGGCAGCTTTATGGCTCTCTCCCATTTGTAATCACCCAACATTTACATATTTAAGGCATGCATCGAATTATTCACTCATTACCTTGTCTGAAACAATCTAACGTTAACTAGCTCAAATAAAAAAACATGGTAAGCAGAGTAAAGCCAATCCTTGTCATATTGCGCATCCGGGGTAATCCGTCCCAATTTAAGCACTGGTGACTTTTAGGAGAACGAGGGGACTGCCTATGGAGCTTCTGTTTTTTAATTTTCAAGTACCAAGTGTGCTGTCCCCGCTCGGCAGTGCACCAAAGACCAAGCACCGAGGTTATTCTGAGGACATTGCCGAAAGCGAACTTCACTCTATCCTAGAGTGTGTGCTGTAACTCATGAGGCTCTATATCTTAACCCAACGGTTAATATATGATGTCTTCCTTTGTATTCCTAACTCTAGGCACAACTCAGCCCTTTTGATAACAAACGTGAGGGGGCAGTACCAGCAGAACGTCTCATAGACTTTAGTTCAGTATTGTGGACACAGAGGCAAGGGTTGCAGCACTTACAGCAAAAACTGTCTAAACCCTTTACTGCATAAGGCACCAGGAATCATTTTACAAAACGCTAAAAAATAAATAATAGCTTTAAATGGAGCTCAGTCCATCCCAAGGCCCTTAAAGCCAAAAGGTGTACCTTTAAATGTTGACTAAACACGGCATTATAGCAATTTAAGTTATAACAAAATTCACATATGTATGCACGTTAGCACTCATGCATTCACTCTCCTTTTTATTTTGTACTGGCTGCTAAAGCTTCCCATGTTCTACTCGCACCTTCTCTTGGGCAGACTTGGAACCCCATCTCCCCGGCAGGTCTTCATATGAACAGCAGGCCTGATAGCAATTCTGATGTGTCTCTTACACGCTCACGCTATCCCCTCTTACTGCAAGGAGCTAACTGCAGCTCAGGAAGGACATTTGGGAAGGGGTGGCATAGGTAGATGATTCTCAGAATTGCCGAGCACTCGTTTAATATGCGACCATGTTTTCACCAGACCACTAGAGCCACAAAAGTAAGCTGGCAGGACAGGAGGGATGCCGGAAGAGGAGGTACAACGGAAGCCCCTAGTTTGCAAGTTATTTATCGAACTGGACGTTGGTGGGTGCTCAGGGGAGTAGGGTCCTATCAGAGGCTTAGGACCTGCTGCCCCAGCAGAGATCCAGTGACAATGGCTCCGTATGTTGTGTCTATCTGAACATTGCCTTTGCTGGCATTGCAGCAAGGTGAAGTGTCTCAAAGCACACAGAGCATTAAGAAGGCAATATGTTTGCACCATATCAACACAGCCACCGAGTTTCCCAGTTCCAAACATGACACCTCAAGCCAGTCCTGATTTTCCCATTGCATGTTGGGACTTGGGAGTTTTGTTTTTCCCATTTTAAGTATAGGCCTACAAGTGCCTGCATGCAATGGGAAGAAACAGGACTGTCTTGAGGTGTCATGCATGGGACTGGGAAACTTAACACCTATCTATAAAACACCAAAACAAACCTGCCTGTTTTGAGTCATGTCCATGTAGATGCGACCACTGGGATACCAGTGTCCTTTGGAAGTAACCATTAGCTGAGGCAGCTTTTGGTGCCGGGTGGGGGGGGCAATTGGGGGCCAGCAGGAGGCTGAGGGCACATTGGGCACTGGGGGTGAGAGGGCCCTCCTGCTCCCCCCTGGTTCTGCCACTGGAATTAACACTTTTGGCCCACCTAAGCTCTCCCCGAACTCTATGGTGAAAGGATGTTCTGAGAGAAGCTCAGCTTTCAAATTGATTAGTTGTGCATATTATCTGATTGAGTGATGGATACCTTATCTAGAGTTGAAAGGCCATTGATCAGCTGACTTTCCTCTGGTTGGTGGGGTCTAGACCATCGGCAAAAGAAGGGTGGTGGTCCTGATTTAGATCGTTTGAGGAAGAATGCTGCATTTGAGTTCCCATGTTGAAGCATGACCTGGATTTCATGGGACTAGGAGGTGGGGGCCAGAGGGAGGTGAAAGAAGGACATTTTATATGAAAATATCAACTGCAAAATATAGAACACAAAAACCATCTACCAATTAACTTTGAAAATGCCAAAATACAGAGTCATTTTTATTCCTTCAAATTACATGAATGCTATGCAAACTCTGCCCCCTTGTGTCATATACACCCCAAGCCATTTATCCAAACCCCTAAAAGCACTGATCGCATTTACCATGTACTTTGCTTGTTACCCCTCCGTTGGACGAAAACCCCTGTACCCCATCAGGCTACCTCCCATTCTTATCTCCTGAGCGGCAGGTTCAGTACCTACAACCAACCAAAAAACGTTCTCACATCACCTCATTGTTGTAAACTGCACTTCTCGATCATTCGATCTTTCATTAATCAATATGCTTTCAATATTCTATGGCAAAACTGAGTCCCATGGTACATTTTAACATATTAATTTTAACAAATTACTTTCAGTATAGTATTATGCTGGTTCAGCTAACCGTGGCCCACTGGGCTATTGTCGCATTATTTCCACACAAGTCATGTGTGAGGGAGTCTTTAGCAACATGTCATAGTATTCAGTGTTTTTGCTAAAGAAAAGAACCAATTTTGAAATTAAAACTCTACAAAAATCTCCAGTTTAAGATAAGAATTAATATGTGTTCACTGGCGGTTCTTCATGGGTTGATTTGTAGTCCATACATGGACCACATTTTGGAAGATTGTGAAATCAGCAAAGGTTTTTAACATAAAATCGTAAAGGATGGGGAGCGGAGGCTCCGTTTATTCCTGAAGGAGGAGGGCTATGAATCCTCTAGATGCAAATCAGTCCAAGGACCTGCTCCTGACTCGGGGAGAGAATGCTCTGAGGAAAGATCTCACCATATCTTAGAGAAGCAAGGAGTAAAGTCCAAAGAACATACTGAAGGGAGAAAAAGTCGAAACCACAAATTTGACACGTTTGTGCTTCTGCTAATAAAAGGCCATCCTTGTTGACAAATTCATCAATGACCAACTTAGTGTAAACCGCAATACCATCTGTCCATTAACCAATGAATAAAGCATAAAGCTTCATGTCAAGTCTATAGTCTCATTGATGAAGAAATACTCCTTGTCGATTACAGCATTGTCCAAAAAAAACCTTCCAAGCACTCATTGACAGACATGATGCTGTACAAACCTAGTGTTTTAGAACGTGTCAATGGAGACCCCATTGACAACCGTCTCAACAACAATACCACTACCAACAGTGGAATACTGGCACGCCCATTAACCCCAATTTCCCCAGCTCTGGTTGTCTGGTCTTTACCAGATGTTATTCTGGAGGATGGCTTTCATCTTCTGAAGAAGATGGTGTGGAGAACTACATTGTGACCATTGCAGAAAGACTTTCTTGCCACTACAGCATTCAGAGATAGTAGGGGAATAGCCTTCTGCTGCAAAGAAAGATAGAGAACCCACATCTCTGGGCTAATTCCTTAAACCCATTGCAGACCAGTAGAGTGTCCCACTAGTGTCCTCCATAACCCCTTGGCTCTTTGATGCCTATATGTGTCCCTGGCAAACATACCAGACACCTTCATTGAATGCTTCCATCTTTATACTCATGATATCTTATCTTATATTAATGAGATTTATAGAGCGCAACATAAGCCCAACGGCATCTTGACGCTAACAAAAAGAGGTCCGTCCAATCCACAGGAAAAGTGTAGAACAAAAGAGTCTTTAATGCACAGCAAAACAAGAAGTGGGACTCAGTGCTGCGCAGAGAGAAAGGAAGCTGGTTCCAGGCTTTTGCCGCAACCACAGAGAAGGCGCGGCCACCCATACGAGCAAGCCTGAACCTCGGGGGTCGTAAGGTCCTAAGATCCCGAGAATGGAGAGGCCTGGATGAAGTATACAGACCAAACTTGTTCTGAAGAAATTTGGCACCAAGTCCTTAAACGGCCTTGTGCACAATACACAGTGCTTTGAACCTAATACGTTGCTCAACAGGGAGCCAATGGAGTTTCCGTTGCAGCGGGTCATATGAACATCCCAAGGAGGGTGCAGAACGTCTCCGGCTGCCGCATTTTGTATCAGCTGCAGGCTACACAGAAGATGTTTAGGAAGGGCCATGTACAGGGCATTAAAATAGTCAACATTGCTAATGACTAAAGAGGAAACAACAGGAGCACTTAGCCGGAATACAAGGTAGAACTTTACGGAGAGCCTGTCATTTGAAGTGCGCTTTTTGACATGTAAGCGAGACCTGGTCGGCCATAGACAAAGAGGCTGAGATTTTGACGCCAAGGTCTTTTACCGAAGAGACAGGCTGAGGGAAGAGGCCAAGACTCTCCAGCCAAAACTCTGGGGTCCAAAACAAAGAGGGAGTAGCAGAACCCACCACCAACACCTCTGTTTTTTCACTGTTGAGCTTAAGCCAGTTTCTCGCCATCCACTCACCAATGGCTAGCAAGCAGTTTTTCAATCTGCCTGCCGATTCAGATTTAGTGAAATCCAGTCGCGCAATGATTTGGGTATCATCGACATAGGAATAGCAAAGCAGGCCAAAAGCATGAATTATAGCAAGCAGTTTTTCAATCGGCCTGCCGATTCAGATTTAGTGAAATCCAGTCGCGCAATGATTTGGGTATCATCGACATAGGAATAGCAAAGCAGGCCAAAAGCATGAATTATAGCAAGCAGTATTTCAATCGGCCTGCCGATTCAGATTTAGTGAAATCCAGTCGCGCAATGATTTGGGTATCATCGACATAGGAATAGCAAAGCAGGCCAAAAGCATGAATTATAGCCAAGAGAGGTCGAATATGAAGATTAAATAGAGTGGGAGACAGAGGGTAGCCCTGAGGATCACCACAAAGAAGAGAGATACCCGAGAGCAGAATGGGGAAGGGAGACAGACTGAGTGTGTCCTGACAAAAAAAGAGGAAAACCAAGCTAGTACTTTGCCGGAGAGACCATCGGTGGAGAGCCGGGACATCAGGGTAGGGTGATCGATGGTATCAAAAGCTAGCGATAAATCAAGCAGAATCAAGGCACCAACCCCCCTGATCAACCAAGCGAGTCAGGTCACCCACAACGGAAACCAAGACTGACTCTGTGACCCTGGCAGGACGGAACCCATATTGAAAAGGGTCAAAGAAATTAGAGGATTCCAGAAAAGTGCTAAGAAGTGGAGACACCGGAGATTCCAAAACCTTCATCAAACAGTGAAGTAAAGAAATAGGAGAAAAATTAGACCGCACCGCCGGATCAAGGCCAGGCTTTTTCAGCAGTGGAATAACAAAAACATGTTTTAGATTGTCTGGAATGATCGCAGAAGTAAAGCCATCATTAACGGCCTCAGTAAGTTGTGTTATAGTATCATGAGAGATATGTTTAAGTACGGATAGAGGAACAGAGTCCTGGGGAGATGCAGACTTAAGGCGATTAAGCGCGACCAGCACTTCATCCGCTGTGAACTCTGGATATGAACACCATTGCGAAGCCGGTTTGGCGGTAGTGATAGAACCCAAGAAAGAAAGAGGGCTCTGCGAATCAGGGGGGCAGGATAAACAATGCCTTCTCAAATGCTAACTATGTTCTCTTCAAAAAAGAGAGAGAGTGAGTTGCACAATTCCTGAGAAGCGGGAATACCCGGCTGGGATTCGCATGCACCTCAAGAGACTGAACAGCCGCAAAAAGATCCCTAGATTGGTTAGTAGCCTGTTCAATTCTACTACTAAAGTAAAATTGTTTCGCCAATTTTACTTTATAAGTAGTATTTTACTTTATAGTTTTATTTTACTAAATAGCTTTTTGATATTCAAGGGTGGCAAGACGATAGAGGAGACGATGCTCAGACAGATATGCAACAGATACTCAACGTCAATGACCAACACTCATCAAACAGCCACATCACTGAGTGCCTGGCAACCTGTCTGGACTCAAACCCGTTCTCTGCAGAGTGAGCACTGATCCCAGCAACATGCACCTAATGTAGTGAGATATCGGTCCTGCATGGGAACATGGCCCATCTAGATGACTATTGTCTACTCTGAGGACCGTAAGAGGGAGATTCTCTACAGTGTCTCACAAGCCCTTTAGTTATGCTAATGTGAGCTTTTTAATTGCCTGTCACTGTTGGCACAGACCGTGAATTGAGAGGGGAGGGGCTGGCAGTGACAACACACAGGGAGGCAGCATTATACCAATACCAGAGTGGTCTTGGTGCCTTTGATGGGGGCTGGCCCAGCGGGCAAATGCTCGAACTGATTAATGCTCAGTCCGCCCTGGTCACGACCCATTATTATACAGACCTGTACCTGTACTCTGTGAACATTTATCCTGGCTTCAGTGTCCTCCCCCCTTCCTCTGAGTACTCTCTCCTCCCTCTGCCCAGGTAAGTCATTTGTGACAGCTGAAACTTAACCCAAGACAATCGGGATAAACACCCCCATCCACTCTCACTTACCTCTGCTGGGAGGCACACAAGGATCCAGTGTGTGTGGACCCCTGCAGTGCTCTCTGTGCGGGGATTTCAAAAAAGGGGACTGCCAGCCTTCAGAGAGTGTGCTACTAGTAGAATCTGATCTCCAAAACTGTAACCACATCTCAGTGGCCAGCAAAGATCTTCAGTGGTTCCAAGTAACCAGTCAGATCCACTTAAAAGTCCTCTCCCAGGCTCCCATTTGAGATCTATGATTAGCCGCCAGCTATCTGCCTCAAAGCATTTGCACTTATGTGCACCCTAACCCTGAGGTCAGTGAATGAATCCCCCCATATTGTACCTGAGGCTGCTATCCGTAGAAAGGATTGTCTTAAAGAAAACGAATGGAGAAATGACTGCATGGTTTCTCCGAAATGTTTGAAGCTAAAGTAAAGGCTGAGGAGCAAGATTATAGAACACACTAACAGAGACACTTTGCGTCTCCAGCGCTATTGATTATAGCTCTGAAATCTTGCCTTCTTCCCAGAGTAACAGCTGCTCACCACTCAGTCTACACCCAGTGCATTGAGGAGGGCTAATCTCACAGAGACACCATGTAAATGTATGTTATACCTGATTTGTTGAACAAACCCATCCCTTAAAGGCACTTAACACCAGGATCAACCACAAAACGCAACGGAGGAATCCATCACAAGACCTACTCTAACTGAAAAAGTGGTGATCTTTAGCGACTCACCCTCACATGTGTAGTTTTCACTTCGTTGTTATGGCCTTTCAAATCTGTCCGTTGAAAAATAAATATACACCTAATAAAAAGCAAAGTAATGGCCTACTAAAGTGTATAATTGTGGACTCCCTTGGGGGAATGTTCCAGAGCTGAGGACATTGGACAGAATCCACGTTTGGGCTGGGCCCTTGGAATCCTCTGAGATCCCATGTGGGCCGCAAGCAATTCTGGGATTCTGGGCCTTTCTTACACAAGAGCTTGTGGGTGAGGCAGAGAGTTGTTAGATGTATCTCCTTGTCAACCATTAAACACCTTAAGGATTTTACGGTTTCTGTTATAATCGAAATATGTGTCTGGACACTGTGTTTTGTACGCATTGTAGTAGATATTGAGAGAGTTTGAGAATTCAAGGTAAAGGCCATTCAGTAATAAGTTTGCTCAGGCCAAGAGATAATGTTATTTTATTTGTTTTGTAACGGCGATTGTACTACAATGGGTGAAATCATGTAACTAACGTCCTCTAAAGGGCTCTAAAGATCCTGACGAATGCTATGCTACATGAGTATTCATAACACAAGACACATTCTTCAAAAACGACATTCTCTTCAAGAAAATAACATCAGGTAAGACATTTTATTTAAAAAAAATAATAGACGTACGGTTCAATTACAAAATAGCCATCCATTATATGAATAGTGATTTTTTAGTAGTCTTTTCAATACAATTTTAAGGATTATCACTGTAGTGTATCACTATATTGGCCTGATGACAAGTTTGGCATTAGGCGTAAAACATGTTTTTTTAGAATACCAGATTTTTTGTCAAATTCCGAGTTTGCTTCCGTAATTCATTTTTTACACCTGTTTATATGCAGAAGTAATAACTTATACAAAAAAGAACAGCTTTTTAAGGCATGCAGTAAGAGTACATGAATTTGGTGGTAATACCGCCAAACTCGTAATCACGTGTTCAGATCTGTTATGTTCTTTCTTCAGGAGAGGATGACCCTGCCATTGTTTGTGCTCGAAAACTATTTGATACCCAAGCAATGGCCTCTCAATCTCTGTAAACAAAAATCCAGACATTCTATGCCAGATTTAATAACTCGAATCTCTGAATTTAAAACTATCTCGGTGTAGCTATATACGCCAGTCTCGATTACCTCAAATCAATCAATCACTGTGATTGTCTCTTTATTGATTCCAGTGGAAAGTGAGAGCGCCTTGAGCATGTGCTCGTACTTTGGGGAAACTGGCACTTCTACACTGAAGATTGCTCCGTCTACAAAAATACCTATGCGCCAGTAAAGGTGGAGTCATGTGTTTCTTGAAGCACAAGCACGCTGACTGCATCTACTCTAGTATGTTCTCTGTTTGCTTCTGTGCTTCAACATCAGTGGATGACTTGCTCAAAATATGTTGGAAGTCTTTCAGCCCATGGAAGTAAATGCAAAATAAGTATGGTAAATCTGTCTCAGTCATATATACGGATAGCTGTCCCCTTGTTCGCTGTATGTTGCCTGACTAAATAAAATGTATTTGCTGAGTTGTCTTTGTCCCACTTCCGTGCATTGCTCTACTTTTGAGGGGGACGGCCATTCCCCTTGAGAGACACTCGCTGACCTGGAGAGACACCTAAAAGACGCTCCCAGACCTAGAAGCACACTAACAAACCCGTAGATACTCGCCAACCTCGAGGAACACTCACTGACATGGAAGGAGACATTTGTATTTGAAGTGACGCCTAATTATCCTCTAGTGAAACTCACCCTCTAGGAAAGACTGCATGGACAGTGGCGCACACAACAGGACAATCAATTAAATGTCAGGTGTCACTGATGGACCTGAATATGATCTCATCCAGAGCGGGGGTTGCGGGGGGGGGGGTTACGACAGGGTCACTCATTGACCCAAAAGGGGCGTTCACCTGAAGGGAGAAACTCATCCTTTTTGCCCCAAATTATGTTTTTATGCTTTCCGTAGTCTGGCCCCACCCGTGACTTCTGTGTCCCTGTTAGGGGCTCACATGTATGTCCCTTTTAGGACAAGTGTGTCTCTGTTTCGTAGAGCTGGACTCCACTGCTAGGCTACAAATGGCCCCACATTAGAACTGTAGGATCAGGGGGCATGTGCTGAAGTTTCACTGCCCCCGGGGCTCAATAGTAGAGTGGTATGGTTATGGGGTGTTGTCAGGAAGGTTTAGGCATGCTTAACCGAAACAAAATTGGTTGCGGAAAAACCGATCGAAAAAAGGTGACCGACCACATGCAACATCAGATCGTATGATGTACGGCACGAATTACAAACAGAAAAATGTTTCGTTCCACACCCCCCACACCCTATCCCCACCCACCAATTGCCTGTTTGCTCGTCGCCTGGTCCACTTCAGCCCTGCAGCGTCGGATCCGTCCCTCTAAATTGTAAATTGCGCTCCGAGCGCGTTGTTTTTCCCACTCCCACTCCTCTTGCATCCTCTTCCTGGTCCCCTCCTCCCTCCCGCCTCCCTGCCCGCCCACCACCCCCTTCCCCTCCCCCTTGGGTGCACTTTGTGTCTTATACTGACCTGCCTGGGCATCCCCCAGCCCGCCAGCCCCCACGGCTAAGGGCCCATTAGGCAAAGGGCGGCTCCCACGGCTGCGGTTCCTGTTGTGTCTGCAGGTGTCCGCAGGGGACGCCTGTTGCCTGCCAGTATCCATTGACTTGTCCCACTCGCCCCCCTGCCTAGCCCTCCTCAGACTCATTAACACGTCTGTGCCATTCCCCTTTTGGTTTAATACCCACTGTACCAGTATTTAAATTTGCCCTGTTAAACTAGGCCTTTTCTCCCCTTTTTAGGATTCTCATATTTAGGTGGTCTCTCCAAAGTTGTTTAATACGCACTGTACCAGTATTTAAATTTGCGCTGTGAAACTAGGCCTTTTCTCCCCTTTTTAGGATTCTCATACTTTGGAGGCTTCCCCCCGGTTTATCTTCAGCATTGGAGCTCTTTAACCCTGAGAGTCTGTCTTCCTGCGCTACTCGATTGCCACCCGCTATCTTGTCCGCCTGCTCTCTCCTGTGTCTTCCCCTCTCTGCCCCACCCTGCCTCTCCTCTCCCTACTCTATGGTGCTCTCTATCTCTCCTATCTTCTCTAATTGCTTCTATATTGACTATACTACTCTCCTCACTAAATCTGGTAGGAAAAAGTTTAAAAAGGACATCCTGGTCTCCAATCCAGGCTGCCCTATCGCTGACACTTACACCAGTGCCTCCTCCAAGGAAACTCTCACCGACATCCTCTTTGTCGTGCCTTCATCTGACCTATGGACCCTTCATATGGTCTCTGTGCTCGCTCCTTTCTCCTCTTCTCCCATTAATGGTGGCACCCGTTGGGATGTCCTCTTGGCCTCCTTCCACTCCTCCAAGGTCATCATTAAGGTTTCCTCTAATGGGACCGTCTTGGTCCAAGGCCCTCAGGCCAACATTCACCTCTTTGATAGATGCTTCCCACGCCTCATCAACTTCCTTCCTTCTCCTGCTGTCCCCCCCTCCCCTTTCCTCGGCTACCTTGCTTCTCCCTCCCTCTCTGTCCCCTCTCGGGCTCCTTCTACACTTCCGCAGGGCGTACCCCTGATCTGTACCCCTCCCCTTCAAGGATGGCAACCTTCTCCACATTGCCACTCTTAACTCTCGTTCTGCTGTCAAACATTCCTCTGACATCTGCCGCCTTCTCAAAGAACTTGACCTCGATGTCCTCAGTCTCACTGAGACCTGGTTCACGACCAGCTCTGTCACTAGCTTTTACATGCTTCACAAGATCCTCTCTGTGCCCAGGCCCAACCGCTCTGGTGAGGGTGTTGCCCTTATCTTCCCTGAGTGGATTCCTGCCTCTGTCCCTCCTACGCAGACCTACTCCTCTTTTGAATGCCTTGTCTGCCGACTCTCTCTCTCTCTCTCTTAGCCATTCCCTTACCATGGCTACTATCTGTCGACCACCTGGTCAGATTTCCTCCTTCCGGACCTCTCCTCCTCTCTCTTGGCCTCAACCACTCAACTCCTCCTTCTTGGAGACTTCAACAGCCACTTGGATGCCTCCCATCCCCCCCTGGACACATTCGTGACCTCTGCCACTCTCTTTCACTAACCATTCTCCCCTCCGGCCCGACTCATTCTGCAGGGCACACTCTCGATGCTCTGATCTCCTCTGACCTTCCCCTCTCTGCCCCCCTCTCCACTCCTCTCTCCTGGAGTGATCACTTTCTCATATCCTCCCACCTCACCCTCCCTACTCTTCATGCCAAGCCACCTTCATCACTGCCACCCACTTTTGCGGTCATCCGACCCATGAAGCGCGTGTCTGTTGAGGCTTTCGCCACCACCTTCTCGCCCCCTCCTCCCCATTTGGCTGACTCCCACCCTGACACAGCCCTCTCCATGCTCCACTCTGCTGTATCTGATACTCTTGATATCCTTGCCCCCTGTGATGAGAATCCGCCTGAAGCCCAACGCCAAGTGTAACTCCTGGTATGACTCCAATCTCGTCACCCTTAAACGCAAGTGCAGGGTGGCCGAGAGGAAATGGCGTGCTTCATGTTCATCCTCTGACAAACTGGCCTGCCGCCTGCTGCAACGGCAATACCGGCTCTCCGCTCTCACCAAGAAGAGAGCCCATTTCGAAAACCGGATCTCTGCAGCATCTAACAACTCGGCTGAACTATTTAAAATCTGCAAGGAACTGGCCAATCCTGCTGCAGTCTCTACCTCTCCTGTCCCCTCCCAGGCCCTCGGCACGGCACTGGCTTCTCACTTCATTTCCAAAACTCAGGACATTCTGTCCTCACTCTCCTCCTATCAACTCCCTCCCCCTATTCCCTGCTCTTCCTCTGGCCCTTCTGCTGCCACCCCCCCTCACTCCCTCTCTTCCTTTCCCTTTATTTCTGCAGGTGAGGTTTCTCGACAAGTCTGACTCAATGAAAGTCTTGTCAAAACAGGTTCACCCCTGTTCCTCCAAAACTATCAAGGACCACGACGACTCCCTGGCTTCTGCCCTGGCTGATTTCTGCAATCACTCCTTCGCCACTGGAGTCTTCCCATCCCCTGTGAAGCATTCCCTTGTGCACCCTCTTCTTAAGAAACCCTCTGCTGACCCCTCCTGCCCGGCTAACCATCACCCAATCTCCATCACTCCCTTCCTGGGCAAGCTCCTGGAGAAACTGGCCATCTCCCATCTTAATCTCCACACCGAATCTGTTGGTTGTCTTCATGACCATCAGTCTGGCTTTGGGGCTGCCAGAAGCACGGAAACTGCTCTTCTGAACATCCGTGAAGACCTTCTCTGCAACCTTGACTCCAACACCCCGTGTGTCCTTATCTTGCTTGATCTCTCTTCTGCCTTTGACACTGTCAACCACGCCATCCTGCTCAACCATCTCCGTGATAACCTGGGTATCAGTGGACAGCCTCTGGCGTGGCTGACTTCTTTCCTCTCCGACCGACCCTCCCAGGTCCAACTTGGGTTCTTCCTCTCCGATATCTTTTTCTCTACCTGTGGCGTCCCCCAGGGTTCTAACCTCTCTCCTTGGCTGTTCAACCAATACCTGGCACTCCTTGCCCACCGCATCGCTGCTCTCTGCCCCAATTTTCAGTGCTATGCGGATGATACCCAGCTCATTTTCAGGCTACCCTCTGCCTCCTCCTCTTCTTCCCTCATCTCTGACTGTCTGTCTGCTATCCAGGAGGGGTGTGCCGCCAACGACCTCTGCCTTAATGCCAGTAAGACCGAAATTCTACTCCTCGCCACCCCCTCTCCCTCCTTCCCTTCAGCTCTCTGACCGGCCTCCCTTGGACCTCTTCCTGCTCCCACCTTCAAGGCTAAAAACCTCGGGGTCATCTTCGACTCCACACTCTCCTTCTCTCCTCACATCTCCGACGTCTCTAAGAAGTCACACTAACAGCTGCACCTCCTCGGAGGTATTCTTCCTCTCCTCTCCTTCCCCCAGAAGCTCACCATCTCCAGAGCCCTGGATCCCTCTAAGCTGGACTATTGCAACAGCCTCTATCTAAATCTGCCTGCCTCTACTCTCCGCCCTCTGCAACTTATCAAAAACAGGACTGCAAGACTTGTCCTTGGCCTCAAGCCCAGGGATCGTATCTCTGCAGGACTGAAATCTCTGTACTGGCTCCTAGTGGCTGCAAGGATCAAGTTTAAAACCCTCTGCATTATCCACAAGGCCTTCTGGGGCCTGGGACCGCATTACGTTCAACTCTCTCTTCCTAAATACCTTCCTATTCGGGCTCTTCGCTCATCTGCCTCCAACTCCCTCAGGGTTAGCCGCTTCTCCAAGCAACGAGTTGGTGGCCCATCTCTCTCCTCGGCTGGGGCCTCCCTCTGGAACAGCCTTCCTGCCTCCCTGAAACTTGAGGAGAACCATGTCCGGTTCCGGAAACACCTCAAAACCTTCCTCTTTGCTTCTGCTTTCTCTGTGTCTCTCCCTTGCTGAAATTCCCTGCCGATTCTGCACTGGTTACCTGGCCACCCTTTCTGATCAAGGGGCCAGGTCCTGCCTTTTGCTCACCTGCCCTGCCTCCCTGGCAACCCCCTGCACTTGGGGACTCGTTCTGTATCCCTTCAGTCCCCTTACCAGCACTTATGTCTGCTCTTACCTTGTACTTGCCACCATCAGGCTGTTTTATTTATCGTATTTATTCTTCTTTCCCATGTACTGCACTTTCCCCTTTCCCTTCCCCTGGCACTCTTCCCTTTCTTTCTACCCTTGCGCGATCTGAATGACACCTGGCCTAGTAGGATCGTTGTCTGTCTTCCACTGTTTTCCCCTCCCTTGCCTCGTTGCGCCTTGAAACACTTGTGTATAGGCGCGTTATAAATGCCATATCATATCATATCATACGCAGGTCGGATCCGACACCGCATGGTACCTTTTTCTTCTTTTTTTTCTGGTCCCCCGCCTCCAATATTGAGGAAATGGGGGACACCCCCACAACCCCCCAAGGCTAATACATACCGAACATGGGGAACGGGGGACACCCCTGCAACCCCTGCTTGGTATGTATTAGCCTAATTGTTAGCTTTTTTTCTCTATCGAATGGTACTGGCCAAATTCGGTCAAATGTATAATTCGATTAAAAAAAAAGAACAATTATGTTAATACCGTCAGGAAGGGTGCCTGAGCAGGGCTGTATGGTTATGGGGCGATGTCGGGGAGGGTGAGGGAGTAGAGCTGTATGGTTATGAGATGTCAGGGAAGAAGTAGAGCTGTATGGTTTTGAAGAGATGTCAGGGAGGGCAAGGGAGTAGAGCTTTTGAATTGATCATTGGTAGAGCTGCAGGGACTCCAGGGGCTCTTTGAGAAAGGGTGCCAGTAGAATATTGCAAGAACCACAGTGGTACAGTGCTGAGGGGAATTCTCTCTGGGCACGGGCCTCGGTGGTAGAGCTGCATTGCCTCCACATTCTCAGTGGCAGAGGCTTGGACTCTTCATTTTTGTAGATCTGCATGGGCCTATGTGGCTCATTGTAGAGCTGCAGAGACTAGGTGCTCGGTGGTGTAGAGCTAGTAACTCTACTATGAGCTCTAGAGTGGTCAGATGCACGAACTAAAAAGAAATTCTGCTGGTTCGAAGGTCAAAAGAGTTTTTAAATGTATTTTAAACAATACATTACACCAAATGAGTTCTACCGCTTTACCTATATGGCTATCCAGTGATAAAGTCACAAGGGAGCAGGCCGCCAGAGGGCAACCTTTCCCCAAATGTGCACTGCAGTGAAAATCAAGCACCTTCTCCAAATATTCTAGGACCGGAGTTATTAAACCCCTTAGTGCCAAAGGCGAGGTATCTCGTCCTTGGGATTACCTCTCTGTTGCCAAGGACGAGATACCTCGTCCTTGGCACTTAAGGGGTTAATGAAACCGAAAACGTTAGAAGGCATTAAATGGTGAAATACCAAAATCACCAAAAAAGGGCTTGGCATTGGGGGGGCTAGGGGAACCCATGGCAGTCCTGTCCTAGAATATGTGGGGAAGGCTTTTAGGGGTGCCAGTGAAAAAATGTACTACCCGGTAAAATATTCTCTGGGGACATTTTCACATAGAGACCCTATATGTCATTTGTTTAAGCTCAGACTAATCTATAGGTGAACGTGGCAGTTTCTGAACAGCCAGCCCAGCAGGCCACTATGGGCAGTTTTATGGGCCTATGCTGGCCAGTTAGTTTACTTATTTTACTGTGTTATTGGTAGTTTTAACTAATGTTAATTCAATGTACTATAAAAGCACCCGTTGCCACAAATAGTTCCAAGAAATGTACCACAGTCACTACCCAAGCAGTCATTTGTTAAACACACGCATTTCAGTGCTTGTGGCCCATGTTTATTTTGGCACAGAGTCATTTTTTTGTCCCAGTCCGGTGCTTCAGTCTGGCTCCTACATCAACTACTCGGGCCATTTTTTGAGCTGGCAAAACTAGCGGCTAACTGGGGCCTAGGGGATTCAAGAACACAGGATCTCCTGTTACCAAGCAAGTACTTGGAGGGTCTTTTTCTGGTCCTACTCTTTCACTTTGCAATTCAAGGGCAAAGAATAAAACAGGGCATCTCTTTGTTATAACAAAGCATTTAACATAGGCTTCATGGATGCAGATACATCAGCGAGTGGGTA
Source organism: Ambystoma mexicanum (assembly GCF_040938575.1). Taxonomy (NCBI): domain Eukaryota; kingdom Metazoa; phylum Chordata; class Amphibia; order Caudata; family Ambystomatidae; genus Ambystoma; species Ambystoma mexicanum. Next base: position 19,981,115 of record NC_090926.1, read on the forward strand.
ATTGGAGTGACGGTTGTTAATGGGATGTTGCTGAAGACGTTTGATTGCTGGCAAATTAGAAAGGGTATGGATGCACAACAAGATCCATGCAGTGTGAGCCAATGACTACACGCAGGTGACCTCATCATGCATTTGCATTTGATGTGCCTCTTTAAGTCTCTTCAGGATGGGGACAAGGCACAAGTTACTTACCTTTTTGTTCTCCAGCATGGGTCTTGCATGGATTTACATGCTCATGAATATTCCCTGTCGTCAGGCTGGGAATCCTCAGTAAAAAGAAAGCAGTTTAGCTTTACATTTTTAACTGCTCGTCTCCTCTATCCGCCTATCAGTGTCCTTTGGGTCATACAGCTCCCAGCCAATGACACTTGTCAAGCTCCACCCCTGGTGGCCATCTTCAGATTCGGTAGGGCAAATAACGTGGCAGTATGAACCGAGAAGAGCCAGAGAGGTTAAGGGGGGAGGGTTCGCATGTGAATCCAAGCAAGACCCATGCTGGAGAACAAGAGTGACAGGTAAGTAACTTGTACCTTCTCAAGCAGGAGGTCTTGCATGAATTCACATGCTCATAAATACGATTACACAGCAGTACATATACACAACCATGGGCGGTGGCAAGGCGCAACAGAAGCAATACGCTTACCCCTGGAACAGACTGGGCTGCCTCCCTGGAATCCCTGTCGAGACAGTAGAATCTCGTGAAGGTGTGGGACGACCATGGATATGGTGGCCAGGTGGGCTTTGATAGATGCATGGGTAAAACCAGCCTTGGCAAGCGAGAGTAGGTAGGGAAGAACCCTTGGAGAGGCCTAATTTTCTGCACCCGGTACCACACTGTGAAGCGCTTCCACTTATGGCTGTAGCAAGTCAACGTAGAGGGGGCCGTAGCCTTGGCCGGGATCTTCTTGCATTCCAAGGGCAGCGAATAGTGTGCAAATTCTAAGGCTGTGACGCTGGGTCGTGGTGCAGGATTGATCCTCCTTCTCTGGTACTAGATCTGCCTCGGCCACGCCGGCACGGTGCTGGTCATCCTGCAGTGCAAACCATTTGAGTGTGTTGATCACATGTAGCAGAAGCAAAATTGGTGGGAAGGTGTACAGGAAGAGGTGCTCCCAAGGGAACGAGAAGGCATCCCTCAGACTCCTCGGCTGAGGATATCTGCTGGCAAACTTTGGACACTTGAAGTTGGCAGCAGTCGGGAAGAGGTTGATCTGAGGAAGACCCCACTCATTGAAGAGGCGCAACACTTGCGCTTGCTGAAGCTGCAATTCGTGGCAGGACCTAAACTCTCTGTTGAGAGAGTCCACAATGGTGTACTTGACGTCTGTCAGGTGAAACGGAACGAGAAAAATGTGTTGAAGAATGGCCTAATGCCATAGAGACTGGTTTCTAGGGAGAGAGAGGGGAGCGCATCCTGCGCGGTTTCCGGATGTAAAACACGGCGTTGGTGTTGTCCGTGAAGATCAGCACTGCCTTTCCCAGCAGCTGAGGCTGCAACAACCTGAGGGCCCAGAAGACTCTCTGCAGATCCAGGACGTTTATGTCTAACAACTTTTCCTCTGGGAGCCAGAGTCCTCTGGCGTGAGAATGTCCTGTGTGGGCTCCTCAGCCCTCCACAGAGCGGTCAGTCACGTCTGTAGCCTAGTACGGAGGGAGGTGGAAGGGAGCTCCTTGCATGAGGTGTGGTCGAACTGACCACACTGCAGAGTTTCACGGAATGCCCGATTGAGGGTGATCTTGTCTGTCCATGTGCCAGTGGCCTGCTGCCACCTAGCATCCACAAATTCTTGAAGGTTTTGCCTTTGGAGCCTGCAAAAGGGAACTAGGTGGATGCAGGAAGACATCATACCCAGCAGGGATCTAATGGACTAGACTGTTGCTACGGTTGCTGTGGGCAGCCGCTGGACCTTTCCCAGGATGGCCTTCACCCGTCTTCCGAGGGAGTCACCAGACACGTTATTGTGAACCCAGAAATGGTGCGTTCGGAGATGACACTACGCAGGACTTTGGAAAGTTGATCGAGAATCCTAGCTAAGTCAGAAGTTGGATGGTCTCCGCTATGTCTTGTGTTGCCAGTGCATGGGAGCGGGACCGGATGAGCCAATCGTCTAGGTAAGGGTAGACGTGGATTCCATTGCAGCGTAGATGCGCTGCTACCAGGGCCAAGCATTTGGTGAATGCCCTCAGAGCCAATTTCAGGCCGAAGGGTAGGGCCTTGAATTGGTAATACTGCCCCTGGACAACAAAACGCAGGAACGTCTGGTGTTTGCGATCAATGGGGATGTAGAAGTACGCTTTCTTGATTCCCACTGCTGAAAAAGGAATCCCTCCTTCTTCTCTTGTGGCACCAGGTTGAAGAGTTTGGTAGCTCTCGATATCATTGCTTCAAAGGAGCCTATTTCGTCCAAGCAAGAGGCCCTGGCGGGCTCATCAACATCCAGGAGTTACCTATCCATGGGAACGTAGTCGTCAAACTCATTGGTGTGTGTGCTGGTGGTGTCAGAGCCTGTGTCAGTGTCAGTGTGAACTGGTTCTTTTGCCACAGGAAGCAGGGCCCCTATCACTGTCTGAGGGGTAACAGGTGCCTTAGGAGGTGGTGTCAGCTGATGACGAGGAGGCCTTGAAGGACTCTTGTCTGGACCAGACACAGGGGCCGCTGCTGCTGTTATCTCCGCCACCAACGTATACAGGGTAGTTAGGATGTCCACTGACATGTCCCTTGGTGCAGGAGCCGGTCTAACCGGTGCAGGAGGACTAGGAACCGGGTTTGAGCCCCTTGGAGGGCTAAACAGCTGGTAAAGCTTACGGGTCAGTGGCCTCCGGTGAGGCAGAGGCAGAATGGGGTCAAGTTTCTCAAGGTCCTCTTCCTCATCTGAATAAATATCTTCTGGCTGGTCCTCATAACTGGTGTAGATGGTTTGGGCCTTCTGACCTGCGCAGGAAAACCAAAGCCAGAGGCAAGTCTCTCACCAGGTCAGAGCCCCTCAGAAAAGAGGCTACGACAGGAGCAGGCGGATCGAGAATAGGAGCTGTCGTCGACAGGATGGTCGTCGGGACTGTTGACAGGGGACTGGGAGTCAGAGAGATCCTGGGCGTGTTGACCGTTGATGAGGTAAAGATGATGGTCGTTGACAAACTTGTTGCTGCTGAAGAAAGACTGTTTTCTGATTTTGGCAATGGGGTGGTCGTCGATGGGGTGGTTGTCGACGGGGCAACAGTCCTGGTGGACGAGGTTGCCATCAACGCTGCCCCTGTCGACAGCAGAGTCGCCAATGACACAGTTGCTGACAGGTCCTTAGAAGATGTGGTCTTTGATGATCTGTTCTTGAATGGCGTCAGGGATTTCCTTGCGGACAGAGGTAATGCACCAGGCAGTAGGATAACTGTCGACGGGGACCGACCCTTCCTAGAACCTGGTCCTGCAGCCGTGGAGACCGCTGATAAGGACGCCGATGGAGCGTTGAATTTCGCCTTCTTTTGGATCTTTGCAGAAGAAGCATCCTCAAAGGACCTCAACCACTTCTTACTAGAGGGAGTACGCTCATGGGACCTGCCGGTCCTGGAAGAGGCATGACTGCGCCTGGAGGCTACATGAGAGGCCTTCCCTTCCTTGATCCAAGCCACTTACCTTTGTGGTCATCCTTCTTGGTCTCCGATAAAAAGGATGGGCAGATGGAGCATCCATTTGTGTCATGGATGGGGTGCAGGCAATAAAGGCACTTGAGGTTCCGGTCCTCGACAAAGATGTTCTTCAGGCCGCAGCCTTCACAGCCCTGAAGAGGCTTTTCTTCATGCCATCAGCCATGGTAGATGTGTGGAGGTGTAGGCCCAAGCCCTGGCCTATTGGTGCCATGATATTTGCCGACAACGGGTTTCTGCTGCCGCGTGACTGCAAAATTGCAATGTTGCAATATATTTACCATACAAGAAATATTTGCTATTTTCAAATGTGTGGAGCACCCTGGGAGTTTTGGTTCCTGTTGCTATTACTGCTTGTTGAGAGCAGCTTCTTTAAAACTGAGAAAAACACATGTGCAGTCTTAAATGGCTGAAGAGAGAGTATTTGCACCAATAGTTATGCTTTCAATTGAGGACAAAATGATTGAAAAAATAGATTGCACTGCAGCAGTAATTCCATGAGATGCTGAAAATGAATACCTTAAAAAATATTTGCGTGGACTTGGGGGTATTTACGTATTACATTTACGTACTTGTGTGTTGCAAGTTACAACGTTACCAGCTTTTGTTTTTTATTTGAATTAGTTGACAATATTGGGGTAGGGTTGCAGTGCAGAGTTTGTGGTAGGGGAGAACATTTTGGTGTTTCGCCCAGAGCGCCACATTGTCTAGAAACTGCATTGTCAACCACTTAGTCAGGGCTATATGTCATGTTGTGGTGGTTAGTGATGCTTTATTGTAGTTTGTGTTACTTTGTGGCGCTATTTTGAGGTTATTACTAAATATTTTTAACCTGCATAGCAATAAAATCAAGTGTTATGGGACACGGTTCCTTTTCTAACGCCTGCCTTTTCTCCTCCGGCAGCAAGAGATCCAGCAACGTCTGCGGAATGCCACCTCTGCGTCCACAACGGGCACGCCCCTGCTGGGGCGCGACTCCCTACACCCGGGCCCACCCGGATGGGAGGCCCGGGGCCGTAAGCTGGGAGGTGGGGGGTTTGTGCTAAGTCCGGTGGGGCAGTGCCTTTTGGCGCTGCCCCACTTAGCATGCACATGGTGGGGTCGGGCTGCTGGGTCCCTTTACAATGGGAACCCAGACAGCGCGTCTCCAAGACAGGAGGGTGAGGTGAGAGGGGCAGGTGACAACCGGCAGTCGCTGCCCCCTGTCACCTCGCCCTCCATACTTCAAAGGCCCCCCTTCCCATCCTGCGGATGCTGAGCGGGGGCCTTTTGAAGTTCAAAGAAGGGGCCGCCTTGCCCCCAGGCCGAATTTTGCCTTTATCTGGCGGGGGCAAGGTGGCCCTTCTCATGCTTCCTCCCCGTCAGCCACGAACAGCAGCAGGACGGCTGCAGGGAGACTTGAAGCAGGACGACACGAAGCACTGAACGAAGTAGCTCAGCAGACGTTTCTTTGCAGCAGAGAACACAATTTGGATCCGTCATCATAATACCGGCATCAAAGGGATCATGCGGTGCGTGCGTCGGCTCAGCCACGCAGGCATCATCAAAGCAGGCGAAGAACACTGCTGACGGAGGAAATAGGGGAAATTACTGCCATATCTAAGATTGGCAGGCCGATTTCCAGTGACCAGGCAGCGCTCTAGTAAAAGTTTCCAAAGGAGACGGGAGAAGAGATCGGCCGAGTGCGGCGCATTAACAGATGGCATTCCTGACTTTGGCACTGGGTTTCTATGCATGCAGCAGTCACATTGCAGTGTCGTCATCATTCAGCATACTAATAGCAGTAAGGAGGCATTTGGCCCTTGTGTCTGCATGGAAAAGTGCTCTGGAAAGTCCGTTTTGGCAAAGCTGGAATTTAAGATCACAGGAAGGCCACGTCTGGTGAAGATTGCTGCTGCCCAGTGTGAGGCACTCTGAGGGCACAACCGGTCACACGCATGACACGGACCGCAGCCGAGGCATCTCCCACTGGATGGTAATCACTTTACATACATGGAAGCGAGCGGTAGGGCGGAATTCTCACCAGCCCCTCCAGCACCACTGAAAGCCTGCCAGCAGCGCAGGACAACCCACAGGGAACGCTGCTCGAACAATTATAGAATCGGGCAGCCCGCGGACAGAGCAGAAGCTATAAAGGCACCTGGTTGGAAGCAGGTCGACGCAGAGCACCCTCGAGGGGTCGGGGGGAGAGGAGCTGCATGGACAAATCCTCTTTACCTTAAGCAGGCCACACCATCACAGGGCAAGCACACAGGGGAGCAACCGGGGCCATTTTCTTTCACAAACCACGGTACCGGCAGGCGTTAATGAGAACCCCTACAGTGCGCAACGCTGCGAGAGCCGCAAATCTGTGTAAGCAGGAAGATACAGAGCAAGAAACTTACCTAACACAGGTAACTGAAAGGAGAATAAAAGGTGCCATACAGCATTTTTGGCGCACACAGGAGCAAGGCACGCCGAGTGGGCAACACATGAACCACCTATTACAAACCAGCACACAGAGGCCCAAAGAGGAAAGGGATGGCTGACGCTTTATCCCTGGGCCAAAGCAGCAGAAGCTGTCCATGGCATGGATCTGGTGCAGGAAAGAATGGCGGAGCTCGCATCAACCAGTTTCAATGCTGACAACGCAGGCGCACTAGGTGATGAAGATGTCGGCGATGATGAGCCAGCAGGAATGGAGCAGCCGACCAGGAAGAAGCAGCGCCTCGATGTCCGCAGCATGCCCGCCTCTTCAGAAACCCACCCCGACACCAAAAGAAAAGCAAAATCAGGTACTGTGAAAAGCAATGTTTTGGGGCCAATGCTAGAACCATTTTTTAAATGGCACAAGGATGGGGGTGCTGTAAGAAAGAAGAGACACAGGGATGACTCGAGCAGCTCCAGCAGCAAGAGTGACAGCACGGATACAGAGTCTGATTCTGGGGGCGAGGATGTCCAGGGCCACCTTAAAGCGTGGGTTGGGCCTAGCAATGATGTTGTGTTCCCAAGCCCAGAAATGACTAAATATGGGAGGCGCACAGCCGGCAAAAGCGTGAATAGAAGTTTAAAAAAGACTATTGCATGGCACATTGAGAGCAAAAGTAAGAGAAAGATTTGGAAGAAGCCATTTATTGATATGTTTTGCCTATTGGAATAAGAAGAATTAGGTTTTGGTATTTAAAAAAAAAAGATAAGAAAGAAGAAGAGAAAGATAGGGCGAAGAGGCCTACTTTGGAAAAGAATATCCAGAAATGGGAGGCCTCTTTTCAAATCCTGTCAACAATCATTTTAGAAAAATTCCCAGAAGAGGGCACTGCACTGATTGCCTATCACCACAGAATTTTGGAGATTCACAATACCTTTTGGGGGGAATCATGGCTGAACTACGATAGAGAGTTCAGGAAGGAGATGCAGAAATTCCCTGATCTGGGCTGGGAGGAGGAAGAGCCCAAACTGTATATTTTCCATGTATTAAATGAAATCTCGGCTAGGAGCGCGCAGAGAAATAAAGACCATGAGCATCAGTATAACAGAAGAGGTAGAAATAGGCAGCATAACCAGCGCAGGCACCAGCAAGACAGTGCACAGGCCAACAAAAACAAACCCCCTGTTTCGAAGATCGCCCCCAGGGGGGCAAAACCAAGGGCAGTTGGCCAACCGCAGCACCGGTGGGGCCAAAGGGAGCACCCCGGGGACCTGCTTGTATTTCAATAGAGGGTCCTGCAACAAGGGCTCTGAGTGCAGATACAAGCACCTATGCAGCACATTCAATGGAGGCCACAGCAGCAACAACTGCACAAAAGCCTCTCCCTCCAGGCCCAGCCCAAAAGTCTCAGAGGGTAAAACATGTACTAGTAATAAAATGGGAGCCTCACCAACAGAAATTGACCAACTAATAAAAATGTTAGAGAACTAGCCTGACCCTGCAGCTAGATAATTCTTGGGTCAGGGCTTCAAAGATGAGTTTCAGATCCCATTCAAGGGCCAGGGATCTCCCACTATACCCAAAACCAAAAATCTGCTTCTTCCCCAGCCAACATAATAAGAGAATAAAGTGGTAAAGAGCCAAACCTAGGGAGGATTGAGGGTCCATTCCAACTCCCTCCTTTCATTGAGTTTTTATGCTTCCCCCTGGCCATTGTGCCCAAAAAACAGCAGGTGGAGTTAGGACGATCTACCATTTATCTCACTCACCCGGAAGCTCTTTCAATGTTGGCATCCTTGCCACTGAGGCTACTGTCTCTTACAGCGGCGTGCAGGATGCGGTTGACCTAGTAAAACTGTCAGGTAGACACGCTCTCATGGCGAAAGCCGACACAAGGTCAGCATTCAGGCTGCCGCCTGTGCACAAGAACACCTACCAGTGGCCGCGTTTCCATTTTTTGACAACATATTCTGTTTTGATAAACGCCCCCCCCCCTCCCCCAATGGGCTGCGCCATCGCATGTGCCTACTTTGAACAGTTCAGTTCTTTCCTACAAAGGGTACTCCAACAGGCCACGCCTAGAGCCAGAACGGTACACTATCTAGATGATTTCTTCTTCACTGGCCCAGCAGGGTCTCCCATAGGCAGCGCATCCATTAAGTTACTCAGTGAAACCAGGCAGGCATTAGGGGTTCCACTGGCGCCTGAGAAGACGGTAGGACCCTCCACCACCCTGCCATTCTTAGGCATAGAGATTGACTCTTCCAAGAGGGAATGCTGCCTACCCATAGACAAAATAGAGGACCTTCTAAAGACAATAAGGTTGATGACAGGCAGGGAATAGGCGACGCTGCGGGAAATACAGTCCCTTGCTGGGAAGCTCAATTTTGCTACCAGAATCATGTTCCTAGGCCGGATCTTTAACAAGAACGTGGAACTAAAAATGAGGGTGGGTTACTAAGCCACACCACCACATCAGATTGGGCAAAGAAATAACACTAGACATGGCCATATGGGAAGCATTTCTTAACAATTTTAATGGCCAGGTGATATGGCGCAAAACCATGAATGGAGCAGACAAAAGGTCCTTGTTCACAGATGCGGCTGGCAGCAAATGATTTGGGGTATGTTTTGGTAACAAATGGTGCGCTGAGCACTGGCCTCCCTGCTGGCAGAGGGGGGGCTGGTTCAGGAACATCACACTGCTAGAGATATTCCCCATAATGGATGGCACTCTATTTAAAGGGGGACTTGTTGGCCAGCACAGAACTGGTCACACGGTCAGACAACATGGCGGTTGTACACATGTTAAACAAGGGTGCTGCCTCCTGCCCTCTGGTGCTAAAAGTGTTGAGAGAAATGACAAAAAGTCACCCTGGAAAATAACATGGTAATAATTGGGCGGCACATTGCAGGCAAAGATAATAAGGCCGCTGACGCTCTGTCCCGTTTTTCAGTTCTCCACTTGCAAGGCACTAAACCCACAGGCAGAAGCCAGGAGGACAGCAGTTCCAGAAGAGGTTTGGGCCACCATGGACAAATCCAAGGCAACCCCCGCCAGCCAGCTCTCCCATCTGGCAGCAGTTTCATATTACACTAGATTAGCGGTGGCACCCGACCCCACCCACGGCGCACTAACCAGATATGCTCTCAACGGTTGGTCCAAAATGGAAGGGGTCAAGACAGACACCAGGCGCCCCCTCAATTTTGCTAAATTACAAAATTCTGCTAGACACCCTCCCTGCAGTATGCAACAATGCCTACGAGAGCTCACTATTTAGAGCTGCCTTCACACTCAACTACTCTGGGGCGTTCAGGATCAGCGAGATAGCCTCCAAAAACACAGGATCAGAGGTAGGGCTGTGAAACTGCGTAGGCCCAAAACTGACCAATTAGGAAAAGGGAGGATCATCAACCTGTACCGCATTGAGGAAACAGAATATTGCCCTATCTGCAGCACCAGGGCCTTCACGAACAAGCGCCCCAGCCGGGGGGGGGGGCAATTATTCACACACAAAATTCGGTCTGCCCTCAGTAGATTCCAGGTGAGGTCTGTCCTCAGGAAGACTATAATAGCTATAGGATGGAATCCTACTGAGTTTGGATCCCACTCCTTCAGGAAAGGAGCAGCCACTTCAGCCTGGATGGGGGGGTTGCAAGAGAAAGCCATAAAAGGGAGTGGGGGTTGGAATCGGGGGCTTACAAAAGATACATCAGGAAATACTTGATTTAATATTATCTGCCTCCCTCCCCACCCCCCGATTATCTCCTCATCATCCACCCATTTCGGGGGCAATGACTTGCCTTAGCTGGGCAGGACGTTTTTCTGGCTTAAATCGGCACCTCCCTCAGATCCCTGGCACGCATGCTAAGACTTCGAACAGAAGTGAAGAGGTCAGAAATCATCCCTCGCCAACAGTGGCATGAGGCAGAGTGCAGCAAAGCCATGGAGATTTCTAAGCGCAAACTGAACAAAGCCGTGGCCAATTTCTGCCTTTTTTATCAGGCCTCAAATTTATTAAACATGGGATCTCGGTACACAACCAGGCCATGTTCTGCAATGACAGGGTTCACCTGTCCATTGAAGGTATGGACATTTCACCAGGAATATTTTCTGGTCCCTGGCAGCCAGAGGCTGTACTTAATTCATAAGCTCTTATTTTGGGGGGACCTGGGAGACGCCGGTCAGCATCCCCTCAGGGTGGCGGCGGGGATCAGCCTCGAGCGGGCCCCTAATTGGGATTAGGGCCCCCCCGCTCACCTGTTCCCTCTGTCCCCAAAATATAGTATTGTTATCCTTATGTGATGTTATGGCTGGTTTTTCTTTTGCACCATGGCTTGTACTAAAATAAAGCTTGTGGCCAAAGTTTTTTCCACCTCACATCATGGTCGTCAGTCTCCTCATTTCTGCAACTGACATTCCGTATTGCCTGTCTTGTCACACTTGTCATCCATCCGTGTCACCCGCATGCCACTCCCCAGCACAAAAACACTTCCAGGCTTATACACCCGGGCCCACCCGGATGGGAGGCCCGGGGCCGTAAGCTGGGAGGTGGGGGGTTTGTGCTAAGTCCGGTGGGGCAGTGCCTTTTGGCGCTGCCCCACTTAGCATGCACATGGTGGGGTCGGGCTGCTGGGTCCCTTTACAATGGGAACCCAGACAGCGCGTCTCCAAGACAGGAGGGTGAGGTGAGAGGGGCAGGTGACAACCGGCAGTCGCTGCCCCCTGTCACCTCGCCCTCCATACTTCAAAGGCCCCCCTTCCCATCCTGCGGATGCTGAGCGGGGGCCTTTTGAAGTTCAAAGAAGGGGCCGCCTTGCCCCCAGGCCGAATTTTGCCTTTATCTGGCGGGGGCAAGGTGGCCCTTCTCATGCTTCCTCCCCGTCAGCCACGAACAGCAGCAGGACGGCTGCAGGTCTAAAAAACCATCCCTCCCACCCTACAAATAACCGTAAGGAAAAGCTATAGCGAGGGCCAGGTAGAAAATGGAACACAATCATAGCATTAGGGGAGGCTAAAACGCCTCACTTCAAAAAATAATCATAAAAATTAAACTCCAAGAAGGGCCTTCTTAAAATACCGGGGGGTCTTTTTGTCTATTAGTTAATATTCCAGGAAAATACAGTTATAGAAGACCCAGGCGCTCAGAATCCACCAGAGAACATCAATACAGATGGGAGCCCTAGGGGTATAACAAAAGTGAAAAGGAGAGAGGAACTTGAGCAGAAACATGTACTAGTAAGCCTCAAGTATCCACCTCCATGCATGCAGAAGGGGGGGTCTCACCACAAGTGGATCAGGAGCAGGGTAAGTTCCTAGTAAGGCTCCGGAACCCACCCCCTCACAATTTTGTTTATGCAAGATAAGCGCACTGGGGTACGCAAGTGGATCGTGGGCGGGGGAAGTTCCCAGCTAAGCCCTTAGAACCCACCCCAGCAGCAAATTAGTACAACACAAGCACTGAAGGGGTCTCACAACACAAGTGGATCGGGAGCAAGGTACATTCTAGTAAGGCTCTCCTTTTGAACCCATTCCAGCTGTAAAAACAGGCAGCCTTAAGCGCTGAGGGGGTCTCACAACGCAAGTGGATCAGGAGCAGGGTAAAAACCTAGTAAGGCTCGTTGAACCCACCCCGGCTGTAAAAACAAGCAGCTTCAAGCGCTGAGGGGGTTTCATAATGCAAGTGGATCGGGAGCTGGGTAAAAACCCAGTAAGGCTCTTTGAACCCACCCCTGCTGTAAAAACAAGCAGTGCTAAGCGCTGAGGGGGTCTCACAAGGCAAGTGGATCGGGAGCAGGGTAAAAACCTAGTAAGGCTCTTTGAACCCACCCCGGCTGTAAAAACAAGCAGCTTCAAGTGCTGAGGGGGTTTCATAATGCAAGTGGATCGGGAGCTGGGTAAAAACCCAGTAAGGCTCTTTGAACCCACCCCTGCTGTTAAAAACAAGCAGCGCTAAGCGCTGAGGGGGTCTCACAAGGCAAGTGGATCGGGAGCTGGGTAAAAACCTAGTAAGGCTCTTTGAACCCACCCCGGCTGTAAAAACAAGCAGCTTTAAGCGCTGAGGGGTCTCACAATACAAGTGGATTGGGAGCAGGGAAAAAACCCAGTAAGGCTCTTTAAACCCACCCCGGCTGTAAAAACAAGCAGCTTTAAGCGCTGAGGGGTCTCACAATGCAAGTGGATTGGGAGCAGGGAAAAAACCCAGTAAGGCTCTTTAAACCCACCCCGGCTGTAAAAACAAGCAGCGCTAAGCGCTGAGGGGGTCTCACAAGGCAAGTGGATCGGGAGCAGGGTAAAAACCTAGTAAGGCTCTTTGAACCCACCCCGGCTGTAAAAACAAGCAGCTTTAAGCTCTGAGGGGTCTCACAATGCAAGTGGATTGGGAGCAGGGAAAAAACCCAGTAAGGCTCTTTAAACCCACCCCGGCTGTAAAAACAAGCAGCTTTAAGCGCTGAGGGGTCTCACAATGCAAGTGGATTGGGAGCAGGGAAAAAACCCAGTAAGGCTCTTTAAACCCACCCCGGCTGTAAAACAAGCAGCCTGATGCGCAGAAGGGGTCTCGTAGCACAAGTGGATCTGGAGCAGGGAAGACCCTAGTAAGGCTCCTAGAACCCACCCCCGAGGAAACAACTAGCCCGCAAACGGAGCGTGGGGGCTTCAAAAACTCAAGTGGATCATGTGTGGAGAAAGTGCCAAATTCATCTCCAAAGAGTGGACCAAGAGGCTAAAACGCCTCCATCCGTGGAAAAGTACAAAACACATGACCAAAAAATCAAAATGGCTCCAAGAACACATCCCCGCGGAGGATAAGGTGAATGGCTTCACAATGCGGGGTTTTGTTTTATCAAGAAATACGGATCAAGAGCCATAACTTCAGCGAAAATCACCCTGTGAGCAAGAGAGGGCGCAAGTGCTAAACCTGGTCAGGTTGGACATCAGTAAAAGGCACACAAGCGCACACCTACCCACCTCACTTGGAAAGGACAAGAGAAAGCAGGATGAACCTGCTCCAAAGACAAGCAATTATGAACATGTCACAGCTCACACGCTGTGGCCAAACAATTGTCACAAGCTTTCATATGAATGGCGGCGGGGATCAGCCTCGAGCGGGCCCCTAATTGGGATTAGGGCCCCCCCGCTCACCTGTTCCCTCTGTCCCCAAAATATAGTATTGTTATCCTTATGTGATGTTATGGCTGGTTTTTCTTTTGCACCATGGCTTGTACTAAAATAAAGCTTGTGGCCAAAGTTTTTTCCACCTCACATCATGGTCGTCAGTCTCCTCATTTCTGCAACTGACATTCCGTATTGCCTGTCTTGTCACACTTGTCATCCATCCGTGTCACCCGCATGCCACTCCCCAGCACAAAAACACTTCCAGGCTTATGCACGCCCGCCTCGAGGAACTGGAAGGGCAGCTGCTGGCCAAGCTTCTAGAGCTGGAGAAGGACCGGCCCGCTGCATCTGCGCACGATGACAAGCAGCGGGTGGATGTGGAGAAGGAGTTGACCGCCCTTCAGAGCCGCATCGCGGAACTGGAGCAAGGTGAGAGGCTAACAAGCTATGTGCAGGGTTCTGCGGCAGTACAGTTCGTCGAAGGAGAAGTTGCCCAGTTTTTTTTACACCGGATTTGGCTGCATATATATGTGGGGGTGGTTTAGGGGAACAAATCAATGTAGGGAGTTTAAGGGGGAGTGGGGCTGTGGGCGGTCTCCCATATATGCGTCAAAAACAACCAGTCCAAATTAATTTGATGAATATTCTTCTTCGAGGACATGTATCCGAGCCAATCACTCTAAAGCTATGTGCACAAACGCACAAAGGAGCAGCAGGATGGGCGGGATACCCAGTGTGTTATCTGTGAAGGAAGGGGGCATTGGAGGGGTACAGGCAGTAGGGGTGTGTGTGATTACTACAGTGAAGGAAGGTGGGGGAAATTTGCCTTAAATTCGGCTTTCTGTTAAGTTGGGTCCCTGGCCAATAATGACTCTGACATCTTTGGCAGTATAGACAACTTCTTTACTCTGTTCCGGGTACATCAGTCCAGTACATCAAGTCAGGTAAGTATAAGGGACAAGAAACATCCACCAGCATCCTCACTCAGTGATCACATCCTCTCAACTGACATCCATGGAACCCCCTCATCACACAACATTCTCTCACTCTGCATTCCACATCAAACACTCACAGCATTCCAGCCATATACAACAGGTGCAGGTAAAGCTAGAAATAACACTTTCCTTGCAGAGCAGATTGCATCCCGATTTTGCTGTTTTTGGGCAACATTTCTTTTTGGTCCCTTCTTGCTTCAGGGCACATGAACATTACGCCCAATCAAGGCGATAAACAATGTCGGAGAAGCCTAGCTAGTTGGAGGAAATATTCATGCGCCCGAAACTAAAAACATGCACAATTTCGTATACCTAAAAAGGCATTAATTTTGCCCATTTAAAAATGACAAAGGTCGAGTTCACCAAAATTCCGATTCTTCCATGACGCAAAGTTCGGCCTTTAGTTGCAGGTGAGGGCGTTGTGCACAGTGAATGTGAGTGCCTGCTGACCTATTGTCGCCTTTGGGAAAGTTAAGTACAGCTCTAACAGTGTCACCTGTTGGCCATGCCTGGTAATGCTGCCGATGAATTGCACCACATGAGAGGAAGGACCAGTGACACACACACACACTATGAGCAGGGATTGGAAAGTGCTGAAGGTCACTGACACGCTCTAGCTGAAACTAGAAGGGAAGCTGAAATAACTGAAACCCTCGGAGCGGAGCACCTGCTCCTGTTCAGCTTGCCGTAATTAGAGAGCTCCTTGCGACGCCTTCTGGCAGAATTACGTACTGCACTTTAGGAAAAATGTGTGCAAAACAAAGAAACACGTTTAGCCCCTCATTTAACGCTTTCAGCTTGATATAATGTTACACCTCTCCTCTTCTTTATCGCCAAGTAGTTAAAAATAGTGCTCCCCGTTGGCGAAATTCTCGATCAAAAGCTACACCGGCTCGTTCTCATTTATTAAAACCACACTTTTCCGTGTGTCTGAAATTTATTTCTCAAACCCCTTGCGCCCAAACCACGTCGCGTTACTGCACATAACAAAATGAGGAACGCCTCCCCCCGCCCCCCACCCCCTTGCCTCCCCAAGACGCGGCTATGTCCCTGGTTGAGCGACCCTGTATACAGAGGAAGAGGAATGTTAGTTTTCATAATGCAGAGAAATAGTCAATCTATACCAATGACCAAGAGGGGGAGCGGAAGCCTTCTTATTCCAGGTCCAAAGGGAATAAAGAGGGACTTGAGCAAGTTGAAGGGAGCCAGTGCGGCGGAGGTAAATGCTGTCAGCTGTAGCCACACCAACAAATCGCAGAACACACCTGATTCACAGCTCAGCATTGGGGGGAAAACAAGCACGCACAATGTCCTGGCTGAAGTGGAAATCAGGCCCCACCTCGGGGCCAAACGAGAGGGCGCTCTGAAGCGCTAACCCGCGAGGACGAGCTGAATACAGCGATTAGTGCAGAGCGGAGATAATGGACACAAGGAAGACTAGATGCTCAAAGGGGTTTGTCTTTGGAATTTGAGGACAAAGGCCAATCTCAGGGTGGAATAGGTGATAGGTCAAAACCGTGGAGAAGACGCTTGGTGTGAACTTCTAAGCAATCTGTGCCCACATACAGGGCCATTTTAAGCTTTTTTGGGGCCCTGGGCATGGACATCTTTGGGGCCCCCATCAATCAAACCAAAAGAATTAAGTGATCAAGTATATCTGGTGGCAACCCCCCACACCGTGAGCAAAAACCATAGGTAACATGCCACCTCGCAGCATTCAAAATAAGCATGTTTACTCCCTTTAAGTCCCCTTACCCTCTTCATTCTTGCTCTAATCAGAATGATAAACAAGTAGCATTTGAAGGCCAACATTAGCAATCTACGAAGAGGTTACCTCTCTTCTAGTATTGAAACAGGATACTTTTTATCAATATCATCTAGGAAGGTACGCAGCCTGTAGTATTAATGCAGTGCTGTATGTAAAAGGTACATGTAACCCAGAATAGGCAGAGAGCACACATTAGCTGACTCAGAGAATGCAAAAGTGCTCAAGCATGGATAGAGTAGACCAATTGTAAGGAAGGAGAAAGCTACACATACCGTAGCATGGATAGTGGAGGCAGATTAGAAGCTACCAGGAAGATGCCTCTATCCAGACAGACTGAGATTAGAAGTGGGACATGGATGTCAAATAGCGTTGCCATTAGAGCTCAGGGGAACAAGTGCCTGTGGTGTGCAGTTTATCAACAATGCTCACTGTTATAGTGGAAGCAAACCTATAGCCAGTGAAACCATGAGTGAGGCTTTTATGAAGATCATACCCTGAGAAGGAAATCACACTGAGGGTCTGACAATTTTGAAAGGTTTAGGGACTGGCAACACTGAGAGGTTAGGCAATACAAGATTAAATGAGATGCCCAGGATCACATGTTGCTTTACGGGGTGAAGCTGGGATTTGTGCCAACTCTGCAATTTCTGCATTTGAACACTTTCTTTTCCAGATCCCACCATGTACTAAAACAATCTAATTTTATAAAACTGACTTGCAAAGTACATAAATTACATTTCCAAACCTGACCATTTTTAAAACCAAAATATCACAGAAGGGTGTTACGCAAAAATGGGAATGATTCTAGCTACATTCTCTCCATCATCAAGGGAAGTATATAAGTACCAGCATACCAATCAATGTGATATAACAGATTTAATCTAGGTATATATTTTGTACTTTTAAGCTTTAAATACTTCCAAAACAATGGTTTGTGAAATTGTCATTCATAAACGTGCAGAAAAACCTTTGACTTTTAAAGAAAAAGCAAAAAGTTTTTGTCAAACGAACAGACCTTAAAATATGCTTGCCCAATGCCTACAACATCTGGTCCACTCTCTCCTGTCTACCACCCCTTCTTCTCAAATGGCCTACATAAGAAGAAAGATCAAGTAATGAGCTAAAGAATGCCACCAGCATGCAAGAAGGCAAACCTCACAGAAGACAGCACAGTAATGCAAGAGATATATGATTTGACCAGGATCACTGTATCGTCTGCTGGCAAAGCCAGGATACAAGCATGAATGCTTTGGTCCTACAGTCTTTTATTCACCCTTTGGACTAATAGTTTATGCTTATCTTTGGAGGGGATTGCCTAGGTTTTAGAACGCCCCATCTGAACAAACCAATTTCTAGACCATCACCATAGGAATGACATGTCAGTTTTTATAGCAACCCCTATCTGGTGCATGAGCATTGCTGATAATAGCACCTCTTATGTTGCAAAACCAAGTACATATGCAGGTAGGTTTATAAACCAGACATAGGAAAGGTTCAGCCAGCCTTGCTGGATTGTGCTCTTCTAATCTTTCATAGGAACACATATCTCTGCAATGCGTGCTTATCACACTGAGCTAACGTCTGAACCATTGTGGCACTCAATTTATCAATATGGATTTCAACTTTGGCTATTGCACATGAACAAAATTCCCACAAGAAGGAAAGAATGCTACAGAAGTTGTGCCGTATGAAACACACAAACTTTGTATTTCACATTGAACATAGAAAGCATTACATGATTAATTGATCAAGGCAGAATGTACTTGTCAAAACAGACAGAAAATAGCTTTAGCGCCTCGGCAGCATGCCATAAAGTCTCCTGGCGTGTGCTATTTAAGCCTGGTGAACAATGGAATCTTACTTTAGATCAGTCAGCCTTGTGGGGGCCCCCTCCAAGGTGGGGGCCCTGGGCAAGTGCCCCTTTCGCCCTCCCATAAAGACGTCTCTGCCAGCATAGGCCTCACAGAATGTTTGCATAGCATAGCAAGCAGTTCAAACCTAAAGGTGAAAAAAGTCCCATCCAAACCAAGCCCTCAAAAAATCCAAAATCTGTAGGGGCTTTCAGAAGAGAAGCAAGAGAACTCTGGAACCATACCACGAACAGAATGTGTTCCAGTGCTGGCAGGCACATCATTTCGCCAAAATACCAGAGGTAGAGGAAATAACATCAGAGAAAGTGTTGGCATGTATGCTTCCACTGTGGCATCACCACAGGAAGTGACATCACTGATGTAAAGGGCTATTTTAGTTACCAACAATACAAACAAATAGGATTCTACCTTAAACGATCAGGGGTGTAGCCATGATAAGATATGATGATAAATCCCTTACATTTACTGTCAAATAAGCCATTGGTCCAATATGTTATTTTATTTGAATAACTGATTGATGACTGATTTATGATCTTTGGGCAAGCTGACCTATGAACATATGCATATAACTACATTAGGGTGAAGTGGTCTTTTGAATTTTGAAAAATACTATAAGAACTTTTGGACATTAAATGTAAGGGATATATCAGGAGACTTATGTAGTCTGGGAAATTTGATGCATGAACACATGTATACTGCGTGCAACATACATTGTTTTATTAATGCTGCATAATATGTTGTTTGCAACCGAATAAGTGAATTACGGATTATAAATTACGGTTGAATTGATGTACAAGCATAAGTATATAAAAATCAAATCTAAATATTCAGAATAAAATTACACTACATGACAAAATCAACTATGTTCCATATATAATT
This sequence comes from Ambystoma mexicanum, assembly GCF_040938575.1. Lineage (NCBI taxonomy): Eukaryota > Metazoa > Chordata > Amphibia > Caudata > Ambystomatidae > Ambystoma > Ambystoma mexicanum. Next base: position 19,999,791 of record NC_090926.1, read on the forward strand.
TATGGCATAATATACCTGACTGTACATGTATAAAACCCATACACATACTTTGAATTTGTGGCATTGGGCATAACAACTACTCGTGCGCACACAGCAATTCCAATCAAATAGTGCGAGACGTCTTGGCACATGTAATATTGTATTTTGCCCATATCTTTGCTGTATTACCTGTAGATTGCTGAATTCAATACCAGTGAGAAGGTTATGGGGGAAATCACTTGCTACAGGGTTGTGCATGTGACAGGAAGGCCAGGGTTCCAATCCCGGTAAGATAACATATGGGGTTAATGTGTCTTCTGCCAAGATCCACACATAGCCTGCAGGAAATGATTTTAAATCCTAGAAACCAGTTCATAGGGTAATGTACTTGCTGCTCTTGTTCTGCATGTACTCGGTTAATCACAGTTTAACTCATTCAGGACTAACTTAAACGTTCATCCCTCCAAGATGGATAATATACTATGCACATTTTTTTAAATGGGGCACTTGCTACACCCTGCTACTTTAGGATTTGGATATACCAAAGATTGAGCACTTTACAAAAAAACACAGGTCAATAAAATGTTTTATACCCAAAATTACCTTTTTAACTTTCTGAAATTGTGCGCAGGAATGTGTCTCCAACAACAGAAACAGAATGCCCCAACTATTGGAGAGTTGAAATGATTGACATTTTGGAGTGTGATAGAGGACATGTTTTAATTAACACATCTAATGCATTGGTCATAATGCTTTAAAAAAAAATGAAATAAAGAAGTAAAGTGCACACATTATTAGTCTGAAAATCAGAACTGCCCCTCAGATAGAGGTCTGAAGTAACGAGGCCATCTGATCAGAGTTGGTGGGTTGAGCCTGTGAATAGTTGCCGGCAGGGTCGGCACGCCACTGACAGTTATATCACCATTTGCAAGTCTGTGAATGGGGCTACATTGTTGAAAAGCTTCTGTTCCTCCTGTATGGTGAGAAACCGCCCAAATGTAAAATGATGGTGTATTCCTTCATTTTGATTCAGTGTAAAAACACTAATTCCAGACAAAGCAGACATCCTTTTGGTTTACTTATAACGCGTAGCAATCCATGGTTACCAACTACTTATGACAAGAAAAAAGGAAAACTGGAATGTTTAGAAAAATAAGCAGGTAATAATCGATAAGCTAAATGTACATGAATCGTGACGGGTAAAGTAAGTTTCACATATATTCAGGTCTCGCCGAATAATAGTGTGCTGTGTTCGTATGTAAGTGTATTAATGCTGAAATCCATCCCAAGGAGAACCAACATTCCAACTGGCTATTTCATAAGGGCACTCCCTCCATCATTCACTATATTCATTATTAGCTTTAGAACGAGAGAGGGTGAGTGTGAGAGAGAGGGAGAGAGGGAGAGAGAGAGGGGGGGGATGTTTCTACATACCTTGCTTTCCCTTGCTATCTCCTCTGCACAAAACCAACGTTTACCTTGACTGCTCCACTCTTGGACTAGTCTTATGTATTAAGATTGCCTTGGCAGTGTTAGAAGAACAATCCGTTGAATATCTGCAGCACTTTAAATGGCTGCAACAGATATATTATGCCAACAACTCCACCAGGATTGCCTGAGCATGCTCTCGAGCCCCTCACACATCCAACACGGCTCAATATTTAATTTGTAGACCCCCCAAACTGCCTAGGAACCAAATTACTTATGCTATCTCACCACAGATAACGGTTCTCCAACTTTCTCCAAAAGCCAATCAATATAAAATGGCCTAACACACACCTATACTTACACAAAACACTTCCCTTTACCCAAATATCCTTCTCTTCCCAATTTCCGTTCTTGTATTCCTCAGTTTTGCTCACTATTCCTCAAGCAGACTAAGGTCTGGAGCGTCACGGCCGGGGCACAATGTGCCACGTACAAAGATCAGGTGCTCAAACTACTATGGTGGTGATTTGAAGCAGTATAAAAGTAAAGTAACATACCATAACATTGGCACCAATGTATTTGACATGAGATTGCTAAGGGAGCTTTAATGTAAGCTGGATACATGAATGTCAATACTTACTTTTCCTATGTCTCCCTCCTCTCACTTTTAAAATTATAGGAATACATTAAATTAGAAAGCGTTTTTTACACCTCTTTTTCACTTTGGACCATGGGGAGAACGCAGTGCATATCACCTCAACGCTTCGTATGCAACAGCACTCAGCCATCGCTTAAGTGCTAATGCTGGTAATTACTGTTAATGTACCAATATTTCAGCAACAGATCAAGAAATGGAGCATCCATCAGATACAAATATTCCCCTTGCTGTTGCCTGGCTAATTTCTTTGTACTCGCATAGAACTCGGAAGTTCTTTTGTGAGTTAATGCTTCTTTATGAAGCAGCACAGGGGTCTGCTGGCTTCCAAAAGCTGCAGCCAAGTTTGCCCTAGCTTGTGCCAGTCCGGACCCCCTAGAAGGCAGCAGAGCCTCTCCTGGGCAGCGTACGCTCCTGCTCCACCTCCCCCACTCCTAATCAGTGGCCCCATTGGGAAGCTATACATTCTCACCCGAGGAAAGAGTGGAGCCAAGTTCGAATTAACCAATGGAATTGTTCCTCTCCAAGAGCCCCTTCCTTGCCAAGAAGCCTCTGTTTTGCACTCACAAAATCCTAACCTCTGACAAGTTATACAATGCCTGGATAGAAAGGACTACAAGTAAACGAAGACACAAGGTACCATTAACTTCTGAAGCCTAAGAAGATTTATATAGAAACTCACTTACAAAAGAGAATTCCTCCCCACTTTGAGCGATCAGTGATTCTCAAACCCTAACACAAGCTGCCAGACTCCTAGAAACACCCTCAATATGTGTTCAATGTTTGTATTATTTTGCCTATTAGTGGCTAATTTAGCATCCATATCAAGACTCTTAGAAACAACTCCAGAGATTTTGTTCATCCAATCCTAATGTTTTGCAAATAATAGGAGTTGTATTGTAGCTACTTTGCCGGCATAGTTTATGTGTGCTTAGCATTAACATATTTCTGTTTAAATACTCTACCCGCGGCTCTGATGTCTGTACATCAAGCTTTCTTGAGAAAATATCTGGCAAATATCTAATGCTTTGTAAAGAGCCTTTATGAACCGCGCAGTGAGATGCACAGAAAATTACTTTGTAGCGGTACCAGGGAAAAGTAGAAGAAAGTGTCGGGTTGCTGCAGAGACACACGCTTCCTGCACGCTGTTGGCAATGGGATGGTGAAGCTGAAGCGAGTAGACTGTAATAGCTGTAATTTCCACTCTTTTGTAGGTGCACCAACGTTCACGCAGCCTGATGGCTTCAAAGTTGCCTTTCCCGTGCGCACCAATTACATGTATGCCCGAATCAAGAAGAGTTTGCCTGAGATGTATGCCTTCACCTTCTGCCTCTGGCTGAAGTCCAAGGGTGCCACCGGGGCAGGCACCCCTTTCTCCTATTCTGTTCCTGGCCAACCCAACGAGATTGTGCTCATCGAGTGGGGCCCTAATCCCATGGAGCTGATCATCAACGACAAGGTGAGTGAGGCCTGGAGCTTCAGTGGGCACTGCAGAGCAGGACCAAGGTGCATCATCACGGGTGGGTGTGTGATCCTCAGTGCAGAAATAACACTGGTTGATGCTGCAGGGTAGAAGTGAGGCACACTGAAAAAGTCGTGTGCAGGTCCCAGTACAAGGAATAGCGGGGGGTGAGGGGTGGGTGCTGCAAGGAAGGACTGAACAGCATTTGCATCAGAAGAGCCCTGACACATGTCTTTTTCCTGCAGGCTACTCAGCTACCCATGACTCTGAAGGACAACGCATGGCACCATGTGTGCGTGACCTGGACCACGCGTGATGGCATGTGGTCCGCCTTCCAGGATGGAGCGAAGCGTGGTTCCCGTGAGAACTTGGCAGCCTGGCACCCCATCAAACCTAACGGGGTTATTATCCTGGGCCAAGAGCAGGTAGGTGCCGCCATTGGCCCAAAGAGATGTGGTCTGTGGCAGGGAGAGGACTCACAGAAACAAAAGTGTTGTTTGGCACATGCACCAGGCCACCAGGCCACCTTGCCAACTATTATGATATACAAGTACAAGATCAAACGTCCAAACAGTAGAGCATGGTGCATGCACAGATCATGTATGGCCAAATGGCCCATTCTGGACTAGATATGACCATCTGGTTTTCCTGCACACTGCTCTTGACCCATGAGGATCAAGAGCAGTGTGTAGGGAAATTAAGTGATCCTGTTGGGTCAAACACAAGCATCTGGGAAAAGGGGTAGGACCCTTGGAGACATGAGGGAAGGCTGAGGCACATCTAAAGCCGGTAGGTGTGGAGAAGGTATGGGGCCCATTAGTTGAAGACAGGTCTGGGGCAGATCTGGGGCACCTTCGAGCAAAGGGAAGGGTGTGAGGTATATACAGGCTGCACAGAGGCCAGAGGAAAGGAGCGGGCAGAAGGTGTTTCCCTGAAGGTCTGTGGTAGGTAACTGACACATGGAGGACAAAAGGCATGTGGTTGGAATATGTGCTGAGTTCTTTGGGTGAAAAGTAGGAGAGTTGGGGCCAGGCACAGCTCCTCAAAGAATAAAGGTGAGGACCTTTATGCGCACGTAAGGCATGTACAATGCCCACTGGATTATAGGCAAAGATTATGGGAAAAGTATAGGGCTACCTGGGGACAAAAAGCAAGGGCTGGTGGCTTTGCATCAGTGGGGCCAAAGCCAACAGTCCAAAGTAGTGATGTGCAACCTGGGACAAGAAGAATACTATGGGGAAGGTCAAGGGGCCCTAGGTGCAAAATAATTACAGTAGGGCAGGGCAAAAGCCCGTTCTGGTGCAGGTGAATAGTTCCCTGGGACAATGAATGTGTTTAGGAAGGGTTTGAAGGAGGGTGGTAGTAGAGTGCCACTTGGGGACTTTGGCAGAGTCTCGGGCATATGTGTGGCCCCCACTAGGGGCAACGTCAGAGGCTGGGGAAGGTACTGAGCTCCTGGGAGAAAATAGCAGCTTCTAAAATGTCTACATGTATTGGTCTGGATAATATGTGTGTTTCTGCCTCTATTAATGCGTTTCTCTGTATGTAACTGTATTTATGTATGAGTGTGTGCATGTGTGTGTGTCTGTATATGTCTGTGTGTTCACATCTATATCATGATAGAGTTTGTGTGTATGTATAACGGTGTATCATTATGCGTGTGTGTGTGTTTTTTAAAATATATCTGTGTTTGTGTGAGACCCTTGCCGCTAATTAGATTAGCAGACAAAAGCAGGAAGCGCTTTATTTAAGGGAGTGAGATTTGCTGAGTGGGGACGAGCCAGGGAGGAGCCGCATAGATGTTTATGAGGATTTGAGGTGATAGTTCTCCCAACCAAACCCTTTATGTACATTTTTTTATTGCACTAATTGACTAAAAACATGCATGCGATAATTAGGGAAGATAAAATACACTTAAGAAGTCCCTAATGGACAACTTCAACTTCGAAATATACAAACACAATCCCTCTACTACCCCCCACCCAAACACATAGGACACATTCCACCCCACCGACCAAGACACTGTCATTACCCTCACAACCAAAAAAAAGCAGCATGCTTCCTGCATAGTGCAAACATACCTGAGGCTGCATAATACTGCATCACCCTACTGCTCCACACTTGGGCAACAAAATCAACTCCTGTCTCTCACAGGGCACAATCCCTTCCAGGTACAAAACAATACAAATCTCCTCTCTCAAGAAACCATCCCTCAACCTCACAGTCCCTGAAAATTACTGTCCCATCATCATAATGCCCTGCCTCACCAAAATCATGGAATGCTTTTTCATAAGCTAAGTCCAACAGCACATCACTACAATCAATCTCCTCCACCCTCCCAATCAGGTTATCGCCAAAGTGCTGAGACTGCCACACATCCCTTCACATGTTAAATGGCCTGCACAACATGACTGACAAAAGACAAAGAGCTCTTCTAGTCCTCCTTGGCCGCTCCACAGCTTTTAACACCATCAACCACACCATTCTCCTAAACATTGTGTTCCACAGGATAAAACACTCAAGCACTATTCTCAACTGGTTCACTACCTTCTTAACTGACAGGACACACTTTGTCTTCATGCAACCTATCAAAAAGATTCCACCCCAGCCAAATACAGGATCCACAAGGATGTCCTCTATCTCCTCTGCTGATTAACCTACGGTCCTAAATGAAAAGATCTTTTTTATAAAGATCTTTTCACTGAAAGATCGATTTAGAAAGACTACTCTGTGACCGCACAAAGCAGTCTTTCTAAATCAAACAGTCACGCCCCTGCCGCACACGATTGCGCGCATGGGCTGACAGGTGCTGTGGGACACAGAAGCAGAGGGTGAGGAGAACGGGTATGTGTGTGGGTGTGTGTGTGCGTGTTGTGTGTATGTATGTGTTTTCCTTTGGGCGTGGAGTGGGAGGGGGTGGAGGCTGGGGGCTAGGGCTGAAATCCCACGAGAGAAGAGGGGAGGGGGTGGTTGAGGAACAATAGGGACACGGGGGTGAAACCCCCCGAATATATATATTTTTTAACGCATTTTAAAGGTCTCAAGAGAAAAAGACCTCTACAGTGCTGTTTTTATGATCAAAAGAAAATCTGGCATCATAAATCAGTCTTTCTCTTGAGACCTTTAAAATGAGATATTTTCACATAGAACCTAACCTACACGTTGACAGACTCTTAGCAACTTCAATATCCACTTTCACCAATAAATATGCTTCAAAATCTCCTACCCCTCAAAGAATATTCTCGCCAGCACTACCTGGATAGCCACCCCCTACCTTAAACTCAGTCCATCCAAAATGCAATATCTCCTCATCTGCCCTCCCTCCCCCGCCCCGGCACAAACCCCATCTCATCTCCTGGATCAAAGTTCTGACTACTCATAACCCACACATCTCCCACCAGTACATACCAGTAAAATTCCTAGGCTTCACCATCAACCCCCACCTACCCTTTATGGATCACATAACTGCCATCACCAAAACCTGTTACCAACAGCTACACCTCCTACACATAACTCAACCTTACCCCTTGACGACTACCATCCCTCAGACAAGGCACTATTTCTCTGCAAGATGGACTCCAGAAATGCAATCCAGGCTTGACTCGCCCACCATCACCCTAGTCCATCTGAATTCTATACAGGGCTATCCACCTGTAAAGTCGATCATTACCTCCAGAACAGAATTGAATCTCTCATCCACACAAAGACCAGGTAAGCAAGCCAAAATCTCCAGCACATTCCATTCTGCAAGCTAACCTGCAAACAAAAACAAGCCTTCGCCCAAAAGGGCACCTAGAGCCTGACATGCCCTCGTACTCCTCATCTATATGACACCTTGCATCATTACCTTATGAAAAAGCCTCAAAAATGACCCCTTTGCCCAGCTAGACCACCTCCCCTACCTGTCTATCCTAATCTTCCCATCCTATTCTGAAAATATTGTAACTTCATTTTCAACTCATCCCTTTTGAACTTTGCAAAGTGCTTCGAGATGCTCTGAGTATGGCGAAAGCTGGATACAAGTGTAAATAAAAAAATAAAATAAAATAATGCAATTTAATCAAGAAAAAGTGTGCCCTGAACACCATCATTATTTGTTTCACACATTTGTATTTTTCGTTTCATATAGCACAATTCAATGCCATGGACAAGGGGGGAGGGGGCAAAACAGTGGGAGCTTTGGAGTTTCGTGGTAGTGAACGAGGTGCACTTTGAAAATGTGTGGGTTGAGTTCTTTTTCATTTTGACTCTCATGGGCAACACCACCGAGTAAGGCAAAAGCACCAGCTGCATACCCAAGTCCATACCATATAACTGATACACAAGCCCCCCTCCGCGCCTGCCAGACTTCTCGGGGATCGTCCATTTGCGCCCCCTTAGAGACTGGTGAAAACAGAAAGGCCATTTTGTGGGTGCCCATGTCTAGTTTGATTCAGTGAGCTAGACATATGACATGATGGAGGCTATTACATTCAAACCGTGTATTACATGGTTGTTAGCAAAGTGTTAACAGAGGCGAAAATGAAAGAAACCACAGCGTTCACGTATGCTCTAGAAGTTTGCCATATTGTGTGGTCTGTTTACTAAGCCTCCTGCCCCATCACTGCATTTAGGAAGCAGTGATAGCCTATCTCAACTGATGGAAAGATTCTGCGCTGGTGTCAGTTCGGCGTCACTGCACCATTGTGCAACAGTCAACGGAGGAAATAGGTTGGAACACGACCCAGCGGGGCTCTGGCAAAACACGTCTTGCCGCCCTGTCCTACCCAGAGGCTTGCCTACAACTCTCACACCTGCACTTCTACAAGCAGAGGTCTTTTCAGAAGACCCTGCAGCACAGCCGAGTCTTCAGAAACAGGGGTTGCTTGTGCGTGTGATATCTCAGCACGGACTAGCAAATCATGTTTCAACAGACATTTTCAATAGACTCAACTGGATACATAAACAGTAGCAGTCAAAGCCTCATATAACTGCGGTACCTGCTAAGACTCATTTCTATGTCCTGCAATGTAGAGCATTTTTTTTCTTATGGTGAGTAGTGTGACCAATTAAAACTGCACTTTCGTTATTTGCTCAAAAGAGTTGCATACTGAATCACTATAAGACATGTTTCAAAGTTAAAATTCTGGACATACTTATGTTCCCATGATGCTCTTTGTTTTTATGCAAACCGCCAGGATTAGGTTCTAAGAAGATATACTGTATTACTTGACTTTGCCTGGGACCACGCCCGTCGGCCCCGCCCCCTTGCCCCCACGGCCCGCCCCTCCAAGGATGAGAGGGTTCTTTCAGTACATTTGTCCCATTTCCAGCAGTGGCAGCAGTCGGTTTATCTGAAGTGGCTAACGTACACGTGAGCATCACAAAGCCAGTGTCAGAGGTTTTCCGATGCCAGCCTCAATAACTGCATTCCTCGGTATCAAAAATGTAGTTTTCTTCATAGAAAAGTCTGCATGCTCTGACATCGCCTCTCATGTGCACATTAGGACCTCATTGCAGCTTCTGAAGTATTTCCTGCAGAAAACCAGCAGTAGGGAAATCGCACTATCACCACTGGTTATCCGAGTAGTCAGTCCCAACTACTCATTCAGGTGAAAAGCGTGTGAGACACGCGCTATTCACAATAATGGCCGCACCCGCCCATCTTGTAAGGTGCTTCCAAATGTCGCATGAGCACAGCACGAAGGGCGCACACACAGAAGAAGGGCACACATGCATACGTGGGACAGATCCATGGGAGATACACGATGATTGCAATGGCACGGAGGGAGGAGGCAGAAAATACCGGGTAAGGGGCAAGGGGGACTGGAGGTTGTGCAGGAGGGTCCTGGGCGATGGATTCATGGAGCGATGTGAAGGAGCTGCCGGATGAGGTTTTGCACTGGGAAAAGAGGCCTGAAAGGAAGGAAAAACATGAAGAGCTATTATCAGATCAGTAATAGGAATGATGTCTCCAGTGACAGAGAGGCTGCCCTGGGGGAGTGACTTTCGAGCAGTGGGCTAGGGGGCGCTCAAAGGCCATAGAACCCTAATTAGAGCACTAACACTGGTGCAGTGGTAAGGGTAGTGGTTTCACGGGAATATTACCAGTGGTATTCCAGAAAATACACTTGGCATTTATTTTGTAATTCTACGGTTGTAAATGGATATTGTACAGTAGTGCGACCAGTTCTGTACGTTTTTACTAATGCGCAAAAAAAGTGTAATTGCTTACCATTTTCTGCATTACATGGATAAGGTGGTGAGAGGGTGGGCAATAGGTCTCAGAGATGTCCATTTTCCAACCCCCTTGCAATGTTACCATTTAAAATGTTTTCCCTGTATTGCAGGGAAATGCTTGCACTACCCTCCTGTACAGGAAACAGACTTTATAAAAGTACTGAGCACCTTTTAAAATGTTTGCATGCACCTCTGAAGTGGAGGTACAAATAGGGAGATTTTCATTGGTGAACTAACACCTGTTAGGTCACAAGTTTGTCATGAGCAACAACAACAAAAATGGGAGCTGGCGGCAGCATGGGAGAAGATTCACCGATCACGTGTGGTAGGTGAGGCAAATGGACCATGGCAACACCAGTGTAGCAAGCATGTATGTGTCCCAGAGGAGGGTGAATGGAGCAGCGCCAGGTATGTGTTGTAGAATGGTCTCGTGGCCCTTCATAGTGTTTCACCTGCACTTCTTATTCTTTTACATTTGAGTACATGCACTTCTTAAAGCCTGAAAAATAGTAACGGCACTCAACTATTTTGTGAGTTGTAAATGAAAGCGTTTCATTTCACTTTATCGCAACTTAAAGGACTACGCTTCTGCAGTCTTTGCTGGGGAAAGCAGTGCCCCCTCCCTCCTTCTCTCTCAGCCACTCGCAGAGACCATAATGTCTCCTTTAGGGCCTATGACCCACCCTCCACAACAAAAGGAGAGACAAACATGCATTAACTCTGCTCTCAGCACACTAGGTGCAGAACTATACTTCGCTATTACAATTGGTGTCCTTTGATGGAGCAGGGATTGATTTGGAAAGCCTGGGAAATTGCTTTTTAAAGATGTTTCTTACTTATTAGCAGCGCCTATTCTAATATGTAGATGTTTAAGTAATTGGAGTTGTGATGGAACGTTTTCAACTGAAAACTCACTCACACCTCCAGTTACCTATCAAATTCATTATTTTGCAATGAGAGCGAGCAATAATAAAACTTCCCTTCGAAAGCTTAGTTTACAGCTATGATATCTGCTAGTTCATTTAATATAGATGAACAAGTTACTTACCCCTGGTAACGTTCTTGTGGCTGGATGTTCCCCCCCACGTATTCCTCATCTTTGATAGACTCCGAAAGCAGTGTTTGTTTTGGAGGAGGAATTATGAATTTTGTCATTAATTGTTTCCAAGAACTGAATCAAGGACTGCCTTCCCAAAGATTCTTCCTGACTTAAGGTGGAATCAAGGCAGTAATGCTTAGTAAAAGTGTGAATTGTAGACAAAGTGGCTGCTTCACAAATGTTTTTAATAGTAACATCTCTCAGCAGAGCAGAAGAAGTAGCCATAGCCCTAGTAGAATGGGCTCTCAGGCCTTCTGGGGGATCTTTGCCCGCCAGCCTGTAGCATTCGGAAATAGCTAAATTAATCCATCTGGATATGGTCTGTTTTGTCACAGCCTGTCCCAGTCTATGGCCCATGTATCCTATGAATAGTTGGTCATCCAGACAAAGTTTTGACAACCTTGAAATGTAGAAACTCAGAGTCCTTTGCGGGTCGAGTCTGTGTAACCTCTCCTCCTTGCCAGGATGAGGTTGAGAGTAGAAAGTGGGTAACACTATCTTTTGTCCTAAATGAAAGTCTGATACCTTAGGTAGGAGTGAAGTTTTGACCCTCAGGACGACCTTGTCCTTATGAAATATTGTAAGCAGTGGTTTAGAGGATAGTGCCTGCAACTCACTCACTCTACCGGCTGATGTTGGCGCTACCTACAAGATGGTCTTGATTGCTAGTAGTCTCAAGGGACATGAATGGAGTGGTTCAAATGGTGCACACATCGGGAACTTTAAAACAAGATTAAAGTCTCAAACAGGAACCTGAAAAGGAGATGGAGGGACCACATTAGTGAGTCCCTTCAGAAATGGTATCACCAAAGGTATCTTAAAATATGAAGTTTTCTCAGACGAGCACTTAAGATGGAAAGCGCCGCCAAATAACCTTTAATGGTCCGAACCTGGATCCCCAGATTGGCCAAGTACAGCAGAAAACATAACACCTCCAGTGTTTTGCATAGCAAAGGGTCCACATTCTTGTCCCTGCACCAGCTTCAGAATTTGTTCCAATGGCAGCATTACAAGGACTTCGATGCTGGCCTTATGGCCGAAAGCAAAATCTCCATTTTGTCATCCTGGAGGTCCCAATCTTTGTAGAGCCTCTCATAAACCATGCGTGAAGGCTGAGTGTCTTGACCTCTGGATGGAGAACCAGATTCTTGTCTCACCAGAGAAGTTCCGCTCTTTGTGGAAGACTTATTACAGGGCAGATGGACACGTCCAGAAGGTCCGGGTACCACATCCTCCGGGCCCAATCTGGAGCATAGGATCATTGAATTCCTGAACTTTGAATCTCAACCTCCTGATCATGTGAGGAATGACGGGGATTGGAGGGAATGCGTACAGGATTGGGATCTTCCAGTCCACCACAAACGTATCTACTAGAGCTCCTCTTGGGGGAAATTCCTTGAAGCAGTACAGTTCGCACTTCTGGTGACACTGGTCACGAACAGATTCACTTGAGGGGTTCCCCAAAGGGTGAAGATCTCTTGAAGGACTTCCTGAGCTAGTTCCCACTCGTGGGAGACTGTGCTCTGCCTGCTCAGAGCATTTGCCCCTGTTTTCTCTTCTCCGGCTGGGTGTACTGCTGATAGAGAGATTCCTTCTTGTATTGCCCAGAACCAGAGCTGCATTGCCTCTCTGCACAGTGGTAGTGACCTTACACCTTCGCTCTTGTTGAGGTTGTGCATGGCCACTGTGTTGCCCATCATTATCAAGACATTCTTTCCCTGTACAGAGGGCAGAAAAGCCTTCAGCGCAAGTCTGATTGCTCTCAGCTCCAAAAGATTGATGTGTAGTTTGGACTCCGATGGAGACCAGCGACCGCCGATTGTCAGATCGTTGGAGTGGGCTTTGCACTCCGTGAGTGAGGCGTCCGTCAATACTGTTCTCTCCGGCCATGGTTGCCAAACAGGTTCTCCCTTCAGAATATTGTCCTTGGCAGGCCCACCACAGGAGATCCTGTGCGACCCTGCTTTGAACCTAAAGTAGGTCTGACATGTTGCCCAAGAACTGAGACCAATGTGTCCTGAGAGTCCATTCAAGGGATCTCATTCTAAGGTGAGCCTTTGGCACCAGAAAAATGTAGGATGCCATGAAAGCGAGCAGAAGGCCGGAAGATGCTGGGCACTCTGAAATTTGATGATCATCTGCCGAATGTCTTGAGCCCTCACCTCGGGTGGCAAGGTCTTTCCCAATGATGTATCCAGTACAGCCCTGATGAACTGGAACTTTTGAGAAGGTATCTTGTGGGACTTCTTGTAATTGAGGGAGAAGGCCAGTCTGTGGAGGGAGTGGCAGGTGACGCTGAAATGATCCATGACTTGTTCGGGAGAGAACACGCCCTGACCAGCCAATCGTCCAGGTAGGGGTAGAGGTGAATCCCCCCTCTCATGATACTCACGATCACAACCACCATCAACTTGGTGAATACCCTTGGGCAGAGGTCAGCCCGAATGGCAGAACTCGAAACTGATAATGACTGCCAACAGCGAACCTCAGGTACATTCTGTGCTTGATATAGATTGGCACATGAAAATAAGAATCCTAAAGGTCCAATGACATCTCCCAATCTTGGAGCTGGAGGGCCTGAAGGAGCTGAGAAAATGTGACCATTTTGAACCTGTCCTTCCTGAGGAACTTGTTCAAGTATCTCAAGTCCAAGATGGGTCTCAGTCCTCCGTCCTTCTTGGGGATTAGGAAATATGGAGAATACCATCCTTTGTTCCTCTTTGTTACAGGTACTGTCTCTATAGCACCTTTCACTAGCAGTGTCAACATTTCCTGCACAAGGAACAGATCTGGAACCTTCAAAGAATGGCTCCCCGGTGGATGGTTGTGAAGTCTCTGAATGAAGGGGAGGCAGTAACCTTGGGCTATGGTTTGTAGTGCCCAAGCATCCGAAGAAATGTCTCACCATTCTTTCAGATGCTTAGACAGTCAAAGAGGTTTTGAGGTGGCTGAAGCAGTGGCTGTTAGTAAAGATGCAGCTGCTTGGGCGGGCTAGGCACCTCCCTCTCGCACACTACGAGGGAATTTTCTTTGGCCTCTTTGACTGGCCATTCCTCTCGCTCTCCCAACTGAGGAGTAGTAGCGAACAGATCTACCTCTCCAAAATGTTCCACTGGAGTGAAAAGGCCGAGGCTGCCTAATAGCGGCACCTAAAGTTTTGGCTTCTGCCTTTGAGGTCTGCAGCTTTGCTGCCAAAAAGATGAGACCCATAAAAAGGCATGTTAAGGAGTCTAGACTGCACGTCCATTACAAATCCAGACTTCCTTAACCACGCAAACCTGCATTTACGGGCTCACCGACTCGCACATGGCATCTTTGCCATCTTTTACAATGGCCAAGAAACCGTCTCTTTCTTCCCCTTTGGGAATATGCTCAGTCGCCATGGTAATACAGTCCCATAGAGTGTAAGTGAATTTCGCAAGGGCACATGCAGAGTTGGCTGATTTAAGAGCCATGCTCCCAGCAGAAAAGACTTTTCTTGACCATGCATCTACCCTTTTATCATCCCGATCCGGTGGGATGGTCGGATAAGCAGCATGCTCAGGGGTAGCGGTTGCTGCCTGCACCACAAGACTTTCTGGGGTAGGGTGTTTCAACAAGTAACTTGGGTCACTGCTTGATGGTCAGTATTTCATGGTCAGGTTCTTATTTACTGCTGGACTTGACTCCGGTGATTCCTTGTTAGCACTTACTCTCTTCTGAAGAGCGATATGAAAGGGTAGAATAGGATCCCTTTGAGGACCTTTGTCCAGGATATCTGTGAGGTCATCCCGTTCGAATGGGAGAGCAGGTCTGCTCCATCCCAGATAATCCACTACCCTGGTCATTAGTTGCCTGTAAGAGGCATCTGCGTGCTCAACTGATTCAGGCTTTCCAAATTCCAATTCCGGTGAAGTGTCCACTCCACTGGCTGTCTGTACCTTTTCATGCAGGTCTCTCAACCTGGACTAGAAGTGAGAGATTTAAAGAAACCCTTCCTTGGTAAAAGAGTAAAGGTTTTCTGTATCTAAGGTAAAGGTGTCGATGGCTTTGAAGGCTTCGAGCCAGATGCCCATGGAGTTGTCGATGTCTTCGATGAAGACGTTTTTGAATTGATGCCACCGGTGGCTTCGATGGCATCAATGTCGTTGATGGCGCAGCTGGCGTCGACAACTTTGACATCGACTTGTCTTTTGACTTATGGCTCAAATAATTCCTTGATTACTTTTTATCGTGACGAGGCCTAGACGGCTCTCAATGAGAATCTGTCCTTCGTTCCCAGGCTTGAGGGTGTGCAGGATTTGGCTCAAGCCCTTTCCTTACCTGCTTCAGAAGGCACAGTTGGAGCATGGCCTAGGGTTTCTGGCTCTCAAAAATGTTAATTATTTCCAGCCTGAATGATTCCCATTCAGCCAAAGTAGAGGCCTCAGTGGGACAAGATATAGTCCTCTCAAGAGAGGAGTCAGACGAGGACGTCGAAGTAGGTGATTTGGGATGTCTTTTCTTCGACTTCCTCGACAACGATGAGGAGTGGTGGGAGCCACTTTGTGACCTTGACATTTTTGCCTTTTTCCATCACGGAGTCGCCTCTCGCTTCGTCGGAAGAAAGCTTTTTCAACGGGGTAGTCGAAAGGGATTTCTAAGAGAGTCTACCTACCTCTAATTTCCCCTTACGCTGCTTCAGAGCTTTTCCGGTCATCGGCTGACACTTTGAACAGACCAAGGTCTTGTACTACACACCAAGACACCACAAGCATACTTGATGCAGGTCTGTCAGCGACATCTTGGCATTGCAGTCTTGCCACTTTTTAAACCCGGTCTTCGGAGTTGTCGGTGCTGAGGACGAAGACATTTTCTGATATTTCTCGAAGAAATTTCTGAAACACGCCATAGTTCACGAAGCATAAGCTTACTCAGAAAAACAGAACAGAAGCCAACGGGCGCAGCACATGCTCTATATGTCTTCAATGACATCATCCTCGAGATGGAGATCCTCGAGGGACATTGAGTCGACTGCATCGACGCACAACGCCCACTGACGAAATGTTTTGCTGAAGCAGCTGAAGCTTGATATTGGAGATATCAAAGATGAGGAATATGAGGGAGGACACAATCCATTCGAAATTCAAATTTTCTTAACACAATGCCTAACAACAAACTGGAAGTTTGTGTGAAAGGATTTCAGATACACTGTTTTACAAAGGTGTGCGCTCCATGGCACATTGTTTAATATCAATGGGCATTGCCTGCAAATAACAGGGTGTGCCTAAAAGGGACCTGTGCCCAAGGTGATGCGCAGAAACGGCCTGCACCGAAAGAGCTGCACCGGAATGTCTGGCTTCGTAGCTTGCATATACCCCCACCCCCAAAAAAAGGCTGGTGAGTTGGTAGCTCCTTCCAGGGGGAACAATACATCCTCACGCTGCCTTTTTATCCAGTGATTTCTCTGTGTCTACTATGTGCATAGTGGAGCGTCAACCTCACTGGGCGCACCGCGCATGTTCCCCCGCATCAGAGATATATTTCAAGCTGCTCACAGGTTGGTCTGTTCCTTTGTACCAAGACTTGAACGGGAGCGGTGGCTTCATGGTGAGCGTCACAAGAAAATGAACTTCAAAGAGGACACATGAAAGGAATGTTCCATCTGATTATTCCTCCTCTTCATCATCACATCTGACTCTCTGCACTTGTGAGCCACCTCCCGGCTGCACTTACTAGTTACTCTGCACTCTCCCCTCCCGCCTCACCCATTCCCCCCTCCCCCTGGCACTTCTCCACCCTTTCTCCCCTCCACCCCCCGCACTTGCACAATCTGAATGACACAAGGCCTAGTAAGATCATTCTTTTGTCTTTCTGTCCTCCCTTCCTTGTCTTGTCGCTCCTAGAAACATGTGTGCGCAGGCGCGTTATAAATGACTTATCATAGCATATCATATTTCTCCCCAGAAGGGGGAAGAAACACAAAACAAGCTCCTGCCAAGTCTCAGAGGGGCGAGTGAGAGAGGCTCTACACGAAAAGGGGGACAGCGGAGGCATGGCACAAGCATTAGAGCCTTCCTCTTCCTCAGCTCTATCCTCTCGCAGGCATTCTGATGACCTTTAAAAGGATTAAGCTGTTCAAGAATCACAAGAGAAAGGCACGAATGGTCGAACCCCAGAAAGGTACGAATGGTCGAACCCCGGAAGAAAGCATAGCAGTGACAGCCCACACTTGACCTTCGGCCACACTTAATACATGAATGAAACTTTAACAAGCTCGTGCCCCACCCATGAAATAACACAAATACAAAATATTAGAGTGAGAAAATGCTTTGTTAAGCAGGCGTTACCTTACATGTGACCCGTAACTTAATGTGACAGCGTCTGTGGTTCTATGCTGAGCTGGTGTACTAACTGCACAGAGTAAAGAATAGGTTCCTATTCCCCGAGAAGGGTCTCCCCGATCTAAAACTCCCTCAACATCCCTCTCTATGCATCACTTCATTGACCTCCCATTATTTCAACTTTCACCTCGACTTTCCACTGTCATTTTACTTGGTTAATCTCACGTTTTTTTCTTTGACACTTCTGCTTAACTTCCCTTTCACGCTATAGCCTCGCTCCTCAACATCCAGTGGCTTCACAGAGGTCTAGCACCCCAAAGTTACATGATTAAACTAGTGGCTGTGCTTTACCCTTGTGGGTCTTGACAGTAATTTCTTATTGGATGCACCATGTAACACTGATGCGACAGCCCTAAGAAGCAATGAAAACATGGAACCGCATTGTTAGAAGTTGTATAAAGAAATAACAACGTTACTGCATAACTATTTACAGGACCAACTTCACGGTGGGAATGTGGGAGATATGAATGCCCCAATGTCGACAAGTAACCTCTGCCTCTGCTTGGCACTTTTTATAGTGCTGAGCGGCCCTTCCCCCAAGACACACCCAGTGCTTTAAGTGGGATTGGAAATCGAGGGGGGGGGTGCGCTCGTTACGGGGTGTGGCCTAAGGACATGCCCCCTAATGAGAGCCCCCCTCAATTAAGGCCGGGAGAGGAGTGACTGGGAAAAGAAGTGGAGCCCGGTCACACTGGCATTATTACCTTTAATGCGCCCAGCCCCTCCTTTAAACAAAAGAAGTGGCTGCGCGCACCAAAAGTTGTGACACCCGTATGCCCCGGCTCGCACGCAGCAGGCAGCCCTTTCATTCAAGGAGCCTGCTTTAACCACAGGCGCCTTAAATGAAAGCTCTGCCTGCTGATGGTGTATCTGGACTTGAAACAGGAGGAGGGCTGGAAGACCCATTCTCTCCTTTTGTTTCAGAGTAAATAGTCATCACCCAGCATGAAGAAAAGGCTTCATGCTGGGTGATTACTATTTACTCTGAAACAAAAGGAGAGCTGGGCAGTCCAGCCCTCCTCCTGTTTCGAGTGCATAGACATCAGGCAGCCCAGACGGTACGGTTACACCTGCTGCCTGCAGGTGTCAGCACTTCGGTTTAGAAAAAAGAAAAGGCGTAGCGTGAACACACATTTAATGCCTTGCATTCATGCCACGGATCATTGTCAGTTATTTGTATGGTGGAGAGGAGCGTCGGAACGCACCTTGCGTTTCTGCCGCTCCCATTTTATCCACCATACAAATACTCCAGGCATGGATTTTCATGCTGGTGCAAATGCTGGGGATTCCTATGGGTAAAGCGGGTGCACCCCATAGGGATCCATTGTACACCCCCCCTGCCATGTGAGCATGGCAGGGAGTGTATGCAATTGCAACTAAACCCTCACTGACATGCATGGAGCGTTTCATTTAATTTGGGAACACTGCTTACCATGCGCGCAGTGTTCCCAATTGAAATGAAACCCTCTCTAATGGCAAACGGCGCTCACAATGAAAAGTAAACGCTGCCAGCATGCCAGGCAGCATTTACTCACTTTGCACTGTGTAGTGCAAATGTGAAGGGCAAAAGGCGGCCCACACCTTGTACACCGCCTTTTATCCTTTACACTTGCACCCTGCAGTGCAAATGATGACAATTTAGCAGTAGGGAGCTGATTACATTATAGTGTTAACGTAAAAGCTTTCTGCCTCTAAATTATTCATTTTAGGAACACAAGGCCCAAAGTTTTAAAAAAAGGTGTCCATAGACTTTAAAAGGACAAAGTCAAAATACAGGTACTTGTCACCATAGTTCCAGGAGATCTGCAGAAAAGGCATTATTTGGTCCAAGGAGGAAGGAGGACTCCACCAGACATGTTGAAGGCCCAGATTCGATGACTAGAGGCCCCGAAAAGGAAGTATTCACAAGCGAACCACAAGATAAGAAGCAGGCAGAGTCGTGGTGGCAGAGCCTTTGAAGCAGCTCTGCAGACTGGAACCCCAGGCACTAAAGATGAGCACTAGTGATGGATTTGAGGACCAAAGACCTCAAAGATGTGGAAAACGCTGATGAGCACTGAAGGAACGGCGTGCAGCTCGGGGGTGCGTATGTGAGTTCGACCGTTGGGTTTTCTGCAGTTTGCAGTTCTGGTTCCTGATCCAAAAAAATAATAATTAAACTGGTTTCTTTCTATCACGCTTCTTGTCAGATTCTAGCCTCTAAGCACAGGACTAGGTATTGAACCTGTGCAGCTTAATATAGTCTTGTTTCCAAGTTGAGCGTATTGCCCCTGAGCTATCCTCCTGGCTAACCAAGAACCACACAGAAATCCCCTGGGCACAGAAGGACGCTCCAGCAATGCAAGCAGGGTCAGCTGGCTCCCTAAAGATGATGCTCATGGTGGTGGATGACAGGACACCAGATGGCTACATGGCATTATGCAAGAGGGTCCCGTGAGGAAGGACAGTTGCAGAGTTCCAAGGCAGGATGTCCCACAAAGGAGTGGGCATGTGAGAACAGCTGCAAGTCATTTGGTTTCCTGCATAGGCAATATGGGTGCACACTCCTTTTCTAGCTGAACAGCCAGGTCCAGCAGCTTCTAGGGCTGCATGCAGGGCTTCATTGCAGGAGTACCTTGCTGTTCCCACTTGATCAAGATGAGGAGGAGCTTGAATCAAGATTCCCTTGGATGTAAGAGAATCAGAGCTTCACCCCTCGAGGCTCATGAGTGACCAGCACAGCCACAACAAAGTCTACAGCGTCAGTTACAAAGGACCTAGTTGAAGGTAGATGCCAGTAGATGGTTCGGAATACCACAGATATACACACAGAGGGTCGGGAGCCATCCCAACACTCAAATCACAATCTGTTCACAATTCAAAGTTTTGGTCGCCATCCAATCAGGAATGGCTGACCAAAATCCACTCTTGTGTGTGTGGCACGATTGAGGTGTCGCACATAGTAGCCTTTGAGAGATCTGGCCAGAGCTCACCGAGGAGAATGGCCAAAATTGCTGTTCCAGCAGTAAATGGTATACATGGTGTCACTTCACAGGACTCAAACATGCATTGGTAGTCATTTTGCTCCTGTGCAGGGAGCAAGTGGCTACTGTAAGGCAAGACCTCCAGACAACCAGACACTAAAAACACTCCTCTAAGAAAAAAGGCGTGGTGCACCGCTTTGCAAGGAAAGCAAGGTTTATTTTGTATACAAAAAGGAAAAAGTATCAGAAGGTCCCATAGAACCAAACTGACACAGAGTTAGTTCAAAGCAGGTACATGGATTTTAAGGAAGGAGATCGTCATTCATGACGTGAACAATATACAGTGTTACATTTTTCAAAAATGGTAGCAGGCGCCGCTTTCCAGAAAGAACACAGCATGATAACCTGTTCAGTGGTTTTTTCCCCACTATGAGAGTTCGCAGCCATCTGCTTTTTGCTCACTGTACCTTTCACAGATGGTAAATATGTATATAGTGTTATCCCACCACCCTTATTGGCTACCACCTATATACATACTAACAGCCCTCTATAGTCCCTTGATCGTTTGGCCCCAGCCTAATCTTTCCCTACCCTTTAACACGTGGTCCACATAGTCCGTTACCTGGGTTCCCAGCTACTGGATTGGCAAGTTACCTGGGATGTTAGCCACCCCATCGGCCGAGTCACATGGTGTGTACCTGGTCATTAGTGTGCGCTCAGTGGACAACTCTAAGGCCAACGCTCTTCTTGATACCAGACACGCAGGCGCCCCAGCAATGCCACCACATCACTGAACTAGATTTTTTGGCGTCACCTCCTGTGTTCGGGATGTTCTGATCCTCGCTCCCCCATATCTGTTGCCCAGCCGCGGTACACCCCCCTTTCACGAGGACCACACGAATCAGCCAAATTCTTATGAATTTTCTGATGGGGCGCTAGCGTCCTAAATTTAAACCTAACATGTTGGCATTTCAAGACCTCTAACCTGACTCCCATTGATTTGTCCTTTGAAAAGGCCAGAGCCCTACCCTTGTTCTGCCGTTCGCATTCCAATCTTGGTCCGCCAAGGGCCTGCAGCTGGATACAATTAAACCGTTATCTATTCGGCATGAATGCCACTGTTCTCAGCTTTACTACTGGGTTTTGGGAAAGGGAAATAATTCAAAATCTTCATTATGCCACACTACTGCACTTACAACAGGGAATACAAAATGCTAGGCCTCACTTTCGATTTGGCTGTGCTTCAGTATTTCCCTTACCTTGACCCCGTGTCTGCACCACCAATGTTACACATTATCACCTCTACTATAAATGTAATTTCACTACTGCTACACAATACCACCCGTGCCCTATACCTGGGCCTACCTAAGTCTCTATAACTAACTTAAAGATACATTTGTTGCCTACTGCATATTTTCACATGCAAATCTATCATATGGCCAGCTCTCAACTACAATCACTATGCCTGCTGCTGTGCACCTTCCATTTCTGATTTTCCTTAGTCTGAATCTTTTGGCCATGCTGGGACACTGCACTTGCATTCCAACACTACCAAAGCAGTAAAATGTCTACGCAATGGTACAGCAAAAAATAAAGTATACAGCTCTGCCACCATCCTATGACGCAAAACACATTTTCTGGGTGAGGAAACCTTTTCAGAGGGACAGAACTGGGCCCTGTTAGGCTTTTGGACTACTTAGGGCAGCACACCAACATGTTGCAGCTTTCAGGGGGCTTTGGAAAAAGGGGTGCTCTGAAATGTCTTCAGATGATGTCTCATTAAGGGACCCAGTGAATAAAAAGATAAAATCAGCCATAAAGATGAATTAAGCTGGGGCTCATCTATCTTTCGTCATATCAAAACCAGTGTTACCAGACATTCATAAACTGTATACCATAACTGAAGAGGGTACGGATTGGGCGCTTATACTGAAATGATGCACCAGCAAGATGAGCTCTAGACTGACTTGGCAATCAATGGAGTCAGACCTTCCTAGATGCCGATGGTGTCATCAGTATCACCATGGGAACATATTGACTCTAGGAATGTTAAACGGGTGCTTCCCAGAACAAGGCTATTTGCAAGTTACCCTGTTAAAGGGATACACTGGGAACCAGCTACAAGAAACACTGTAGAGCACTGAAACATTACAAACACCTGTCATCATTCAGAAAGAAAACCAAGATACCTGCAATTATACCAAGGCCATTAAGTTTTTGTCAGACTTCTTTCATCAGGGTTTCAACAAATGATATAGACCAGCAGGAAAGGGTGGTATTCAACACTCTCAAATGAAGTGCCGCTTTTCCCAGGCGTATGGCAAACTGTCACATTGGACCAGTAAGATCATTCCAATGGGATACCAAATAGAGTTTTCCACAAATTAAATAGATTCAGGTCTTTCAAATACTGAGACTTCATTGAGGAGGGGTTGATTATCGACAGGGGAATCGACCACTGGAGTGTCCTGATTAAGAGGGGAATCTATGGAGTACATGTTAGCCTCCTGGTCTGCCTCTGGATCCTCATCATCCCCATAATAAAGTTCATCTATCCTCTTCATTAAGTTGAGGGTCAGATGTTTCCACAAAAGAGAGACCCTCCTGGTCTTCTGATTCTAATTCGGGGTCATATAGATCTATAACCGTACTTTGTAAGGGGACATTAGAGTGAGATCTCTTAGAAGGGGGTTGAGTGGGTAAGGCAGAGGCTTGGGAGCCGCAGGGGCTGAGGTGGGAGGAGTGGCGTGGAAACTTTGAAAGTAATCTGGTGTTTTTTTCATAAAAATTATCCATGAAAGTCATTCTCCGCATTACCTTATCAATATCTTGTGATGACCATTCCTTTGAGCTTGGGATCACAATAGATTGAGAGGAAATACCCAAGTCCTCATCAGTGGGAGGTATAGTCTTAGGTCTAGAGTCCTTAGGTTTCTCTATGGGCTTGGATAATATTCCCTTTTGTGATGTCTTCTTCTTAGGAGGGCTCTTGTCCCTATGAGGGGTCTGAGAGGCCTTTGTATGATGTTTTTCTCCACCCTGGGGCCCAGACGAGTGTTTCATAGACTTCTTGGGGCCTGCCGCTTTATCTGACGATGAACGTCGAACTTCGGATGTGGGAGCAGAGGCTTTGTCCGCAGACGATCGGCCTTCAGAAGGAGTTTTTCAAGCGACACCCTTGCCGCCATTCGACGGTTGAACCCTGCAGTGTGGCGATCTTCATCGAGGTTGCCCAGAGGACCGGGACTCGGTGGACCTTTCTCGGGGTGTCGAACGTTGTCGAGTATTCGACTCATCTGTCGAATGTTGACTGGGGCTTGTGTGCTTGGTGGTGTGTGCTTTTGTAGTGCTGCCGGGTGTAGTCCCCACAACACAACATGGCCGTTGGCCTGTCCTACGGGCTCGGGGGTCTGTGCTTGAGTAGCAGAAGCCACTCCGTTGCCCTCGTCATCTGAAAGTACGTTGTTGCTGCCATCGCTAATGGTTCCCTCTACCTCCATGGCCTCGAGTTGCAAGGCGTAGTGGGCCCAGCGTTTTGTGGAGCGGTCCTTTAATGTCTTAGGCTTGAAGAGCCTGCATACTCGACAAGACATTTGGACGTGGTCTCTTGGGAGACACAAATTACAAACTAAGTGTTTGTCCACCCAGGGGAATTTACGGTTACACTTAGGGCAGAATTTAAATGGCGTATTTTCCACAATTATGGTTTATGGAAATGGCAGCTGGCGAACCAAGTGTAGGAAGGGGAGAATATGCATTCTAAAATGGTCTCCGCCCTCTCTCCCTACTGTCTGGGCCGAGGCCCGGGGCGGCCGAGCGGTCTGTCACGGTAGTCTCTGAAGGGCAGTTTTCTTTCTTCACCGGCATGGTGTTTCGGCAATTGAAGAAAGGATAGAAAGAAATACTATTGTAATTATGTAAAAGTCAATGGCTTATCGCCAAAGGAACTCCGCTACACACGTTCGTCTTGCATGGCGGAAAAAAACAATCTGAGGGACCTCGACGCGTGAGGGATCATGGGTACAGTGGACGTCACACTAGGGATATAGTTTTACTGGCACGCCCTGTCGACGTCCCTTTTCGAGTTTCGAAAACAACAACTGTAATACTCCACAGCTTCCACTAGATGTCGGCCTATGCACAGCAGTGGGTGTTTTGTGTTCTTTTTTCACAGTCTATAGAGGGTCATCAACAGCCTTTCCAAAAAGGTTGGAGTCCTCAACTGGTTTGTTGATAAGAGAGGCCTGAGTTTCGGGTTTAAAGCCGGAGTTCTTTAACGAGGCGTGTCTTTTAAGTAAGGTCCCCTGGGCTAGAGTGTGTCCAGCGGTCTCACCAGAGAGTTCTTCAATATGTTACGGGCAACCTGTCAGCCCTCAGCCACGACCTCCAGCAGGTGTGATCGGGTGTGCTCTGGGACTTCTTGAAGGCCATCCTGGACTAGGCCCCATTGGACATTGCTGTAACTTGTCAGGAGAGTGGTATTGTTCGCGATCATAGTAGAGTAGGCGACAGAGGCTGTGACCCTTTAACCCAGAGCATAAAGCCTTTTACAGTCTTTGTTCGGAGGGGCTTCCGCCAAGGACAGTTGAACCCCCTCCCTTGTTCAAGTGGTAGTAACCACCAGGGAGTCCAGTGTAGCATGACCCCTTATATAGAGTGGGTCGGAAGGTGATGGGCGGAATATTTGTTCAACCCAGGGTTGACCGCCCGTGTGAGAGACGGCAACAGTAAGGAATAGGCCAGGTTCCTCTTTATAGAGTGCAGTGAGGAGATGGGTTGACTATTCGGAAGCTTCTCCTTCAGGATATCCTCAACAAAGTCTGAATATGGAGCGGCCTCATGTGTTGCAATCTGGAAATGAAAAGCTGCTCTTTTTAAAATAGCAATGAACAACATCCGGTCGTCAACAGGTGATGAATCCCTCTGTGGAGGCGAAGAAGGGAGATCTAGACAGATGATGTGCGGGTCAGGGGTATGTGTAGTTGATAGCCAAGGGCCCCGATCACCCGCCTGATCTTGATCCCAGTCTGGGTCCTGATCAGCTGTGTCTTGTGCAAAGGGATTCATGTCCTCATAGGTATCTTCCTGTGTTGGGTCCTCTGGGACATCCAAGTTATCCTCCTGGTGGCCCTGTGCAGAGATGGGGAAATGTCTGCATTTTGTAAGGAATGGGGCAGGAGTCCTCGTCACTGGGCCTTTTGGGGGTAATGTACCTTTCAGAAAAGTTAATAAACTGGGCCATTTTGTCCATGTATTGTTCAAATCTCTCCCTAGTCCGTAGGGAAGAGGCAAAAGAGTCTGGAGGTGGAAAATGTTGCCCAGAAGAGGGATATTCTCCCAATAAGGCCTTAGAGAGAAGGTTGGGGGCTTCAGAATACTCCTCCCGACCAGAGGGGGGTGCCCTTGTGCTCTGTGGCTGCCAAAATGATAGCTGCAAGGCTTTCACAGATTTTCGGCAGTTGAATCAAAGGTCTCGACGCGCCTAACAGCAATGTCACGGTCATTGACTCCACCAAGGCTTTAGGTGCATGTGCACCCTTGGACGGTGTGTCGACAATGGTATGTTTTTTAGGGTGAATGCCCTTCCAGAGGAATGCCCAGTTGCATGCCGCGAAAGTGGTTGCCTGGAGGGCGCCGAACCGTGAGGTTGGGAGGGTGCCGTCAAAGTTTTCGGTGGCCCTGTTGGCGTTGTGCGCTTCGTCTAAGAGGCCTAAGGGATTGTGTGTTTTTGTATCTGTGGTGCGTGGGTGCCCTTGTCACCGGGGTGTGAACTCCCCATAACAGAGGACGGGGATCTGGGAGCCTGAAGGCTTTGCTGAGACGTTGATGGCTTCCAATTCTGAGCATCAAGGCTGATGACAGATTCCTCATCGTCCGAAGCTACGGCGCCAACGGGGAATGGATTTCGGGCCTGCATAGTGTAGGCCGCTCACCGTTTAGTATGCCTGTCTTTCAATGTTTTCGGTCAAAAGAGCTTACAGGACTTGTATGAGCGCTCGTCGTGGTCTCGAGGAAGACACCGATTGCATGGGCGATGGGGGTCCTTCCAAGGAAACTTGCTGTTACACGACGGGCAAAAGTTAAAGGGTGTCCTCTCCATAGCAGAGGGTAGGGGCAGCCAGACCAAGAAGAGAAAGAGAGGGGTAAAGGAAATACATTCTCAGAGAAGAATAAACCCAGGGCCCCACTCTCGCTACTATAAGGGCCTAGCAGGAGGGCCGATGCCACGCGGTCGACAGTTGTCGAACAGTTGAACAGTCGCTGAGCAGGTGTAGATGTCTTCGGTGGCAGAAAACCCACAAGGCAGTCGTCAAGAAGATTATGACCAAAGGTCATTGGACAAAGTTAGCAATATAAAACTCTTGCGAGTTCCGCATAGGCAACCAACGTGGTTGGCGGAAAAAACAATCTGAGGGGCCTCGATGTGTGAGGGATTTCGGGTACACTACACGTCACGGTAGGGATAGTGTTACAGTCACACCCATGTCGACGTCACCTTTCGATCTTCGAAAGAAAGATTCAATACTCCGTAATTTCCACTGGATGTAAGACTATATGCACATCATGTGATTCTAAGCAGATTCACAAGCATCAGAAACTTCATTAATGGAATGCCCTATTCATGGGCACATCTACTAAGAACCTCTTCAAACTTCAACTTCTGTAAAACAAGGCTCTTAGAGCAGCGAATGGCCTAAAACGATTGGATCATATCTATCTAGCCAGACTAGAAGCCCACTGGCTACCTATTGAAGTACGCATTGAGTTGAATATTCAGTCAATTACTCAACGTTGCATATACAATGATGTACCCTCCTACCTCAACCACCATATCTACACAAAGCCTGCAGTCCGCCTTCTGCACCCATGCCTGATTGAATCAACGGACGAGTTCCACAAATCTGAGGAAGAGACCAAGCTTAAGGTGAATCATGACAAAGTGCCGCCAGACCAAAGGTAGGCCTGTGTCTGTGGACACACGACTTCTTTAAGCAGCCAGAGAAGTACCAGCACTAGTGTCTTCTTCCCTTAATTTAATAAGATCAGTCAAGACACAAGCCTGAAAGAACCCCTCATTAAGAGGCCAGAATGTGATCACTGTGTGTATACTGATCAGAGAGGGCAATGACGCAGGACGATCAAGACTACTCACAGCCTGCAGTGTCTGCCACCTGTGGCGGTACAAGCAACCTGTTAGAAGCTGTCCAAGTCCAACTACCTGCCCGCCCACCACCCAGGGGGTTTATCTCCCAGCTTCTGCTTCATCCCTGCGGCACACTTCTTTGCTGTTCTGCAATCAGAGACTCTGAAGACCACTACACTATCCAGGGGTACTGAGAGAAACCCCTGATGGATTTACAAACACATCTTTGCTACTGGGTTGACTAGAACTGTCTAGATGACTGGCCCTGAGGGGATTTATAAGGAAAACCAGGCTGCAAGGTTCTGAAAATTAGCAAAGGGCCTTTTCTGGAGCATAAGTGCTTGTAGTGCTTGTCATTCATCGGAATACTGCCACTGCTACATTTCAAAGAAAGCCACACTGCGAGTTCAAAGGGAGTGCTGTGTCTGTTTAGAAGAATTGGCCCACCTGTAGAAATGTAGTGAAAAGGAAAACCTTCAGCAAAGACTGCAGATACGTTTGAACGAGTAAACGGCAGACCATATAGAAATGCAGCCCACAAGATTCTGAATTACAGCAAATAGGACACTTGATTAAAGTGCTTGATACAATGAATCAATCAGAGGAATACAGGGACTTTGGGGAATTGCAAAGCTAAACTGAAGCTAACTTGTATTGGTTTTAATCTAAGTCCTCGTAGGAGAACTGTGGTTTTCTACTAATAACATTGTACCTTGTGTTTGTGGGGTTTCAGGGCCTTCTGCTGGCATGCAGGAGCACATCAGTCTTCCTTTTGGCATCTTTACTTCGTGTTTATGTTCCTCGCTGGGCCCTTCACATCGGCTGTGTTGCACTTGAGGGGAGTGGGCCCACCTCCAAAAAATGTCCTGGTCCCACTGCCTTCTCTGACCCAGTTGGGGGTACCCCGTTCAATCCGTGTGTTGCTGCTTGCCAGGTCCATCTCTTTACGGCTATACTGATCTGACATCCTCTGCTCAGCTCAACCCACTTTGCTCACCCCGTTCCAGGCCCCCTGCACCATAGCCCTCTGCTCACCTGTTAGGCCAACTGCTACTGTGCCACTCTGATTAGGGTTTCTGCTGCCTGCCCCCATTTCTGGCAGTTGCGGTTCTGCCTTTTGGTTCACTGCCTCCACTGCCGGAGCATACCATAACTGTTTCTCTGCAGGTGTAATTGCACCAATGTAAATGCACAGATGTAAAGATATGTCACTACTTGTGGTTGTCCGCAAGGCTAGTACCAAACATTTTAGGTTCTACAGTGAATTTACTTATCTACTACTGCACATATTTATTTCGCACTTGCCTACAACAAAGGTAAACTATAATTTTTGCTAACTCACTGTGGACATTCCATATATTCAAAATATAGTGATATGATGTTTTCTGACATGCCATATCCCCTCCTAAGATTTGTGCTTTGGCAGCTCGACGACAGCTGCTCGACGTGATGGGAGGACACAGAGGGAAGCTAAAGTCTGCTTAGAGGCTCATGAAGCATTGAACATAGTTTCCAGGGAGATGCCCTTCAACACCAATTGTCTAGCTTTGAAGGCTGGAAAGAATGATATGGGGGTTTCAGCAGAAAGGACAGAGATTGCATGTTAGGACTTGACAGTTACTGCACCAGTAATGCATTGTTGAAGGACCTCAATCTTGGCAATAAAAAACAAAGAGCGGAATACCATTGAACGGCAAGTCGGGCAACCTGTCTTAAATATCCATGTCCAAGGACGACATGCCAGGCAACACATGACCTCTCAGGCCTACTGTTATGCACCAGCCATGGAAGTTATGGTATAGGTGGAGATACACCTAACATGGTAGCCTACTATGTCTACGTAACGGTCTAGCCTCCCACCAAGATGGCGGCTGGAGCGTATATAAGTATCACGCACAATAACAACGGTGCGTTGTATCATCGTTGAATTCTAACTTTGTTCATTGCCCCTTGCTAGTACTACTCTGTTTTACAGAAGGATCTTACCTCCTTATCCTTGCCTTAGCCTTTTTCTACCCTTCTGCTTTCACTCGTGGTGATACCCCTCTCAGGTGTATACTCAATAGCGGTTTACTCTGGTAAGTTCACAGGAGTTTCTTTTCTAGTTTTCTTCGGTTGTCTGTTCCTACCTTAAACTTTTTCTGCTTCCTTCTCGCCTGTCTGATACTTCCAGTTCTTTTTTTTCCGCTGCTCTCTTTCACCGCTATAATTATAGTTCTGTGCGGAAGCCCCGGTTACCGCAGCCTCCACGGAGCCACTGATCCTCCGCATCTTCTACCTTCTGCGGTGCCGTTAGGATCTTGCGGTTTTCCCAGACAACGCCTGCCTTCTACGGCGTCTTCTGGGTATCAGTACTCTTCAAAAGGTTGCCTGTCTCCTGTGGTGCCTGCTGGAACTTGTAGTTTCTCCATACTACATATCTGGTCTTGTCCTTTGATTGCCTCAAAGTTTTCAGAATATATCCACCTTTAAAGACCTTTTTCGCCACAGCGGAATTCACAAATAAGAGATAGGATACTCCTTCTGACAGGAGAGAAGACCTGCTACACAGGGTTTTTTGCCAGACGGCTTTTTCCCTGAAGTTTTGGGACTGGCTCCTGGGGGATCACCGGACTTGGTTCCCATCCGGTCAGGGTGGCCTCCGAGGAGCCACGTCCTTATTTACGTCAAAAGAAGACCAAGGAGAAGACGGAATCGAAAAGGTATCGAAGAAGACAGGATTGGTCGACTTCTACGGGATCCACTGGAGATTCAGGTGAGGAGGAGTTGGGCACAAAGAAAGGGGAAGTTGTTAGTCTTGACAGTATACAACGCCAAGAAAGTACCCAGATGGCTACTCCAGAACAGATACAGGAGATGTGTAATGCCATCCAAAACCTACGAGTCGATATGCAAGCACTCCAGGCGGAAAACCAAACATTGCGTAACCAAGCCGCAATCAGGGATGAAGGAAGAGGTGAATTACCGGCAATGCCTTTTTCCATGCCTAAGTATGACGGAAACCCAAAGGGCTTAAAGGATTTCCTGGATTCTTGCTTTGTGTACTTTTCTTTTAGAAGAAGAACCTTCGAGTCCGGAAGAGCCCGGGTAGGGTTCTTGATTTCCAACCTGACAGGCAATGCCTTAAGATGGGCAACACCTTTGGTGACGGCTGACGATCCGTCAGTGAACGACTATGCCTTATTTGTTCGCAATTTACAGACACGTTTTGAGAGACCAGAGGTCCAGTACTCAACGTATGAGGCACTGTTGGATATAAGACAAGGAAATCAAGATGTACAATCCTACGTATCTCAATTCCAAGGGTTGGCTACCTTGGCTGGATGGCCGGAAACGGCTCAGCAGACATTATTCCGTAGAGGTCTCCAAGATGAGATAAAGGATGAATTAGCTCGAGTAGCCAGACCAGAGACTTTTGCGGAACTAGTAACCTTGGTTCTACGGATCGAATACAGAATTAATGAGAGACGCCATGAGAGGAAGAGAGCACGAGGAGGCCAGCTGAACTATAACCCTCCTACGATTTCAAGGGAAAGATCCTCCACCGAGGAACCAATGCAGATAGGTGCTACTCGTGGACCTTTGACATCAGACGAAAGAAGACGCAGGCGAGAACTGAACTTATGTATGTACTGTGGTTCTCCCAAACATCAATTGAAGGATTGTACCGAGACTCCTTCCCGACGTTCGGGAAACGCTCAGCCTCGTCCCTCTGCAAGGGAGGTAACGGGGAGAGTAGCACAAGTCCTTGCAACCCCACAGGATCTGGGAAAGGAGTAGAGAACAACAGTCTAATGATTTTCCAAGTATCACTAACCACAACAACTGGAAGTTGTATTTCGGTTCTAGCCATGTTGGACTGCGGAGCAGCAGGCAACTTTATTGACATAACCTGGGCTAAGAACAATATGATCATCCTCCAACCCAAGGAGAAGGCAATACCAGTAGAGGGAGTTGATGGCTGTCCTTTATCCTCTGGACCTATAACCATGGAAACGCTACCCATGCGAGTTTCTATGGGTAATCATCACGAAGAGATTACTTTCGATGTGATTAGAGCAGCACACTTTCCTCTCATACTGGGAATACCTTGGTTGAGACTTCACAATCCGTGCATCAACTGGAGTACCAACCGACTGAGTTTCGATTCCGAATTCTGCAGCAAAGACTGTATCAAGGTTCCGTACCCAGAGGTACAATCCGCCAGCCTGGTAATTCAACCTCAGTTGACGATATCAGCTATTCCGATGCAATACAAGGAATACGAGGATGTATTTGAAGACGTACTGCCTAAACTCCTCCCACCTCATCGCCCTGAGGACTGCAGCATCGAACTGAAGGAAGACGTACCCTTGCCCTTTGGAAGAATGTATCCATTGTCCCAACTGGAACGGACTGCACTTAAGGAATATCTCGTATCCAACCTCAGCAACGGATTGATAAGACGGTCAAAGTCTTCAGGCGGTGCATCTTTGTTTTTTGTAGCTAAGAAGGGTACCAAAGAGCTCCGTCCCTGTATCGATTATCGTGGATTGAACAGTATTACAGTTCGGGACAGATACCCTATGCCACTCATTAGGGATATCCTAGAGGCTGTTAAAGACTCCCAAATCTTCACTAAGATTGACTTACCAGGAGCCTATCATTTGCTAAGGATACGTCATGGCGATGAATGGAAGACCGCCTTTCGAACACCGTTGGGGTTGTTCGAGTATTGCGTGATGCCTTTTGGTCTTGTTAATGCCCCAGCGGTGTTCCAGAGATTCATGGATCGGGTATTTTCAGACATGCTGAACATATCTGTTGTAGTTTATCTGGATGATATCCTGGTATTCTCCAGCTCACTATATGAACACCGTACCCAGGTTAAAGAGGTTCTTCGCAGGCTAAGAGAGAACGATCTGTTCGCCAAACCTGAGAAGTGTTCATTTGAAGTTACAGAGATACCTTATCTTGGATTCATAATCTCATCTACAGGTATACGGATGGATCCAGATAAGGTTAAGGCCATTCTCAGATGGCCCGATCTATCATCTGTCAAGGAGGTTCAACGCTTTCTCGGTCTGGCGAATTTCTATCGCCGCTTTATACCACATTTTTCTGAGATAGTGTTACCCCTTACCTCACTCCTTAAGAAGGGTGTTCTTTTTTCCTGGAATCCAGCTGTCCAGAAGGCATTTGCCACACTAAAGGAACTGTTTACCACAGCACCTGTTCTAATACAACCCGACCAGTCGAAGCCTTTCATAGTTGAGACTGATGCCTCT
This sequence comes from Ambystoma mexicanum, assembly GCF_040938575.1. NCBI lineage: Eukaryota > Metazoa > Chordata > Amphibia > Caudata > Ambystomatidae > Ambystoma > Ambystoma mexicanum. The sequence goes on from NC_090926.1 coordinate 20,032,369, forward strand.
GGTGGCGCTCTGGGAGCGGTACTCTTACAGGAAGACAAGGAAGGACAGGAACACCCTATCGCCTACTATTCACGAACACTTACCATCAGTGAGCGAAATTATTCTGTGCTCGAGCGAGAGTTGTTGGCCATGAGAATGGCTTGTGAAGAGTGGAGACACCTCTTACAAGGAGCAACCAATCCATTCCTCATACGTACCGACCATAGAAATCTAAAGGTTCTCCAGCAAATGGAATGCCATAACTCACGTCATGCTCGCTGGGCCTATTACTTTTCAACTTTTGATTTCCAGATTACTTACATACCAGGTTCATTGAACGGAGTGGCTGATGCTCTTTCCAGAAGCTGGCCTGAATCCGGACAGGAAAGGACGGCGTTGGCCAATGCAGAGAAGTTGTTACCCAATCAACGATTCATAGCCATGGTCAATCTTTATCTCCAAAAGGTACAGGAGGGTTATAAAACATGCACTAAACAGACACCCTCTTCCAAGGATCTACAAGAGATAAAAGGGTTATGGTTCTACAAGTCATTCCTTTTTCTACCTTCTCCAGAGCTTCAACGACAAGCACTCAGTTTATGTCATGATCTTCCTCTGGCTGGACATAGAGGACAAAAGGCCACACATGAGCTACTTACTCGAAGTTTTTGGTGGCCTTCGGTGAATTCTGACGTCAAGTCATATGTCCGGTCTTGTTCAGTTTGTGCCAGTGCAAAGGTATCTAGGCAGAAACCCATCGGTTTACTACAACAACCCGAGCTTCCCACTCGCCCCTGGGAAAACATCTCTATGGATTTTATTGTGGACCTACCTCCTTCTCAGGGAAGAACAGCAGTAATGGTAACGATTGATTCGTTTTCCAAACAAGCCCATTTCTCTTCTCTGAAAGGAGTACCCTCGGCAGCAGAAACTGCCTCGGTGTTTCTTAGAGATATAGTAAGACTACATGGACTCCCTCGAGTGATCATTTCCGATAGGGGCGTACAGTTCACTTCAAAATTTTGGTCCATACTTTGTAAGGAGCTAGGAATTCATAGAGCTATGTCATCGGGTTATCACCCGCAGTCAAATGGACAGACGGAGAGACTCAATGCCACTCTTGAAGAGTACCTACGTTGTTTCTGTAATAAGGAACAGGACGATTGGAATTCCTTGATCCCCATGGCAGAGTTTGTTTACAACAATACTTATCACACCTCTATCGGTATGAGTCCGTTTTTGTGTACCTACGGCTATCACCCTCACTCCTTCCCCAAGATCGGATTTATCGATACCAAGGCACCGTCTGTGGATAAAGCCTTGGCTGAGATCCAACAAATACATACCTCTGCTCTACATAACTTGGAAGAGAGCAGAAAAAACTCCAAGAGGTACACGGACAAGAAGAGAAGACCAGTTCCTCAATGGGGTCCAGGGTCGTTAGTCTGGCTATCCACCAGGTACTTACCCAGGTGGGCGAGGCTAGGCAAATTCACCCCAAGATATATAGGTCCTTTTCAGATAGAGACTAAGATCAATCCTGTGGCATACAAACTAAAGCTACCTGCTCGTTTCAGTAGAATACACCCAGTATTCCACACTTCCTTGTTGAAAGAACATGTTGAGGATCCTTTTCACAGAAGAACTAGGAAGAAGGACATCAAGACGTCTCTGATTCCTGAAGAGTATGAGGTAGCCAGATTGATGGATTCACGTTACAAACAGGGAACATTGCAATATCTGGTCCATTGGAAGGGTTACCCAGATTCTGAAAGAACCTGGGAACCTAGATCGCATCTACATGCCCCCGAACTACTCAAGAAGTTCCACAGATTGTTTCCCGGTAAGCCGGGAGGGTTCCGGCATAAAAGGGGGCATACTGTTATGCACCAGCCATGGAAGTTATGGTATAGGTGGAGATACACCTAACATGGTAGCCTACTATGTCTACGTAACGGTCTAGCCTCCCACCAAGATGGCGGCTGGAGCGTATATACGTATCACGCACAATAACAACGGTGCGTTGTATCATCGTTGAATTCTAACTTTGTTCATTGCCCCTTGCTAGTACTACTCTGTTTTACAGAAGGATCTTACCTCCTTATCCTTGCCTTAGCCTTTTTCTACCCTTCTGCTTTCACTCGTGGTGATACCCCTCTCAGGTGTATACTCAATAGCGGTTTACTCTGGTAAGTTCACAGGAGTTTCTTTTCTAGTTTTCTTCGGTTGTCTGTTCCTACCTTAAACTTTTTCTGCTTCCTTCTCGCCTGTCTGATACTTCCAGTTCTTTTTTTTCCGCTGCTCTCTTTCACCGCTATAATTATAGTTCTGTGCCGAAGCCCCGGTTACCGCAGCCTCCACGGAGCCACTGATCCTCCGCATCTTCTACCTTCTGCGGTGCCGTTAGGATCTTGCGGTTTCCCCAGACAACGCCTGCCTTCTACGGCGTCTTCTGGGTATCAGTACTCTTCAAAAGGTTGCCTGTCTCCTGTGGTGCCTGCTGGAACTTGTAGTTTCTCCATACTACATATCTGGTCTTGTCCTTTGATTGCCTCAAAGTTTTCAGAATATATCCACCTTTAAAGACCTTTTTCGCCACAGCGGAATTCACAAATAAGAGATAGGATACTCCTTCTGACAGGAGAGAAGACCTGCTACACAGGGTTTTTTGCCAGACGGCTTTTTCCCTGAAGTTTTGGGACTGGCTCCTGGGGGATCACCGGACTTGGTTCCCATCCGGTCAGGGTGGCCTCCGAGGAGCCACGTCCTTATTTACGTCAAAAGAAGACCAAGGAGAAGACGGAATCGAAAAGGTATCGAAGAAGACAGGATTGGTCGACTTCTACGGGATCCACTGGAGATTCAGGTGAGGAGGAGTTGGGCACAAAGAAAGGGGAAGTTGTTAGTCTTGACACCTACAACCAAATTTCCAGCTCTCAGACTTGTATCCAAAAAGTCGTATTAATTTGCAGCAGTTGGAGAGCTGTTTTTTCTACACTGACAGAGCCAAAAATGCAAAGGATGGAGAGCGTCTGTAGAGTTGGGGAAGTTGTCCCAATTTTGAAGATTGACTATCATGACATTACAGTGGCAGCATTAAGCTGGCACAAAGACAACAGTATGGAATTACTTTTCTTTCCTTTAGTCTCTTTCCTCTTTGTTAAGGTCTGATGAGGGTTGTGGAGCAGAAGCGTTGCAAAAAGCAGTTCAAACCCTTACAGACTGCACTGGCAAGTGTCCCACTACCACAAACGATTAATCCTTTGGAATGGCGTTATATTTGTGGTCCATAGGTTCGAAGGTGTAGGTAATTTAATGTGACATTTGCCAAATCATCAGGGATTGCAAAAGAGCAAGAATCCATGACATGTTTCTCATCTCTTGATGGAGCCAAACGAGGGAGGAGAGCACAAGAAAGAGGTCTTTCTGGTGGCAAAATGTTGAAAGATTTCATAGCCTATCCAACAGCCATGTCATAAGGCCTGGTTGGATGCCAAGAGTTTGAAAACATCTGATCATTATCTGAATTTGGACCAGTGTCAGATGTAGATATCTTTTCAAAGATATTCGATTCCGTTGGGGGTCTGTGGAAGAGGAACGAGTTAGCAGTTCAGTGACTGGTACACATGCTTTGGCAACACGCTCACCAGAGTAGATGCAAGAGAAGGGAGACCCAATGTGGAGATGACACCTGTCGATTCTCAAGAACAGGATGGCCCCAAACTCAATCTCTCAAATGATCCAGAAGCTGATCTAACATGATGCCTTGTAAAACCTTTTGTGTCGCCCTCTCAACACATTTCTCAGGATGTACTGCCAGCACATTAGACTGTCCATAATGTGAATGGGACATGCTCCATTGCCTACCAGTTCAGGTACTTCCAAAGGCACATTAGGTATTGTGTGACTTTGTGTAAAAAACACTTAAATAGGCCCTGTTTGCCTTAGAAACTGAATATTCATAAAGAGCAGATGCTGCCAAGGTAGGTAGCGGTGGGGAGGAGCAAGGGAAGTGGAAGGAAAGGCCTGAAGAAAGGCAGGTCCTCCAGAGACGACAATATTACGTCTGGTGTGGAATCCCACAATGATTGAGTTGATGTGCCCAGTACAAGCACACTAAATGGCTGACCAGGTAATACAGAAACATACTGTAACTGTTCAAAGTTTGTTTGCTTCCAGTGGTACAAGGTGAGTATCACCTTTCCATACAGAAAATGATTCAGTCGAACCATCGTCTAGATTCTGTCGACTCTATACATCAGTTGGTGCCAGGCAAGAATTTCTTGTTTTTCCTGGAACTCATTGGAAGAACGTTTTGAGCCTCTTTCTTTCTTTTTATCTTCTCTGCTTTTTGTGATGCTTGGGAGGACTGCGAGCAGAAGAAATCTCTAGTGCCAATGTCAATACTGAAGATTTAGAAGACGGTTTAACATTCATGTGCCATCTGTTGCCAAATCAGAAGGTTTTTTTGTTTTAAATTTCGAGTAAGATGTGCTGGACCCTTTTTGGTCATTAGCTTTAGCAACCTCAGTGCCACACTCTTAGGCCAACGTAGGGCTGAGATGCGCATAGACACTGAAAGGATACCACTTTCTATCACTGACTTTGGTAAGCTTTTAAAACATGCCAGTGGTTGGGGGCCAGTGAGCTTGTTGTGTCATTTGGTTTTTAAAAGCCCTCCCACCTTTGCTGTAGACATAGTATTGGTCAATATTTGCTGCTGGTGTAGAGGAATTGGTGGGTTCAAACAGAATGCTTAATCCCACCAGGAGTTGGTTCTTAAATTTCTGGTGGAGCGGCATGCAAATATTTGCAGAGATTACATTTATACAAGGTTGCCGGGGATTACTTCATATATGACTGAATGCCATCCCCAATATACAACCACTTTGCATCATATTAAATAGAGTTTCACACGAGACACCAAACCAATTGAACAAAGGACACATGGGATGTGGGTTGGTTTCAGCTCGCTAACCTTTATTCTTAACTGTTTAAACCTATTTTCCAGGGAGTGGACAAATCAATCCAAGCCCTTACTGCCAAAGCAAATTCTGACTATGAACGTGGAAATGAAAACCCTTTAATCCGTCCGTTGGCCATTTGCTGAGATGTCAAAACAGGGGTCTCTGCCGGCCAGGGCACAGAGACATTCGTACGGCACCAGTTGAGAGACAGCCTCGGTTCTACAGCTGGGACTAGAATTTGATTCATAGATTTCCAATGAAGCCTGTTCTGCCATCATCTGTAGCAGCTGGCCAATGACACACCATTCAACCACCTCACCCAAAATTGGGAGCATTGTACTACAGGGGTAGTTAGATAAGGTCTTGTTAGATAAATTGCAAGTGTGCACTTCAGGTTTTTATTTAGCAAATGGGATACCTGGCCAACTTTGTTTGCTTGATGGAAGAGCCCTTGCCCCTCAGATAGTTTCTGCAACTTCATTCAGATAGAGCAGCAACCTCGGACATTGGGCCTCATTACAACTGTTGCAGTAAGGCAACAACGCCACCGGTAGTGCTACCGGCGCCGTTGTGTCCATGCCACAACATTACGAGATTGCTCGCGGGGGCCACTCTGCACGCCTGTTCAGACCAGGCGTGCAGAGCGGCACCCGCGAGCAATCCAGGATGGTAGCAACGGTACCGTTATGAATGGTACCGCTGCTACCATCCTCCCCATTCCCATTGGGGGCTCAAATGGGAATGGGGACGTACTGGCTTCGGGTCCCGCGAAAGGGAATTACCGGGCCCTCCAAGGTCAGAATGGCCCTGTAAATCCCCTTTTGCGGGACCTGGACCCGAGTTTGGGGGTAGCCATGCCCTTATTAAGGGCATGGCTACCCCCAAACTCGTAATGAGGCCCAATTGTCTTTTATTTGATCTGCTGCAATGCTATCAAGGGCGTAGGAGACTGGTCACATTTTTGCCACTTACTTTTAGCCATCTCTTTTTTTGTTGCACTAATTATCCCTCAGTCCCATATCACTTGATATGGCAGGCAGATATACACTCTTGCCGGCCAGCCAGTGCACCGGAAATTCTAGTACAGCAAGGGGAATGCAGCAGAACCAACATTAATGGCCTCCCCTGTTGCTGCCAGTCACCGAAGTTGCTTGTTCCATCCAGGAAGGGTTAGTAACAGGCACAATGTCATTGACCAAATACTGGGTAGCCTCTGCCTCTTCAGGGACCGTTACATCGATTGGACTTGGACCCCTCTCCAAATCTCGGCAGTGTTCCAGTGGGTTCAGGTTTATATTAAAACTCCCCAGTGTTTGAGCCATCAAATCCTCAACCTTTGGGGGCTCCAATTCACTTTGATCATTCATTACAGTTTTCTTGAGTGACACCTCAACACTCACAGGCAACAGCAAATTCCGGTCCGCAGCCACAAGTTACAACCAGACATGGGGGAACATTTCTAGGGACCCCAACAGGGCTATTAAGATGAGTGTTAGTGGAGATGGAAGCATAGCTAGTTGCAGGCGACTCCTTAGTCAGCAGCACTTTGGGGGCCGGGATTGTTTCAGCTCCGACAATACCACCTACTGGCCCCTCATAATGTTTGTTAGCTAAAAAAAAAGTACCCGAAAATTCAGGGCTAGTTTTGGCCAGTGTATCAGTGATTAGGGCCTCAGAGATTAGGGCGGGTCGGATAACTGCAAAACTGGTTCCGCCCCACCAACCCACCCGCCCCACAGCCGTGACATCACAATTTATCATTGGAATTTAGGGATGGGTCTACAATCTTTTCCACAGTCTCATGTGCTGCTCTAAATTACTGGCCTCCACATTATTGCATGTGGTGGTGGGCATACGCAGATTCTCTCTTGTCTTGCTACCCTGGGTCTTGGTCGCATCAGTTTTATGGCTTATGCTCAGAAACTGATTAATTTCTTGGATTTGTGGAGTTCTGTGGTGGTTTCTTCTTAAAAGGGTTGCCAGAACCTGGGTGTAACAGGGCCATCTGCTGTCACCTGACTGTTTCTGTGTCATCCCCCATATTGATATTATTGCAGAAAGGCAAAATTCCATCAGACCTGGCAAAGATGGTACAATATTGCAGTTTTGCAGTCCCTCACCTGGGGTCTCCCGTTGGCCTCTGCTATTTGAGGAAAAGAGACCTCTGCGTCCTACGACCGCCGAGTTCGTCAAACTCCTGTGCCCATGCCCCGCGGGCTTCAACCTGCGGGGGGGAGGCCGGGACTCTTGTGGAAAAGGGGGCATGACCCCAACAGCAGCTTCCCTCGGGCGTTAGCTGGATCACACTGAATGGCGCTGAACTCCTGCGCCCTTACCCCTGTGGGGGAGGCCGGGCCTCTTGCAAAAAAGGGGGTGTGGCCCCATCCGCAGATTCCCCCGGACATTAGCTGGATCACAGAGAATGGCGCCGAGCTTCTGCGCCCTTACCCCTGTGGGCTTCACCCTGCGGGGAGAGGCCGTAGCTCTTGTGGAAAAGGCAGCGTGGCCCCAACATCAGCTTCCCCCGAACGTTAGCTGGATCACAGAGAATGGTGTCGAAGTCCCGCGCCCTTAACCCCTGTGACCTTCTGCCAAGCGGCATCTCATGGTGTGACAGAAAATGACTAGTGACCTATGGCTAACATCCTACTTACGGGGTGCAATCCAAACCAACCGAGGTGGATTCTAGTTAATAAGGAGAAAAAAGTATAGGGTAATATGTCTAGGTCAACACTAGTTATGCTATGTTATTGAGTGTTTCATAGCACTTTCGTCCATATTTACCGTTTTTTGGAGCTTCAGGATCTGCAAGAGGTGGGTTAAGCTACTAGCGTAGGAGCAGAGGGACTAGGGCACAGCTGCAATTTTGATGCATGTAGATCAGAACAGGTTGTGCTCTCTCTGGTGTGAAATATTTAGCAATTTTTTTAGTTGTCTGTAGCAATGGCTAATGTGCACTCCTCATTGCTATACAAATTGCTTGTGGTGTTTGTCAGAGTGATGTTTAAGAAGTGTGGAGAGTTGTGTTGGTGTATCTGTGGTGGGTTAGTGATGTGTTTGGGGAAATTTTGTGTAGACATGTGTGTGTGTGTGTGTGTGTGTGTGTTCTATGTTCCATTGGGTAGCCTGTGTTGTTTTTCGGTGATGGAGTTGTGTTTCAATATGTGTTGTCAGTTACAGTGGGAGGTAGATTGATTTTGAAGTGATTATTGTTACAACACCCTGCCCTACAGGCCAACCAATAACAGCTGTGTGCAACGTTTTCACTTTGGAAACATCACAGTTAGTCACATTTATTTGGTTCTATCCATGCAAAACATGTTTCTCCTGCTTTTGTGCCATATTCTGGCATATTAGCTCATGTTAGGCTATGCACCAATTCAGGGCCCACAGTTTCTAGTCAGTTGCTCAGGATCTCCTTTCTGACTGCCAACTGACACCTCAAGGAGACTCCAATTGTAACACCACTAAGTCTTACATGGGATTATGGTAAAAAGCAGCTGGACATGCACCAATAACTTGCAACTGAAAAAAGACAATCAAGCACCACATCACAACTATGGCATCACCAGGCTGGCAGGTACCCTTAAAAAGGTACAACTTGTGCTTACAATTCTATCATGTTTTGGATAATGTCACTGGCCCAGTGCTCTTTAAATTGCACCATTTGCTGCTAATTTGGCAGTAGCTCCCACAAACACTTTGCTGGTAGAACGGAAAGGAGGCCACATACAAGTACGTTTGACAAGCCCACACAAAGTATCTGGAAGTCGTCTCCCCCACCATTTGACGCGTCAGCGCCACAACTGAATACTTGAGATATATGGAACCTCCTTCTTAAATAATCCTGGGTGAAAGTGGATCATAATCTGGTGTATTCTGGGGTCATTAAATGTGTAAACCTGTAGGCTTAGTGGTCACATTTTGTCCTAGAAGTCAGTCTAGCAAACTAAGTGCATAATTTAGACCGAGTCACACACTAAAGTCCCTATTGTCGCAATGAAGAGAGCAGAATTGAAATCTTTTCTCACTGGTTTTGTTGGGTAAAAATGGCTCAGGAAATGTAAGATTCTGTGAAATTGTGGACGTCTGAGTACACGAAAAATCATCTACATAGGAGACCAGTGATTTATTGATGCTTCCACCCGAACGCTGCATTGCAATCCATCGTTTTAATTAATATTAAACATTTACCACCATCACAACAAAATACAACTATTTCGGTGAAAATAAATGTTTTGAAATATGATTTAAGTAATTGCATTTAAAGTTGTGCCATCAGTACTTAATTCTCAAAACCATCTATCAACTATGGTATTAATTCTGACGTCTGTGCTTGTAGCTGCATGAAGTACCAAGCAAGTCTCTCCTACTTTCTCTTAGGGGAATAATGCAGAAACGCCCCCTCTGCCCTCTCCACTTTTCTCTTGCATCGCCGATTGTCTCATTGGAACACAGTGGCAGTGGTTTGTCCCCATGCCCTTAGATTCAGTGTGGACACGGCTGCACACCACTGACAGCACCACAGACTGGAATCCTGATGATTCTGTTTAGAACCGATCCGTCATGGCTGTGTGATTTTCCCCGGGAGATCCTGTCCCCCCTCCCAGACATGCCACAGCCGATTCTCTAATTGCTGCAGAGTGGCAGTGGTCTGTCCCAATGCCTGTGGATTCATTGTGGACATTATTATTATTATTATTATTATTATTATTATGGTATTTATGGAGTGCAGACCTAGCTTTGAGAAGCAACAAAGTGCTTTCAAATCATACTGGGAACAATGTGGTGAGGGGCACAGAGAGACCAGGGTGAGGAGTGCTAGCAACAGGGGAGCGTGAAGGTGGGCAATTTGTCAACAAGCAACCACTGGAGAAAACAGTGGGGATCAGTTAACCCAGTCTCCGGTAGGGTGGGGAGTTGAGGGGAGTGGACCTTGATGTGAGGTAGGAGCCATTCCTTGAAGTGGAGGGTATTGAGCTTCGTCCTGAACTGTAGAAGCCAGGGGGCGAGTCCGATGTTAATGGGGAGGAGATTCCACAGTCTTGGGGAGTAGACAGAGAAGGCCTGTCTTCTGGTTCTTTCCTTCCTTAAACACTTGTGTACGAGTGTGATACAAATAAAATATGAATATCAATATCAATTCCTGCACCGGCAGAGTTGAAGTCTTCACATGTCTTTACTCCTGGTGGATTGCAGGCCCCCAGAGATGCTGAGTTTCTCAGTGAGGTAGCTTGAGGACTTCAGGGTAACAGCCTTGTAGATGATGCAGCCGGACGGAAGATGAACTGGACTTGCAGAGTCATTTGAAGAGTCGGGCTGCAGCATGTAGGAAGGCCTTCCAAAAAGGCATTGCACCATCCAGGTGGGAGAGGTCCAAGGCTTGGAAAACAGTTGAGAAGTTGTTTTTTTGGGATGGAGGGCTTAATTTTCCGCAGGCGAGAAAGTTGTTACCAAGCGGTTTGTGTCTTCCTTGCTATGTGCTGTTTGAAGGAGAGGTGTCTGTTGATGTCGGACCCAAGGGACTGGGCACAGGTGGCCAGGTGGAGGGTGAAGTCCTCGAGGACATACATGCACGCCACTGATGGAGCCATGGACTGGAATCATGGTGATTCTGCTGAAAGCGGAACTGTGCTGGGTGCACAGTTTTTTCTGTGGGAGATCCTGTCCTCCTCCTATCCCCGAGAAAGAATGTTTCCGCAGCCTTTTTTGATCTCATAGATGGTTTTCCTGGACTTGGGTGGTGGCACAGGATCTTTGCAGGAGCAGGCGAAATATAAAGGAGACAGAAAATGAGGGTTACCTGCAGGAACGCGGAACTCTGGGGAGGAGCCTCGCAAAGGGGTCCTTTCCATGGAGATATGCACGTTTTCAGAGATTCACTGATCTCCTAATGTGGTAGGTTGGCTACGGGATGGGAGAGAGTGGTGCATGGTATGTCTGTCCTGTGTGAGGAGCGTAACAGTGGCTGGACGTATGTGCAAGCACTAAGCAGTGTGAGTGGAGCATTATGGCCGAAAAAAACATCAACTGATATGATGCTGACAACTACTGCCACTTAACAGTGCCACCTCAACTGCCCATCTGTGCCCCTGAGATGTTCTCCACTCCCCACTACTTCCCAACACATCAGTGAAAACCTTACAGAAGAAATTCATAAAAATACAAACTCCTCCAAGTGGCCATATCTTTCTCTAGTGCAGAACATTCTAGTAATCAACCACTTGCTCTCATCTAAAGCCTTTGCTGTTCATATCCACGGTGCAGGCTGTTTCTCCAGCCCAAGAAAGATAGCAATTGACTGCCTCGTTAAGGGTATTAGGAACGCTGGAGTGAATTATGGGCAGGGTACCTGATTCTCTGCCCTTGTGTAAGAGACCACACTAAACAGGAGACCTTTGTGTGTAATTATTAATTGGGAGGGCGGGTAGCATACTACAGAGTTCAGAGCAATCCCACAGCAGCTCTTTTACACACAATGGTTTGCAGGTAAACATGAACCAAATGAGTGTTGCAAAACGGGTGGGACCGGAAATGAGGACTTGACAGATAAGCGGGGGAACTTTGAAGGCTATTTAGATATTTAGAGGGGTGAGTGGATTGTAATAGGGTGTGGGAAGCAGGGGTGGCTCATGTGGAGGGGAAGATTTGCTGGGCAGTGCAGGGGACCCTTTCAGTGGAGGAGTTGGTACTTAAGGGTCACCCTGAAGGGGAGGGTGTTGGTGGTGTGTTTGATATTTGGGAGAAGAAGCTCCAGTAATCAGGTGCCAAGAGGAAGAATGAGTGAAAGCAGGAACACACACAGGGTGGGTGGGGCACATCACAGATTGAAGAGAACTCTGAAGCATAGGAGGTGATAAAGAGTAGTAAGAATGGGGGAGGGTCGCTAGTCCCTGCTGGGATGTAAAGACGAGCAGTATGAATTTCACATTGCAGCAGAGCCAGACTGTGTGGAACCGGCAGGAAGAGGTGGAGAAAAGCACGTAAAATTGTATATAGTGCAAGTTGCAAAGTTGGGAGGAAGGTCCAGGAGGGGGCTGGAGCAATAGTTGAGGTGAATAAGCACAAGGATAGAGTTGAGAATTTTTGTTGAGTGGTACCTGAGAAGGGGGTACATGTTGCAGATGTTCATTGGTTTGAGTCTGGTGGCGGTAGCAGAGGGGATGAACTGGTAGACCTTTAGATTGCTGTTGAACAGAGCCCCAAGGTTGGGAGTCTTAGGGGGAAAAAGGGGAAGTCCGGAGGTAAGTCTATAGGTGAGGGTAGGAGCTCAATAAACTACACAGATGAAGACACAACACGTGGAAATTCATATCTTGTAATGAGCTATGGCTGTTTCAGGATGGCCGTGTTAGTCTCAAGGGATACTGTTTGGTCAAAAAAATGAAAGGCTGCCTGCAACACTAAGAGGAAAGTCACAATTCCACGATGGAATTAAAAATGTAAATATCTCAGAAGGGCTTGGGCAGATGTATTCTGACACTGTGTACGCACAAGTGTGTTTCTGTCTCTGTGTCACGTGTGTGTGTGTGTGTCCATGCTGTCTATATGTATATTTGTGTATCTTGTTGCCTGTATAACTCTCTGTCAATGCAGCCTTGTTCAGCCTCCTGTATCAGGATGAGTGTTAGACTGGCTGTCCAGTCTCCTTTGTACAGTAGATGTCTTGTGCCTCCCTCGCATATGAACAGCACATGCAGAGAGAACTAATTTCATGTAATTCACATTTCTCATGTTTCTCTTTTATTCTCTCCCCCTCCATAAACCCTCCTCCTCACACTTTCTTTTTTATTCCCTCTTTTTACCATTCTCCGACTGTGTGCAGGACAACCTGGGAGGGCGATTTGATGCCACTCAGGCCTTCGTAGGTGAGATCGCCCAGTTCAACATGTGGGACCGCGTGCTGTCACCCGCTGAAATCCAGGGCCTTGCCAACTGCACCAACCATCTGTCAGGCAATGTGATCCAGTGGGAAGATAAGACTGTGGAGGTTTTCGGCGGCGTTGCCAAGGGAGTCCTGGAGAGCTGCGAGGAGCGGCTCAAGCCCTGAGCGACCGGGAGTGGCGTAGCATTCCACCCCTATCACGCCTTGGCCCTCCTCTCGCCAATCAATATTCCCATGGGGAGTAATGGCAGTCGCCTTTATGCGCCAGGCCTTCGTTGTTGTTGTGTCACGTGGGTTGCACGGGAGGGGTTGGGGTTCTTCTTTCAACTTCTTTTTCCTCTGTAAAGTTTCTGATTTAAGGGCTCAGCCATGCACTCACATTCCCGGCCAGCACCAGTAACAAACTTTGTCTATTTATCTTTGCGACAAGACCTAAAGAAATGTTTCAACCCTAGGCCTGCCCCATCTGCCACCGAGACAGGAACCCGCCAACGACCTCATTGAACTTTTCCCAAGTAGTAAACTGCAACATCATTAAGGCGGAGCATCTTACTATGTGAAATTCCATTTGAAGGTCAGTGGCCATCTTTAAATGCACCCACTACTTGACTTGCGTTGGCTAAGGGGAGTGGTAATTTGTTCCGCTTCCTTTGCCTCTTTTGGGTTTAGGGTTTAAGCGCAAAGTTCACTCCTAACATTTCTGACACTGCTGCCTTCTCCTCCCAGTCATACCAAATCATATTTTTTTCTCCAAAACATTCTGATCACCGTCCTGGCCCCACTCCACAATCCTTTGTCTTGTCACAGTGGTCAACTCGCTACTGGAGTGATCTCTCATTTCAGAAGCCCCATCACCATCCATCAAGAATTGATGACGTGGGTATGATACTGAAGAAGTTGTTTCAAAGTGTTTCCTTTGGGGAGCTAGTCACGAATTTTGGCGTTTATTCATAGATGATGTGGATTGGGGTGTGCTTTTTCAGAAATCAATGAATCTCTGCCTTGCCTGAATGTCGAAGGGATGCCATCTTAATTGCTTTGCTTTATTCTACACTTCCTCTTCAGAGCACACTGCCCTAAATGTATCACACCCTCCTACATTGTCCCTTTTACTAGGAACATGAATAACTCACAGATCACCCTCATTAGGGCGTGTTGCCATCCGCCTAAAAAGCCAAGTGCTTCAATACACCCCAGGGCTATCAACCCCCTGTCAGAACTTCACCACCGAACGAAACAATTCTCATCTCCATTGATTTCAATGGAATCCCTTATGAAAACATCTATGGTTACTTTCTTTGGCGTGTCAACAGGTTACGAGGTCTGAATATCCTGATATTTCCAGCCGCTGGATGAGTAAGAGACAGGACAGAGTTGGCCATCCACATTCCTACTTGCCTTTTTGAAACACCAGCCTGTTAACGTTTCCATATTTAGAAAAGCCAGCTCTATTTATAGAATATATTTCTTTCCTATGTTTTTGGAACTTCTGTTACAGCGGAGTAAATGAAGGAGTCCTGTTATCTGAGCATGTGAACTGGCCTAACCCGAGGGATAGCTCTGGAGTACAAGTTTGTAGCATTAGTGTATAGTTCTACTTTTTGTTCCTGCATGATCAAAGTAACCTGCTGGTAGCTATAATGCATGATACCTGAGGCTGTAAGATCTGCTCGATATGAGATCATCATGCTGATATTTCCTCGATCTGTGCAACCGGATATATAGCTTTTCTGCCTGACCCTTTGAGATCTCTATAACTTGGGGGATAACTGTTGCCTAAGGCATGAGGCTTTGGCACCTGTGTAAACCAAGGGACAACTTTGCTGCTTGAAGGCTGAGCCTGTAATATTAGTCTAATTTGATGGATAGCTCTGACGTCCAAGAGTGAAGGTTGTGCGCTCTGTGCAACAGGAGAAATAGCTCTGCTGTCCGAGGCCTAACCCGTTTGAGATCTGTGTCAGCAGAGGGAGATTTCTGAAGGCTGAGGTTTGGAGATTTGTGCAACCTGGGAGATTGCTGTGTCATCTGAGCTACTCAATATATGTGTAACCTTTATTAGCTGTGTAACGTGAATGATAATCTGATGCATGAACCTGTACTCTGACAAATAGCTATGCTCACCGTGGCCCAACCAAGTGCATACAATCAGTGTCACCTAAGACATAGCTTTGTTATCTGAAGTATAACCCTATAAACTAGCCCAAATAATCTGAGAGAGAATTCTGCTGACTGACCGTGCACAATCGCTTTAACCTACCAGATAGTGTACATCACTCTTAACAAAATGGTGGGACCCCAGTTTTCTGACTGGAGTTAACCCGGACATTCAATTAGAGTAATGACACAAAATACATTGATGAAACTAAAAAAACAAAAGTACTAAAGAACACTGAAAACTCTGTTTGGTTGTCAGGTTATTTCTTTTTTTTTTTTATTGAATATAGTTGAAATTACATCAACTTTTTCAATTTATAAGAAATAGAAAAATCCATAAACATCAAATCCAAGTAGAAAAAAGATTCATAAAAGTTTACAAAATGCTAAAATATCATCATACAATTTATCGGAAAGAGATAGGCAAAAGACTCTTAACTTCATTCCATATTCAAGGCTTTTAAAAAATTGATGGTTGCAATTCTTATGCTCATACATTCAGTGGCTGCCAAGGCGATCCATCTATTTCTAGGATCAATTTGTGCAAAATACGCAAAGTGGTTAACAAAGTGCAATTTTCTTAAAGTGGATAGTGCAGGACAGTTCAATAATTAGTGTTGTAGAGTTTCGACAATCGTTATATTTTTGCAAAACCTACACCAGTTGAGGTCAGAGGGGATTTGCTTTCTTCTTGTTTTAACCTCACGGCTGGGCCAGATGTTGAACCGCAAACGAAGAATGGCCGTTCTTATAGCAGCAGATGGTGCCAAGCGTAAATAAGCAGCAGTGTCTTTATAACGCTTGGGTCCAAAGATTGTAGAGTCAAAGTCTTTGTAGGTTAAACACTGAGTTCTAGTGTCAATCCAGTCCATCCTATATACCTTCTTCTTTGCTTGCTCCAGATGAAATACAAGAAGCTCAAGTGATATGTCAGCGTTCACCATGATTGATAACATTTTTGTAGACCAATGTCTCGGAAATTTTTCTACGGAGCTAAGCAAATAGCTAGGGATGGAAGATAGTGTGGAATTATCACATGAGGATAACAAACATTTGCGAAATAGGGCACATAGACGGCACTTGTATAAGGCAGTTAAAGAGGTTAATCCCAATTCATAGTGTATCAGCACACCAGGAATACACTGTGGAAGATGTAAAGTTGGACGCCAAAACTTAGCTTCTAATAAATTGAGAAAACCTGGGGGAACAATTAACGTTTCTAAACCATAAAGGATGGATGCTACAACATTCTGGTTCCAATATGTGATGGCAGCTTTGATAGAGAATTTGCAATATTTGGAAACAATTACTCGTGTTTGACAAATTGCTGCGACTAGCATTTGTTTAATTTTGTTCAGGTGCAAGTCTAACGTTGGACAACCATCGAAAATTAGGCCCAAGTAAACATAATTTGGGACCATCTTTATGGGTATTCCCTCAATTTGCCATTCTATCAAGTGTTTACGTAAACCTTTAGGAACATACGTGACAATTTGCGTTTTCCCAGTGTTTACTACTAGTTCATTTTCTTTAAAATAGGAGCATAGTGCTGACAAAAGATTAAGTAAACCACTGGGAGTTTTAGACACTAAAACAAGATCATCCGCATACCACAAGGCACGCATTTTTACACCGTTCAGTTTAGGAGCATCAGTTGTTATTTTGCTAAAGATCCAGCGTACATCATTAATAAAAAAATTGAACAGGGCGGATGCTAAAATGCACCCCTGTTTCAACCCTCTAAATGTTGGAACTGGGGATGAAAGAAGACCCTCAGAATTTAGTATGTCAGGTTATTTATAAACTCTGGTCCTTTTGTTCTTAGTAATTTCCTTTGCATTATCAAATTAAGCGCAACCTATGTTTATGTTTTCTCTTTTCCCCCCAGATTATTCTGAGACCATATTGTGCATCTCAACCACTAGAGAGAGGCATGCTCTAAACCACGGGTCTGCAACTTTTGGCTCTCTTGCTGTTTTAAACTACTACTTCCATCAGCTGTAGTCCACATAGTCAATGGCGAGAGATCATCGGAGTTCAAATACAAAACATCTGGAGGGTCACAGGTCGAAGTCCCTAGCTCTAAACCATATCACTACATACACATTTAAGACATGGACAGTGTGTGAGTCTCTAGCTCCTGGAACTTATATCAGAAGAGAATCCCCTCCATTGGCCTTTCTGTGTGTGCGCAGAAAATCTGTGTCGGGTCGGGAACTCTCAAACAAGTGGGCCAAAAATGATGTCTTAACATAGTTAGCTTACAGTTTGTTGTTTTGGCATTTTCTCAGCTACATTTCATAATTAAGATAATGGCGACTTTTCTTTTGCCAAAACCAATGAATGGGTTACATTGCAAGGGATTAGTGGTCCCAGTATGTGGAGCAATTACATAATGAATATTTTCTCTAGTTTTATGTTAGACTAGAATAGGAAAAGCCCCATGAGTTATGTGACTCTCAGTATGCCACAGGTGCATGCAATGGGAGACATTTTCACTAGAGAAGGTAAGCTGTGATGTATTATAAACGTACGTCTTTGATTAAACTTTACAAATCAGGTTTGCATGTCTCTATTTTGAATTGGCGGAAATCATTGCTCCCGAAGATGGGTCATTCACGAAATTCTTGAGCTAATTAAATCATTTCTCGGCTGCAATTTGCAAATGAAGTGTTCATAGCGTGAAGGTTGGCACTAGCCTACCTGGAAGGGACAAGATGAAGAGATGAACAGCAACACAGATGCACACTCTAACATACCCCCAGTTAATCAATGAACACCTTAACAACTGCTATAATGTATTCCCAATTTTTTTTAAATGATCACTCAATTACCATCTTTTAATTTTGAGTGCATAAACACATTTGTGCCCCAAAACAACATTTCACAATGTTCTCAAAATACACTGATTTATTCTCCAATTACAATCTTTTTTTTATTGTAGAACAGAGACTAATTTTGACCAAGATCATCAGGTAATTATTGTTTGGAATTAAACTAATTTTATCCTCAGACATTTGATTATCAATTTCTAAATATTCACTCATCTTGACCCAAATACCAGTTTTCCTTTTAAGCAAAAAAAACAATTTTGTCCTCAAACCTCAGCGTTTAATTTCACAAACCATACATTAATTCACTCTCCAAAGGCCAGCATTTTATTTTTTATTAAATAAACAAGTTTGTCCCTAAATCAAAGATTTCCATTTTCATTAATTACCGATTTACTAGTGCCCAACATTGGCACATACAACTTCAAATACCTGTGCAAAACATCATATAACCTTGTTCAAACATCGTACGTCCAGGAACAGTCTCATATGCCAAATGCACATGCCCGGGATCTGGCTTTTATATCATTCTACTACCGTCAAATGCCCGGGTCAGCCTCATATGTCCACGTTAATTCATATATGCCCATGTAGGACCACTAAATGGCTGGTTCTGACTCTCATGTTCAGGTTCATCTACATTTGCCAATCTACCTCCAACAAATGTGAGATTGAACCTCATATGTCGGCAGTCAGTCTTTTGAATCCATGTACCACAAGCAAATGCCTGGTTCAGTCTCACATGTCTAGGTTTAACTTTAAATGCCAATTAATGACCAGAAAATGCCATGATCAACCTCATGTCCGGGCCCAGCCACATGTGCCCATCTGCCATGATCAAATGGCAGGTTTCGCCACGCAAGTCCAGGTCCAGTCATGTACCACCAGCAAATGGCAGGATCAGCTTGCCTCCTCTGGGTTCAACCATAAATGGCCATGTATCACCTTCTCAAGTCCAGTTATAGGCATATGTGCCCTGCTCACCTGTCAGACCTGGACAAACCAGCATCCCCCTTTCCCTTTTGGTTCTTAGACTAGGAAAACCGTTGCCTGTCATACTCTTATGATCAAACACTGAGGAACAGAATGCCCACTGGAATAGGATTCCTCTGTGGGAAAAGTCAAAGGTGAAAAATTCACTTGGAGCATAGGTAGAGTCTGGGGAGAGTTTCAAGGACAAGTTCAAGAAATGCTTTCAACACACCTCCATCCTGCTGCTTAGTGCTCTACATTGGTCATATACCAAGAAGAGGCCTGATGCAACATACAAGGAGGGTCTGAGGGATTTCACCAGATGGGCCATAACAGAATGGTGTTAGAATGCTCAAGTGGTGAACAATGTTGCAAAGCAAAAAAAAACATGGCCTCCTATTAGCACAACTATGCACACACCATCTACCAGGCACTAATTTCCTGTGAAGCCACAAATGCAAACCAACACCACCGATGACAAAATACCATTGGAACCCCACACCATCATGATGGTCCTGATCCCCTGAGGAACAATATTCTATTAACAATGCTTTAAGTGCCATTCTAGAAAGTCCTGGTGTCCCAACAGCGTCCCAACCTGCGGGCACAATATTGATCCAGATACCAAACTCTATAATGCAGAACCTTACAGCATGGGCTGCCACACAGGTGCAACACACAGGCATGACCCCACTGTTAAATGCCAGATTCGGCCTCACATGTTCCGATGTAACTATATGTGTCCATTTACCTCAACCAAATGCAAGGTCTGGCACCATATGTCCAAATTCAACTATGTTTCAAAAGAAAATGACGGTTTCTGCCTCACATTTTCAGCCCTCACCCCAAGGTCACCACACCCCACTAGGATAGTGCACACTGCATGTGTGTGTAAGAGTGTGTGTCAGTTTAAATATTAGGTAGCTGAAATCAATGCTGTAGTGAATGTTGTGAAGTAGTGGTGTAGTACGAGTTAAGGTTTCATTTGTAATGTGATGGGCTTTGTTTCAGTTCTGGAAATATTTAAGTGTTTGCACCTTAACTTTGCATCCCCAGTCTGAGGGGACTATACCTTTTTGTGTTAGTAACCTCAACTCTTTATAAAAATTTTCTTTTTCACTGGGGCGTGTGTGTAAAAGAGAGAGAGAGCGCGAGAGATCTGAGCAAGGAGGAGGGAAGACAAGGGAGATAGGGTGGGAAAGACACTGCAGAGGCTGGAGAGAGGGTAGCAAGAGCAATACAACGGAATGACGGTTTGTATTACTCTGATGGATTCAATCATTTCACCCACTTCCAAGCCTCAAATGTTTTAAAGTTCTTTTAAGGCTTCACTTGGATTCTAATTTGCGCAATTGCTGCAATTCTGTTTTCGGTTTAGTGGCTTAATCTGTTTAGCATTTGTTATGCACCACGCATGCTTCAGCAGTGAACTGGTCACACTTGTTAAAAAAAAAATACTGTCAGCATTTGTTGGATGGCTCTTATAACCAATTCATTGACTACATTTGTTCCTATAAGGCCTGAATGCGGGGCAGTGGAAAATAAGGGGGTCACGAATTATTTGAACTTCCAGCATATTTCTGATAGTATCGCAGTACCTTTCAATCGAATAGTACTGAGTGGATGAAAGTTGCTTTGGCCTTAAATAAAAGCCTTTCTTACATGAGGATACCTGGGCGTGGAAGTATGCTGTCGATTGGTTTGTTGAATTGGAGATGGCGGGCAAAGCTATGGGCTTAAGGCTTTGCAGAATCAATGCAGCTTTTTCTCGACTTCTTTGTGTAGAGTTGGCCACTAGGATCATAACTTCATTTAGTCTTAGGGGTTCCAGTTCATCACCCACTCCTCTTATTAAGGGATCCTTTTGGTATGGGTTTAGTGTTCCTTTTACGCATCGTCTACTAGGTGATCTGTTGCACTAGACTGTCTTTTGATGTCAGAGAAGCTGGTTGAATTGATCGGGTGACCCATAAATTGTTACCAGAAGCGGTGCTCCGGGCAAACAATAGGGTTTCTTCAGCACCTAGGCCCTAGATTTTGCCTCAAAAGCACATAATCCCATCCGCCTTCTCTGGTACGATTTTCATTTAAATTTGCATTGATGTTGTTGCCATATTGTTTGAGGAGTAGATGATGCCCTTTGAAGCCCCCTTTGCTCATCCTGGTGCTTCAGCTATCTGTGGTCTCCAGTTTTGGAATACAAATAGGAAAATTAGAAGGGGATGAAAAGGGCATCGTCATGATTTTTTGCTGCCCGAGGCATAAACCGGTGAAATATGTGTAATTAGTTTGAGGAGCAACTAGTAATTCTGTTCCGTCGACCTTAGGTTGTGAGATTTGGTCATTATAAGGGTTAATCCTGGAATTAAAGGCAGGGCAACACCCTTTGGCGAACACATCACTCAGCATAGTTAGTGTGCCTAAGTAAGTTGTCAGCCACTAAACGCAACACACTGAAGTCCCCACGGCGCACAGTGACATCAATGACAAGTGGATAAGGTTATCTTTCAATGTATCCCTGCCCAAACGCAAAAACAATGACATTATCGCAAACTTCTGCCTTCACATCAGCTCTACTGAGTCAAACCTCTCAGCCAATCAGCTCGATGTCTGCTCCTTGTATGAGAGTGGTAAATAATGGTGGTCAGATGGGCGGGTGATTCCAATTCAACCTCTAATGCCTTTGTGAAGTTGCCAAATGCACCTACAAGGTGTTACCCAAGGTGCCATAGGAAAAATGATGAACCACCATAGAACATGCCTTGCATTTGCACTGATACACTGCCGCCTCCTGCCGACTCTGTATACCCTATATCATTTGAGACCCCAAAGAGGGGTGGCTTATGCTTGGAAGACTCCAGGGGTGAACAGGCCCCCCATGTAAGTAGGGAGAGTGGGAGATTCCCCATAGCAGAGGGATGACTCTGAAAAATCTGCAGGGCCAGAGCAGAGACAGTTACACTTCAGTCTCTCTTAACCTCCACACACGCCTAAAAAATATCCCCCAAAAACCCTCTTGAGCTGGTTGTGCATGATGAAGGCTCATGTTGGGTCTTATTCCTTCTGCAGTGCCTGCAACTCAGCCAATCAGATCGCATAGCCAAATTTCTACATAAAACTTTCCATTAAACCTTCATATGTCCCCCACATCCTCCTAAGGGCCTTACAGAGCCCACTGGCCTCTTCTGATTTCTCGCTCTCTAAATCTGGTGCCTTCCCCTACTGTACTTTAATGCTCACCTCTGCTTTTGATATGTGTTTTTCCGCTACCTGGTGTGCAGACTCCCCACCACTCTTTCACTGTGTAAGACCTGAGGGTCTCCGATCCTGGTACACCTAACGTGTATTTTTATGAGTAATTAGCTAAATGTGCAGAAGAAGGAGGCAGGGGGATACAGCTGGGAACAATTTCAATGTTGTAAAGGCTGGCCTCTATTATAGGAAGCTGGAAGAAATAGTGACCATAGCGGCAGCAGGAGGCAAGTGGTGGTCTTTTGTCTAGGAGGTACAGTGCATGAGAGTGAGGCAAGGCCTCTTAGCTGGAAGGCAGCATGCAAGGGAGTGAAGTTAAACCCAGTGTGGGTAAACGGGAAATGCACAAAGGTGTGAGGTGAGGCCTACATCTGAGAGCAAGAGTTCAGCAGAGTGAGGTGAGTGAGACCTTTCCACTGGGAAGCGGAGCAGAGTGCAGGCACCTTAGGTGAATACTCTCAACTTGAAGGTAGAGTGCAGGACAGTGAGAGGAGGATTCCCAGCAGGCGAGTACAGTGCATGGAAATCAAGAGGTGGGTACCCTTTTAGCTGGCATGGTGGAGGGCTGGGCAGTGAGGCGGGGTCCTCACAACCGACATGGTTGAGTTCTGTGAGGGAGGGTGAGTGTGGTCTTTCTGCTAAGAAGCAAAGTGCATAAGAGTGAGATGAGGCCTCCCAGCTGGTGAGTTGGTGCATGGAAGTGAGGTGGGGTCCTCTCAGCCAGTACGGTGGAGTGCAGGGAAGTGAGGCGGGGTCCTCACAGCCAGTACGGTGGAGTGCAGGGAAGTGTGGCGGGGTCCTCACAGCCTACAAGGTTGAGTTCTGTTGAGTCGGGTGAGTGTGGCTTTTTTGCTAAGAAGCAAAGTGCTTAAGAGTGAAGGTCGCCCAGCTGGCAAGTAGAGCACAAGGGAGTGAGGTGGGGGCTCCTCTCAGCTGTCAAGGTGAATTGATGGAGAGTGTGGTGCGGCATCATCCCTAGCAAGGTATAGTGCAGGTGAGCAAGTTGAAGCCTCTCAGCTGGAAGGTTGGGCCGTATTAAAAGGCGATTTAGGGCAAAGCCCTTTTGGCTGGGTGACAGGACTGGGATGGAAAACAATGTAGAGCACCCTTTCAAAGTGCAATGTTCTCACCTTCTATTTCCCCAGTAATCAGCACCATTTCAGTAACACCAGCTCCCTCAGTGCATCCGCGAATACACCTCTTTCGCTTTCTTTCCTTCTCTTCCCGCCACCTATTTCTCTGATTTTGTACATCTGTGAAATGTGTCCTTTTTTGTAAATTTCAGTGTTGAAAATAAAGATGATGTTGTGTCTGATTTTTGGAAAAAATATGCTTGAAGTGTTTTTCCAACGTTTCTACTGCTTAAGACTTTAATAAAGAACACATTTGGGAATGGATATGTGATGGGAGGGGTCAAAGTCTTGCTGCATGACCCTGCTTCAGCAGTTATTGGCCCAGGTCCCCCCTTCATACACTGGGAAAACTCAAAGGAACAAAAGCACGCCCCACACTACAAGGTCTTTGCAGAATATGTTATTGTATTCTTCTCAGTTTTGCTAACTTTTTATTGATTTAGTTCTTTTGCAGTAGCGATCAATTTCACAGATAGTAGTCCAATACTATTAATCCTGGCCTTTAAATGTAGTAACTTGGTAGTCAATGCATCAATGTAAAGTATTCAACATTTTTGTTTGCCCTGCTCTTTCAGAAGCGGTTGGGAACGACCTGGACTGAAAGCAGGCCCGGAAAGCATGTCTAAAGATCACTGTCACTTAATTTATTTTAGAATAGGGCTCTGCTTGATAAATACTCCTGCATGAGACTTCACCCCTACTAGTAGAATATCACCCTAGACCATACCTTATTCTTGTCTATTTTGCATACAGTGAGGACAGAAATTTCTTTGCTTACACCTTTTTGTGACCTTGAGGTGTTTGGTTGCCTGGGGAAAAGTTTCATTCTTTTTTCCAATTAATCCTTCAAAAATGTATTTGACTATCCACTGTCTCATTTCACGCATGCTATACATGTGGCCTTCTTCATGAGATGAATCGGTTCTAGCAGACATTACTCTGAGACTGACCCGCACCAAGCACATGTGATATGTCTCAGTGAATTTCATCCAACTTGTGCCTTTTTTGTGGGTTGGCGCCAAGGTCTCTGAGGGTGCGCCTTCAGTTCATGTCTAGGAAGGGCACCAGAGAAAACAGTCAAC
The DNA here is from genome assembly GCF_040938575.1 of Ambystoma mexicanum. Classification (NCBI taxonomy): domain Eukaryota; kingdom Metazoa; phylum Chordata; class Amphibia; order Caudata; family Ambystomatidae; genus Ambystoma; species Ambystoma mexicanum. Next base: position 20,056,624 of record NC_090926.1, read on the forward strand.
TCTGTGAAGGGTTACAAGTTGTCTTAACTAGATTGAGGGTTCAGTACCAGCCGCAGCACTGAAGCTTATCTGAAAGATGTAAAAATTCACTTTGGGCGCCTCAAACACCAGATTAAGGGACAACCCCCCAGGGTACCCCCACGTACACTAGAACCTCATGTAGGCAAAGCTCAAAATTACAGGTCCAGAGACTTTGTAGTACCAGATGACCTATTCAAACCTGATAACACCATGAAGGTCTGCAGTAAATTGTCCAGCTTTGGCCCCTTGTGAGGCATGGGACATTTTGGAGGCAATCAGGTCAAAGCCTCAGAAGCTGTGCCTCCTACACCAGCAAAACTGACAACCCAAGACATGAGGGAACCTCCTCCCTACCAGCACGGCCTAAGGCATCCTCAAGCCTTAAAAACAGGTACACTTTTAGGGGATTCTACTTTTTTACCGACTATAAAGGTTCGCAAGGACAAAAAGTTCTACAAATGCTACCACCAAAGGTTCGAACACCAAAAGTTCGAACCTTTGGTGATAGCATTGCAGGTAAGTAAAAAATAAAAAAAGACTGCGGGGGCACTGTGTGGTATAGTGAGCGGGGTGTTGCGGGGGACTCCCCTGCAGCAGATCAGCGAAAAAAAAATAAGAAAAATAAGGGGGGCTGCCTGGGTGTCCGCCGCAACACCCCGCTCACTATACTGTGTGGTATATTGAGCAGGGTGTTGCAGAGGGACAACCCTGCAGCACAACCGCGGAAAAAAAAATGGGGGCTGCGGGGGTGTCCCCGCAACATCCCACTCAATATACTTTATAGTATAGTGAGTGGGGGGTTGTGGGGGAAACCCCTGCAGCTCCCGTAAAAGAAAAAAAGAAAAGAAAAGGCACCGGTTCCCGATCACGGAAGTGAAAGGGAACTGGCGCCGCAGGGACTCAGCGTGAAGAAAAAGGTGAGGTTTGTTTATGTTGGGGGTGTGTGTGGTGTGTGTTGAGAGTGTGGGTGGGGTGTGTGTCATGAGTGTGTTGTGGGTGAGGGTGTGGGTATGTACCTGTGTTTGCATAAGAAAGGTGCAAACCTTTGGTGGTTTGCACCATTCTCATGTGAACTTCCCGGCTGCGATCGAATCACGTAGAACCCATTTTCAGAGCCAGCTTCAGCCTAAATGCAAAAGGTTAAAGGGATGGTCTAGTAAACAATTTTATTTAAAAAATAGATAGGCAACATAAAAAAAAATACTAGCATTCTCCGTTTTAAAACTTCCTATGTAAAATTTTGAGCTATTCAAGCTCAAAATTCGCAAAAGCAAGCACATGGGCGCATCCATTTTGTGAAATGGATGGCCCGCCTGTGCTGGCTTTTGCTTTTGCGGCACTAATGAAGGAAAAGCCGGCCAGCTGTAGTAAACAAAAGCTACCGCTGGGTGGCTTTCACTTCATTAGTACTGTAGGCAGAGGACGGGGACCGGAGACCAGAGCAGGAAAGCTGCAGCTGAATCTCGGTAAGTGCTATTTATTTATTTTTTAAAAATAAGGACTAGCTGCGGTTTTTTTTCTACGTTTTCCGGGCTGGAGGAGCCCGTAAAACTGAGAAATAAAACCGCAGCTTTAAAAACGTTGTATTTATGTTTGCGGTCGCTTTTGAAGCGATCGCAAACATAAATATAACGTTATTGTGTTGGAAAACGCTGGGGTTTTTCTTTCCAAGTTTCTCAGGCTCCTCCGGCTCGGAGGAGCCTGAGAAACTCCGAAAGAAAAACCGCAGCGTTTTCAAACACAACCGCGTGTGTTTCTGCCTGCTGTGGCTATCACTTTGGGTCTCCGGTGCTCCCACCTGAGACCCAAAGTGAAAGCCACAGCAGGCAGAAACACAACGCGGTTATGTTTACATGCCGCGTAGTGTTTCTACCTGCAGCTGATTTCCCATTTGGGGCTCTTGGGCTCCCCGTGGGAGCCTTACTCAGGGTTGGAAAAGGGTAATTGCTGGGGCTGGGATATCTTCAGGCTCGCTAGGAACTATGATCCGACCCGGGTTGTTGGATAGGAGGAGGGACATTGAGGTTCGTCTTGGGTCAGGGTGGTTATATTCAGAGGATGTTATGGTTTTTCTGCAGCATCTCAAGCAAAAGGGGGTGATTGGTAGATACATCTCAATTAAACTCAGCATTCAAATGTATTACATAACATTTTCGAGGTATGAACTCTTAAGACTCATTAAGAGGAAGAAATTGGAGGCGTTCCTGAAGCGGGAACATGTGGATGTGTTGCTACAGCAAGAAACCTATATTATAAAGAAAGATAGACACTTGAATACGTTGAAATCCTATGCTCAGACTCTCCAAGCTAATGCGCTTGAAAAAAAAAGGGAGTTCTTACAGCTTTGAAAAATAAACTAAATGTTCAAATTCAGAAAACACTAAGTGATCCTAAGGGTCGATACCTAATGGTAAACATCTGCATAGATCAATCTCCCTATACCATGGTGTCTGTCTATGTGCCAAACACGGTCCAAGATGGTTTCTTACAGGGGGTCCTGTCATATTTAGAAACCTTTGCAACTGCGGAAATTGTGCTAGCAGGGGACTTCAACATGGCATGTGTCCCACAGGATGACAAGAGCAAGGGGGAGCAGCGAGGCATGCCAGGTCCATCGGCCCGCTTGCAACAGAAATTCAATCTCATGGAAAGTTCTGAAGGGGATATGACAGGGGATTCACGTAACTTTCACATGTCCTTAGGTCTATGTCAAGAATAGACTACATTTGGGTCTCGGCCACTTTGATGGGCAGGTTAGGAGCATTGGACCATGGTTCCGTCTCCTTATCACATCATGCACACCTATTCTGGTCGCAATAGTGACACCTCATATTGTCATGAACCATCGAACTCGCCCTTTCTGGGCCTCCTCGTCCCTGACACGTTGGGGGCTACACTCCATAATACTTCCAACATGGCGGCAAGCCCAGAACGCCGCTCACCAGTCTTCGCGTTCTATACAACGTGCTCTATAAAGAGGCCGCTGCCCCGCGCGTCTCAACGCTGCTGCTAGCTGTGACCAGACGTGTGCTCTGTACTCTTCCTTGTATTATTCTGTTGTTCCCTGGTTCCAGGAAACCCTTCTTCCAACCTACCTTCCTCCTTCTTATCCAGCCTTCCCGGAATCCTTGCACCGCCTCCGCGTGCTTCTTATCCCTTTCTTTAGTCTCCTGGAGTTTCCCCTTGATCCCGGGCATCGAAGCTGAACAAACACTGGAAGCCGAGGACGGCTAGCGGGCCTGTATAAGACCCGAACCATACGAAAGAAGACTCCTCCTAAGGAAGTCATCAGGCAACGAAAACAGGTGAGAAAGGGGGAAAGACAGATTGAGACGCCACCTGACCAAAGTCGATATAGACATGGAGGCAGCCATCCAGGATCTTATGCGCGGCATGCAAGAACTAACCACCGAAGTACAAAACCTGAAAGATGAGAACGCCGCGTTAAAACAATTGGTACTATCCCGCGACTCTGCCACAAAGGTGTGCTATTGGGCGGCATTGTCGACAAATATGATGGCTCTGCAAAAACCCTCCGTGGATTCCTGGATTCTTGTTTGGTCCACTTTACCTTTAAACCTTATTATTTTTCTACCCCCAGGGCTAAAGTGGGCTTTATTATTTCACACCTTTCCGGGAACGCATTAGCCTGGGCCACACCATTGGTTAATTCCGGAGATGCCCTTTTGGATGATTATGACGGATTCATCCAAGCACTTAAAACCATGTTTGACCGCCCAGAACAGGTCTATAGTGCTCAAGAACATTTACTCTATTTCCCGCAAGGCTCTCAGGACATGCTCACTTATGTGACTCGATTCAACTGGCTAAAGAAGCGGGTTGGCCTTCTGAAGCTTGCTTCACTCTCTTTCGAAGAGGGCTAAATGAAGATATCAAGGATGAATTAGCCAGCGTGGCACGTCCAAGTTCTTATCAGGCACTTATGGATCTTGTTCTACAGATTGATTTTCGCATCCAGGAAAGGAAGGCAGGGAAAAGGAAGACCAAGTCACCCTTCCAAAAGAACCCCTTAGAGACCTCCTCGAAATCCGAAGATTCTTCTGTCCCCACAAACGAACCTGAACCCATGCAACTAGGGGCCTTCCGTGGACCCATATCCCCCCAAGAAAGGTTGCGAAGGATCCAAACTGGCTTATGCATGTACTGTGCCTCGGACAAGCATCTAGTCAGTGAATGTCCAATAGCCCCTCCGCGGCGTTCGGGAAATGCCAGCTCCCGATCCTAGATGGAGCTCAGTTTCGGGAGAGAGATGTAGGCTCCACATCTATACCATCCTTGAACTCTCCTGGACAAAACTCTCTGGTAATCTTACAGGCCTTTCTATCACCATCCAAGAAGGAAACCTACCCCATTCTGGCATTAGTGGACTGTGGGGCTATGGGAATATTCATAGATCAAGAATGGGTCCTTAAACATCATATTCCCTACGAATCCCGGACAATCTTGCAACCCGTAGAAGCAATTGATGGCAGGCCTCTCTCTTCTGGACCTATAACCCTTCAGACCAAGGAAATTGAGCTTGCAATAAACTGTCATAAATCTCCCCCTGTCTCACCTGGGATCGCTTCTTGCTCTGTTCCACGGGAGGATTCCTCTTGTGGACGGATCGGGTCTTGTATAGACTCGCTCGAGTCTCGTCCGGCTGCTGAGCGCGTTCAGAGTTCCGGGAAGGCCGTTGTTCCAGGATGTCCAGGGAAGTAGGTAGCCGTCGCTAAGAATGGGGATTCCAGGAGTCGAGTAGAGGGAAAGGAAGAAGGAAGGAGGAAGGGAACCAGGATCTTGGATATGAGATTCGCCGCAAAAACACACACACGTCGAGTCACTACCTAATGATAGCGTTGAGATGCGCGGGGCCGCGGGGCGTAGTCAATTTATAGGACGTGCCGTGTGCGTCGTGAAAGCTGGTGTGAGGCTAGTCGCTTGTTGCAGCCATGTTGGGAGTAACAAGGAATACAAGCCCCGGCGCGATAAGGACCAGGAGATCCAGAAGGGGCAAGTTCTATGGGTCATGACATAAACCATCATCGAGAGAAGATAAAGTATGACATCATAAAATCTGCCCATTACCCAATGGTATTGGGAATGCCCTGGCTACAAAAACACAATCCATTCATCAATTGGACAGCAGGTTCCTTGTTCCTAGGTTCTGAATTTTGCATGTCTCATTGTCTACTCCTGGATCCTTCTCCAACACTATCGGAAGAACGTTCAACAACCCAGCAAAGTCCTCTCACGGTTTCCAACATCGTCCAGGTTCCTAAAGCCTACCAGGAGTACAGCGATGTGTTCTCTTCTGCTATTGTTCAAGCCTTACCACCCCATAGGCCAGAAGACTGTGCTATTGAAACCGAACCTTCAGCTGTGATTCCCTTTGGAAGGATGTTTATTCTGTCTGAACCCGAGAAAAGGGCCCTTCGTGAATACCTAGATACTAATCTAGAAAACGGAATCATACGCCCATCCAAATCTCCAGCCAGAGCTTCACTATTTTTTGTTCCTAAGAAAGATACCAAAGAGCTCAGACCTTGCCTTGATTATCGAGGTCTAAATCAGTGCACCCTTAAGGATTGTTATCCGTTACCCCTGATCTCAGACATCCTGGAAGCCGTAAGAGGAGCCGTAATATTCACCAAATTGGATCTCAGGGGTGCCTACCATCTGATCCACATTAGGGAAGGAGACGAATGGAAGACAGCCTTCAGAACACCCTTTGGTCACTATGAATATTTGGTCATGTCCTTTGGAATCGCTAATGCCCCGGCGATCTTCCAACGCTTTATGGATCAGGTGTTTTCAGATATGCTGTTTATCTTCGTCTACCTGGACGATATTCTGGTATTCTCTAAGGACCCTCTCAAGCATGAAGGACATGTTAAGGCAGTATTACAACGACTACGTGAGCACAAGCTTCTAGCAAAACCGGAGAAGTGCCTTTTTCATGTTTCCACTGTCCATTATCTAGGATTTGTCCTTAGCCCAGACGGCATAGGAATGGATCAGTCGAAGGTTAAAGCCATACTATCCTGGCCAACTCCGACCACTGTAAAACAGATCCAGTCTTTCCTGGGCCTAGCTAATTTCTATCGAAAGTTCATACCATCCTTCTCCGAGATTGTTCACCCGATAATTGCCTTGTTGAAGAAAGATACTCCCTTTCATTGGACATCTGCCCAGGAGAAGGCCTTTCAACGCTTGAAAACAGAATTTACACAAGCCCCCATCCTGGCTCAACCTGATATAAATCGACCCTTCCTAGTGGAAACAGATGCCTCTAACTATGCCATCGGAGCAGTTCTGAAACAGGAACTCGATGACGGACTGGAACACCCTATTGCCTATCTTTCACGAACATTGACCCCCAGTGAAACCCATTACTCAGTTTTAGAAAAGGAACTGCTAGCCATCCGTCAAGCCTTCACCGAGTGGCGTCATTTACTTCTAGGAGCTAAACATCCTGTCCAGGTTCGCACGGACCATCGAAATCTCCAAGTATTACAAGCCCTGGAATGCAGGAACAGCCGTCAGGCCCGTTGGGCCTTCTTCTTTGCCCAATACCAGTTCCAGATTCACCATGTTCCTGGAACACAAAATATAATCGCTGATGCCCTGTCTCGGCATCCGGACTATGAACCTCCTGAAGACCGAACATTTCCTAAGATGTTTCCCCATACAATATTTGTAGCTCAGGCAACTAGTCTCCTAGATGAAGTCTGCATGCAAGCTCAATCCTCTGATTTCTGGAAGGACATCTCGGGCAAGAACCAGTGGAATTTGAAGACTAAGCATGGATACCTGTTCAAAGATAACGCCCTGGTTATTCCAACACAAAAACTACAACAAAGGATAATAAACCTCTGTCACGATACCCTTTACTCCGGACATCGTGTTATTACCAATACCCTCCGACTAATACGAAGGCAATTTTGGTGGCCCAGAATGAAAGCTGACGTACAACTGTACGTTCAGGCATGCTCTGTCTGTAATCAAAACAAACACGACAACAAAAGACCGGCGGGTCTACTACAGCAACCTCCACTACTAACAAGGCCTTGGGAATTCATAGCAACAGACTGTCAAGGAGTTCCCCCCTTCTCACCTGAGTTCGATCTTTGCTGGATTTCTTGAGCGATGCCTTCTTGCATACTGCTCGAGTCTTGAATAAGGCTGCACGAGTCTCTTCCGACTCCAGCGTGTGTTCAAGTATCGGGATGCAGGGGTCCAGGAATCTAGGAAATAACAGGGTGCGCAACTAGCACACAAGTCCAGGAATCAAGAAAGGAAGGAAAGGGACTAGAATTGGGTTAGAGTGGAAGAAGCAAGGGAAACAATATCGGGAGCTACGGAGCACACGTCTGGTCGCTACTTCGCAATAGCATTGAGACGCGCGGGGCCGCGGGGGCGTGGCATATTTATGGAACGTACAACGTCCGCCGTGAAGGCTGGTGCGAGGCGTGTCACGTGATACGGCCATGTTGGGACAAACAATGAATGCAAGCCCCGCCGTGACAAGGACCAGGAAGTCCAGAAGGGACGCGTTCTGTGGGTCATGACAGCATGCCTCCTCCGAAAACCTGTTCCACCAGGTTTGCCCGGGATTATAAGGTGAAATCTTCTGAGTAGTCGAGGGGTCTTGAGATTAGAAAGTGGTTCCCAGGTTCTTTCACTAGGAGGATATCCTTTCCATTCAACCAGGTATTGAAGCTGACCCTGTTTATACCTGGAGTCACATATTCGAGATACTTCATATTCCAATTGGTTGTCGACCAGTAGAGGAGGAGGTTGGTGGGATTTCCGGGAGGATTGGTGGTAGGGTTTTAATAAGGATATGTGGAATACTGGGTGAATTTTCTTCCAAGAGTCTGGTAGACTAATCCGGTATGAAACTTGGTTGATAATTTCCTTGATGAGAAATGGACCATATTACCGAGGGGCCAACTTGTTTGGCCGTAGATGCCGGGGTAGTAATTTCGAGGACAATCAGCCTTGATCACCGATTGCATAAGAAGGACTTGGTCTCCTTTTTAAATCTGCATACCTCTTAGTCTGTGTTCTGGCCTTCTCTAAATTTTCTTTGGCCTCTTGGTGTACGTTGATGAGGGTTTCAATCCAGGAGTCGACAGTAGGTACTGGTGTAGGATGAGGGAGAACAGAGGGTAGAACTGATGGATGGAAACCTTGGATACAATAAAAGGGGCTGGTCTTAATTGCTGAATGGTCAGAATTGTTGTAGGCGGATTCAGCCACGGGTATCAGGAGCGACCAGTCATCCTGAACCTTGGTGGCGAAACATCAAAGATACTGTTCCAGGGTCTGATTAGCACGTTCTGTGGCCCCGTTGGTCTGGGGATGATAACCAGATGAGAGGGTGTGTTAGATTCCCAGAATGCGACAGAGATGTTTCCAGCATTGAGAGACGTACTGAGGTCCTCGATCAGATATGATCTTGGAAGGGAGTCCATGTAAACGAAATATGTGTTCCAGGAAGATTCCAGCAAGATCGGACGAGGATGGTAACTTACACAGGGGTGTAAAATGAGCCATATGAACAAATCTATGGTAACCATGATGGTCGTGTACCCTGGGGAAGGTGGTAATTCTTCAATGAAGTCTGTAGCAATGAATTCCCATGGCCTTGTTGGCAGTGATGGTTGCATTAGAAGACCCGCCGGTCTCTTGTTATCATGTTTGTTTTGACTGCAGACAGCACAAGCTTTGAGGTACTGCTGTACGTCGGTCTTCATTCCAGGCCACCAGAACTGTCTTTGTATAAGACGGAGGGTGTTGGTTATGCCACGATGTCCGGAGTGAAGGGTATCATGACAGAGGTTTATCATTCTTTGTTGTAATTTCTGTGTAGGAATGACCAGTGCATTGTCCTTGAATAAGTATACTTCCTTAAGTCTTAGGTTCCATGGATTCTTCCTTGAAATATCCTTCCAGAGGTCAGAGGATTGGGTTTGTACTCGAATTTCTTCCAGGAGGTTGACTGCTTGAGCTACAAAGATCGTCTGGGGAAACATCTTAGGATAGGCCTTGTCTTCAGTAGTTACATAAACACACTGAGACACAAATAGGTGCACACTAAACGCAATGAATGACGCAAGTTGTCAGACAATTAAATGATGGAGACACATATTTGGAAGTTTGTAATGACCCTACTGAACAGGTTCAGGTCATTATAAAGAAGGTCTTAGATGATGCGGAAACTGAAGAATATATCTCTTATAAGACCAAAGCTTTCCTGCCCAATTTACATCCAATCATGCCGGTGATATATGTGCTTCCTAAGATACATAAGAATTTACAAAACCCACCGGGACGTCCTATAATAGCAGCTACCAACAGTCTATTGGAACCTCTGGCGCAGTATTTGGATAAAAATTTTCAACCACTAGCCCAAAAAGCCACTTCATATGTTAAAGACACGAATCACTTTCTAACTAAACTTCCAACAATTGACTATGCATCACATATGGATATCCTTTTTTCAATGGATGTGACCAGTTTGTACACAAATATTAGACATCAATCAGGAATTGAAGCAATAGAATGGGCACTGTTGAATACTAATGACAAAATAGGCAGCAACAAATTGTTTGTGATACAGCTACTCACAATTGTACTTAATAATAACTTCTTCATGTTTGAGGATCGTTACTTTATTCAAATCTCTGGTACCTCAATGGGTGCGGCAATGGCCCCAAGTTACGCGAATGTGTATATAAGGTATCTGGAAGAGACAAAGGTACTGAACAATGATACATGGAGTAAAAACCTGAAATTCTATGTGAGATATATTGATGACCTATTTGGAATCTGGTCGGGAACGGAGGAGGAATTGAGAATCTTCTTCGAATATATAAATAACTTGGCACCCAGGATACAATTTACATACAAGACCAGTACTACATCACTAGAATTCTTGGATGTTTTAGTGTATGTTGAAGAAAACTAATTATCAACTACCATCTACACAAAACAGACTGACAGGAATAGCTTACTCCTAGCTTCGAGTTTCCATCCAAAGAGAACAGTGGAGAGTATACCATTGAGTCAGTTAATGAGATACAGGAGGATAGTATCTGAAGAAGATGAGTTTGACAAGAAGGCGAAGGAATTAACCACTAAATTCCTGCTGAGGGGATATGATCCGGTTCAAGTACAACGAGATCTTGCAAAAGTAAAGGAGAAATCGAGGTCTGACATGTTGCAGACAAAGAGTAGAAGTGAGGAGGAGAAATTGGTTTTTGTAACTACATACTCACAACAGAGTTACCAAATCAAGAAAATTATTAAGAAGAACTGGGAAACTTTATCATTGGATCCAAAACTACAGCAATTGTTTCCGACAACACCACTGTTTGCATACAATAAGAGCAAGTCCATTAAGGATCATTTGACCAAATCAGACTTTGGGTACCAAAAGGATAAGATGACGTTATTCAGAGGTACTCTACCCTGTAACAACTGTAACTGTTGTCATAACATCATTAAAGGCAATTACGTCCATCACCCACATAAAGGAAATAAAATCTTGCTACGGCACACATCAACATGTGACACTAAGAGTGTCATATACGGCATAAGATGCCCGTGTGGACTGTATTATGTAGGCCTTACGGGCAGAAAAGCAAAAAAAAGATGGGTAGAACACAAGTCTAATGTAAGGACAGGTTCGATAAAGTCACCAGTAGCACAACACTTTAAAGACCATAAACACACTGTAGCACAGATGCAATTTGTTATCCTTGAGCATGTGGTATTACCTAGACGGGGAAGGAACTTACAGAAACTTCTGCAACAGAGAGAGACATATTGGATCAAACATCTTGACTCAATGTTCTCAAGGGGTATGAATTTGGAATGGGATATATATTGTTTCCTTTAATTTTCGACATGCTTTTTATTATGTTTTTATAATTTTTATAATTTTTATAAGTTGTTTTTTTTTATTTCATTTGTGAACTGGTTGTTATATTTTGTTTTTTATAGAAAGAAGTAGGTAACCTGTTCTTCAAAATTTGTAATACAGCATGTTTTCTCCCATGAACATCTTTTTCCGATTGAGTATATAGTGGATAGCGTAAATGTATATACACCCAAAAATTCCAGTGATTAAGTTGATCAAGTATTGGCATACATTACCAACGCGATATAAGGATGTTGATTCTAGTTGTGGATAGAAAAGTCAATGTTGTCATTAACAGCTGACTGTGATTGTAAACAATTATGCGTTCACTTGATATAAGCGGCGAACAGTTGGGATAGCCCGTAAGATAAAAGATCCTGTAGAAATTAAAAAAGGACATAGAATAACAGTTAATGGTCTAACGGAGGTAGATTACATCTTGTCTGATGTTGAAACTGTCACGGCTTAAACGAATATCTGCCTAAAACTATATATAGGTACTGCCACGGCCGATAAGATATAGGTGTGCAGCGATATTAGAGGGATACGGGTTTAACCTGTAAGGTTTCTGACCATTGAAGATGGCCATGACTATGTAGATGAATTCGATGCTTACGAGGAATTGGACGCCATTTTTTCTAGCAAGATGGCGCCCGGAAAATCGTTGTGAATAGGTTTAGTCTTTCTTTACTCCTGAGATATACTCGAAGGAAGGGAATAGTTTCTTACCTGTATCTCCATTTCTCCAGCATTGGTATCTTTCATGGATTCACATGCTTAGAATATTCCCCGTCGTCAGGCTGGGAATCCTCGGTAAATTATATAGACATTTTCCATAGTAAAAATTCCGACACTTTTGTGTCCTATCTACGTTGTTTTGGGCCGCGCACGCCGGCGCCACTAGGACGTAGGGGTATATATAGCTCCGCCCCCGCGGCTCCCTCAGATTTCAGCCCCCAAAGTAGTATGGGGGGATCTCTGGTTTGCATGCCTAGGGTAGGCCGGCGGGCGCATGTGAATCCATGAAAGATACCAATGCTGGAGAAATGGAGTTACAGGTAAGAAACTATTCCCTTCTCCAGCATTGGATCTTTCATGGATTCACATGCTTAGAATAGATTGTATAGCAGTATCCCCCAACATTGGAGGCGTGTATGCAAACCAACATCACAATAATCACAGTGCCCACTTACTATGGCAACACATTACATTATAGCATGTTAACCGTAAAAGACACAACACTTTAAAGCATAGTTGCCGAAGGATGCAACCCCACGTGGGGTTTACCTCATTGGAACAGGTGACGTAGTACTGCCCGCCCCATCTGTGTATCCTCAGCATGTTGCTGTGCAAGACAGTAATGTTGAGTAAACGTGTGTGGTACCGACCAGGAAGCCGCCTGGCAGATATCCCCCAGCGGAATTCCGGACCACAAAGCCGTCGATGACGATGTAGATCTCGTCGAATGGACCCTTGGACGCTTTTCTAGCAGCTTTCCGGCCTTGGAATAACAATAAGAAATGGCCGAAGACACCCATCTGGATAGTCCTTGTTTTGAAATCGCTTTACCCCTAGCCGCAGGACCATAAGGTACGAAGAGTTGTCTCGTGTCTCTGAAACTTTGAGTGCGATGGAGATAAAATTTTAAAGCTCTTTTCACGTCCAATGTATGGAGAGTCTTCTCTGCCACTGAAGACGGTGTTGGAAAGAATGTAGGCAACACTATAGAAGCGTGCTTATGGAACATGGAAGGTACTTTAGGTATGAAATGCGGGTTAGTGGCTAGCAAAACTTTATTACTGAAAAACCTCAAATACGGAGGGTCGACCACTAGAGCTTGTATTTCCGACAGGCGACGAGCAGAAGTAATGGCCACCAGGAAAGCCAATTTCCAAGACAAAATTTTTAATGATGTCGACGACATTGGTTCAAAAGGGGGTTTCATCAGGGCTGCCAGGACCAGGTTCAGACTCCAGATCGGAGGAAACTTCTTCTTGGGAGGAAAGGTTCGAAACAACCCTTTAAGGAAGTGGTTAACTAGGCGGTCACTGAACAATGGAGTGGAATGTCTCTTCCGAGTAAATATCGAGATGGCAGCTAGATGCACCTTTATGGATGAAACAGATAAACCGTTATTTGTCAAGAGCAACAAGTATGGTAGGAGTTGTTCCGGTGTGATCGCCCGCGGGACCAGACCTGGTTGACCTGCGCACCATATGCAGAACCTTTTCCATTTGTATGTGTATGAAGTGTTCGTGGAAGGTGCCCTTGCAGCTTGCAAAATACGACGACAATCCGCTGGAATCGCTAACGCGCCAAACTCGGCGAAACCAGGAGCCAGGCCGTCAGACTGAGGTTGTCCGGGTCGTGATGCCAAACGGTCCCTTTCTCCTGAGACAGAAGGTTGGGGATCCTCTGGAACCTCATTGGTTCTGCCGCTGAGAGGTGAAGTAGATCGGAGAACCACACTTGTCTGGCCCACTACGGGACCACCAGGATCACCTGACAAGGATATCTGTGGATCCATTGCAGAGTCCGACGGATGAGAGGGAACGGGGGGAAGGCATACAGAAACTTGCCCGTCCATGGGAAGGAGAACGTGTCTCCTAGCGAGTCTTGTTGTGGCCACCTGCTCGCGTATTGGGAGCATTTCTTGTTGTCTCTCGTCGCAAAGAGATCGAGGGCCGGATGACCCCATTCCGCGAAGACATGGTGCAGTTGTTGATCTTCAGTTCCCATTCGTGTAGACAATTCATCTCCCTGCTGAGAGCGTCTGCTTGCACATTTTTTACTCCTCGTAAGTGGAACGCCAACAGATGTATGTCGTGTTGTAGGGCCCAATGCCAGATCTCCTGGGCTTCCGTCGACAGGCTCCTGGAGCTAGTTCCTCCCTGCTTTTGTAGATTAAAGATTGTTGTCGTGTTGTCTGTCATGATTCTCACCACTGAGCCCTTTATCTGTGGCAGAAAGGATTTTAGGGCCCAACGCACCGCCCTCAACTCTAGCAGGTTGATGTGGAGGGAGGACTCTTCCGATGACCAACGACCCTGAACCTGTAAGGAGTCCAGATGAGCTCCCCACCCAGTTAGAGAAGCATCCGTAACCACTGTCTTCTGGAACGCAGGTTCCAGTAAAGGCATTCCCTTCGTTGGGTGTCGGGAGATTCTCCACCATTGAAGCGCCTGCACGAGCTGGCCGTTGATGGTCAACTTGTCCGACCAGCGTCCTCGACTTTGTGCCCATCGATCCGCCAAGAATTCCTGAAGAGGCCTCATGAAGAGGCGACAATTGTCTATCAAGGGTATGCAGGACAACATGGTCCCCAGCAGGGACATGTACCTTCGTACTGACACTCTGGTGTCGACCTCCCAGTCCGATGCCTTTTGTTGCAGTCTGTGAATCCTTTCGAGGGATGGCTTCACCAGCCCCAACTGTGTGTGGAACTCTGTCCCCAAAAAGACCAAGGTCCTTGAAGGCTTTAACAAGGACTTGTCGAAGTTCACTGCGAAGCCCAAACGTTGCAGGAGGGACAGGGTGGCATCTAGGCTTTCTTGTGCCCTTTCCAGAGACAGTCCCCTCACTAGCCAATCGTCCAAATAAGGGTACACATGGTGACCTTCCTTTCTTAACCAGGCTGCTATTGGAGCCAGACATTTGGTGAACGTCCTGGGGGACGATTTTTGGCCGAACGGGAGGACCTTGAACTGATAGTGGGTTCGTCCGACGACGAACCGCAGAAATCTTTTGTGCCGTCGACGCATCAGGATATGGAAGTATGCGTCCTGAAGGTCTAGCAACGACAAATAATCTCCGGGTTGTATCGATCGGATCACCTCCTGAAGCGTCAGCATTTTGAATTTTAAATTCTTGAGCAGTTTGTTGAGCGCTCGTAGATCCAGAATGGGATGCCATTTTCCATTTGGTTTCTTGTCAACAAAGTACCGGGAGTACACTCCCTGTCCTTTTTCTGCCACCGGGACCAGTTCCATAGTCCCTTTCTGCAGCATAAGCGCCACCTCCTGTAGTAGTATTTGAAGGTGGGGCTGGGCCGAGAACACCGGTGGAATGTGTGGTGGCTTGCCCTTGAACTGTAGAGAGTGGCCCAGATGAATCGTGTCCAAAACCCATCGGTCTGTTGTTATGCGCTCCCACTCGTCGATGCGACGAGACACTCGGCTCCCCAGGACGTCCTGAAACATGTCATTGTTGGTTCTTGGTTTGTTTATCTTTCGTCGATGAAGGGTAGGCACCCCGCCCTCTGGAGGTTTGGTAATCTCTGCCTCTCTGAGAAGATTGGGCCGCATGCCTATAGCCTTGGGACGAGTAGGAGGGTCTGCTGAAACCTCGGTCTCTAGATGTCCCAAACCAGGAGTTACCAGAGGCTCCTCTGAAAGGACGTAAGGAACGAAAATTCCTACCACTCTGGAGGGCTCCGAGTGACCGCGGAGTCTGCCAAAAAACGACCCTCGGAGAAACATTCGAAAGCCTCCTCCTCCACTTCACACAAGACGCCGTCTTCTTTCTCCTCATCTAAAAAGGAGAGAAAAGAACCATCTAAATCCTCCTCAGGAGACCATCATAAGTCTACCTTGAGTCGAGAGGCCGCGGCCAGCAAGTCGGCCCCAAAAGTGGCGGGAACAACTCAAGGCCCTGCGCCACTGGCTTCGTCAACGACCCGCTCGTCGACGCCTGCGTCATCGGCGGCTCCTCCCACATGTCAGACTGCGGCGGTAGGAAACATATCGTCGACGGTGGTCCCGTCGATGGGATGGCAACCAGAGGTTTTCGATCCCGTTCCGCCGGAGGCCCTGCTTCAACCAGAGGTGACTTTCTCCATCTCGTCGGCTGACGAGGAACGCAACACGGTCGCGCGCCCAACCGATCTGGGGCTGCAACCGACCAGCGCAGTCAGTATCCTCTTTCATGCCCTTCAAGGCCTCATCAACTTTTGCACCGAACAGTTGCTCCCCTTCACACCGCATATCCAAGACTTTATACTGCACCTCCGGTCTGAACGTAGTGCACTTGAGCCAGGCTTGTCTACGTAGAACTACGCCATTATTGATTTGCTTAAAACCGGACTCGGCTAGGTCGACGGCAATGTTTATAGCATGGTTGGAGGCCTCCTCTCCTTCCCGCACTAGCAACATGGTGGACTTTCTATGTTCCTCGGGAAAATGCTCCAAGATAGGAGCCAGTCGGTGCCACATTTCCCTGTCATACCTAGACATAATCGCCAAGGAGTTGGCCGCTTTAACTGTAGTCGCGCCGACGGACAGCACATTCTTGCCGAAAGCGTCCTGTCTCCTGGCCTCGTTGTCTGGAGGGGTTGTGCATTTATGTTGAGACCTGGCCTTTCTAGCCGCCGCCGCAGATACCACCGACTCTGGCGAAGGTTGAGACGTCAGGCACTCGGGAGTCGATTCCGGAGCCTTGAACTTTTTCTCCAAACGACCTTTCACTGCCGGTTCAGAGAACGGGTGCCGCATGGTCTTCAGGCCATCTTGCCAAACATGATCCAAAATCGGGATGGCGAATATGGATTTCCTTCTCTTGCCCATATGATCAAAAAGAAAACGATCCTGTTTCTCCTCTTCAGGGACTAGGCCAAACTCCGAACACGCCTTACTCATCATGGCATGGAATGCACCCACGTCGTCAGGTGGCGATGGCTGTGCTGTGCTTCTCGGAGCTTCCATCTCTGCTTCGGAGTCCCAAGTTGGGTCCCTTGAGGGGGATAGTGAGATGTCTGAACCTGATCCTTCACGGTCAGAGTCCTGTAGTTCTCCTTCTTCTTGCAGGATAGGGCAATCTTCCGGCACGTGGGAAGCGGCCGTAATCCTGGTCGCCGAGCGAGGAGCCGGGCCCGGCTCGTCGACGAATGGCGTAGACTGTATCTGTGTCGGGGCCCTAGGCTGGGGTATTTGTGTGTCCAAACACTGTAATAGCTTCTGTAGCGTATTTAGCACCTCCAAGGACAGAACCGCCTGGGGGTTCCGTAATGACGAGTTTGTAGTGATGGTACCCACACCCAAGAGCGACATCGCGCTGGTCGGCTGCAGCCCCAGATCGGTTGGGCGCGCGACCGTGTTGCGTTCCTCGCCAGCCGAGATGGAGAAAGTCGCCTCTGGTTGAAGCAGGGCCTCCGGCGGAACATGATCGAAAACCTCCGGTTGCCATCCCATCGACGGGACCACCGTCGACGATATGTTTCCTACCGCCGCAGTCTGACATGTGGGAGGAGCCGCCGATGACGCAGGCGTCGACGAGCGGGTCGTCGACGAAGCCAGTGGCGCAGGGCCTTCAGGTGTTCCCACCGCTTTTGGGGCCGACTTGCTGGCCGCGGCCTCTCAACTCAAGGTAGACTTATGATGGTCTCCTGAGGAGGATTTAGATGGTTCTTTTCTCTCCTTTTTAGATGAGGAGGAAGAAGACGGCGTCTTGTGTGAAGAGGAGGCCTTCGAATGTTTCTCTGAATGTTTCTCCGAGGGTCGTTTTTCGGCAGCATGTGCCTTCTTCGTCGGGGGTTCCGACTTACTTTTTGAGGCCGTGGAGCCCACCTCCGATGGCGGGTACGCACCCGCTCCGTCATTGAGCCAATCGACCAGGCGTCTTTTTCGATCTTTGAGGGTTTTCTGGGAGAAACCCTGACAGATTTCACAAGTGTCTGCCATGTGGTGAGGATGAAGGCAGTAAATGCAGTCCATATGACCATCCCCTTCGTACACCTTCTTAAGACCGCACGTAGCACACGGACGAAACAACGCCTTTCCAGACATTCTCTTGAGAAGAACAAACAGTCGCAGAAGTAGAAAGTACAACCTAACCAAATAGCAGATACGCGAGGTAATCCCACCACTTTGGAAGACGGTTGAAATCTGAGGGAGCCGCGGGGGCGGATCTATATATACCCCTACGTTCTAGTGGCGCCGGCGTGCGCGGCCCAAAACGGCGTAGATAGGACACAAAAGTGTCGGAATTTTTCCTATGGAAAATGTCTATATAACTTACCGAGGATTCCCAGCCTGACGACGGGGAATATTCTAAGCATGTGAATCCATGAAAGATCCAATGCTGGAGAAACTAACATACGCTTAGTTCCGATACATTGAAGAGTAGTAGAGAACGAGTTTGTTTACGGGATGTGGAACCGAAGATGAGTTGCTGCCATGGCGCTAGTCGGTAACATAACATCTGACGACTGCAGCTGGGGTAATTAATAATTGGACGGCGTGAGAGTACGGCCTCATGACACGGAAGCGAGAACTTAGTGGGGAAACAGAAACGAACAACAGGTATATACTTATTCTCAGATCCAAATCGAACTATGCCTATAGAGAATGTCTATTCATTTTTTTGACTCAAAACTGAATAGCGATATTCGCTTTCTTCTATTTGAATATGTATAGGTAATTCACAATTGAGTGAAATCGTATATATCAGACTGCCAATCACTGATGCCCGCATCTACAGTATTGATTCCAGTCACCAGAGGGTATGCCGCTTCATGGTTAGCTTTAAGCAACCGAGTTACACATTGAAACAGAAAAATTATATATATATATATATATATATATATATATATATATATATATATATATATATATATCTTATTTACAGCTGGAAAGGTCTTCGACCAATAGAAAAAGGCTGTCCATGAAACAACAGAAAATCACTAGAACACATCCCTTTGAGGGCGCAACATCGACTCATAGGTGAGTCCATGATGGATTTATGACGGCATGTATGCTAATAACTATAGTAAGTTAACATATTACAGTGGTTCTGTTTATTGTGCGGGACACCGCGGCATTAAGCAAAATGTCCCGCCTCAGAACCGCTGGTTGACAAAGTTGGCTTACTTGAACTAGGAATTAATTATAGGGTAATAATCAGATCACTTTGATTTGATTTCGGTGAAACAAGCCAGAAACTTGCCAGATATTGATGTACCTGTCCAGCAGATGGGTGTATGAGACACAGGTTAGTGTATTGAACTTGAGTAGGATTCTTTTTAGTTTAGATCTTTATGAATTGATTGTAAACCTTAATATTATATTAGCATGGAAATAGATCCTGACATCTTGTATTATTTTATTTATTTTTATGAAATTGAACACGATATTATACCTGAAGAAGTGCACTTAGCCCGAAACGCATAGTATTAATAGACTGAGAGGAGTTGGTCAAACTTAACATCAATAACAGGCCCCTGGTCAAGATATCGTATTATGAATATTGAGTTTAGCTAATGAACAGAAATTCAGTTAATTTTGATTTTGTTGAATGAATGCAGTTACCTGCGACTGTAAACAATTTACGTTATGTGAATCTTATTGTTGTTTTGCGAAATTATTATTGTAATTGACACTGTGATATGAATCTGTAATGATCAATTGAGTTGACACTTTGTGTGATGAATTGTTATCGATTTGCTAAATAACATAAAAGTTCTCATTTATTTTTTGATTTACGTGTGTGAAAATAACCTATGAGTAATTAATTCGAGGAACATTTTGAGCAATATTAATTTTTTGTTTTTCATTTGTTATAGACCTGGTGGCACAGGCCTAATAGGTTGGCACCAAGAAATTGTTATTTATCTATTGAATTGAGTAATATACTAATTTTGAATTTAATGGATACGAGTGCACCCCTACAACCCTTTTTTTGCTAGTTCAGTAGTTACATAGTCAGGCCGTCGAGATAAGTGTCATAAATCACCAATGTATCAATTGAAAAGGATACGGTAACCAAAAAAGGATACAGTTGGTAGGGCTCTTCCGGATCCTTGTTCACACGACTTGATAGTAGTGAAGTCAAATTAGACCTTCCAAATGATACAACTCTCTGACAGATGAAACAGGCAGAGAGAT
Organism: Ambystoma mexicanum; assembly: GCF_040938575.1. Classification (NCBI taxonomy): domain Eukaryota; kingdom Metazoa; phylum Chordata; class Amphibia; order Caudata; family Ambystomatidae; genus Ambystoma; species Ambystoma mexicanum. The sequence continues at coordinate 20,076,451 of NC_090926.1, forward strand.
GGATCACTGGAAAGGGCATGGGTATTGTATAGGAAGTCAGCCTAGGATAAATAAAGTATCATAAGAAACTGCCCCAACTCAACTCACTATGATAGCACAGTATTAGCATTAATTCAAAACACTGCCCTTATGGCTAGAACTGAAGTATCCAACAAAAGTCTCTTGAAGAATTCCAGGAGTTGAACCAACGACAAAGGAGGGGAAGATTAGTAAGGGAGACTTATCCCGAACGCCACGAGGCTCACGCTAGATACCGGGTTGGTGCACCACAGGATAGCGTCCAAAGTACTGTGCACAATCACCTTCCAATAGTTAATGAAATACTTCCTTTCCCACGAAGAATAGAAAATAGAAAGTTCACCTGTTAACTATCACAGGTGCCAGAGGTTCACTCCAAAGCAAAAAAGTCCTTGCTAGTCGAATATACATTTAAATAGTTCAGAAATCCACATGCAGGCGCGCACGCGACAAGGTTCACGCAGCCGGGGCAGCCGCGCATGTAGATTCAGGAAAAAGCGTGTAAATGATAGAAGTTCACGCAGTTAGAGCAGAGTTCCAGAATTCGCGTGGATTTTCCCCTCCCGTGAACTAAATACACGCAGCCCAAGACAGCCGCGCTTGAAGACAGCGTCCGCGTGTGGATTTTGCACGCGAACAGAGTACACACAGCCTAGGACAGCCGCGCTTGGGGACAGCGTCCACATGGAGATTTGGCACGCGAACAGGATACATGCAGCCCAGAGACAGTCGCGCTTGGAGCAGCGTTCGCGTGTGGATATGAACACGAACAGGATACACGGCTCCAGGAATTAGCGTGTGGAGGAAAACACGCTACAAAAGGCAAAGAAGTAGTTGAAGGGAATGCGAGGTCGCAGGTCAAGAGTTCAGCTACAAAACGCCAAAATGATTCAATCAGAAGCAGCGAGCGACTTTTCCACGCTGCTTATGTACGTACTGCCGTAACACACGTGACGGAACTAAGTCACGTGAATTTAACGACGTGAAAAATGCAGACGTCGTTTTCCCGGCAATGCATCAAACAACCTCCATTTAGAATAGAACGGTCTAGCGGTTCTATGGGCGTAACTCATTCTGCATGGAAAGGTTGTTCCAGGTCCAGAGATATGTCCAGCATGCATGACAGTGCCACCCCCCAAAGGAGCAACCTCTCCCCTTTTCGAGTGGAATCGCCTTAATAAAGCAGGAGCATGAATGTTGGACAGAGGTTCCCAGGATCTATCCTCGGGACCATAGCCTTTTCCAATCCACCAGATAATACGGCCTACCAGATGTCCAGTATGTCCTGTACCTCATATTCGTCTGAACCTTTCACAGAAATAGCAACAGGCTGTATAGGCAATCTAGTAGCATCAGAGCACGGTTTGATGAGTGACACGTGGAATACAGGATGCACTCACCATCGTTGTGGCAATGCCAGACGGACAGCAGCCGGATTAATAACGTGGAGCACTTCATATGGCCCGATGTACTTAGGCAACAATTTCTTTTTACCGGGTATCCTCAAGTTTTTAGTGGACAGCCATACCTTCATACCTGCTTTGTAGACAAGTACAGGGATTTTATGAGCATCAGCATAGGTCTTATCTCGTTTTTTAGCTTGCTCCAATTGCTGCTTAACTTTCGTCTATAGACTCTTTAGATCTCTAATATTACGTCCTGCTGCAGGAGTATCCAAAGACAAACTGGAATCCAAAGGAATGGATCGGGGGTGTTGCCCATACAGAGCATAGAAAGGCAAAGTACCTATGGCACTATGGTAGGAATTATTATAGGCAAATTCTGCTGCCGGCAGGACATTGAGCCAATCTGACTGAAACTGCAGGCACAAACATCGCAGATATTGTTCCATAGTGCTATTGACTCTCTCAGTCTGTCCGTCCATTTGAGGGTGATAAGCACTAGACATCCTGCCATCAATTAGTAATGCCGAATTTAGTGCTCTCCAAAAACGTGACGCACATTGTGAGCCCCTGTCAGTAATTATCACTGAAGGTAGACCAAAAAAACGGAATATATGCCGGATGAATTAATCAGCCAGAACAGAAGCTGTTGGTAAACCAATACAGGGGACAAAAAGAGCCAATTTTGTAAAGTAGTCCACCACAACCCATATGGTATCGTAGCCATTATTTCTTGGAAGTTCTACCACAAAATCCATTGATATCATGTCCCATGGTTTTTGAGGAACAGGTAGGGGCTGGAGTAAACCCACTGGTTTGCCAGGAGTGTTCTTGCATTGAATGCATACAGAACATGTTGAAACATAATTTATAACATCTTGTGTTATGGACGGCCACCAACACCATCTTTTAAGCAGCTCTAGGGTCTTCTTCTGTCCAGGACGGGTTGCAATCAAGGAATCATGACCCCAACTGAGGGCCTTGTTCCGAGTGGTATCAGTTGGTAGATAAAGCACTCCTTGTGTGAAAGCCAAACCATTGTGTATATCAAGATTCAATCACTGAATCAATTGTGGATTTTGATTCACCCACTCCTGTAACTCGTTTTTTAGGGAAGGTTGTGCAGAAGAACTACATATCACGTGATCTGCCAACAACTTATTTTGCACCGATGGTTCTTCCTTCACCTCTTCACCGATGCGAGACAAAGCATCCGACTTGACATGTTGTCTGGCAGGGCGATAAGTAATCTGGAAATTGTATTGAGCAAAAACGACATGCCATCTGGCCTGTCTAGCTGTAAAACATTTCATAGTTTTGAATGCTTGAAGATTTCTATGATCCGAGTACACCAGCACCTGATGTTTGGCCCCAAGAAGATGATGTCGCCATTCTCGGAAAGCATCCTTGATCGCAAGTAATTCCCGCTCAGTGACAGTATAGTTCTGTTCATATCGGGTAAGCTTACAAGAGAAGAAAGCAACTGGATGCTCCTCCATGGTTTCTGCGCAAACTTGCGAAAGTACAGCTCCTGTAGCGACACTGGAAGCATCTGCTTCAACAATAAACTGACAATCCGGATCAGGATGTTGAAGTACAGGTGCAGTGGTAAATGCTTCCTTTATCATCTCAAAAGATGCTTGAGCATTCTGGTTCCAACAGAATGGAACTTTGGAACTAGTTAAAGCTGTCAATGGGGCCACTGTTTTGGAGAAAGAACAAATAAATCTGCGATAGAAATTCGCAAAACCTAGGAATGACTGTAATGACTTGACATTGTGTGGAATGGGCCAATTCAATATGGCCTTCACTTTGGAACAACTCATTCGAACACCTTGATTGGTAATGTCGTAACCCAGAAATTCCACTTCTTGTGTATGAAAGACACATTTCTCGGCTTTAACAAAGAGCTTGTTCTCTCTGAGTCTTTGTAGGACAGCTAACACGTGTTTAACATGTTCTGGAAAAGACGATGAATATATCAAAATGTCATCTAAGTAAATCACCACAAATTGGTCCATCATATCTCTGAAGATATCGTTCATGAAGAACTGAAATGTGGCGGGAGCGTTACAAAGACCAAAAGGCATCACTAAATATTCATAAAGGCCGTACCGCGTCTTAAAAGTGGTCTTCCATTCATCGCCCTCACGAATGCGAACCAGATTGAAAGCTCAGCGCAAGTCCAATTTAGAGAAGTACCTGGAAGTTCCTAATTGATCGAACAGAACATTTATCAGTGGTAAAGGGTACTGATTCTTTATGGTGATGTCGTTAAGAGCCCTGTAATCAATGCAGGGCCTTAGATCTCCTTTCCTTCTTTCTTCGGAACAAAGAATAAAGGAGAGGCAGCAGGCGATTGAGATGGCCGTATAAATCCCATATCAAGAGCTTTATCGATGTATTCGTTCAAGACAACATCTTCTTTGGGAGTTAAAGAATAAACTCAACCAGTAGGGATTTTAGCTCCAGGAATTAGTTCAATTGGACAATCATACTGCCGATGTGGAGGCAGCTGTTCTGCCTGGCCTTTGTCAAAAACATCAGCAAAATCTGTATATTCACTTGGTATATGTGTACCTCTCTGATGTACCACACTAATAGTGGAAATTCCCTCCATAGAGGCCAAAATATGTGATTTATTTGACACCTCCTGACTGGCAAAGCAATGTTCATTGCAAAAAACGGAAGGATATTGGATCAATCCCGTAACCCAGTCAATGGCGGGATTATGAAGAGTCAACCAAGCAAGCCCAAGTAATATTTTGTACTGCGGAGCCGCAATGACAGCAAAGACAATTTCCTCCGAATGACCATTTAATAAAGTCATCTGAATAGGTACAGTCTCCTGGGTTACCATACCGGAAATCAAGAACGATCCATCCACAGTATTAACTGTTTCAGGTTTGTTCTTGTTTACAAGGGGTATAGAACATTTCTTGGCATATGTGATATCGATGTAATTATTAGCAGCTCCAGAATCAACCATAGCCTTGGAAACCAATTCTTGATCATCAAAACGTAAAGTCACCTCAACAGCTATAGGTGCGTGCGCTGGAATGGTATAGGAGTCCGATGTAACACTCGACACAGGGACGCCTGCTACTGTCGCGTTTTGGCGTTTCCCGAAGGCTTAACTGGTTTCTTAGGACATGCCGCCAGTAAATGCTCGGATGAACCGCAATACATACATAAATTGTTTTTTCTTCGGTTCTCTCTTTCTGCTCTAGACAACCAGCCTCTCGCAGCACCAATTTGCATTGGTTCAGGATCATTCGAAGAAGCTGCCGGTGCCTCAGAACGAACAGGTGCCTGCAGGAAAGGTTTTCTCTCTCCTTTGCAAGCATTTCTTCGGGCATCAATTTGTAGAATCAAATCGAGAAATTCTGAGAAACCTGTAGGAACCACTGGGACCGTGGACAAAGCGTCTTTGAGTTCTTCTGAAAGACCCTTGTAGAAAACAGCCGTCTTCTTGTCTTCAGGCCATTGGGTTTCGGCTGTTAATTGGTTGAATCGGGCGATGTAAGCCAACAGAGGTTGACTGCCTTGTTGTAGACTCAGCAACTGCAGATCTGTGGCTTGAGTAGCGTAGCGCATATCAAAGACTTTACTCATAGCAGTCAGAAGATCATCACAATCGTACAACAAGGGGCTATTTGATTCCAATAAAGGATTAGCCCAAGCAGCAGCTGTACCCCCCAAATGGGAAACCACGAATGCTGCTTTAGTAGTTAGGTCGTGAAACGAATTAGGCCGGCAAAGGAAATGGAGTCGGCACTGATTAACAAAAGTTCTATAGGTTTTAGGATCACCTGTGAACCTTTCCGGGGGAGCCAAGGGAAACTGTGTTGGCATAACCACTTTAAGAGTTTCCTGTGATAGTGATGGTGCCGTAGTCCCAGATCCAGATGCAGTGGCTACTGGAACCTGTGCTCCATGAGGAGTGGCATGCATGGCATCTTGCATAACATCCATTCGATGCCGTAACATGTCCTGTGCCGTAATCATTTCATTTCTCAAGTCGGTGATTAACTGAGTCAAAACAGTTAAAGGATCCGTACCCTCCATGGCTTCTGATTCTGTCATAAATCACCAATGTATCAATTGAAAAGGATACGGTAACCAAAAAAGGATACAGTTGGTAGGGCTCTTCCGGATCCTTGTTCACATGACTTGACAGTAGTGAAGTCAAATTAGACCTTCCAAATGATACAACTCTCTGACAGATGAAACAGGCAGAGAGATGGATCACTGGAAAGGGCGTGGGTATTGTATAGGAAGTCAGCCTAGGATAAATAAAGTATCATAAGAAACTGCCCCAACTCAACTCACTATGATAGCACAGTATTAGCATTATTCAAAACACTGACCTTATGGCTAGAACTGAAGTATCCAACAAAAGTCTCTTGAAAAATTCCAGGAGTTGAACCAACGAAAAAGGAGGGAAGATTAGTAAGGGAGACTTATCCCGAACGGCACGAGGCTCACGCTAGATACCGGGTTGGTGCACCACAGGATAGCGTCCAAAGTACTGTGCACAATCACCTTCCAATAGTTAATGAAATACTTCCTTTCCCACGAAGAACAGAAAATAGAAAGTTCACCTGTTAACTATCACAGGTGCCAGAGGTTCACTCCAAAGGAAAACAGTCCTTGCTAGTCGAATAAACGTTTAAATAGTTCAGAAATCCACATGCAGGAGTGCACGCGACAAGGTTCACGCAGCCGGGGCAGCCGCGCGTGTAGATACAGGAAACAGCGTGTAAATGATAGAAGTTCACGCAGTTAGAGCAGAGTTCCAGAATTCGCGTGGATTTTCCCCGCCCGCGAACTAAATACACGCAGCCCAAGACAGCCGCGCTTGAAGACAGCGTCCACGTGGAGATTTGGCACACAAACAGGATACACGCAGCCCAGGACAGCCGCGCTTGGAGACAGCGTTCGCGTGTGGATATGAACACGAACAGGATACACGGCTCCAGGAATTAGCGTGTGGAGGAAAACACGCTACAAAAGGCCCAAGAAGAAGCTGAAGGGAATGCGAGAACGCAGGTCAAGAGTTCAGCTACAAAACGCCAAAATGATTCAATCAGAAGCAGTGAGTGATGTTTCCACGCTGCTTATGTACGTACTGCCGTAACACACGTGATGGAACTAAGTCACGTGAATTTAACGACGTGAAAAATGCAGACGTCGTTTTCCCGGCAATGCATCAAACAACCTCCATTTAGAATAGAACGGTCTAGCGGTTCTATGGGCGTAACTCATTCTGCATGGAGAGGTTGTTCCAGGTCCAGAGATATGTCCAGCATGCATGACAATAAGGCATCAGCAATCATGTTTTGTGATCCGGGAACATGAGTGATTTGGAATTGGTGTTGGGCAAAGAAGTAGGCCCAACGTGCCTGACGACTGTTCCTGCACTCCAATGATTGTAGAATTTGAAGATTCCGATGGTTCGTGCGAACCTGAACTGGATATCTAGCACCCAGAAGTAGATGTCGCCATTCAGTGAAGGCCTGGCGGATGGCTAACAGTTCCTTTTCCAGGACGGAATAGTGTGTCTCACTGGGAGTCAGGGTTCGTGAGAGGTAAGCAATGGGGTGTTCCAGTTTATCCTCAAGTTCCTGTTTCAAGACCACTCCTATGGCGTAGTTAGAGGCATCTGTTTCCACCAGGAATGTGCGATTTATGTCTGGTTGGGCCAGAATGGGGGCTTGCGTGAACTCTGTCCTCAATTGTTGGAATGCTTTGTCTTGCGGTGTAGACCAGATAAAGGAAGTGTCTTTCTTCAAGAGAGCAACAATCGGCTGGACAATCTCGGAAAAGGTAGAAATGAACTTCCGTTAGAAGTTGGCAAGCCCCAGGAAGGATTGAACTTGTTTCACGAAGGTGGGAGCAGGCCATGCCAGTATGGCCTTTACCTTTGAAGGGTCCATACCAATACCTTCTGGGCTAAGGATGAATCCCAGGTAGTGAACAGAAGTAACGTGAAACAAGCATTTTTCGGGTTTGGCTAAAGGTTTGTGTTCACGGAGTCGTTGCAGTACTGCCTTTACATGCTCTTCATGCTTTAGAGGATCCTTGGAAAAGATAAATATGTCATCCAGATAGACAGTGACAAAAAGAAATAACATGTCAGAAAACACCCTGTCCATAAAACGTTGAAAAGCCCCTGGGGCATTAGCTAGTCCAAAGGGCATGACTAGATATTCATAGTGACCAAATGGTGTTCTAAAGGCTGTTTTCCATTCGTCTCCTTCCCGGACACGGATCAAATGATAGGCACCCCAGAGATCCAACTTTGTGAATACTACGGCGCCTCTCACAGCTTCCAGGATATCCGAGATCAGGGGTAGTGGGTACCGATCTTTGAGGGTGCATTGATTTAAGCCACGATAGTCGAGGCAAGGTCTGAGTTCCTTGGTGTCCTTCTTGGGAACAAAGAACAATGAAGCACCCACTGGAGATTTTGAGGGTCTTACGGTGCTGTTTTCAAGGTTGGCATCCAGGTATTCTCTGAGGGCCTTTTTCTCAGGTTCGGAAAGAATGCACTTTCTGCCAAAAGGAATCACTGCTGAGGGATCTGTATCTATGGCACAGTCTTCGGGTCTGTGAGGGGGTAAGGCCTGAACTATGGCAGTTGAAAATACATCAGCATATCCCTGATAGGCCACTGGGATTTGTATGATGTTAGAAACCATGAGTGGTGTTTTCAGGTCTCTTGGTGGTTCTTTAAGGGGTGTCGAGGAGGGATCCAGGATTAGACAGTGGGACATACAAAACTCTGAGCCTAGGAATAGTGATCCTGCTGTCCAATTCATATACGGATTGTGCTTCTGTAACCAGGGCATACCCAATACCATGGGGTAATGGGCTGACTTAATGATGTCGAATGTAATCCGCTCTTGGTGATGGTTTATGGAAAGTTGGATCTCTTTTGTCTGCAGGCTTATGGGTCCTGAAGAGAGGGGTCTTCTGTCGACTGCTTCCACCGGCTGCATAGTGCTTTGTGTCTCGTACGGAATATGATGACTAACAACCCAGTCTTGATCAATGAAAATTCCCATAGCTCCGCAGTCCACCAAGGCCAGAATGGGATAGGTCTTATTCTTGGAGGGCGACAGGAAGGCTTGTAGTATCACCAAATTGTTTTGTCCAGGAGAGTTCAAGGATGGAATTGATGTGGAGCAAACATCTCTCTCCCGAAGCTCTGCTCCATCTAGGATCGGGAGCTGGCGTTTCCCGAACGCCGAGGAGGGGCCAGAGGACACTACCTAACTAGGTGTTCTCAAAGGACGGCTTCGGAGGATTAGCTTTGGATTTCTTCTTCTCTGCCTTTCTTTCCTGGATACGAAAATCTATTTGCATGGCAAGGTCCATTAGTGCCTGGAATGAGTTTGGGCGAGCCACTCTGGCCAACTCATCCTTAATCTCCTCATTCAGTCCTCTCCTGAAAAGGGTAAAACTCGCCTCCGGGGACCAATCAGCTTCCTTGACTAACTGCTTGAATCAGGTAACATAGGTGAGCATATCCTGGGATCCTTGCTGAAAGTCTAACAGGCGTTCCTGGGCACTATAGAACTGTTCTGGACGGTCAAACATGGTTTTAAGGGCTTGTATGAAGCCATCATAGTCAACTAGAAGAACGTCGCCGGAATTAACGAGGGGCGTGGCCCAGGTTAAGGCGTTTCCTGAAAGGTGGGAAATTATGAAGCCCACTTTAGCCCTGGGAGTTGAAAAGTAGTAGGGCTTAAAAGTAAAGTGAACCAAACATGAATCCAGGAATCCTCGAAGGGTTTTTGGTGAGCCATCATATTTGTCCACTATACCGCCCAGCAATACACTTTCTTTTGTGGCAGAATCGCGGGATAGAACTAGATGTTTGAGAGCGGCGTTTTCCGCCTTTAGATTCTGCACCTCGGTTGATGGCTCTTGCATGCCACGCATCAGGTACTGGACGGCCGCTTCCATGTCCATATCGGGTTCGGTCGGTTGGTGTCTCAAACTGTCAAGGAGTTCCCCCCTTCTCACCGGAGTTCGATCTTTGATGGATTTCTTGATCGATGCCTTCTTGCGTACTGCTCGAGTCTTGAATAAGGCTGAACGAGTCTCTTCCGACTCCAGCGTGCGTTCAAGTACCGGGATGCAGGGGTCCAGGAATCCAGGAAATAACAGGGTGCGCAACTAGCACACGAGTCCAGGAATCAAGAAAGGAAGGAAAGGGACTAGAATTGGGTTAGAGTGGAAGAAGCAAGGGAAACAATACCGGGAGCTGCGGAGCACACGTCTGGTCGCTACTTCGCAATAGCATTGAGACGCGCGGGGGCGTGGCATATTTATGGAACGTACTACGTCCGCCATGAAGGCTGGTGCGAGGCGTGTCACGTGATACGGCCATGTTGGGAGAACCAATGAATGCAAGCCCCGCCGTGACAAGGACCAGGAAGTCCAGAAGGGGCGCGTTCTGTGGGTCATGGCACAGACTTCATTGTGGAATTACCGCCTTCCAGGGGATACACAACCATCATGGTCACCATTGACTTGTTCACTCATATGGCTCATTTTACACCCCTGTATAAATTTCCATCCTCGTCAGAACTTGCTGGAATTTTCCTAGAACACATTTTTCTACTACATGGACTTGGACTCCCTTCCAAGATCATATCGGACAGAGGGCCTCAATACATTTCTCAGTTCTGGAAACACCTTTGCCGGATACTAGGAATTCAACGTGCCCTCTCCTCAGGCTACCATCCCCAAACCAATGGAGCTACTGAGCGAGTAAATCAAACCCTGTGACAATATCTTCATTGCTTCTCTACCAAGGTCCAGGACAATTGGTCCCTTTTAATACCAGTGGCTGAATTCGCTTATAACAACTCGGATCACTCGGCCGTTAAGACCAGCTCTTTTTTCTGTAGCCATGGATTCCACCCTTCGGTTCTACCTACTGTCCTTCCACATCCTACACCAGTTCCAACAGTCGACTCCTGGATTGAAACACTCATTAATGTACAAAGAGAAGCCAAAGAACAATTAGAGAAGGCCAGGACCCAGACCAAGCTGTATGCGGACTCCAAAAGAAGGCTGAGCCCTTCCTACTCAATAGGGGATAAGGTATGGCTATCCTCGAAGCTGCTGCCACGGCATCTGCGGCCAAATAAATTGGCTCCCCGGTATTATGGGTCATTCCCTTTAAAGGAAATCATCAACCCAGTGGCCTTTCGACTCAAATTACCAGACTCCTGGAAGAAAATCCACCCAGTCTTCCATACATCCTTAATGAAGCCCTATGCCCAGACCTCTCGAACTAACCTCCGGCCTAATCCAGTACTCATCAATGACCAACTGGAGTATGAGGTCTCCAGAATTTGTGATTCCAGATATAGACGTGGCCAACTCCAGTACCTGGTGGAATGGAAGGGATATCCCCCCAGTGAACGCACTTGGGAACCTATCTCAAACTTAAATACCCCCAGGTTACTCAGAAGGTTCCATCTCATACACCCGGGCAACCGACGGGTTTTCGGAGGAGGCATGCTGTCATGAACCATCGAACTTGCCCTTTCTGGGCCTCCTGGTCCCACGTCAGGGGCTACACTCCATAATACTTCCAACATGGCGGCAAGCCCAGAACGCCGCTCACCAGTCTTCGCGTTCTATACAGCGTGCTCTATAAAGAGGCCACTCCCCCGCGGCCCTGCGCGTCTCAACGCTGCTGCTAGCTGTGACCAGACGTGTGCTCTGTACTCTTCCTTGTATTATTCTGTTGTTTACTGGTTCCAGGAAACCCTTCTTCCAACCTACCTTCCTCCTTCTTATCCAGCCTTCCCGGAATCCTTCACCGCCTCTGCATGCTTCTTATCCCTTTCTTGAGTCTCCTGGAGTTTCCCCTTGATCCCGGGCATCGAAGCTGAACGAACACTGGAAGCCGAGGACGGCCGAGCGGGCTTGTATAAGACTCGAACCATACGAAAGAAGACTCCTCCTAAGGAAGTCATCAGGCAACGAAAACAGATGAGAAAGGGGGAAACCTGTGACACATATGGGAAACGGCCTCTGAAAATGGAGATTTCTTTATGAGATATTGAAGGACCCAGCAATCGCCAAGGATATTGGAGAAAAAATAGAAACATACTTTGTGGATGATGACTCACCAGAAATTCAGTGGGATACCTTTTGAGGTAGTCATTAGGGGAAAATTAATTGCTCTCAAATCTCTGGGGTACAATGGGGGAGAAATTCGAAAAGGATCTGGAAGAGCAGTTGAGGGAGATCATGGAAGCCTTTACTAAGAAACATTCAAAACTGCTACAGAAGTCTCAAAGGCATATCAAAGGACAATTAGATCTTATTTGCACACCTCAGATGGAGACCTCCCTGCTCTTTGCGAAACACAGATATTATATTAGTGCAAATAAGGCAAGTCGTCTTTTAGCGAGGCAGCTGAGAGAACAAACTGCAGCCCAAAGATGACTCAAAGTCATCAATAGTTGGAGGCTACAGTCTCGGGCTCAGGGGCCATCGAGAACACTTTTTAATAACATTATGAGGCCCTATGCACATCGGATGCCCAGCTGACTCCCGCACAAATTAAAAACCTCAATAGCATACCCCTGCCAGAGTTAAGGGTAGTGATATATTAGAAACTGCAATCCAGAGGAGGAAATAGAGACAGCAATAGATTCTCTCCCATTTAAAAAGGCCCCTGGCCTGGTCGGTTTTCTGGCTTGGTTTTATAAAAAAATATAATTCTAGACTAACCCCTTGGTTGACTAAATTATTTAATTTGTTTAAAGCAGAGGGGATAATTACTCCTTCTATGGAGGAGGCAAAGGGGGTAATATTTCCAAAGCCCTCGTCGAATTTGACATGCTGTGGGTCTAATAGACCCATAGCCTTAATAAATATAGGCGCCAAACTGCATACTAAAGTTCTAGCGACACGCCAGACCCTGCTTCTTTCTGAAATGATTGCACCAGATCAATCTGGGTTCATTCCAGACTGGCAAACATTTGACAATATACGACAAGTGTGTAATCTTATGGGAAAATCATCATTATGGAGACTCTGGCCATTTTGTTATCTTCAGACGCTGAAATAGCATTTGGACGGGTGGAGTGGTCTTTCCTCTTCCAGATGCTTGAGCATACGAGATTTGGTGCCAATTTTCTTAACATCGTCTGGGCGAATTATAGGGCTACTTCAATCAGACTGTTGATTAATGGACAACTGTCTAACAAATACCTCTTACGCTCGGTACAAAACAGGGATGTCTGTTGTCCCCCTCACTTTTTGCTATATATTTGGAACCTTTGTTGGCTAAAATACAGATCTCTAGGGCCATCAGGGGGATTGAATTTGGAGGAGAAGAACATAAAGTGTTAGCGTTTGCAGGCGACATGCTAGAAGCCATTCCCTTAAGGCACTAATGAACTGGGGGATTTCGGGAGATAGCGGGGTAAAAATAAATATGCAAAAGACAGAGATTCTCAATCTTGCATTAGGGCAAAGCACAAAGTTTATGGTTAAGCAGAGCTCCCACCTCAAATGGGCTAAAGGAGCAATTAGATATTTTGGAGTGAACGTCACTCAAATACTCAATCAGTTATATGAGACACATTTTCCATCTTTACTAAATTCTATAGCGAAAATTGAACCCTCTCACCATTTCCTGGTTAGGTCAGATAGCTACAATAAATATTGGTGGTCTGCCTAGAGTCCTTTACTATTTTCAGGCCCTTGCTATACCAATCCACAATTCCTTTTTCAAGTCATTAAACAAGATCCTGATGACATTACTTTGGCGGAATAAGTCACCTTCTATAGCAATCAAAACATGAATGGCCCCCTGAACCAAAGGAGGCCTGGGCCTGCCAAATTGTATGAAATACTATGAAGCTGCTCAGTTATGGGTGAACCACCACATTGCCATCCAGAAGCCAATGTTTATACTGACAAAGTTGAAAATACCTTGAAACAACCGCGTGAGTTATTCTCTGTAGTCCGGTTGCTTTCTTCTTCTCCAGATACTGCCGCACAGGTTGACCGCTCACAAGCATTTTTTATCAATAAAGTTAAATTGATACAGGATCAAATTCGTTTAGCTGCTTTCCCTGCTCCTGAGCAGCAGCCTTCCTCCTGCTCTTTGGACCTTAGTTGGTCGGTATTTCCAACTTTCTCAGCCCAGGACAGGAGGTGGAGTTGGCGATTGATAAACTAAAATCTGCTTCACCCTTGGATGCCATCCCTTTAAGAAGCTTGAAATAGATTATCCCCCGTATCTCTAGATGGCTGACGGAAGCAGTCAATGACTCCTGTCAATCTGGATCTATTACACCAGAGCTGAAATAAGCTACTGTCATTCCGCTTCTGAAGACCTCATTGGATTCCTCTTTGCCGGCGAATTTCCTGCCCATTTCCTGGCTTACCTTTTTTATGAAAGTGATGGAATCTCTGGTCTCCCCATTATTTATGTGGTTCTTAGAGCATTCTTCCTTCTTGAGTCTGTTCCAATCAGGGTTTCGGCCGGGACGAGGGACGGAAAGCGTCCTGGTCTCAGTGTACGATGACCCGCGGCTGTTCGCCGATGGAGGTGGAACAGGAGCCCTTATTCTATTGGACTTATCCGTGGCGTTCCATACAGTGGACCATTGGGTACTACCGGATCGGCTAGCAGCAGCTGGCCTGTCGGGCCTGGTTCTGGCGTGGTTTGCCTCCTTCTTGGCCGACCACAGCAAGACTCTGACGCTTGCCTCCTTCTTTTCAGCCGATGCGGTTTTGCTGTGCGCGGTCCCCCAGGGCTCGTCCTTGTCCCCTGCCTTGTTTAACATCTATATTCAGCCTCTTATTTTGCTCATCTGCTCCTTCGGCTTCAGGTGTTACTCCTACGCTGATGATACGCAAATCATCGTCCAGCTGGATTCTACCCAGCCGGGCCTCGCATCTCAGCTTAGGAGTTGCCTGTTGGCCGTGAGTGAGTGGATGGGCAGTAATTGGCTGAAATCGAACGGGGACAAGACCGAGAGTCTGGTGGTGTACCCCCGGCATGGCCCTCGGCGGTTGGCTCTGCTCCTGCGTCGACTTGGTCTTCGGCCTTTTGGCCGAAAGAACTTGGAGCATGTCCTCCCCCAGCCTCAGAGGTTAAGAATTTGGGAGTAATCTTTTCTGCTTCGCTGTCTATGGAGGATCAAGTTGGGGCCATTTGTAAGGCATGTTTCTTTCAACTTTGTGTGCTCCGGACGATCTTATCATTTGTTCCTGTCCGACTGAGGCCGCTAGTTACGGCCTCCATAGTTTTAGGTTGGCTGGATTATTGTAACTCTTTATTTTTGGCTCAGCCCCTGTATCTCCTTCATCGCCTGCAGCTTCTCCAAAACTATGCTGCACGCATATGCATTGGTACGCCATATGGTGCCCACATTTCTCCCATTCTCCGATCCTTGCTTTGGCTCCCGGTTCTTCAGCGGGTTCGCTTCAAATCACTGATGATTGTACACCAGGCATTTTATGGCTCAGGTGCTGAATATCTCCAAGAAAAATTTCAATCTTATGTGCCCGCTCATGAACTGCAGTTGAAGGGCTCCTGTCTTCTTTTTGTTCCTCGCTATCAGTTTGAGCGGGTGGGGGGCCGCTCCTTTTGGGTGGCAGCCGCCAAACTGTGGGATTCGCTACCATTTCAGCTGAGAGCGAACAACAATCTTTTGGCCTTTCGCCAGCTATTAAAAACGTATCTGTTCTAATTCCTTTCTGGATTATCAATCTAGTTTTCCATTCAGTTCGGTTTTCTTCTAGCGCCAAGATGCTTCGCCGAGCATGCGCTTTATAAAGCAATTAACATAACACAACAGGGAATGGTTATCAGGGCATCAGTCCAAAAGTTGGGCAAAAATGAAAAGGGCCGTGGCGAGGACTTCTCTTGCGGTGCATTGATGCATGGTCTTCATTATTAATTCAGGGGGCACTCCCAACACATCTGGCTGTTTTCATCCATTTATTTGGGAATCCGATTTCCCTGGGAGTACTACAGGAATCTTCTCTGTCGCCCCTGCTCTTTTAATCTTTACCTTCGGCCATTAATGGATATCCTGAGGATTCATGGGACTAATTTCCACTCTTTCATAATGATACCCAGGTTTTCATTAAAATGGGGAATGTTCAGAAAATATTTGTCAGGGTCAAACATTGCCTTGATGAAGTGAGTCTTTGGATGTTGGAAAATCAGTTGCAACTCAATCCGACTAACACAGAGTTTGCTCTGTTTGGACGGAAACATCTTCTTGCGGCAGGGAAGTGTCCCCATACTCCTTGCTTTTTGGGGGCTGAGCTAAAGTTTGCCTCCAAAATTAAATACCTCGGGTGCATCTGGCAGGATAGTCTCGGTAGTGAAGGCCAGGTTAGTGCCAAGGGTCACGCAGTGTTTCACTCTCTGCGTATGTTACAACAAATTCTGCTGTTTATTCCAGACGATGATCGAATTGACACTTGAACTACTCCAACAGCCTTTTCGGTTGGATTCTGGTCAAACAGCATCAGAGATTGCAAAGAGACTGCGAAGGGCACAAAACGCTGCTGTAAGACTGGTCTGTTGATTGGGGAGGTTTTCCCATGTCTCGGCCTCTCGCCAGACACTACACTGGTTGGCGGTGGAAGACAGAATTAACTTTAAGGTGGCCTGAATGATCTTCAAGAGCCTGAAGGGTCTTGCTGACCCCTATCTATGGGATAAACCTAGTTGGTATCAACCAACTAGGATGTTGTGTTCAGGGGATCAACTGGTGTTGACAATCCCGTCTTCTTGTTGTATCTTAAGGGGGGACAGAGGTTTGCTATCTGTGGGCAAAAACTGTGGAACAGCCTCCCTCGAGAAATTAGAGCTCTTGAATCCATGTATCAGTTTCAGAGAGCTCTCAAACCCTTCCTCTTCGAATAAAGGGCAGATAGGAGCTTTTTAGGGGCTTAGTATCGGCTCATCCACAGAATGGTCGCTGGCACTGTCTGTCAGTTCTATTTCTGTCTCCCATGTATACCAGCTGCACCTTTATATGATTTAGTTTGTTATGCGCACGCTTATAAATGCTTCAGATCAAATCAATCCCCAGTTCTCCCCAGGAATGGAATATGTGGCATTCAGACAGTGACAGAGGGCGGGATGCCTTAAACTAAGGGATATGATGAAGGGAACTAAGGTCAAAACGTTTGAAGATTGTAAACAGAGCTTTGGGGTGAAGGAGGGAGAAAGGTTGTGGTATTCGCAGCTTAGACATTGGCTTTCGGAGCCAAAGCTGAAAGCGACAGCTTCCTGAGAGCTGACTCTATTTGAGAAGTTTATTACGACACAAACCAGAGAGAAAAAATTAATATCTTCCCTATATATATTACTTGTGGAGGGGGCCCGCCAACATAATGGGCATACTTGAGAAAATGGGAGGTGTCGTTAGAGTTAGAGAGAGATTCAGGGGGATCATTGAGAACACATGTGGGGTAATGTACCTAAATTAACTTGGTCGATACAGCTGGGGAGGCATAGTACAAAATGATGTTGCAATGGCACTACACTCTTGAAGTCTTACATAATATTTATCCAAATGTGTCGCCGCTTTGTTGAAGGGGGTGCACGGAGAGAGAGAATTGGGTACATGTGTGGTGGGGTTGCCCAGTGCTAAAGTCCTTTTGGGACAGCATTACCGCACAGCTAGGTGACCTATTCCCCTTCAATAAGGGGGAAGACACAAGAGGATGGATGTTGGGGCTTGCGGTGCCGGAAATCAAATTATCATTTAAAGCACATAGGAAAGTTTATGATTCTCCTTATAGCTGCCTGGCTAGTTATTGCCCAAATGTGGAAACAAAAGGAACCACCAACATAATTTGATTGGCTTGAAAAGGTTTGGCATTTCTTGACGATGGAATGGGTTACCTACACTGCGTTTAAGAAGGACTGGGGACTCATTCTCTCTTTTCTTTGAAGTGATTATATGAT
This sequence comes from Ambystoma mexicanum, assembly GCF_040938575.1. Lineage (NCBI taxonomy): Eukaryota > Metazoa > Chordata > Amphibia > Caudata > Ambystomatidae > Ambystoma > Ambystoma mexicanum. The sequence goes on from NC_090926.1 coordinate 20,093,857, forward strand.
TCAATGGTGTCCTCACAAATGCAGAATTTTTGATATTCTGTAAAACTGCCTTGGCGATGCTTGCTGTTGTGGAATCTGTACTTCTTAAAACCTCTGATGTAACCTGGGGTGAGGGCGTTTGAGGGGGTGGGGCAAGACTGGGGAGGGAAGTTCTTCTTATGTTTAAACCTGCCAAAATGTAATAAAAACAATCAAATAAATAAATAAATAGCTGGACTTAAATGATGCAGTGAAACATACTACACTGAGCATAGAAACTCAGCAGAATCAACCGTCATACATTTCCATTGCATGACATTATGTCATTTCAAGATGGCGCTTAAATTCACGGGAGTCTTTCATACCGTTGATCATGATCAGAACTGCTTTGTCGTATCGAGACATGTTACGTTGAGACACAGAGCTCATGTGATACTTAGTCCCTTGACGCGATGGAGCCCAATGAATACATAGGTCAGAGTGAATTTAGTTCCTGAAAAGTGCCAAACACAAATACGACGAGGTATGGCTCATTGGAATTTCAGGTAAGCAAGCAGGCAGGCACTGATAACGTGCATGGAGATCCTGGGCTCACTACAGCCCCACTACTTTGATTAATTTAGAAAGTCAAGTGGCCTATGCAATTTAGTAATATAGTACACGACACAATTCTTTTGATTCTAAATAGAGAGGGGAAAGCAAAGCACATATGGCGCTCAACTCATCCCAGCACGCAATTTGGTTTAAACCACAAAGGTACTTAATACCACTACCATGCATGAATTTTCCCTTTTGTGCCAAGACAGAGTTAGCCAATTAAAAGGTAATTTCACACACACCATGCAATCCTCATTTTCAGTCTTTAGCTGTAGAGAGACACAGACAGTAGAGGAAAAATATGCTCCTCAGACCCCAGTATAAATATGTGGCAAGTAGACGTTCGATCCTGATGAAAGCAATAGCACTTCAAAAAGTCGCTGAAACTGGTCGACCTCGTTAACTACGGATATCAATTAAGGTGTAAGATGAGTGAAAGAAATTTGACATTGCTGCAAAGAATATTGCTTTCTGGTGGAAGTTTGACTAATTACACACTCCAGTGATTGTATAATAAGTAATAATCCCTGATTGAATGTAGCATTGTGAGTCTACTTAGGTTTTAACACTTTTTTTTATTGTCTTCAATCCTCTCTGTGGATCTAAATTGGAGTAGATAATTATTTTCATATTATTCCACATTGCAACTGAATAAGCCCCGCACCTCTGCTGGGATAGTGATAGGGTGTTTCTTTATTTAACTATCCCTTTTAGATAGGCGGCACACCATTGCTGCCCTAGTGATACTTTCCCTATTAAAAGGAAACAGTTCTTGCTGAGGGACAGACAGAACAACAGCAGCTTTGTGACAAATCATTTGCAACTCTGCCTTTATCTGGTAAAACCATGAAACAACCCCACCACATTTAAAAAAAGGAAACATTGGTGAGCAAACAACGTCCACAAAAAGGCGAGGCCAGGGAATTGACTCTCTGTAGATGTGCTGGAGTAAGGTACCACATAAAGGTAAGTTTATAGACGTTTGCTTTTATTTGCAAACAGGAGAACGTTTTGGTTGGCTTAGACAATATATTGAATCAGGAGGAGTTGGAAGAAGAGGTCCACAGGTCAGCCTCACATCTTACCAGGTAGGGATGCAAAGGTGTCCCATTATTTATATCAAAGATAGACACGAGCAAGTAGATTCTTCTCCTAGGTGGGACCTCCGAAAAAAGGTCTCCGATTTTGGTTGTCTCTCTCATTCCCTCCTTCCTAACCAGCAGTTGAGAGATCTGGGGACTGAGTTAAAAGTAACTGAGCATATCCATCTCCATGAGGTGGGATGTTTGTTTACATGTCTTAAAGTCAATGGAGTCACTTTGGGCATAAAGTTATACCAACTTGTGTAAGCCTCCATGTGTCCAAGATTTTAAGTGGGCATCCTCTAGCCATGGAGAGAAGGCAACGTTATTCAAGAAACATCAGGTAAAGTATTTTCCACACATTCTCCAAGTCTAGCTTTTAAGGGAAATGCCTAATTCAGCATAAGCCTAAATTAGAATCTGCCACCAGTGAGACCAGGGAATCATCTGAGAGAGCTCTGCAAAACAATTCAGTTGAGCTACACGGTGGATCGGGGGGTCTATAAATGAGAAAACACCCAACCTAGAGTCACACTTATGTATGTGAGAATAAGAACTTTTGCCATGGGTTTCTATAATGACAGCTATCAATGAGTTTCAAATCGGAAATGTCTTTGACTAGTAATGTTGATTTGGGTGATGTGTTTGTAATAGCTGATTGTGATGTCCAAGACAGAGGTTAATATCAAGTTAAAATCCCTGCCCTACACCAATTCACCACCTTGGACCCCATCTTTCATGTTTTTTATTGGGACCATGCATCAATGATGATGACAACCACTTATTATCCAGAGAGAGATTTAACCCTGGATATCTGCAATAAGCATCACACATTGTACCCCAAAATCTGACCTACAGTCAGCCCTACAGATGAGGGGCGTATCAGCCACTTTTTCTCCCTAAAAATAGGCAAATACTCTCAAAAAATAAAAAAGGGAGTCAAAATACTCCCAACAAAAAATAGCTTTCACCCTCAAAGCTCCATGGGTATGTTTGGGCCAGTAGTGAACATAGTGCCACAGGAAGAAATTACTATTATTACGGCCTGATGGGAAGATGAAAAACGGTATCTTTTTATGGCCATGAATAACTAGGTGCAAAGAAGGGGGCGTGGCCAGCAGCCATGCAGTGAGGCAGCAAAACCTGCGAGCTCCCGTTAGATCCGTAAATACCAGTCCGTTTTTATCAGAGATTCACAGACACAGTACTGCAATACTCCAAGAGCAAGTATCCCGAAAGCTGTGGCGAATAGAGAAGCAGGTCACCTGTGAGAGGAGAGAGAAGTAAAAACAAAGGGGTGATGGCTGGAAGGTTTAGACTGAATCTTAACCACTGGCATTGCTCGGGGCAACCCTCCAGACCATCGTTCTTCGCCTGCCAAGCAATTACAGAAGGGGAAAGACCATATGCAAATCAGGCATGGCCCCACCCCAAAAGGGGCAGTCCAGCCCAAACTGTTAGGTCACATCCCTTCTGCACGAGACCACAAGCATCCCCAAACATGTTTCACCCTTGTTGGGGCTCATCAGTGAGGAGTAGCTTGGGTCTCTAGGCCCAGCAGGCACGGGACCCACGTCTGGGCATACCCGTCCCATTCGGGGTGACACAGCAAAAACAATGGGGTGATGGCTGGAAGGTTTAGACTGAATCTTAACCACTGGCATTGCTCGGGGCAACCCTCCAGACCATTGTTCTTCGCCTGCCAAGCCATTACAGAAGGGGAAAGACCATATGCAAATCAGGCATGGCCCCACCCCAAAAGGGGCAGTCCAGCCCAAACTGTTAGGTCACATCCCTTCTGCACAAGACCACAAGCATCCCCAAACATGTTTCACCCTTGTTGGGGCTCATCAGTGAGGAGTAGCTTGGGTGTGTAGGCCCAGCAGGCACGGGACCCACGTCTGGGCATACCCGTCCCACTCGGGGTGACAAAGCAAAAACAAAGGGGTGATGGCTGGAAGGTTTAGACTGAATCTTAACCACTGGCATTGCTCGGGGCAACCCTCCAGACCATCGTTCTTTGCCTGCCAAGCCATTACAGAAGGGGAAAGACCATATGCAAATCAGGCATGGCCCCAACCCAAAAGGGGCAGTCCAGCCCAAACTATTAGGTCACATCCCTTCTGCACGAGACCACAAGCATCCCCAAACATGTTTCACCCTTGTTGGGGCTCATCAGTGAGGAGTAGCTTGGGTCTCTAGGCCCAGGAGGCACGGGACCCACGTCTGGGCATACCTGTCCCACTCGGGGTGACAAAGCAAAAACAAAGGGGTGATGGCTGGAAGGTTTAGACTGAATCTTAACCACTGGCATTGCTCGGGGCAACCCTCCAGACCATCGTTCTTCGCCTGCCAAGCCATTACAGAAGGGGAAAGACCATATGCAAATCAGGCATGGCCCCACCCCAAAAGGGGCAGTCCAGCCCAAACTGTTAGGTCACATCCCTTCTGCACGAGACCACAAGCATCCCCAAACATGTTTCACCCTTGTTGGGGCTCATCAGTGAGGAGTAGCTTGGGTCTCTAGGCCCAGCAGGCACGGGACCCACGTCTGAGCATACCCGTCCCACTCAGGGTGACAAAGCAAAAACAAAGGGGTGATGGCTGGAAGGTTTAGACTGAATCTTAACCACTGGCATTGCTCGGGGCAACCCTCCAGACCATATTTTTTCGCCTGCCAAGCCATTACAGAAGGGGAAAGACCATATGCAAATCAGGTATGGCCCCGCCCCAAAAGGGGCAGTCCAGCCCAAACTGTTAGGTCACATCCCTTCTGCACGAGACCACAAGCATCCCCAAACATGTTTCACCCTTGTTGGGGCTCATCAGTGAGGAGTAGCTTGGGTCTCTAGGCCCAGCAGGCACGGGACCCACGTCTGGGCATACCCGTCCCACTCGGGGTGACAAAGCAAAAACAAAGGGGTGATGGCTGGAAGGTTTAGACTGAATCTTAACCACTGACATTGCTCGGGGCAACCCTCCAGACCATCGTTCTTCGCCTGCCAAGCCATTACAGAAGGGGAAAGACCATATGCAAATCAGGCATGGCCCCACCCCAAAAGGGGCAGTCCAGCCCAAACTGTTAGGTCACATCCCTTCTGCACGAGACCACAAGCATCCCCAAACATGTTTCACCCTTGTTGGGGCTCATCAGTGAGGAGTGAGGAGTAGCTTGGGTCTCTAGGCCCAGCAGGCACGGGACCCACGTCTGAGCATACCCGTCCCACTCGGGGTGACAAAGCAAAAACAAAGGGGTGATGGCTGGAAGCTTTAGACTGCCCAACAAGGCTGAAACATGTCTGGGGATGCTTGTGGTCGCATGCAGAATGGATGTGACCTAGCAGTTCGGGCTGGACTGCTCCTTTTGGTGTAGGACCAAGCCTGATTTGCATATGGATTTTCCCCTTCTGTAATGGCTTGGCAGGCTGAAAAACGATGGTCTGGAGGGTTGCCCAGAGCTTTGCCCGTGGTTATGATTCATTCAAAACCTTCCAGCCATCATGTTTCTGTTTTGCTAAAGTCACCCCGAGTGGGACGGGTATGCCCAGACGTGGGTCCCGAGTCTGCCGGGGCAAGAGAGCCAAGCTACTCCTCACTGATGACGCCCAACAAGGTTGAAACATGTCTGGGGATGCTTGTGGTCTCATGCAGAATGGATGTGACCTAGCAGTTCGGGCTGGACTGCTCCTTTTGGGGTAGGACCAAGCCTGATTTGCATATGGATTTTCCCCTTCTGTAATGGCTTGGCAGGCTGAAAAACGATGGTCTGGAGGGTTGCCCAGAGCTTTGCCCGTGGTTATGATTCATTCAAAACCTTCCAGCCATCATGTTTCTGTTTTGCTAAAGTCACCCCGAGTGGGACGGGTATGCCCAGACGTGGGTCCCGAGTCTGCCGGGCCTAGAGACCCAAGCTACTCCTCACTGATGACGCCCAACAAGGCTGAAACATGTCTGGGGATGCTTGTGGTCTCATGCAGAATGGATGTGACCTAGCAGTTCGGGCTGGACTGCTCCTTTTGGGGTAGGACCAAGCCTGATTTGCATATGGATTTTCCCCTTCTGTAATGGCTTGGCAGGCTGAAAAACAATGGTCTGGAGGGTTGCCCAGAGCTTTGCCCGTTGTTATGATTCATTCAAAACCTTCCAGCCATCATGTTTCTGTTTTGCTAAAGTCACCCCGAGTGGGACGGGTATGCCCAGACGTGGGTCCCGAGTCTGCCGGGCCTAGAGATCCAAGCTACTCCTCACTGATGACGCCCAACAAGGCTGAAACATGTCTGGGGATGCTTGTGGTCTCATGCAGAATGGATGTGACCTAGCAGTTCGGGCTGGACTGCTCCTTTTGAGGTAGGACCAAGCCTGATTTGCATATGGATTTTCCCCTTCTGTAATGGCTTGGCAGGCTGAAAAACGATGGTCTGGAGGGTTGCCTAGAGCTTTGCCCGTGGTTATGATTCATTCAAAACCTTCCAGCCATCTTGTTTCTGTTTTGCTAGAGGAGAGAAAAGTGCCAGCATCGCGGAGAAGAGGAGAGGCAAGATGGCGGCAGAGCGCTGACCAGCTTGTAGGGAGCACCAGCACGGTGTGACAGCCGTAAGGCAAGCAGGATGGCCCAGTGACGAGAGAGCTACCAGATGAGGGAGACTGTAGGGACTGCAAGCAGGAACCCCGGCGCAGCAGGATATCAGCAGACCGCGTTGGCTGTGCAGCCCCCTGCAATGAGTGCCGCAGCTCAGCACACTCCAGAGCCGCCTCTCCCCACGGCCAGTACTGAGGAGACAGAATCCACGCCACACGGCAGGCCCGCCCAGGGTCGGACGGAGCTACAACTGGAGCTAATAGTTGCAAGTACACTGCAGGTACCAGCCCCCCCCTGTGGAAAAAGCGCAAAAGTCCAGGGAAGTCTGTATGCCTTTATGCAGCTTACGCTCCTCGCCAGAAACAACGATAGTGCCCGCAGCAGTACTGGTGCTAGTTAAGCACAGCCCTATAGCTCTGCCCCAGCCACACAGGTCGACACGCGACCACAGCATAATGCGCCCCAGCCTCACTGAAGGATGAACAGTAATGCTGAAGACAGGGCCCTAAAACCATCAACATGTGGGCTGACAGGATCTGACAACAAAATCCTGAATCCACACGGACACATGGGGAAAACAGGCACCAGTAATTAGAAAGCTCGGCGAACGCGCATAGTGAACTGCAACTCCTCCTTTCAAGAAGTTGAACAAACAGCGCACACCCTGCAAAAGCAAGTACACTGCCTGGCGCCCCACTCAGAACCGTCACAACTAAGCCCTGTGGTAGACAGAAGGGCTACCTGGAAAGCAAACCCACCACCACAAGCTATACAGGGCAATACGCTGCATCACCGCTCCAGGGCCAAGCAACAGAGCAGCGCACCGGACAAACCGGAACTCATAACAGCTCCAAAACGCCAGCGAAAAGGACAAAACCCTTGACAGCCTGAACACAGGAGGCGCCCTACCCTCCTTCGAGCAGCCATTGGCATGGCAACCTATTAACCCACCAGAGCCAAAATGCTGGATAAGCAGAGAGGAAGTAAAGGCAAACAGACCAGCATGGACTCCTACGCGCACAAGAGGCAAAAGTGGCCCGCACACCTCCACAGACACCAATGTAACGCTGACAGACCCGCAGCGCCTAGAAAATGGCCCCATCCTAAAGGCGATTGCAGCGTTGAAATCGGCACTTGAGCATAAAATGGATGCAGTAATCGTGGATGTGGGCCTACTACGCCAAGACGTGCAGGCTCTGGCAGACAGAATGGGTACAGCGGAACATCAAGTACAGGAAAATGACACCAACATTACCAGTACACAAACCCAAATCTCGAATATGCTTGGGAAAATACAGACCCTAGAACATAGAGCCGAAGATGCGGAAGGAAGGCACAACAACGATAAAGCACCTGAGTAATAAAACAAGATGATAAGCGCCAGAGAGCCCCAGACGAAACAATGAACCCTTACCATAATCTAGATGGAAGGACTGAAGTGACTAAGCAGCTGGAGATGGAGAAAGGAACCCAAAACGTTGGACAATGTTTAGATGCCAGTTACAAGGCATCACGCTGCTGCTAGCCTCTTTCAGGAAGATGGAACTGCGCAGGGAAATCAGCAGACCCTGAGCGGAGGGAGGGTAGCTGCGCGTTTGCTTAAAGTTGAAGTTTGGTGGTTGACAGTTGAAGTTGAGGCGGGGGAATACATCCTCCACAAAGAGCAGATATGGGTAGCACAGCAAAAGAAATGTCTAAAAAACAAGAACAAGGGAAGCCTTCATGACGGCCAAGGAGCGGGTCAAACCCATCCAGCACTGCACTATGCAACTCTGGGACACATGGAGATAAATCCTAAAATCACAGCTCCAAAGAGGGGCAGACAAACACACTGTGAATCACTAGGAGCAACAAAGCAGACAGCGAAAAGAAGGGACCTGGCAGACCCATGGGAAAATGCAGGCCCCTGGACAGATCGTAGTGACACCTTTTGACGGTGTAAACATAGTTACGTGAAACGTAAGAGGACTAAATAACTATGTTAAACGATTAAGAGTGTACACATGGTTGAAAAAGATGAAAGTGAAAGTTGCACTGCTACAAGAAACACACTTGACCAGCGAAAAACAGTCCACATGAGCGAGAAAATAAGGGGTTGGGGGTAAAATATATGGAACAACCTACTCCACCTACGCCAGAGGAGTTTTGACGTGGGTAGCTCCCAATGTCCCCTTCCAATTTTTAGAAGCCAATAAGGACAGCGAGGGAAGGCTGGTGATAGTACATGGCCTGGTAAATAGGTACGTAACCAATCATGACACCACTGTTTTTTTTTAGATCCTTGGGTCCCCAAATCTCACCATAAAGGGGTGCGACATATATCTGGGGCGGAGATTTCAATTGCACATTTAACTAACTACTAGACAGATCAGACACCATATTCAGGAAGCCAGGCCCACCAGTGAAAACACCCTACTGAGTCACCTTAGCCTATCTGATTTCTGGAGATACAAACATGGCGAAAAGCGTGGCTACTCCCACTTCAGCGCACCTCATGGTACACATACGCGAATAGATTACGTGTTCACAAGAACTGAGATCCTAGGAGAATTGACAGAAATAGAAATTAAGGCACAATCCCTTTTAGACCACGCCCCGCTAATGGCGACATGGAGGCACACTGACACAACACCCCCCATACCAACATGGCGACTACGCACAGAGGCACTGTTAAAGCAGGAATTCCATAGCCAAATGTCAGACGCTATAGAGGAGTACTTCCGGCTGAACACAGGAAGTGTAGATAGGATGCTTTCAAGGTGGTGGTACGAGGCGCTGAGAAGTAAAAAATGGGAGGCCTCAAAAAGAGTATGCAGAAGGAAATATCAGATATAGAAGAGAACATAGCGAAGGCAGAAAGGGAAGCAGGACAAACGGGAGTAGAACCAGCTGAGCTAGTAAGATTAAAATGTACCACCACCTGGGAAAAGCTAGGGAAACTAGATTACACAAAATATACACAGAATTTGCACGCTGAGTAGACTACTCGCCTGGCATACTAAAAGAGAGGCACAGAGAGACCCGATTAGTGCAATACGAAACTAAGAAGGGGAGATTATTAGGACCCAAAAAGTAATCAACAAAGTTTTTTCCCATTACTATGAAGAATTATACTCCCATAACCTGAGTACGGAGGATGGGGAGGTATCAGAGGCCTTGACTCAAATTGGATTGCCAAAACTGACTGAAGAACATGCAGCAGCCTTCGAAGCCCCTCTAACAATAGAGGAACTGGAAACAGTAATAGCAACGGCCAAGACCCGGGCCCAGACGGACTTCTGGGGACAGTTCTACAAAAAATACAGAGCAATGATAGCACCCAAACTTCTGTAAGTCTACAAGGAAGCATATGAAAAAGGGAAGGGGGCGTAATTTAGATGTAATCCGTGGAACCAGCAAGAAAAACAAAACATTTTATTACCACTAACCTTATGTGGGTAGTCGCTTGAGGGGAAGGTCCCCTGAAGGTTGGCTTGATTCATCTTTTCCCGTTTGGTGATGCCCCTACGAATGAAGGACCAAGATTTTAACACCAAAAAATGGTGCAGTGAGGGTTTAGAGAAAATAAGGAGAACAGCACAGGGTCTACCTACTTGGATAGAGGAAACACGTTGTAGGATGATGAGAGAAACGATGTCCAGGTCCCCACTTGGGGCGAGGTGCCAAGGTAATACTTCCAGAGAAGACAACGGCAAGAAAGGAAGGGTTAGTATGGAGCTAAACCCGAGCAGCATGAGGGACGCACTAGCAACGGGTTAGTGCACAAAGCTGCATATCATCCATGAAAATTCCATGCATGTAATGGTAGTTCCACGTGGAAGAGAATGATTGGACCCAAGGGTACAGAGAAAAGGCGGGCAGGGTGAAAATTGGAAGGCAGAAGAAAACCATGAACTCAGAAGTGGCAACAGAATGAGGGACAAGAACTCGAGCAGTCTGTTACACACGCATGGGTTCGTTTACCGGGAGTTCCAAAGAGCGAGGACCAAATCAGTACAGCTAGCTACAGCAGCGGCAGTCCGTAAGGCAAGCAGAAGGTTTGACGTCGGCAGGATCATAAACACGGGCAGAAACACTAGGCAAGCAGGAGTGAGGTAATATAGAACAGAATCGGAGCAAACATTAACCCAGAAGTAAAGACGCTAATTTCAATCAGAAGCAATTGCTTTCCAAAGTATGAGCGTCTTATGGGAAGGGTAGTAGGTGGAGCTTACATCGCGGAGCAACGCAGGGTCACATGGCATGTGAAATGCAAGCCAGCAGAAAAGGAACGCAGAACAGCCCGATGGCGCCCGTGTCCCAATCGCCATGGCAACTTCCAACATTGCAGGCTCGGGGAGGCCCGAAGCCAGGGGGAGCGTGATTCTCTATTTTACAAAGAAGAGGGTGGAGTGGAGGCATCGGTAAGCGAAGAAGGAATCGCTGGGACAGCAGTGGCAGTATATTCCCCCAAGGGCACTGACACACCCCTGGAGGCGTGAAACATTTCCAGCAGCAAAGGGGCATGAATGTTCTCCAGAGGTTCCCAAGTCCTTTCCTCAGAGCCGTCCCTTCCACTCCACCAGGTAGTAGGGCACGCCCGCCTGCATCTTCAAGTCCAGTAGCACATGCACCTAATATTCTTCAGAGCCCTGAACATCCACTGACGGCGGGTGAATTGGCAAACAAGCGACCGGAGAACAAGGTTTGAGAAGCGAAAAGTGAAAAACAGGGTGCACCCGCCAATGGGAGGGGACCTCAGCCATACAGCAACAGGGTTGATGAGATCGGAATGTAGGTTGTGGTGTGCAAACGCACACAACCGATTTGGGTGGGACAAGAGGAGGGGTTGCGGGTCCTGGAGGTGGATCGCCATACAGACGGGAGAGAGCGTCTGCTTTGTTATGTAGCCGTGCAGGGCGGAAGGTAATAGAGAAGTCAAACTGGGAGAAAAAGGCATGCCAACGTGCTTGCCTGGCAGTTATGCATGTCATGGTTTTGAAGGCCAAGAGATTGCTATGATCAGAGTACACATTGACAATGGGGGTCATTACAATACCGGCGGTAGATGTGCCGGTATAACAGACACGGCTGTCGCAGGTATCATTTTTTTTCCGTCGCCCGCGAATGGGCAATTACTGGGTCATTACAGCCCCGCTGGACCCGGTAATTGCCCATTTGCGGGCGCAGGAAAAAAATGCTCCCCGTTCCCATTTGAGACCCATAGGGCTCAATTGGAATGGGGAGGTTGGATGCACCAGCACCATTCAGAATGGTGCCATTGCATCCGACATGCTCTGTTCGTGGGTGAAGGTCAGGCTTGGCGGGCGGGAAGGTACCCACGAGCACAGCTCATAGTTTGCTGGTCCAGTAACAATGGTACGGTCAAGCTTACCGGTACCGTTGTTACCAGACCGGGAAACTTATAAGGTGGTCCAGTATTTTTTGCACCCAGTAAGTGGTGTCTCCATTCCGCAAACGTCTCTTTGACTGCTAGAAGCTTGCGTTCCGTAATGGTGTAGTTTTGCTTGTCGGGTGTGATTTTACAGGAAAAGTAGGCTACCGGATGGATTTCACCCAAATCGGGGCACTGTTGAGAACGTATGGCCCCCACCGCGACACTGGAGGCATTGGCCTCCACGAAAAAGTGGAGTTCAGGGTTAGAGTGCTGCAAGACTGGGGCAGAAGTGAAAGCTGACTTAAGGGCATCAAACGCCATTTGCACTTCTGTGTTCCAACAAAAGGTCCTCTTAGAACTGCCATCAAAGGGGCGGCGACGGAGTAGTATGAATGTATGAAAACCCAATAGAAATTGGCAAAGCCAAGGAACGACTGCAACAATTTCGTAGAGGTAGGTACTCAAGGTAGGCCAATCAAGGACGGCTTTGACTTTGAATTTATTCATCCGAACGCCTTGGTTGGTAAGGTCATAGTCCAAAAACACGACCTCCGTAGAGTTAAACACACATTTCTCTGCTTTTACATACAACTGATTCTCTCTTAGGTGCTGAAGAACGGAACAGACATGGGTGATATGAACATGTGAACCCCAGGACCTGGCGCCCTTTAAGACGAGGTATTTGGCAAAACTCAGTACTGTTTTATTAACAACTATCTAAAACAGGGAGTTACAACGGACATCAACAGACATTCGCTCGATTTCTCTCAAAGCATCATATGTAAAAACAACATTCTTATACTAAAAATGTGTCACTACTGACGTCATCCTACGTGGCAAACTAAGAAAACCTACTAGGGGATGTGATAGGCTTAAAGGGAACATCTAGGTATACATTCCATACTAACGGGGGTTGTGATTGGGTCTCTAAGATCAAGTGGACAACTAAGCCCATCCCAAGTGCCAGTCATCTTCTGTGTCGTACTAATAATCGACACTCTATTGGTTATACAAGCTATATTGCTCTTTAATACGTGGCCCTCTATAATTGGTTGGCACTCTTGTACCCCTCTGGAATATTCCACTTGCTAGCAGCACACAAGCTGGTTACCCCAGGACCTGGGAGGATTGGCCTGGTCATACCTCCCCACCCAATTAGCACAGCATCTATCATCACTCCTGTGGTCTGTCATTCAATTAGGCTTTGAACTTGGCTTTGTAGAGGGTCACTGTGCCTGAGAATAAAAGGGAGTGTGGCATGGTCTTATCTTATGGTTTCAGTGTAGCTCGACCCACAGTCTATTTCTATCTGACCATGTGACCGGAGTCCACGTTTTCGAGCTCTTCATTGCATAAAATAGTATTAAATGATGAACTCTTGGCACCTTCAGTGTTTTTCCATTACACCTCAAACAGAAGTTTGCTTCTTTCTCATGTTCATGTAGCTTCTTGACAGACAACCAGGCTCACAGTGGCCTCAACTCTTGGTGCTAGGCCAGCCAGCCTTTCTTGCATTCTCCTTCGCCATCAGCTATTTTCAACTGCGCCACACTTCCATTCACAGGGATCAAGTTTGCATTGTGCAACATCCAGAGTCTATATATTCCTATGTACATACTTTGGCGCATTGCCGCAATCTATTCACAGTGTAGCCAGCCTTAGGATTACTTTGTCTACTTGCGTTACAGCATCTGTTCAATTGTAAAATGACATTGCATTTTCTTCAGGGTTTCTTTGCACAAGCAATCTTCATTTCGATCCCGAAATGTTGCTTTTCTTTGATACCTCATCCTCAGTTCCTATAGAATGACTATATTCCTTCTTCATTTGTGTCTATTCTGGGTGTGTCAATTCTGCTTCATGTGACGTCTCCAGTCTTCTTTCTTATTCATTTTCATACTTCTTCTGGGACTTTTTCCAGAAAACCATTACTTCTTTGTGAATACATATAGGGTTTTCTCAATGGATACCTTGTCTCAAGAATTGTTTGTGGTATAGGCATCCTCACTGATACTGCGCATGTCGCAATTATCGGTTCCCAACATATAGGCAACATGGTGGAGGAGCTTCTGGTAGGGGTATTTGGCTATTCCTCTACACTCCCCCTTTGGGCGATTCATCGACCACTCTCTCATCAATCTTTACATCGAGACATCCGCGTCTGAAGAAGTGCTTCTTTGGAGTCCATATCTTTATGACTCCTTTCAGGTATCCTGCTGATTTCACATGTTCATCAACACTCCAGGTCATAAGGCTACATTGTCTATTTGGACTGCAGTATATCCATCTTCCCACATACTTCTTGTGGTTCTTCGGATACAAGACCTTTGTTCGCTCAGGTGCATGAATACTGGCCTTTACGTAGTCTCAGATTTCTTCATCTGTTAACTCTTTAGGTTTGAATCCTGATTCGACATCAATCACAATCTTCATTCCTACTGTTTTCTTTGCAGTGTTCTTGCATTGTGTGATTATACTCCTAATCACACAGAATCCAAACATGATCATCACTAACAAGGCTCCAAGGAACTTGAAAATGTTCACCATCCATTATGGAACGCATGAGAAGATTGATGCAAACCATATGTCATCAGCAATGTCTTCCACTTCGTCTTCCATCTTGACATACAAGTTTGTCAGCATCGTTAAGGCGCCATTCTCGTCATCGTGAGAAGGTATGAATGTGCAACATGATTCTCCGATTTTGGCACAAACACCTCCATCCATAGCTGTAATCATATCCAAGAAATGTCTGTTCTGAAGAGTCATCGGGCGTATGGCTCTTAGTTCCTCCTTGATAGAATTGAATCCCTTTATAGTGGTGTTAATCGTCTGCACAAGCTCCCATCTGGTGATCTGCAACCACTTGGCATTCGCCATCGCCTGGATCCCAGGCATATAAATAATGGTAAAAACTGAAGCAGTCTTGCTGAACAATCTGTGTTCATGTGGAATAGCAACAAAGGCTTCTATCGATTTGTCTGAGAAACAGTTCTCTCTCGTCATTCGATTAAGGAGTTCAGCACATCTCTTCTTCCTCAGGTAAGCATCTGCTTTTGGAAACTCGCCAATGTTCAGGTCACTCTTTGGAATCATCAACGCTGGAACATGAACAATCACCATAGAGCACAGTCCTCCCCAATCTCTGGGCAGCTTCATGTAACCTCTGGCTCCACAGGCCCAGTAGTGATCCATTATCACCTGTGTCCCATCTTTCATTCCTGGCACAATGAAAATTCAACCGCCTGCTGATTCTCTCCAACCTTTCTCGTACCATTGTTTCTGCAGCATAGCTCTGCACTAGCCAAAGGCACTATCTGCAAAGGGCCTGCTTTGTCTTCGACCCACGTTAGAAGCTTTGCAAGCCTCGGCCAGATAGGTTTGCATAATTTTTCCACTCGTTTGATAACTGGCTTGTATGACCAGGTACTGCCACAGCTCTGCATATGACTATGCTTTCTTCCCAACCATCTGGAGACAGTACTGTTCCCCAGATTTGCATCTGGCCTCTTTCCTTGCAGCTTCAAACTTCTTCATCAGTCTTTCCTTGGCAGTTGAGTTTACTGTTTATCTCCCATCTAATTCCAGCTCCCTTCATGCCAGGCTGTTCATATCTTATCACACAATCTCTGGTGTGTACTCTTTGCCCCGTCTTCAAATCCTGGACATAGTCATCTTCTTCTGGAGCGGACCATTCTGTTGCCCATACCAAGGATACTGTTCAACCCTGGAATTGACCTCTTGTATGACAGAGTGCAAGATGAGTCGGCAATGAGCTGTTTGGACATCTATCTTAACAGCTTGAATATCTTAGACTTTCCCATAGCATAAGCCAGGAGAGAACATACATAGCAATCCTCCTTAGAAGTGCTTTTGCCCACGTCTTTCATGTGCTGATACCACATGTTGTTCCCCAAATGCGCAGTACTGTCCAAAATAGTCATTTAATTTGTAATCATCCTCCCTTGCACTTCTCTTAGGTCTCTTTCTTGTCAAATGAGCTTCTACAAGCAACTCATGAAATACATCAGTATACATTCTTCCTTCTGGGGGAATCATAGGGACACTTGGCAGAGAAATCGGTGCCTTCACATGTACTACTGGTGTAGGAGTAATACCATGTGGCCTTGGCCTTCTTACACTGTCTAGTTCCGCAAAGGTGACTAGTGTGGGAAGGATGAACTGAACTTCTTTCCTTTTTGGAGCATTAAAGTAAACAGTGTGGATCAATAGAAATAGAAAGAACGATAATAGATGCTGAACAGGCATATATTATGCACCAATACATTAGACCCCACCATCGGTGTCCTTCCACACGTTGTTGACTCTGCTCACTCTATGGAATTGCAATATGTTCAATAGACCACATTATGCCTGTAATTGCTTTTAATGAAGTAAAAGCATCTTTAATCAGGCAATCTCGTTAAATGCTCATGTAGCTGTCTGATTTGTTCTATAATTGCTGCCAATAATCGTCTAATCGCCGGTCCATTTTTAGGATCTTGGACAAAAGTGATCACATCATTGATGCACCCAACAAGAGCACGGTAAGCTTGGAGTATAAAAACGAAGACAGCAAGAAGTAGTCTGTAGACGCCAGAGACGTAAACCCCAACCATTCTGGAGTTCTGGCTGGCCTGCGTTACAGATTTTCCTTCCAGGGAGGTCTGGGGAGCCTGCTGGGGCTCAATAGGACCACCGCTGGACTTGGGGATGGTCGCCCAACATGGGTAACATGCTCCCAAACTCGGAGGCAGCACCCCTCGCCGTCGCAAAGCTCTGGCTTGGCTGCGTTACAGCTTTTCCCTCTGGGAAAGGATGGGTACCCGGCTGGAGCTAGGCATAGGCTCCCTGGGACTGCCGCTGGACTTGGAAACGGTGGAGCAACATGGGACACAGGGGCCCAAGTCTGGAGGTAGCACTGCCGGTCATCTCAGAGCTCTGGCTGGCCTGCGTTACAGCATTTCCCACCAAGAAGGATTGAGCACCCTGCTGGGGCTCACTGGGACTGCCGCTGGACTTGGGGACGGTGGCCCAACGTGGGAGACAGGTGCCCACGGCTAGGGGCAGCATCCCTGACCGTCCTGGAGCTCTGGCTGGTCTGTGTTACAGCTTTTCTCTCCAGGGATGCATTGGCACACTGCCAGGGCTCCCTGGGACTGCTGCTGAACTTGGGCACGGTCGGCCGACATGCGAGACAGGTGCTAAAGGCCAGAGGAAGTACCCCCGGCCGTCTCGGTGCTCTGGCTGGTCTGCGTAACAGCTTTTCCCTCCAGGGAGAGATGGGGACCCTGCCAGGGCTCCCTGGGACCAAAGCTGAACTTGGGGATGATCACCCAACATGGGAGACAGGCGTCAAAGGCCGGACACATCACCCCTGACCATCCAGGAGTTCTGGCTAGTCTACGTTACAGGTTTTCCCCCTACGGGGAGATGGGGACCCTGGCGGGCTCCCTGGGACCGTCGCTGAACTTGGGGCTAGTCAACCACCAAGGGAGACAGGTGCCCAAGCCCTGAGGCAGCACCGCCAGCTGTCCCGGAGCCCTAGCTGACCTGCGTTACAGCATTTCCCTCCGTAAAGGGATGAGCACCCTGCCAGGGCTCACTGGGACTGCCGCTGGACTTGGGGATGGTCGCCCAACATGGAAGACAGGTGCCAAGGCCAGGGGAAGCATCCCTGACCTTCCTGGAGCTCTGGCTGGGCTGTGTTACAGCCTTCCCCTCTGGGGAGGCATTGTCACACGAGCCAACAAGCCCTTACTTGGCCACTGCCAGGGCTCCCTGGGACCACCGCTGTACTGGGTGATGGTCGACCAACAAAGGAGACAGGTGCCCAAGCCGGGAGACAGCACCCCGGCCGTCCTAGAGCTCTGGCTGGCCTGCTTTACAGCTTTTCCCTCCAGGGCGGCATGGGGACCAGCACTCAAATTGGGGATCGTCACCTAACATGGGAGACAGGCACCAAAGGCTGGGCACATCACCTCCGACTATACAGGAGTTCTGGCTGGCCTCCGTTACAGGTTTTACCTCCAGGGAGGGATGGGGACCCTGTCACGGCTCCCTGGGACCGGCACTGAACTTGAGGATGGTCGCCCAACATGGGAGACAGGCATCAAAGGACGAACACAGCACAGCCGGCCGTCCCGGAGCTCTGGCTCAGCTGCGTTACAGCTTTTCCTTCCGGGAAAGGACGGGGACCCTGCTGGGGCTCCTTGGGACTGATGCTGGACTTTGGGACGGTCACCCAACATGGGAGACAGGTGCCCAAGGCCAGGGGCAGCAGCCCCGACCGTCCTAGATCTCTGGCTGGGCTGCGTTACAGCTTTTCTCTCTGGGGAGGCATTGGCACACGAGCCAACAAGCCCTCACTTGGCCAAATTGGGCAAATGTTTGTGCTACTATGACAGGTAATTATAGTATGAATTGGGCCCTGTATTGGTTTTTCTTCTGGTTGGCAAAAGGATGTTAGTTTCGCCCTCCTTCGAGAACTGGAGGTCGTTTCAGACTGTGCAGTTTCTGTAGCTGTTGCGGACACTGGCTTCGGACAGATGGGAAACCGCACAATTCTCCGGCGACAAGGATGGGTCGAGGCCACTCATTTCCGCCAAGAAGTTGAGTCAAAGGTAGTGGATATGCCCTTTGATGGGGAGGACCTTTTCGGTAAAAAGGTTGATGACACGCTTCAGGCCATCAAAGCAGACACTGATAATGTCTGTTCACTGGGCATGCTCCAACAACAGCCTCTCTGATTTTGGGCTGTATCCATTCATTCCTTTTGTCTATAACATAGGAAAGTCTGGCGTCCTCTAGGAACAGACCCTACCTCTTCGAAAGAAGGGAAATCCTTTGCGACGTTCAAAGGACCCCACTGCTGAGGATTCCAACTAGTCTGATTCAGCAACCTCATCAGGTGAGAGCGAAGGGGAAACAAACAGATTCAAAGAATTGAAAAACCAGACAGTATAATATGGAAGCGTTGGAGGCAGATAGGTTTTCTTTCCACTCTTTTAGAAGATTTATATGATAAGGATAGGTTGTCTTTTATTAGGTTGGGCTAACCTATAGGTACAGGTCCCAGTTTGTTCTAGTATCTCATAGGGCCCATGCCATTTGGAAACAAGTTTATTTTCATAGGTGTGTAGAAGGACTAACACTGTCTGACCTACTGAAAATGATCTAAGGTTCACTCTCTTATCATAAGCCTGAGCATGTCAAAGACATCTCTCGGCTCCCTACTGTACAGTAATTCGAAGGGGGAGAATCTGGTAGATGATTGGGGGAGGAGCGGGGTTCCTCACTGCAAACAGGGCCCATGGGATCATGCAATGGCAATCCTTTCCATCCTTATCTACTAACTTTCTTCAAATCATCTTGAGGGTCTTATTAAATCTCATCTATCTGGGGGTGGTAAACTCAGGTTCTCAAGGTAGTAATGTGGAGTAATTCCTTTATTTCCACCAGGAGCTTACCCGTGAAATTCGTTCCCAGGGCAGATAGAATTTCCTTGGGGAATCCAACTTTAGAAAAGAAGGGTAACAAATGCTTTAAGATTTGCCGAGTAGTGCTATTTCTCCTAGGGAGGCTTCTGGGTACCTGGTGGCATAATCTGCAATTACAAGAATACATTTGTTGCCCAATTTAGAGGTTTCCAAGGGTCCGATAATATCCATCCCTATTCCCGAGAAGGGAATTTCTATTATGAGTAGCGTATTTAACGGAGCGGGTAAAGGAATGTGTGCACTGGTCTTTTGACATATTTCACATGTTTGAATAAAGATTTTTTATATCTGCATGTACACCCGGCAATAAACATCTTCCGCTGATATGGGCTTGGGTTTTAGATTGTCCTATTGTGTCCCCCTGTCAAATGACAATGTACAATTTCCAATACTATTTTTCGATGAGTTTTAGGTATTACCAATTGGGTTTTGACTAGGGTTTCCCCAGACATTTCTCTCATATATAGGAGTCCCAGTATCAGAAAAAAAAGGGGCTGCCTTTTTCCTGGCCTTCTTCTTCAGGGATAGTTTGTAAGAAGGCTTCTGTGAACACTGGATCATTTCGTTGGGCAAAGGCTAAGTCAGGAAGGATGGTGGGTTCGTCATCCCTTTTGACGTTGATGTTAGGCTCCTTCTCAGCCTCTCCAAAACCTAAGTCGTCTCTCTCAGTTTCCTCATATTCAATTTCCTCCTCAAGATGGGGAAATGGGGCCCTCTCAAGAGTTCCCTGGGCAATTTTATCCCCAGGTCATATTTCAAAAGGGTTTCCTCCACGTTTGTATCTCTTGAGCTCCAGTGAGGACATTCAGACCAAATCTTCGAGGCTAAACCAGATTTTGAGGCTATCCTGATATAGCACCCTGATGGAGGAATTAGGACTAAGTCATTGGGAATGAATCCTCTGTTCCCAGGAGGGATGGTAGCTTATCTACTGCTACATATATCAAAGCCAATGGATTCCTTAGTGGTAATAGAAGAGTCTGAGGCTCAGTGGCTAAGTTTCTGACATTTTAGGGTTCCCCAACTTGTTTTAATTGAGTCGCATCCCACTCTGACACCATATATAAGCGAGGCATGGTATCACAAGTAGACACAGACACAAGATTGGCAAGTTCAAAAACCTTTATTGTAACTTGAAAAGGGGGTTTGAAAAACACCTAGTTTGCCCTATAGCTAAAGATGGGAGTACTCTCAACCATCAAAGTAAAAAAACACATTCCTAATCATTTGTCGTTCAAAACAAAATGGCCTATACTAAAAAACCTACTGCCTGCCCTTACTCTACTACAATAGATGTGTATAGGGAAAGCTGTATATCTAAAGGAAAAAGCAGTGTTCAAAACAATATGTCAAGGTAACTGAGTAAAATTCCCATCCCCACATTTTTAGCACAGGATAAGGTGGCACACTTGGGTCTTAGAACACACTCTGGCTTTACAAACAAGGGTGCAGCTTAGGAAGTGGACCAGCGCCTTCCATGAAAAAAAGTCTCATGGTCGCACAAAGCCTTTTGTTAGCACAAAGTTTCTTATTCGCATGATACCTTGGGTTCATTCAACAAAACAAACGTTCCTTTCCTCCAGGATTCATAGTTCGTAAACATCAGGCTTTATAATTCACATAGGTCACCCTCGGTCGGGCTCGGACCCTCCAAATCACAATTGCTTACAGTTTGCTTTTCTCATCGAAGACTTTCGAATGTGTGAGGGGAATTACGAATACCTCAGCATGACCACTTCCTTTACAGTTCACTTATTGTATTCATTTTTCCACTGATGTCAGATACAGGAGACAAGGTTGATACCACATCTGCTGCTTCACCTCCCCAACTCGGTCACTCACCTGGGAGGGCTGCTGGTATCTTTCACACACAATGCGAACGTTGCGTTTCAGCACACCTCAGACTCTTGCAAAACTAATTCAGCTACTCTTCACACACGGTGACTCGCACAGCGAAAGAAAGTGCTCCCCTATGCCTATGCTGAACGTGAGACTGCCACGCTCTGCCAAGTTTCTCTTCGCCTCCTCCATTTTGTCCATGTCTCACTTTGCACAACAGCTTACTGTCCTAAAGCATAAATGTGTATATCTGTCTAGCAGAAACGAACCCCACTAGCACTCTTTGTACACCTGAACAAATGTCCCAGAGTCTATATCGCTATTAAGGCACCCAACCCACTTGGTCTTTGTTGCAATCAGTCTCACTTAGCGACACGGGGTATATAGCCAAAGTATTTGTATGTTGCCTTAATCAAATGCTTATGTTCACTTATGAGAGTAACAGATAGCCGCAATCAGCTTCTTTTGGTTTGTGTTTTGTTCATGGCCATTGTTATCTCGACGCCTCTATACGCTAGGATTTCAAACTGTGTTAGCCTCTCATAGCCTATGTAGAGTGTCCTTTCGCTATGCTAAGCTTTATGATCGTCCTCATGGTCCCCTTCTGCATCATCCATGACAGTGTGCCCTGCCTAGGAGGCTGCTATGTAAGTCACAAAAATTGACCCTCCAAAGCGGCCTGCCCCCAGCACCACCCCATCCCCTGCCGCATACCGTTCTTGCCAGCTCTTCCTCCCTTCCCACCCATCCCCAACCAGCCTACCACCACTAGCCCTAATGTCACCACATTTGATACCAAAACCTTCACTCAGGCACATACCTCAGAGCATATTACCAATCACAGCAATATGGAAGACAATCTTCCCCGTCCGGTCACAGGTAGGACCAAACGTTTGCGCCTTAGATCACGTACATTTCTCCGCTCCTATGCAGCAAAACCACACCCCACATCCTCGGAGCAGTCACCATTTGCTGTGACCCACCGCTCACCAAACCCACACCCAAAATCAATCCCACTATTTCATGCCATGAGACCTCCACGGTAACAGTCACGCCCCTGCTGAAACCAAGTACTAACCTTCTACTTGCTATTCCACCTGACTATACCATCTTCAGAACCGACAGAACGCACTCGCAGGGAGGCGGAGTAGCCATTATAGCCAAAACTAAACTCCTGCTGAGACCCTGCCCCATTGAAAACATCACAGGCTATGAACTTCTTCTAGCTAAACTAGCCATGGATGCCAAAATAACTATAAACCTCACAGTGATCTACAGAGCACCCAACCCCAATAGCCACTCCGAAATAGCCATACCTCTAGTGCTAACCCCACTCATCAAACCCAACACCAAATGTATGATCCTCGGTGATGTTAACTTAGGATTTAATGACAGCCTAAACTACAAAGCTGAAGTCCTACACTCTTCCCTTAAGGACATGAGCTTCGTTCAGCTAGTGAACACTCCCACCCATATTAAGGGAAGAACCCTAGATTGGATCCTCACTCTCAATACCCCAGACACTATTGACTCCATCTGTCCATTAGATTGGACAGATCACCACAATGTCCAATTCGCCATCATCTCTGACACACCCACATGCACTAAACTCAATGCCCCAAATACATATGAAGCTAGAAACCTTCGAAAGCTCACCCCTGAATATCTCAACCCTATCATTAGTAAAACATTAGACTCCTTGTCTATTACCAGTAACAACCCATGTCTTCTAGCAGACACCAAAAATGCCTCTCCTCTACCATTAATGCGGTAGCCCCTCTAACCACCAAAAGCAAACGCTCGGAGAAGTGGTCATGTTTCTGGTTTAACAAAGAACTTGTTGCAATGAGGAGAAAGAAACTCGCCCTCGAACATGCACACAGAAAACACCCCACCATAGAGACTGAAAGCACTTTTCAATTAGCAAACAAAAACTACAAAACAGCCATCATCAGCTGCAAAGCCAAGGCTTATAATGCCCGAATCAGTAACTCTACCTCTGACTCCAAAGAGCTCTTTTCAATTTTGAGAGAACTGGAAAACCCCATACCGAGCTCATCCGCCATAAATACCAGTAAAGAATGGTACACCACTATTCAAGACGCCCTAGCCACCAAAATTAATCTCCTACAAACCAAAATATCAATAAAAAAGCAACTACTAGCCACCAAACTACCCAATGATAACCTAGCTCCAGTCTAGACCAAGTCTTGGACACCATCTCCAAACTCAAAGCATCTAATTGCAAAGGAGATACCGCCCCTGCCCAAATATTCAAATCATGTGTCCACTCTCTCACACCCATTATTACCAATTTTATTAAGCCTGGGTCACTCCCCTACTAAAAAAAAAAAAAAAAAAACACTCTAGATCCCACGATACCCACCAATTACCGTCCAATAACAACAGTCCCCTTCCTTCTGAAAAGCCTCGATAAAATAGCATACAATCAAGTCCAAACACACCTGGAACAAAATCAACTCCTAGGGTCCAGACAATCTGGCTTCAGGCCTAACCATAGCACCGAAACCGCCCTACTGGCCCGTAAAAATTCAGATGGACGCTATCAGGGATTCATGTCAACTTTGCATACTCCTACTATTAGACCTGTCTGCAGCGTTCGACCTTGTTGACCACGACAAACTCTGCTCCACCCTAGCTAAAGATTTCAACTTCTCCACCAACGCCACCATGTGGATCAAATCGTTCCTAGATGAACAAATCTCTAGAGTCGCTATAGGCAAAGAAGCCGCTGACCCCATTCCAATCCCTATTCGAGTACCTCAAGGCTCTTGCCCAGGGCTCCAGATAAGGCAAGTACCAGGCCTTTGTACGCATGAAAATCCTGTAAATACGCAAGCTTTATTATTTTCCTGGGTACATTTACACACAGGTTTAGAGCAGAGGGCAGTGCAAAGGTCAGGTTACTTGATAGAAACCAGAAGGCTTCTTGTGATTTTTATCTACATGGATGTAATTGCAAGCGACCTCTGAAACAGAATGTATTTCTCTGAAGCCTTTCAAAAAAATAAACTGCACACTGATAAAAGGAATGGTTTCTTTCCATTCAGCTTCAGAAGCACTGTGCATATTTTCCTAGAATTTTAGGATTGTATAAGTAATAAGATGGAAAACTAAGTTGCAATTGAGAATTGTTTTTTTTTGTTTAACACGTTATGCTTTTTTTCCTATGAAAGCAAACCAGTATTGCACAATTGTATTTTTCAGAGTTCCGGTTCTGTGTGCATAATCATGCAGAGGCAGATCATTTCTACACTTCTAATTTAATTTACAGTGGAATTATAAAAACAGTGTGTAAAATGACGACTATGCACAGTCTAGTTTACATCCATTCAACCTTGCAGTCAATGGGGTACATGACTATAAATGATCAGTGGCAGAAGAGTCTTTGCTCAAGGGTGAGTAATTGTCATTACACTGATCGCAGGTGTTCTACCCTCTCAAATCCTCAAAACTACAAATAAAACATCCAAAACCTGACTGTCAAGAAAGTGCAAGCGTTGTTCAAAAACAAACAAATGAAAATTACATTGGTAATTGAACTAGAAACTCAGCAAAACCTGTCCATGTGATAATCCCGATAGGTATTTAACTTTATGTAGTGCTTCATGAATGGTTAGTCATACATCTAGGTACTGTGATCATTATAACTCAGTCGATACTAGGTTAACCAACCTCTGAAGGATGTTAGCCAATAAGATAGCTAAGCCGCTTGAGCGCTCGCTGCTGCATAGTACCGACTTTGGTTTGGTGTTAATTGTGATAAAATAAATATGTTCTATGTATAGCACTTTGCCAAAAGAGCTATATATATATATATATATATATATATATATATATATATATATATATATATATATATATACATATATATATATATATATATCCATTTGACCACTAGATTAGATATAGAATTTAGCATGGAGTCCTTGCCTCCCTGCACCGTTGTATCATAACATTGGCATACCATTAGGTAGTAATAGCTCCAGGAAATTAGGACTTTCATTAAACATCAAAAGACAATTCTGTTATCGAATCTCAAAACACACAATACAAATTCATGTATGCTTTACTATATAATTGGCTAGGTTTTAGTGATTTCAACATTTAAATATATATACAGGAGAGCTCAAATGGCCAGAAATAATGAAAGGTGTATTCTGTCACAATGCAGAAAGCTGCAGCATAGTAATGATTTCCATACAGTTCTTTCACACGTCGGCTGGATGTCGCAAACATTTTACTCCCTTGCGAAGGAGAAAAGTCATTTTTACTCTCTTAAAATCACATTTACTCTCAAAGTTTAAAAATAGAGAGTAAAATACTCCCACCTCAAAATCTTATCTGGAGCACTGCTCTTGCCTATCCCCTACCTTATATAATGCCTACACTAAACTTCTATTCTCTACCCCAGATGATATGGGTGTCATCTACACAAATTTTGCAGATGACACCCAGATCCTCATTCCACTCTCAGGGAACTATCTCCAAGACATAGAAACGATCAACAAAATCTACGCCATTAGCCAAAACTGGATGGCACTAAATAGTCTATGCCTTAATGATGAGAAGACAGATTCTCATTGTGGGGTCAAAATCTAAAATAGGAGCCCTACATCCTGACTACGCCTTCATTAACATTGACGGCTCCATGATACCAGTACTGAGGCAAGTCAAAACTCTAGGAGTCTACTTGGACGCAAATCTCACAATGACTAAACACATCAGTAACCTCTCTTCATTCACTGCCTACACAGCTAAACTAATAACCCTTAGCAGGCAATTCCTCTCCCCTGCTAACTGCATCACATTGGCCAGATCCCCGATACTGTCTAAATTAGACTATTGCAATGTCCTTCTGCTAGGCACTTCCAGCACCAATCTAAAAAAAACTCCAATTGATACAAAATAAAGCCTTAACGGCTGCCCTAGGAATTAGAAAATCAGATCACATTTCCAAAACCAGAAGAGATCACCATTGGCTGCCCATAGCAGCAAGAATCATCTTCAAAACACTATACATCACATTTAAATGTAATCAATACAAAGGTCCATCCTACCTCAACAAGGTTCTTGCAAAAAAAGAAGTCACCAGATCTCTAATATCCAATAATCTATTACTTCTTGTCACACCTCGCTTCAGAAAATCTAGAGGGGGGGCAGCAGCTTCGTATGCCTAGCTCCAAAACACTGGAACTCCCTTCCACTCAGCATTAAAAAAGAGGAATCCCTCATGGGCTTCAAAAAGTCACTCAAAACTTGGCTATTCAACCAATACGAATAATGCCACTACCTCAGCACCTGTAAATACTCTGTGACGCTTCTATTTTTCATTGTATGTAAACACTTTGCTATGACTATTCTGACTGTAATTTTTCTGTAAATGTTCCCCACTGAATTATATACTAGCTGTCTGTAACCTCGCAGTGATACCCAAGGTTCTGGGTGTGTAACAAATGTAATAAATAAATAAATAAATGAATAAATAAATAAATGCCAGATTCACGGTTCTCTTTCATCTGGGTTACTTGTGCAGCCTTCAAGATTCTTTGGAAGTAGCGATTGTTCGCCGGGACGCCCAAGGTCTCTCCTCTCCTTGTTTCTGCTTCTCGGCCTGCTGCCCTGCACTACCGTCTTCGCTGCTGGCCCGGAAGAACTGCTCATTCTCGTGCCTTGCCTTGCTCAGCGTGTGTCCCAGTGCTCCACCTTTTATTTGTGTGGGGAAAATCAATAGGAATCAGGTGTATGCAAATGTGGTCAATTGCCTGACTCTGCCTGACCGTACTAACGGGACATGTCCGGTGTAATGTTTGAGTGTTAGTCTTTCTTCACTCTGACCTCCTCTTCCTCTGCTTAGTGTTATGATATGATATGATATGGCATTTGTAACGCGCCTATACACAAGTGTTTCAAGGCGCAACGAGGCAGGAAGGGGGGAACAGGGAGAGGACAGACAACGATCCTACTAGGCCAGGTGTCATTCAGACCGCGCAAGTGCAGGGGTAGGGGGAAGGGAAAAGTGCAGTACAAGGTAAGTAGAATAGAAATAAATAGATAAATAAATAAATAGGGCCAGCTGGTGGCAAGTGCAAGGTAAGTGCAGACAAGTGCTGGGAAGGGGGGGCTGTAGGGATACAGAGAACAGTCCCGCAGTGCAGGGGTTGCCAGGGAGGCAGTGCAAGTGGAGAGTGGCTGGGCCCAGGACCGAGGTCATTGAGATTAGCCAGGTTTCAGATTTAGCGCAGAATTTAGTGAAGAATTAGCAGGGGAGAGGGAGAGAGAAAGCAGAAGCAAAGAGGAAGGTTTTGAGGTGCTTCCGAACCGGAGATGGTTCTCCTCAAGTTTCAGGGAGGCAGGAAGGCTATTCCAGAGGGAGGCTCCTGCCGCGGAGAGAGATCTACCCCCAGCTCGTTGCTTCGAGAAGCGGCTGACCCTGAGGGAGTTGGAGACGGATGAGCGAAGGGCTCGGGAAGGAAGATATTTAGGAAGAGAGAGTTGCAGGTATTTAGGCCCCAGGCCCCAGAAGGCCTTGTGAACAATGCAGAGGGTTTTGAACTTAATCCTCGCAGCCACTGGGAGCCAGTGTAGAGATTTCAGTCCTGGAGAGATGCGGTCCCTGGGCTTGAGACCAAGGACAAGTCTCGCAGTTCTGTTCTGGATGAGTTGCAGACGGCGGAGAGTGGAGGCAGGCAGATTAAGATAGAGACTGTTACAGTAGTCTAGCTTCGAGAGAACCAGGGCTCGGGAGACAGTGAGCTTCTGGGGGAAGGAGAGGAAGGGAAGAATACCTCTAAGGAGGTGCAGCTGGTAGTGTGACTTCTTAGAGACGTCAGATATATGAGGAGAGAAGGAGAGTGTGGAGTCAAAGATGACCCCGAGGTTTTTTGCCTTGCAGATAGGAGCAGGAAGAGGCCCAAGAGAGGCTGGCCAGAGAGCTGCAGGGAAGGAGGGAGTGGGTGTGCCGATGAGTAGAATCTCAGTTTTACTAGCATTAAGGCAGAGGTCGTTGGCAGCACACCATTCCTGGATAGCAGACAGACAGTCAGAGATGAGGGCAGGAGAGGAGGAGGCCGAGGGTAGCCTGAAAATGAGCTGGGTATCGTCCGCATAGCACTGAAAGTTGGGGCAGAGGGCGGCGATGCGGTGGGCAAGAAGTGCCAGATACTGGTTGAAAAGCCAGGGAGAGAGATTAGATCCCTGGGGAACACCACAGGTGAAGAAAAAGATGTCAGAGAGGAAGGACCCAAGTTGGACCTGGGAGGGTCGATTGGAAAGGAAAGAGGTCAGCCACGCCAGAGCCTGACCAGTGATACCCAGGTTATCGCGGAGACGGTTGAGCAGGATGGCATGGTTGACAGTGTCAAAGGCAGAAGAGAGATCGAGCAGAATGAGAACACACGGAGTGTTGGAGTCGAGGTTCAAGAGCAGGTCATCACGGATGTTCAGGAGAGCCGTTTCCGTGCTTCTGGCCGCTCTGAAGCCGGATTGGTGGTTATGAAGACCACCAACAGCTTCAGCATGGAGGTTAAGCTGGGAGATGGCCAGTTTCTCCAGGAGCTTGCCCAAGAAGGGAGTGATGGAGATTGGGCGATAGTTAGCCGGGCAGGAGGGGTCGGCAGAGGGTTTCTTAAGAAGAGGGTGCACAACGGTGTGCTTGAGGGGGGATGGGAAGACTCCAGAGGCGAAAGAGAGGTTGCAGAAGTCAGCCACGGCAGGAGCCAGGGAGTCGATGTGGTCCTTGATAGTTTTGGAGGAACAGGGGTGAACCTGTTTAGACGAGACTTTCATAGATCGGACTTGTCTGGAAACTTCGTCAGCAGAGAAAAGGGGAAAGGCAGAGAAGGAGGGAGGAGGGGTGGCTGCAGAAGGGCCGGAGGAAGAGCAGGGAAGCGAGGGAGGGAGGTGATAGGAGGAGAGTGAGGACAGGATGTCCTGAGTTTTAGAGATGAAGTGAGAGGCCAGTGCAGTATAGAGGGCATGGGAGGGGACAGGAGAGGTAGAGACTGCAGCAGGGGTGGCAAGCTCCTTGCAGATTTTAAAGAGTTTGGCCGAATTGTTAGATGCCGCAGAGATGCGGGCTTGGATAAGGGCTCTCTTCTTGGTGAGAACGGAGAGACGGTATTGCCTTTGGAGCAGGCGGCAGGCCAGTTTGTCAGAGGATGAACAAGAAGCACGCCATTTCCTCTCTGCCACCTTGCACTTGCGTTTTAGGGTGACGAGATCCGAATCATACCAGGAGTTAGATTTGGCTTTGGGCTTCAGGCGGATTCTCATGACAGGGGCAAGGATATCAGGTAGTGTTTGTGCACTACAGGTGGTGGGGGTTGGAAAATCGGAATATCCTAAAAAATAGGATGGGGTAAAGGTGTTGAAAAGGGAGGGATACTGCGTCTCACCATTGGGTATCTCACCCCCATTCCTCAAGGACCCCTCACCCAGGTGATCCTCCCACACTGGCCAACCCCTGGGGTCTGGACCCAAAGAAGATGGTCGTGCCCTGGACACCTGAGCAAGAGTCCCCGGCACTAGACTGTGAGACACCCTCTGGTTTCTCACATGCCCTTCCCCTATGTGATGTGGATGCATCTGTTTCACAAGGGAACCGGGAAAGGAAGTCAACATTCCCTTGATCTTTACCTTTACGGTTTTCCACAATGAAACAGTAGGGTTGTGGGTCCAATAGGGTAGGGTTAGACTCCTTCCTCTGACTTACCCATACTAAGGGTGAGTGGTTAGTGACAAGTGTACATTTTCCACCCAGTACATAGTATTGAACATAGAGGAATGCCCATTTGATAGCCATGGCCTCTAATTCTAATACAGAAAAGTTATTTTTCTCTGGGGAATAGTTTACGACAAGCAAATAGGATGGGATGTTCCAGACCATCAGTACCTGGGATAATACCGCTCCTTACTCTGTCAAGGAGGCATCGGTTTGTAATGTAAATTCTTTGGAGAAGTCTGCCACTTTTAGTATGGGGTTCTGGCATAGGGTCTGTTTTAGGTATCATCTTCTTCAGTCCAGTGAACTTTCTGAGGTGCTGCGTTTTTTACTTTGTCAGTCAACCTTGATGTTTTGTCGGAGACCCTTGGGATAAACCTATGATAATATCCAATCAAACTCAAGAATGCCCAAAATCTCTCTTGGTCTTGGGTGTGGGAGAGTGAACAGCTTTTACATTTTCTTGCTGCGGCTGAACACTACCAATCCCAACAAGATAGTTTACTGCCAATTAAGCTAATTTGCATTTCTTTGGGTGGGCCGTCAATCTGGCTTGTTGGAGTATCCTCAGATTAGTGCAATGATGGAGAGATGGTCTTCCCATGTTTTGCTATATATGACGATATTGTCAATGTAGGCCCCACAGAAATCGGAGTAGGGTTGGAGTATCCTATCCATAAGCCTTTGAAAAGTTGCTGCGGCCCCATGTAGGCTAAAGGGAGGACATAAATTGGAATAGCCCTATTGGGTCGAAAAAGCTGCCTTTTCCGGATCACGTCATGTCCTGGGACCTGCCAATATACATTTGTTATATCCAGGGTTGACAAAAATACTGCACTTCCCAGCTTATCTATCAAATCATCGATACGAAGCATGGCATAGGTGTCAAAGGCAGAGAGGGCGTTGACCTCCCTGAGATCTATGCAAAACCGCCAAAATTGATCAGGTTTGGTTACCAAAAACGATAGGGAGGACCACAGGCTTGAAGAGGGGTCAATGACATTGGCTTTTAGCAAATTCTCAACCTTCTCAACCACTATTTTCTATTGTGCATCTGGGAGTCTGTATGGTTTCGGATGTACTACCTTCCCTCTTGGGGTCCTGATGTAGTGATAAGTACCCTGTGCCGGTCCAGGTTTTTCATTAAATACATCAGGGAAAGTACTAACAAGGTTATTTAAATCTCTCTGTTTAACCTTAGATATCTCTTGTGGAATTAGGTCCAATATATCCATCTCTCCAGTAACTAGACAGGATAATATGGAAGAGTTGGCGGAAGCTGGGTTTTCTTTCCACTCCTTCGGGAGATTTATATGATACAGATGGGTTTTTTGTCTTTTATGAAGTTGGGCTACTCTATAGGTACAGGTTCCTGTTTGTTCTAGTATCTCATAGGGCACTTGCCATTTTGAAACAAGTTTATTTTCAGAGGTGGGTAAAAGGACTAACACTGTCTGACCTACTGAAAATGATCTAAGGTTCACTCTCTTATCATAGGCCTGTTTTTGTTAGGCTTGAGCTTGTTCCATATGAGTATGAACTAGAGTTGTAACTAGCTTCATGTGTTCTCGCAATCAGGTAGCTGTATGTGACAACAGTATTGGTGCTTCTTCTCTTTCTTCCCATGTCTCCCTGAGCATGTCTAAGACATCTCTCAGCTCCTTACCGTACAGTAATTCAACGGATGAGAATCCGGTAGATGCTTGGGGGGTTTTCCTCAATGCAAACAGGGCCCATGGGACCATGAAATCCCAATAGTTTCCATCCTTATCTACTAACTTTCTCAAAATCGTCTTGAGGGTTTTATTAAATCTTTCCACTAATCCGTCGATCTGGGGGTGATAAACTGAGGTTCTCAAGGTAGTAATGTGGAGTAATATCTTGAAAAGGGGTAATTGCTCCCGGGACCAGCCCTTATTAGCATAAATTACCCACATACAGGTCCACTCGTGCTGAGCAATGAACTCATGCGTGAGAAATGACACCTTCAGTATAAATTTAGCATTTATTGGGCAAATAGCATAATAGAACATAACAGTAAATATAGCAGCAATTTAGCAATGATGGAAATGTCAGTTAGAGAAATCACAAAACTTAGAGAAACACAGTCTTACGCCCCTTAGATGGTATCTTCAGCGCTAGGAGACCCTGGTTGTCTTAAGCGAGCTCCTGTCAGCCCCTTGAGATAACAGCGCTGCAAGGTGCCGCACAAGGCCTCATCAGGTTCCGGGCACACTCGGTCCGCGGATGAATCTCCCACCCAGTTCTGGGTGCTTGCACCTTTTGTGCTCTCGTGCCGTCAATCAACATGACGCACAGCGCCAGAACCTTCTACGTGCAAAATATGTTTACCGATGGAAAAACCCAACTCTCTCTGAGATGCTCCTTGCTCTCACCCCTCCCTACTTGGAGCCCTGTCCGCGAAAGCACAGGAATGTCTTATCAGTGTGTGCAAGGCCGTACCAGGCCTTCTCAGGAAAGAGGGTATGTTTACAAAGCATGGCAGACCCACTGTGGCAAAGAGAGGAGCTCAAATAATATGTATTGCTATTAACCTCTAGTGAGCAAGCTTTACCAGGGCTGCACTCTGCTAGCTAGTGTCTATAGTGCTTCAAAGACTGGCTATCTAAGTGCTATATAGGTGCTATAATGCTCCAAACACTCAAATACAGGTCTCTATTAGCTACTAAACTGGGGCCTCTCTATGCACAATGCATAATGTAACCTTCCACCCCTCCTAGGCCTGCATATTCCTTGTAGCTCACTAATGCATAATGTAGGCACTACCAACTCATTACTTTCGGCATTTAGCACATACTTTGAATAAGCTATTAGTCTCAGCTGTTAATGCAGCCATCTAAGGCCCTAATATGCAAATATGGCACTTTGTATTTCACTACAAGTAATTCCTTTATTTCAACCAGGAGATAGAATTTCCTTGGGGAATCCAACCCTAGAAAAGAAGGGTAACAAATGCTTTAAGATTTGCCGAGTGGTGCTATTTCTCATGGCGAAGGCTTCTGGGTACCTGGTGGCATAATCTACAATTACAAGAATACATTTGTTGCACAATTTAGAGGTTTCCAAGGGTCTGATAATATCCATCCCTATTATAGAGAAGTTAATTTCTATTATGGATAGCAGATTTAACGGAGTGGGTAAAGAAATATGTGCACTTGCCTTTTGACATATTTTGCATGTTTGAATATAGGTTTTTATATCTGCATGTATACAAGCAAATAAGATTTTCCGCTGATATGGGCTTGGGTTTTAGATTGTCCTAAATGTCCCCCTGTCAATTTCCAATACTATTTTTCTATGCGTTTTAGGTATTACCAATTGGGTTTTGACTAGGCCTTCCCCAGACATTTCTTTCCTATATAGGAGTTCCTCTTCAGGAATAGTTTGTATAAAGGCTTCTGCGAGTACTGGATCATTTTGTTGGGCAAAGGCTAAATCAGGAAGGATGGTGGGCTCGTCATCCTTTTTGGCGTTGATGTTTGGCTCCTTGTCAGCCTCTCCAAAACCTAAGTCGCCTCTCTTAGTTTCCTCAGATTCAATTTCCTCCTCGAGACGGGGAAATAGGGCCTTCTCAAGAATTCCCTGGGCAATTGCATCCCAAAGTCATATTGCAAAAGGGTTTTCTCCATGATTTTGTAGTATTTTTATGCCTCCCCTAAAGTCTGGATCTATAACTCCTCCCAGGACATCCAGACAAAATTTCCGAGGCAAAACCAGATTTTGGGGCTAACCTGATATAGCACCCCGATGGGGGAATTAGTACTAAATCAGTGGGAATTAATCCTCTCTTACCAGGAGGGATGGTAGCTTTGCTACTGCTACAAATATCAAAGGCAATGGGTTCCTCAGTGATAATAGAGTCTGAGGCTCGGTGGCTACATTCCTGAAATTGTAGGGTTCCCCAACTTGTTTCAATTGAGTCACACCCCACTTCTGACACCATATGTAAGGGAGACATGGTATCACAAGTAGACACAGACACAAGATCGGCAAGTTCAAAAACCTTTATAGTAACTTGAAAGTGGGGGGTTTAAAAACTCCTATCTTGCGCTATAGATAAAGATGGGAGTACTCTCAACCATCATAGTAAAAAAACACAGTTTTAGTCATTTGTCAGTCAAAACAAAATAGCCTATACTAAAAACCTATTGCCTGCCCTTACACTACTATAATAAATGTGTATAGGGACAGATGTATATGTAATGGAATAAGCAGTGTTCAAACCAATATTTCATGGTAACTGAGCAAAATTCCCTTCCCCACGTTTTTAGCACCGGATAAGATGGCACACTGGGGTCTTAGAACACACTCTGGCTTTAGACTCAAGGATGCAGCTCAGGAAGCAGACCAGGGCCTTCCATGAAAAGAAATCTCTTGATCGCACAAAGTCTTTTGTTCGCACAAAGTTTCTTATTCGCAGGATGCCTTGGGTTCGTTCAACAAAACAAAAGTTCCTTACCTCCAAGATTCATAGTTCACAAACTTCAGGCTTTATAGTTCACATAGGTCACACTTTCTCACAGTTTGTTACAGCTCTCCCTCTGTCGGGCTCAGACTTTCCAATCACACTTTCTCACAGTTGGCTACATGTCTCCCTCTGTCGGGTTCGGACAATCCAAATCACAATTGCTCACCATTTATTTTTCTCATCAAAGACTTTCGAAGGTGTGCAGGGTTTTACGAATACCTCAGCATGTCCACTTCGATTACAGTTCACTTTTCCTATTCATTTTTTCGCTGATGTCAGATAAATTTGTCATTCATGGGTTTCTCTGCTTTTCACCTTTCAGCTTGCAACAGGATGCACATTTAAACACAGACCTTTGATTGGGCACATTCGCTATGCCGGACCACTCTGTTATCTTTCCATGTTTCCCATGTTCATTTCACAGTTCAGCAATACTTTGGCGGCTTAATCACATTTTACTTTCACTCGCGTCTTCTCAATATACACGCAAACCTTCATTCTCGTGATACACTGTTTCCACTTGTAAATGTTAACTTCCACACAGACCGGCCTTTCACTGCTTTCTTTAACTCAAAGGCTGTGCTGGTTACTGTGCTCGCATCTTTGATCTAGGAGCCAAGGTTGATACCACAGTTGCTGCTTCACCTCCCCAACTCAGTCGCTCACCCGGGAGGGTTGCTGGTATCTTTTGCATACAATGCCGGATTTACGTTTCTCTTTCGTCGGGGTCACTTGTGCAGCCTTCAAGATTCTATGGAGGTAACGATCATTCGCTAGGATGCTGAACGTCTCTCCTCTCCTTGATTCTGCTTCTCGCCCTGCCATCCTGCTCCACCTGCTTTGCTGCTGCCCCGGAAGAGCTGCTCCTTCTCGTGTCTTGTCTTGTTCAGAGTGTGTCCCAGTGCTCCACCTTTTATCATTTGGGGAAAGTCAATAGGTATCAGGTGTATGCAATTTTGGTCAATTCCCTGACTCTGCCTAACCGTGCTAACGGGACATGTTCAGTGTAATGTTTGAATGTTAGTCTTTCTTCGCTCTCTTCCTCGGCTCAGTGTTTGTGCAGGAAAGGAGGAGGGGGTTGGAAAATCAGAATATCCTAAAAAATATGATGGGGTAAAGGTGTTGAAAATTGAAGGTATCTCATCCCCACTACCCAACAACCCCTCACCCAGGTGATCCTCCAGCACTGGTCCACACCCAGGGTCTGGATACAAATTCGATGAGCGTGCCCTGGCCACCTGAGCAAGTGATCCCCGGGTACAAGACGGTGAGACACCCTCTGGTTTCTCACAGTATCGAGATGGCAATTGCACACCCCTAAACCTGAGGGCCGCCTTGCAGGATTCCTGTACCCCACAGAGGGCCACAATACAAACTGTCACCATGACACAAATGGCTTGGAGGAAAAAGGCAAACAAATTAGGTGGGTGGCCTATATTCCACTGCATTCTAGCTCTGTAATGTCGAAGGGATACCCCTAAACCAAGAGAAATTATTCAGACAGAAGTTTAAACAGCTGGGGCTACACACGTTGGGGGACCTATACCCGGATGGCCAACTGCTAACACTGCAGCAGCTGAGAGAGAAGGGCCCAGTGAATGACCTCGCAATTTACCTATACATGCAACTTAAGCACACAGTAGGGAAACATCCATAGATCCCCAGATGCCCCTCTGTTCTCTCCTACTGCAGGGCATATACCTCACCTCCCCGGTACACTAGGCTGGTTTCAACTATCTACAGAATGTTAATGCTGGCACTAGTAGGCCCCGATTAAAGGTTATAGTGAGATGGGAGACCTCTCTTTGAGGACCGCTCACGGATATGATAGTTAAGATATGATAGTTTATTTATATAGCGTCTATACATAATGTGTTTCAAAGCGCTACAAGTCAAGGGAGGGAACAAGGGAAAATACAATGACATTCTGATAGGCCATGAACAGTAAGGATGTGAAATTAACTATCGTACTTGGCCTGACAACATTTCAGATAGTGCAGGAGCTAAGACATAGATAAGGAAGGGAGGGGGAGAGTGGGAAGGAAATGGAAACAGACAGTCGACTACCGTACTAGGCCTGACGACATTTCTGGTAGAGCTGGAGAAAAACAAAAGGTGAGGTGGAGGGGTGCAGAAAGGGAGGGGAGGAACAAAACAAGCGACTATCATACTAGGCCTGACGACATTTCAGATAGTGCTGGAGGGGGGGTTGGGGAGGAAAAAAACAGTAATGGGAGGGTGGAGGAAACAGACAAGGTTGCTATCATATTAGGTCCAGGGGCAATTCTGATAGAGTAAGTGCATAGAATACAGTAAGGGGAGGAGATAGGAAAAGGGAGAAGGGAAAGGAGGAGAGAACAGAAAGTAAGCAGTCAAAAGGAGTGGAGAAGCAAGAGTGGAGAGCGAATACAATTGCAGAAGTCAGTAGTAACACATAATGTTGCAAGCCAGGATACAAGATGAAGATGGGAACAGCATGATTCAGGGCCACCATGAGTACAAGATACAAAGGAAGTCCAGTATGAGAGTTGAGAAAGAGTGATGCATCGTGAATGAATGAAGTCCGTAAAAGTCAAATCCAGCATTGGCCACAAGACGGTGATGGTGAAACCAGAATGTATCAGGACAGACTCCTGCAGAAGTACGCTGGAGGAGTTTGAGGGGGAGCAGGGTAGAAGAATCAAGCAAAACAGGCAACACCTTTGTGCGAGAAGGGGGGGACACAAGGGAACATCACAGGGGACTAGAGGGGGTGGGGATGAGCAATGGAAACAGACATACACACTTACTAAAACAGCGGCCCTGAATAGTAAATTTAGATAAATGCACTACAAATATCTCCACCAAACCTATTACACTCCGGCCAAACTAGAGAAAATCTATCGGAAGACATTGACTCAGTGTGATAGATGCAACAAGGAAGATGTCGATTGTATACATTTAGCATGGAATTGCCTTGCAGTGCGGGAATTTCTGGCTCAAATAATTACGTTGACTCATGACATGAAAGATATTTCAATTCCTTAGTTCCCACAAATATGGTTATTGGGCCCATTTGATAAAAACAAGTATATGTATGGGACGTTTTCTGAACATGGCCTCCATCTCAGCGAGAACCTTGGCTGTGGGTGCATGGTAGGTGGCTTCCTACTTCACAAAAATGCTTGCAGCATTTGGCATATGAAACCCAGTATGGAAGCATGTTGTCACACCGATGCTGACCGAAAGATATTTGGGGCACACAGAGGTTATCTGTTGAGGTCACCGGTTGGAACTGATAGTCCTAATCAGAGTATAGATGGGGACTTTTAGTGGCGGGAGGGGGAACCATTGTGGCAGCTGCTGTTCCTCTTCTAATGTTTCTGGCATATGCAGAGTGGACTCAAGACTGTGTATATGGGGTTCGGCCCGATATAAATGCTGTTCGGGTAACTGGAGCGAGATGGAGTAGTAGGTTGGACTGTGGGCGGGAGCAGGATGGTGTAACGCTCACCTGACTCCCACGGAGGTGATGGCCTGATTCATGCTGCTGTGACCTCTTCTAAGGTGATGCGCAGGGTTCGGAAGACGGACTGGACCGGGCCCCCAAATCTGGCTTGTCTGGCTCGCAGAAGTTTCCTTCTGTAGGCGAAAATAGGGGATTAACTGTCTGCAGGGTAATGCAATCAGCCTCCCACTTTCCCCTCTAACCCTCCTCGAAACCCTTCTGTGATTCCTCGTAGCGTCTCACCTTAGGGTCTGGAAGGACGAGCTTTCCATCCTGCTTCTGATGCAGGGGCGCGTTGGTATCCAGTTACTTCACTGGATTTTCGGATTGGTGAGAACCAAACTTGCTTGGCTTCCAGGTAAGTTTTTTTTTTATAAGAGGTTCCCCTTGTGTCCATGCATTAATGTACTAATGCTAGGGTCTTTTTCCCCATAGGGGCCGGGGTACGGAATGCTGGGGAACAGGCACCGACCCGAGATGAGAGGTGAAATCCTTGTAGAAATCAGGTAAGTCTTTAATGAGCGTTTTTTTGGTAATGTCTTTTCATTCGCTCATTAAAGCTGATGTCTTTTTTTCCCCTTAGGGGCCGGGGTCCAGAAATGCCTGGATGCGGCGCGGACCCGAAATGAAGAGGGAATGAATCAACAGGTAAGTCTTAACATGGAGATTTAGCTTTCCTTATTCCCTTCTCTCTCTCACCTTTTGTTCTGGTCTTTTTCTCCATAGGCGTTGGGGCGTGACTGCGAATCCGGATGATCGCTGCTAAACATGGAGGCACCCTGTAAAGGTGCGTGGAATGCGGCGCTGCAGCGATCGACACGATGAGCTTTTAAATAAAAGTCTTCCTTTTTTAGGATTGTCGGCGAGATGTCTCCGGGATGCGGAATTTAGCAGGTAAGGACTTTTCCTTCTTCTGTTCTCTTCTTCTCGTCCTTTGCAGGTGATCCAGGATGCTTGCAGGCGTGGCAGAAGTCAGGATGCAGGAGCAGACACGGTGAGCGTCCAGCTGCTAGATGCAGAACAACGCAAAGCACGTGAGGCTGTTCGGGTGGGGTTTAAATAGCCTTGGAAGAAGTTCCAGGTATGTATCCTTCCTCCAATCAGGTATGTATCCTTCCCCGACCACGCCCGGATGGTAAATTAGTCCCACAGGTTAAGTAGTTCCTTTCAGGCCTCAAGGAGGCCGGGATCCTGCAGCATGGTCTGCATCAGGTAAGTGCGCCCAAGCACTCCCATAATGAGCCTGGCACCTATGGCGCCAGGACTGATGTCTTTTATGAGCCTGGCGCCATAGGCGCCAGGACACTGTCCAAAGGGCCCCTATATGGGGTTGCTGGGTCCTTCCTTGGGGACTGGATGTCCGCTTTCGGGGACGCAGGGCTTGAACCGGCTCCCCGGGAGCGGGCATCATGACAGATGGGTGGTGCATACGTGGGATTGACTGTCTTGTTTATTATGTTATGCTTTGGTAAAATGATAAATAAAGATTAAAAAAAGAATGTGCTCACTTCATAAAAAGGTGACACTAGCTCAAGGTCTGCTTATCTTTGAAGACTGCAGCTAAAAACTGCTTAGAAAAATGGCATAGGATTTGTTTTAGAACACACATTTATTTAAATAATAAAATGGGAGTGTAGAATAAAAAGATACGGGTATATAGGTATTAGACACAACAAATCAATTCATTTATGTACTTATTCAAACAAATATATTTCCCGGAATATTAAAAAATTGTGCTCTACTAAGAGTAGATTAACTTCAAATTCTTTCCTCCCTTCAATGTCTTGCTCAGTCACTTGACTGTACCTAAAGGATTTCGACTGGTATTAGCCACTGAGGATCTTATGTTCAATCGTAAGAGCGATTGGTGGTGAGAGGGCTGTTCATTGATTAGGTTTGGTCTTCCCTTCGACTTTGAGGGATACTTTCCAGCTGGACTTCATGGAAAGCCCCTCTTCTAAAAGCCTTATCTATTTCTATAGAGAAGGTCATGGGTGTCGATAATGTAGTTGCCATGTTTTTCAGAAAGCTTGGAGCCTGTCCTTTCCTTTCAGGAAGCACTATGTAGGTAATCTATTATATTACATCTCATAGAAATATTGATCAGAAATCTTTAAGAAGTCTTCATTAAATATTACCTTAACTTTAGGCATTCACTTGTGAGAGAACTATGGTCTAAACTAATTCCATGTCTTCCATATTGGGCTACTGTAAGTTTCTTTATAGCCGTTTTGTGATCCTCCATGGTTGCAGCATGTGCCACATTGCAAAGCATTTTTAAAACCATGCTTCTGCTGGCAAATACGGCATGATATTTTTTGTTCCTCTAAGCCTTTTCACGGTGGAAGTCACACAGTTGTATCTTTGTGTCTACAATAAAAAAACAAATATAGTAAAATGCAAATAGATTGACGATGCTCTATTTAAAGTATCCAAGGTAACATTATTTTTATGCTCATATAGATAATAGCGTAGATTCATGTTTTTTTTAGGTCTCTTGAAAACGCAATATATTAAAAGTTTTAAGGAGCTAATATTACAGCAAATAGGGTGACATAGTTTTAGATAGACAAACATTAGTAGATTGGCGTCTCAAGAAAATCGTCCAATACCCCCACTACGAACCATCCACATCCATTAACATATACCAACAACTCCTTTTTCCCAATCTACCCCCACCTCTAATTCACTGCGCCACCTCAATTCTTTACAGGGAACTAATCTGACTAAAATACAATTGGACTAGGAGCCTGTAAAAATGGTGACAGACTTTAAGCAAACCCTGCCAGTGCTGGCGTCTCTAACGCCTGAAAATGAAATGATCGTTGTGAATATGCGACCATACCTGCTGTCTGAGATAATGTGTGTTGTAGAGACCTTTCCACCTATGAGGTTAGCCTGTTGTAATGTGACATGAGGGAATGATAGCTCAGCGGCAACGTGTTCGCCTTGGAAGCAAGACGACACGAAGCAACACATGTTCGATCCCTGAGACCGCGCTTAGAAACCTCTGGGTATTGAAGCGCATTATAAATATGCAACTAAGACAAAAAAAAACAATTACGCAACTAAAAAACAAAAACAATTCCTGTAACAGCGCCTCGATGCCCGCGGGCTGTGTGAGCACTTTAAAAATGCAAATAAATAAAAATAAATAAATGAACGGAAGCCATTCTTTGTCTGTGTGATTATGCGTTTCAGAGAGCATTGTCGTCACACTTTCCATTTCATAGATCTCATGAGCCATATTTAGCCATTCCCACTGAGTCAGGAGATACTGCCTCGTCCAATGTATAGTTATTGTGATGAATATGATGGTGTCATCACTCCTTTCCCAGCGGTGACCTCCCCCCATGTGGCCAGGGAACAGCAGCCGCTACATGATCCTGACCCTTGGGGCGGCTATATGAGAGAGGATTGCATGGGCGGAGGAAACCCTCAGGGGAGTGACCGGACATCATTGGACAGGACATTGTGTCCCCTTTTTCTTTTGAGGATACCCCATGCATTCCCCAGGCCTCAATGGCATATTGTCATAACTCCCCTCACACACCTATGTGGGTTACTGAGAATACTTTTCCATACTCCGTAAACAAGCCATCAAAAACTGCCTTGCCTTTTAAGACTATTCAAAATATTTTCCCAAACTCTGCATACAAGTAATCAAGAACTGACTTGCCTGTCAAGACTACTGAAAATACTTTCCCAAACTCTGCATACAAGTCATCAAGAACACACTTCCCCTGCCCTCAATACAAAAGTACTGTATCAAGGAAGCTGAGCCGAGTAATGAAGATCAATGAAGACCAAGAGCACAAGCTGTGCTCTAATTGTTGCGAGAGCATACTTGATGCCGGGAGATTTAAACCAGTCGACCATCTGACAAGAGGGAGACGCTGGCTGGAAAAGTCTTGTCCTCTCTGTGTCGACCGAGGGACTGCTGGGCTGGTGCGAGGTCCGTGGAGCCAACCAGCTTGCGGAAGAAGCAGAGAAGAGCAGACTGAGGGGGATAGCACACTGCGAGGGCTCCAGAAGAAGGACGGCTTCCGAGCGTTCACAGGTACCTATAGGCAGCCTCCACACTACTTAAGCATGGAAAAGCCTAAAAGCAGGCAAGTGGGAACCGCAAGGTGCACAGAAGCCACAGAGCAGAGGTGGTGAACTCTGAGAAAGAGAGCGGGACGCCGAAGAGCCGCTGCAGGCTTGACGCAGGAGAACCAACACACGCCACAAAAAGCCGGTAATTCACCTGTAAAGACTGGAGGTGACATCTGTACTTCTGCCCTCTATATGGTTGGGACAAAGGCAAAGAGCACCCAGCCAAGGTTCTCTATATGGTAGCTTGCATGAGCAAGCAAGGCCTAAGCACACAGGAGGTGATGCAGGCTGGTTCTTAAGTACAGTGAGTCCCCAATCCCCCATAAAGGAATGTCCACACACTATGTTAGGTGATAACACAGCTTCTTTACATAAATAAGGTTCAGTAATATACCTACATGATAGAATACTCCAGGGACGACTCCCTGTTTTGCCTCCACACTCACAATGACCCCTCCTCTCTCTCTCCTCCATTCGAGAACGTTCACAATGTGAAATCCAAAACAAACGGCAAAAACCCCTGATGAGTTTAAAAATATATATTGTGCTTTTCTTTGGATAAACTCCTAATTTTAAAATATCAAAAAACACCAGTGAGGTGACACAAAGAGACTGAGTCAACCAACGCATTTTGCAAGGCTTCACCATAGTTGATGGTGTGAATAAGAAGACATATTTTATAGTATTTCTGTGGGGATGTGTTGTTGTCCCTTTATGCTTTCCCATATGTTGCCCAGTATATTCCTATGTGAAGGTTGCCTAAAAACATAGCATCATCTTAGCCTAGTGTCTTGGCTGCCTATATGGTCTATGCACTTCATTTGTTTTATCCTAATAGATCTCAGTGCGCTCAATTTATGTTTTTCCCATATTCATGTATACACAGAAGATGTTTAGTTACCCCTTTGTGATGGTTTAGCCATTCTTCCTGCCCCCAAATATTTGGCTCATGTGCCTAATAAAAATTGAACAATGTTTTGCAGTTTTATTTCCTGCCAGAGATACGTCTGAGTTAAAGCAATGATCTCCCTAGTGGTCTAT
Organism: Ambystoma mexicanum; assembly: GCF_040938575.1. Classification (NCBI taxonomy): domain Eukaryota; kingdom Metazoa; phylum Chordata; class Amphibia; order Caudata; family Ambystomatidae; genus Ambystoma; species Ambystoma mexicanum. The sequence continues at coordinate 20,136,667 of NC_090926.1, forward strand.
TATACACGTTCCAATTAAAGTGCACTTGTGCTAAGCAGCTCTATTTACTTCATTATTGGTGCAGTATGTGTATTGCAATCAATGTGAGCTCATCAGTATATGTTTCTAGGCATATGTGGACCTCGTTTTCTATGGAGGTGCAACCGTACATAAGCAGCCTGATTTTAGAGCATGGCCTTAATATTTCTTATATTAAGTTTGATACCACTGTGAAAATGGCTAACCCATTGAGCTCAATGTACATCAATTGTATACATTTCATAATGAATTAGATGTCATCTAAAGTCCCATCGTACCTTAGCAGCATAAGTATACAGCATGTTCTTAATGTCATAAAGCACCAAAGTATTGACTGAAAAGGATACGGTACTCAAAAGGATACAGATGGTAGGGTCTTCCGGATCCCTGTTCACATGATTTGATAGTTGTGAAGTCAAGTTTAGACCTTCCAAATGATACAACTCTCTGACTGATGAATCAGGCAGAGAGATGGATCACTGGAAAGGGCGTGGGTAAAGTATAGGAAGTCAGCCTAGAACAAAATAAAGTATCATAAGAAACTGCCCCAAATCGGCTCTCTATGATAGAACAGTATTTGGCATTAATTCACACACTGACCTTATGACTAGGGTAGAAGAATCCAGCATAAGTCTCTTGAGGAAAATCCAGAAGTAGAACAAACGACAAGGAAGGGAAGATTAGTAAGGGAGACTTATCCCGAACGGAACGAGGCTCACGCTAGATACCGGGTTGATGCACCACAGGATAGCGTCCAAAGTACTGTTCACTATCACCTTCCAACAGTCCTTGAAAAGCTTCCTTCCCACGTAGAGAAAAGTATAGAAATGAATAAATCCACCTGTTAATTTCACAGGTGCAGGAGTTGGAAATAGCGCCCCTTTGTGGAATAAACAAAGTACACGTGGTTCTGAACAGCCGCGAAGAAAATAGTGTGCGCGTGTGGAATTACACGTGAATAGGATTCACGCAGTCTTGGAAGCAGGCTTGAAGACAACGTGTGCGTATGGAATTACACGCTAACAGGATTCACGCAATCCAGGCCAGCCGCGCTTGAAGACAGCGTGCGCTTGTGGAATTGCACGCGAACAGGATTCACGCAGCCCAGGCCAGTAGCGCTTGAAGACAACGTGTGCGTGTGGAATTACACGTGAACAGGATTCACGCAGTTCAGGCCAGCCGCGCTTGAAGACAGCGTGCGCTTGTGGATTTGCACGCGAACAGGATTCACGCAGCCCAGGCCAGCAGCGCTTGAAGACAACGTGTGCGTGTGGAATTACACGCGAACAGGATTCACGCAGTCCAGGCCAGCCGCGCTTGAAGACAGCGTGCGCTTGTGGATTTGCACGCGAACAGGATACACGCAGCCCAGGACAGCAGCGTTTGAAGACAACATGCGCGTGTGGAATTACACACGAACAAACAGCTCCAGGAATCAGCGTGTGGCGGAAAACACGCTATAGAAGGCCCAAGAAGCAGCTGAGGAAAACTGCAAGGACGCAGAGCGGAGGTTCAGCTACACAACGCCAAATGATTCGATCAGAAGCAGCGAGTGAAGTTTCCACGCTACTTATATACGTAATGCCGTAGTTCACGTGATGAAGCAGAATTCACGTGAATTTAGCGACGTGAAAAGTGCAGACGTCGTTTTCCCGGCAATGCATCGAACAACCGCCATTTGGAATAGAACGGTCTAGCTGTTCTATGAGCGTAAGAGGTAGAACCACGTCCAGCATTAGAACCACGTCCAGCATGCATGACAGTGCCATCCCCCAAAGGGGCAACCTCTCCCCTTTTCGAGTGAAAACGCTTCAATAAAGCAGGAGCATGTATATTGGAAAGAGGTTCCCAGGACCTATCTTCGGGACCATAGCCCTTCCAATCCACCAGATAATACGGCCTACCAGAACGTAGCCTCATATACAGTATGTCCTGTACCTCGTATTCATCTGAACCCCTCACAGAAATAGCAACAGGCCGTACAGGCAATCTGGTAGCTTCAGAACACGGCTTAATGAGTGACACGTGGAATACAGGATGCACTCGCCATCGTTGTGGTAAAGCCAGACGGACAGCAGCCGGATTAATTACTTGGAGTACTGCATACGGACCAATGTATTTAGGCAACAATTTCTTTTTGCCTGGTATCCTCAAGTTCTTAGTGGACAACCATACTTTCATACCAGCCTTGTAGACAGGTGCAGGTACTCTATGAGCATTGGCATAGAACTTGTCGCGTCTTTTAGCGTGCTCCAATTGCTGCTTCACTTTCCTCTGTAGATTCTTAAGGTCACGAAAAGTATGGCCTGCGGCAGGAGTATCCAAAGACAAACTGGAATCCAAAGGTATTGATCGGGGTGTTGTCCATAAAGAGCATAGAAAGGTGAAGTGCCTATGGCACTATGATAGGAGTTGTTGTAGGCGAATTCTGCTACCGGCAGGACCTTGAGCCAATCTGATTGAAACTGCAGACACAAACACTGCAGATATTGTTCCATAGTGCTATTGACTCTTTCGGTCTGTCCATCAGTTTGAGGGTGATAAGCACTGGACATTCTGTCATCAATCAGTAATGCTGAAGTTAGTGCTCTCCAAAAGCGTGACGCAAATTGTGAGCCCCTGTCCGTAATGATTACTGATGGTAGACCAAAGAAACGGAATATATGTCGAATGAATAGGTCAGCCAGAACAGCAGCTGTTGGTAAACCAATACAGGGAATATAAAGAGCCAATTTAGTGAAGTAATCCACTACAACCCATATGGTATCGTATTCCTGGTTTTGTGGGAGTTCTACCACAAAGTCCATAGATATCATGTCCCATGGTTTGTTAGGGACAGGTAGGGACTGGAGTAAGCCCACTGGTTTACCAGGAGTGTTTTTGCATTGGATGCATACAGAACATGTTGATACATGATTTATGACATCATTTGTCATGGATGGCCACCAACACCATCTTTTAAGCAGCTCTAGTGTTTTCTTCTGTCCAGGATGGGCTGCGATCAAGGAATCATGATTCCACTAGAGGGCCTTATTCCGCGTCGAAAACGTTGGTAAGTAGAGCACTCCTTGTGTGAAAGGTAAACCGTTATGTAGGTCCAGATTCATATCCTGGATAACTTGTGGATGATTTTTCACCCACTCCTGTACTTCGTTTTTTAAGGATGGTTGAACAGAACAACTACATATTACATGATCTGCCAACAACTGATTTTGCACCTGTGCTTCTTCCTTAGCCTCCTCACCAATAAGAGACAAAGCGTCCGACTTAACGTGTTCTCTGGCAGGACGATATGTGACCTGGAAATCGTATTGAGCAAAAAAGACATGCCATCTGGCCTGTCGAGCTGTAAGACATTTCATAGATTTGAATGCTTGAAGATTTCTATGGTCAGAGTACACCAACACCTGATGTTTGGCCCCAAGAAGATGATGTCGCCATTCTCGGAAAGCATCCTTGATAGCCAGTAATTCCCGCTCAGTGACGGTGTAATTTCGTTCATATGGGGTAAGTTTGCGAGAGAAGAAAGCCACTGGGTGCTCCTCCTTGGTTTCTGTGCAAACTTGTGAGAGCACCGCTCCAGTAGCGACACTGGATGCATCCGCTTCAACGATAAACTGGCGATCTGGATCTGGATGTTGAAGCACGGGTGCGGTGGTAAATGCTTCCTTTAACATCTCGAATGATGCTTGTGCATTCTGGGTCCAACAGAAAGGAACTTTGGAACTAGTTAAAGCCGTCAAAGGAGCTACTGTTTTGGAGAAGGAACGAATAAACCTGCGATAAAAATTCGCAAAGCCTAGGAAAGACTGTAATGACTTGACATTGTGCGGAATAGGCCAATTCAATATGGCCTTCACTTTGGAACGACTCTTTCGAGCACCTAGATTGGTAATGTCGTAACCCAGGAATTCCACTTCCTGTGAATGAAAGACGCATTTCTCGGTTTTCACAAAAAGAAGGTTCTCCCTGAGTCTTTGTAAGACTGTAGAAACGTGTTTGACGTGTTCCGAAAAAGACGATGAATAAATCAGAATATCATCCAAATAAATCACCACGAACTGGTCCATTATATCCCTGAAAATATCGTTCATGAAGAACTGAAAAGTAGCGGGAGCGTTGCACAGACCAAAAGGCATCACCAAATATTCGTAAAGACCATACCGCGTCTTGAAAGCGGTCTTCCATTCATCGCCCTCACGAATGCGAACTAAATTGTATGCTCCTCGCAAGTCCAATTTAGTGAAGTACCTGGAAGTACCTAATTGATCCAATAGAACGTTTATCAGCGGTAAAGGATACTGATTTTTTATGTTGATGTTGTTAAGTGCCCTGTAATCAATGCAAGGCCTTAGATCTCCCTCTTTCTTCGGAACAAAGAATAGAGGAGACGCAGCAGGTGATTGCGATGGCCGTATGAATCCCATCGCTAGAGCTTTATCGATGTATTCTTTCAACCCAACGTCTTCTTTTGGAGTCAATGAATATAAACGACCTGTAGGAATTTTAGCTCCAGGAATCAATTCAATCGGACAGTCATACTGTTGATGTGGAGGCAATTGTTCTGCCTGGCCTTTATCAAAAACATCAGCGTACTCAGTGTATTCGCATGGTATGGTAGTATCGCTTTGATGTACCACACTAATAGTTGAAGCTCCCCCCATAGAGGCCAATATATGTGAATTGTTTGACACCTCCTGACTGGTAAAGCAATGTTCATTGCAAAAAATTGAAGGATACTGGAGCAATCCCGAAACCCAGTCGATGGCGGGATTATGAAGGGTTAACCAGGCAACACCAAGTATTATTTTGTACTGCGGAGCAGCTATGACATCGAAGACGATTTCTTCCGAATGACTATTCGATAATGTCATCTGAACAGGTACCGTCTCCTGGGTTACCATACCAGAAGTCAAAACAGATCCGTCCACGGTGTTAACCTTTTTCAGGTTTGTTCTTGTTTACAAGGGGTATGGAACAATTCTTGGCATATGTGATGTCTATGTAATTGTTAGTGGCTCCGAAATCAACCATGGCCTTGGAAACCAATTCTTGGTCAGCACAACGTAACGTCACCTCGACAGCTATAGGTGCGTGATTAGGAATGGTACTGGAGTCCGATGAAACACTCGACACAGGGACTCCTGCTACTGTCGAGTTTTGGCGTTTCCCGAACGCTTGACTGGTTTCTTAGGACATGTCGCTAATAAATGCTCGGATGAACCGCAATACATAAATAAATTGTTCTTTCTTTGGTTCTCTCTTTCTGCATTGGACAACCGGCCTCTCACAGCGCCAATCTGCATTGGTTCAGGGTCGTTCGAGGGAACTGCCGGTGCCTCCGAACGAACCGATGCTTGTAAGAATGTTTTTTTCTCTCCTTTCCGAGCATTTCTTCGGGCATCGATTTGTAGAACCAAATCGAGCAAATCTGTGAATCCCGTAGGAACCACCGGAACCGTAGATATGGCATCTTTCAGTTCTTCTGAAAGACCCTTCTAGAAAACAGCCGTTTTCTTGCCTTCAGGCCATTGAGTTTCGGCTGTTAGTTGATTGAATCGGGCAATGTAAGGCAAAAGAGGTTGACTGCCTTGTTGTTGATTAAGTAACTCCAGATCCATGGCTTGAGTAGCATAACGCATGTCAAAGACTTTACTCATAGCAGCCACAAGATCATCACAGTCGTATAACAAAGGGATATTTGTTTCCAACAAAGGGTTAGCCCAAGCAGCAGCTGTACCCCCTAAATGGGAAAGCACAAATGCTGCTTTTGTGGTTAGGTCAGGAAATGATGTGGGACGACAAAGAAAATGGAGTCGGCACTCATTAACGAAGGTTCGATAGGTTTTGGGGTCACCTGTGAACCGTTCCGGGGGAGCCAAGGGAAACTGAGTGGGCATAACCACATGAATAGTTTCCTGTGGGGGTGTCATAGTCCCAGATCCAGATGCAGTGGCCATTGGAACCTGTGCTCCCTGAGGACTAGCGTGCATGGCGTCTTGCATAACGTCCATACGGTGCCGTAACATGTCCTGTGCCGTAACCATTTCATTTCTCAAATCGCTGATCAACTGAGTCAAAACAGTTAAAGGATCCGTACCCTCCATGGCTTCTGATTCTGTCATAAAGCACCAAAGTATTGACTGAAAAGGATACGGTACTCAAAAGGATACAGATGGTAGGGTCTTCCGGATCCCTGGTCACACGATTTGATAGTTGTGAAGTCAAGTTTAGACCTTCCAAATGATACAACTCTCTGACTGATGAAACAGGCAGAGAGATGGATCACTGGAAAGGGCGTGGGTAAAGTATAGGAAGTCAGCCTAGAACAAAATAAAGTATCATAAGAAACTGCCCCAAATCGGCTCTCTATGATAGAACAGTATTTGGAATTAATTCACACACTGACCTTATGACTAGGGTAGAAGAATCCAGCATAAGTCTCTTGAGGAAAATCCAGAAGTAGAACAAATGAGAAGGAAGGGAAGATTAGTAAGGGAGACTTATCCCGAACGGAACGAGGCTCACGCTAGATACCGGGTTGATGCACCACAGGATAGCGTCCAAACTACTGTTCACTATCACCTTCCAAAAGTCCTTGAAAAGCTTCCTTCCCACGTAGAGAAAAGTATAGAAATGAATAAATCCACCTGTTAATTTCACAGGTGCAGGAGTTGGAAATAGCGCCCTTTTGTGGAATAAACAAAGTACATGCGGTTCTGAACAGCCGCGAAGAAAATAGTGTGCGCGTGTGGAATTACACGAGAATAGGATTCACGCAGTCTTGGAAGCAGGCTTGAAGACAACGTGTGCGTATGGAATTACACGCGAACAGGATTCACGAAATCCAGGCCAGCCGCGCCTGAAGACAGCGTGCGCTTGTGGAATTATACTCGAACAGGATTCACGCAGCCCAGGCCTGCAGCGCTTGAAGACAACGTGTGCGTGTGGAATTACACGCAAACAGGATTCACGCAGTTCAGGCCAGCCGCGCTTGAAGACAGCGTGCGCTTGTGGATTTGCACGCGAACAGGATTCACGCAGCCCAGGCCAGCAGCGCTTGAAGACAACGTGTGCGTGTGGAATTACATGCGAACAGGATTCACGCAGTCCAGGCCAGCCGCGCTTGAAGACAGCGTGCGCTTGTGGATTTGCACGCGAACAGGATACACGCAGCCCAGGACAGCAGCGTTTGAAGACAACGTGTGCGTGTGGAATTACACGCGAACAGGATTCACGCAGCCCAGGTCCGCCGCGCTTGAAGACAACGTGCGCTTGTGGATTTGCACGCTAACAGAATACACGCAGCCCAGGACAGCCGCGTTTGAAGACAACGTGCGCGTGTGGAATTACACGCGAACAAACAGCTCCAGGAATCAGCGTGTGGCGGAAAACACGCTATAGAAGGCCCAAGAAGCAGCTGAGGAAAACTGCAAGGACGCAGATCGGAGGTTCAGCTACACAACGCCAAATGATTCGATCAGAAGCAGCGAGTGAAGTTTCCACGCTACTTATATACGTAATGCCGTAGTTCACGTGACGAAGCAGAATTCACATGAATTTAGCGACGTGAAAAGTGCAGACGTCGTTTTCCCGGCAATGCATCGAACAACCGCCATTTGGAATAGAACGGTCTAGCTGTTCTATGAGCGTAAGAGGTAGAACCACGTCCAGCATTAGAACCACGTCCAGCATGCATGACACTTAAATCCTCCTCTAAAGTGCGTATGTGGAGTAATTACTTCGTTAAAATCAATATACACATACACACATTTTCTTATATTATATTTGATACATCTATGGAAATGGCTAATCCATTGAGTTCGATGTGCAGCCATTATATACATTTCAAAATGACTTTGGTTTCATGGTGCATTAACAGCATAATTTAGCATCGTGTACTTGAATTCTCATGTAAAGTGCATATGTGCCGTAATGACTTTGTTAAAATCGATATACACATATCTCAATGTTTGTCTCAATCAGGTGAACAATATGTTAGCAGCATCATATAAATAAAGTGTGACGGTGCATAAGCAGCATCTTTTACATTCAGTGCAAAATTGTCATGGTTAAAAGTATGTCGGAAAATATATTGCATGGGAGAAAAGATTTTTCTCTGAAAGAATGTTCAGAATATGCACTTGCGCATCCCCAACTTTTCTCATTAAGTGAGGCACTAAGTATCAAATAACATTCAAAGTACTTACAAGTTTGTGTCATTAGGTACAAAAATGCGTGACATGCTTCTAATTCAAACACCTAAAACACCAATCACCTTTAAAATGTATTATTACATGTGTCCTATGTATATCGTGAGCCCTTGTCAACTAGAAGATGATCATGTTTAAATAACCTAGTATCTTTCATATCAATAGGTGAACCTCTCCGGGCTGTTATTTCATACATGTCTGAGGACTTGGAAGCCTAATTAACCTATTGTGATTCTTCTTGTAAATGTTCTAGGTCAAAATGTACTGGAGAGCCATAACATAACATAAAGATGGTCATGAGTCCCCTAGAAAAATATACATCTCTTCATCCATATTATGTCCATTGGGAGCTTTTGTATCCAAGTCCACAATAAACTGAGACTCCCGCTGGCGTAATCTTCTCTCTCTATCCCCTCCTCGTGGATGATTGTCAATTGTGTCTATGACAAAGTAACGTAGAGTGGATATAACTCCATGATGTACCTCTTGAAAATACTTGGCCAGGGTGCATGCGTAATCTTTATTATTGATGGCTCGGATGTGCTGTAGGATGCACATTTTGGCCATGTGTTTTGTGCTCCCTACATACCGTGTTTCGCAACCACATTGTATGACATATATGGAGAAAGGGCTTTCACATGTCAAGTGCTTTTTGATTGACACCATTTCCCTTGTCCATTGGTTGACAAAGAAACCTGCAAAAGGTCCCATGAGCCATTGTTTAGTGGTTTTGGTCCCATCTCTCTGAAAAAACGAGGATACTATTTGCGCTTGTATGGATGGAGGTTTACAAAATGTTATTTGTGCTCTCTCTTTCAGAAGGGATGCATTGTCTGGATCCGTTTTCAAAATGTTCCAATGTGCATCTAGTATTTTTCTTGACACTTGTTGCTTGCCCACGATATATGGTGATGAATCTGAGCTGTTTGTGCTGTAAAAGATCTTCCCGATTTTTAGCTTTTGCCTTTTCACATGCCTGTTCTATTGCTGGTCTCGGATAGCCACATTCCTCAAATCATTGTGCAGTTAATCTGGCATGTTTCTGGAACTATTTCTGTAGAGAAATTCCTGCGAGTTCTGATCATTCCGCCATATGGTATGCTGCTAATGCGATTATTTGGATGGCAGCTACTCGCATGTAACACAGAATTGGTACTCGTAGGTTTCCTGTATATGGTACTTTCTAGTTGTCAATTTACCACATAGATTTGCACATCTAAATAGATGATTTGTTTTCTGTCGTGATGTTCCGTAAAATTGATGTTGTGTTGGTTTTGATTGATTGCTTCTACAAAGATCAGCCATTCTTGGGCATTTCCATTCCAGATTATAAATAAATTGTCTATATAGCGATTCCGGGAGACTATTTTGTTGACATATTCCTCAAATTCTTCAGTGTGCAGCATTTCCTGTTTCCACATTCCCATTGTCAAATTCACGTATGATGGGCAAATGTTGTATCCATTGCAGTTCTACAAGTTTCTAGGAAAAAGGTCCAGTCAAACAGAAAAACATGTTCAAGACAGAATATTAGCATCTCCACAAGCATTCTAGAGTGTTCTCTGTAACTTCGAGATTTAGTGGATAACTATGATTTAATGGCTTGGATTCCCCCTTTGTGTTCTATGTTTGTATACAGAGAAAACACATCCAACGTGGTAAGCAAATATGTATCTTCCCATGGGTTGTTAACCACTTTGCGTAGAATACCAGTTGTGTCTTGTACATATGATGGTAGGGCTTGTACAAACGGTGACAGAAATCTATCAATGAAGCATGACGTTTTTTCCAAAAGTGATCCTATGGATGCCACAATAGGTCTGCACAGCGTTTGATTAATCATTTATGTACTTTAGGCACAAAATATATTGTGGGAATTACTGGGTATTTAATAGTAAGGTATTGTTTCTCCACCCATTTCAGGAGTCCCATTTCGTGCCATTCTTTTAGTTTTTCATCAATCAGTTCCTTGTAGTGTCTCATGGGATCTTCTGTTAATTTCAGATAGTGGGTAGTGCTGTGTAATTGATATCTCATGGGTGTAGCCTTCTAGATTCATTACTACAATGTCGTCCCTTTTGTCGTAGGGCTTTATTATTATGTTGTTGTCATTTCTGAGATTTTGGGAAGTCAATAATTGATTGATGCGTCTTTTGTTGTGGATCAGTGGTTGGGTCCGTGTTGCCAATCCTTTAAAATCATCGACAACAAGATCATTAAAAATCTCTATGTTGGCATTGTTGGTGATTATTGGATTGAATCTTGACTGTGGTTTAAACCAACTATCTTTCGCAAGATATGTATTAATTCCACATGGTGCTACATAGACATCATCCCACATGTCTTCTTTGTCTTTTAGGTTGAGTTCTGCTTCCTCTAGTGTTGCTAGATCCTGCAATACTTTGAGAGCTGGAACATCTTTGATCATTAGTAATGATGGCCTTACAGTTCTTATGTCCTTTTCAATACTTTTATCATGGGTTGCATGATATTTTATCAACCTTAAGTTTGCATATACATTTACATAGGTCAATGTGTCTTTGTGCATAGTTCAGGCCAGACTTTGGGCAGTAGCTCAGACCTTTCGACAGGACTGCTTTTTCGCGAATGTTCAAGGGTCTGTTTGATAGATTGATTACTTGCAGTTCTTCTTCCATTAATTCCAATTGTCCCTCTTTTTCCCATAGCAAGTTTGTCGCCCTTGTAGTTTTATATCCCTTGGTTGTTGTTCTTTTGTTCCTGCTTTGCCTTGTTTTTGTTGTTTTGTCCCTCGATTTCCAACTGGTTTGTTTGGGTACACGAGCTGTCGGTTTTTTTACCTCCAGGTATAATAGTCTCATTTCCTCTAAAAAATACAGGCGTATGGGAGTTTGTTCCTCATCATTTTCCAATGTGGCTGCCGACAAGCTTGATGGATCTTCCGAGATTCTGATGTTATTTTGTTTTGCTTAGTTCCAGCTCTCTTTTTACGTGCTTGATCATACTTTTTTGCGAATGTATTCGGCCCAATTCATAATCATCTTTATCACGTAAAAAGGTTCTTTGTTTATGTTCCTTGATTTCCTTTTCATATGCCTGTGGGTTCGTTTCCATCTGTATTTTTAGCATCTGTGCTTCTTTTCCTTGTTGCCCTGTATAAATGGTTTCCTCTATATCTTTTATTTGATGAAATATCTTTTCCCGAACCTTTTTGGCATACCTCACTAGCATTTCCAAGAATATGAATGAGCAATCATTAGTCGTTTTTGCCCATTCTGCTAGCATTTCTGGGTCAGGTATCTCATATGACGGAATGGTCCGAATCCTCAAGCCTCCTGGAATCCTACGCATATCTATATAGTTCTGTGGCGATGTTGCCTCCCACCATTTACATCTTTCCTGTTTGTGCAGTTTTTTCTAGTGCCAACATTTTTTGTTTCATCTTTTTGTTTTTATTAGCATCACCAGTTACTGTAGTAATTTTTTTTGTTTCTTAATGTTGACATCTGTTCATCAAATGTTGATGTGGCTTGCGCTGTCCTCAAAGCCTCTTTGTCTGTCATTTTCCACTGGTGCTCATTCCATAATGAATTTTGCGATCAATCATAGTGTTATGTCACTTTATATTGGAGATTTTAATCCTCAGAACTGTGTTTCACTTAAAATGCTGTTTGGAAAGCCATTTGGCAAATCATTCAGGAAACCAGGATGGTCACAGCCACTTTGTGCTTGTCAAAAATCCTCTGTTTCCACAGTTATTTGTAATGCCAGCGGTAGATGTGTGTTAACTTTCTGGGTGTTAGAAATACAGGTATGTTTCTTAGCACTGGACACCTGCGTTGTGGTAATAGTCTTCCTCGTCTCAGTATGCAGACAATTGCGAGCAAGAAAACGGGTTGTGCCGTGCACGTTTACTTACAGAGAATGCTGGATCCTCCGACCCGCCATTTCAGCATTCACGTGCTGGCTTTTCCCACTTCTGCTCACAGTGTGCCTTGAGGGTGGTGCTGCAGCAGCCTCCTTTTGCCCTCGTTCGGAGTATCTCCCTGTCGGCACCTGCTTTCAGCAAAGCATTCGTTTCAGGTGCTGTGATTCTACGGAAAGGCACTCCGTCTTCACAATCTGATAAAACACTCCAGGGACGACTAAATAATAACACTTTGTACTCAGGCAGTTCTATTCAAAGAATGGCAACTATATACACTCTATGCAGTGCCACACAATACTTAAATTCAGTAATAAATGCACCAACTGCAGACAGTTTCAAATAGGCATGTGAATTCTTAAATCAAGTGCAACAGCATAGATTAGGGTAAAAGGGCAAGTTAGTTGTGAAGAATAGCAGAATGCTTTCTTTAGACTAGATAAACAATTCTGTGTGAGGATCCCTCCACCTGGGCAACCTGTTATGGAAATGTTAGGGAGTAAATTATCTTGTCTTTTACAGCCCAGTCCAAAAATGTTCAATAACACTCTAGTTTCTTTTTAAAAGGTGCTACCATCCCACAGTACCTGAGAGGCCACGGGAGAACAGGATCCAAGAAGAATCTGGGACCCTTGGACGACTCCTGAAACTAGAAGATGCTCTTGCTCATCACAGTACCTTTGGTGCCTTGGTAAGCAAAGTGGCAGAGTTTCTCAGTTTGACTAATTGATTCCGCTTAAGGATGGGCCCACCCCTTGGAAGAAGGAGCAACTGGGATGCTGAGTCTAAGAAGAAAAATGGAAACAAAGTCTTTCTGAAGTGCAGCAGTTTTGCTCTTCGCAGTGCTCTCCGTTGGTCAACAATTTCTCCGACAGTAGGAGTCCTGGGAAGATGAAACTTGTTGTGGGCTCCTCAAAGGATTGGCAGATGAGCGTAAGATCCCTGGGAACCTTCAATGACTTCTGGCGGCAATGGGTGCAGAGGGAACTTTTGGTGTCGGGTTGCGGAATATAGCGGTATTCCACCTTTTGGTTCTTCAGTGCTGCAGCCGCAGCATGGACCTCTGGATGTCTTCTGGTAACCTGAACTCCACCACTGGAGTGGACCACGGGCCCCCAGCAAGTCTGGACCCTCGGGTTATCTTTGTTGGATTCTGGTGGTAGGAAACCCACTGGCAGACCTTCCTCTACACTCAGCGACCCTGGACCATCTCCGGTGGGAAAACGTGGTTAATGATGATGGTAAGGATGTCCATTGTAGTATTCTTTATCAGTTTGGATTTTTTGCAGCTCTGGGTATCAAGCAGCACTATGCCAGGGTACCCCCTCTTCTGGGCGGTAGACAGCAACTGGCTTTCAGCTGTGATGAACACTCCTCCGGACCCTGGGTGACACCAATGGACTTCTTAAACTCAAGATGTACGGACACTCCTCTTCTGGATTCACAAAGACCCCTTCTCCGGATGGCAGGCATACAGGACTAGCTTCCAGAGTACATTTGATGAAGAGCAGCAGGTTGCACAATAGTCCCCCGTAGCTTGGGGAGAGGTCTTCTATCAAGGTCCTCTCTTGGATCAGTCCTTGGAGCGTCACAGCAGTCTTTGGATTTCAGTGAAGAGTAGCAGCCGCAATCTTCCTCCTCCAGCTGGACTCCAGGGATCAGCTTCCATTTCAACTTCAGCTTCTGAACAAATTGTTGAGTGCAGGGACCATAGTTATACACATTTATTCCCCATTCACTCAGGCTGAGCCAGGCTCAATCAACCAATCACGCAGAAGGGCATTCATGCAGGCGGCCATCAGGCTTCCAGGCATTCCGGCCATTCCCTCCACCCAGACACCCATAACAAATAATGTGGATTGGAGTAAGCATCCAGCCTTTCAGCACGCTACAGTGCATTCATACCAGTTTCAGTCAGGGCTGTCTCAGGCATTGTGTCATACACATAAACCAGACTCCCACAACACAGAATGTGAGTTGGCTCCCAACTCCATTCACACAGGTCCCACCACAAGGGTGTACCCACAACACACAGCCCATGGGAAGGCTCCAGTCAGTCTGACAGGAAGCAGCCCCAGAGCCATATATGGTATTCTCACCCAACAGTCAGTCATGGGGAAGGGACAGAGTAAGGGCTTCCCAGGACTTTGGGAAACAAGGTAAAAGGCAGTAGAAACTAAGAGGCACAGTGGCCATCTGGACCACCTTGCCTTTCTTCAGGGATCAATTGATTCCTATTGCAGGGCCAGAGTTTCCCAAAAATGGAGGACACTCAGAGCCACTGCCAAGTCAGCATGTAGCTACCACCAGCCCATGCCTTGCTCTGTGGGCAACACACAGGTGCCCAAAAACACACATAAGGGGTACAGAGGTGTACCCCCACCCATGGGTGCCATAAGGGTATCGTATGGGTGTTGTTCACCAAAAGCAAAACAGGAAGAGCTGTACTGCCACAGGTCCAGGCGGGACCTCAGTGGCAGAAAACAAAGAAAACACACACGGAGAAGTGGTAGGACAAGGGCTAGGAGGCCCTCTCCCTATAAAAGCATTTCCAGCATCACACCACCCAAGGGAAGTGGGGACACCAGGGCCTTTCAGCAATCCTACCGAATGCAAATAAAAGTAAATGAAGCAATTAAGAAAGAACGAGAGATTAAATATTTCTTGAAGAGACAGAACGGAACAAATATAAGAGACGGTCAAGTTTGCAAGGGTGCGCAGTGTACCTATGAGAGAAGCCCTGGCAGGAGAGTATACCAGGCAGATGCAAGTTGCAGGTGTGTGCATATGAGAAAAACACAGGCAGGAGAGTATACCAGGTAGATTCAAGTTGCAAGAGTATTCATATAAAAATACCCTGGCAAAAGAGCATACCAGGTATGGTCAAATAGAACAGTGTGTAAAGTACATCACATGAGGAAGTAGTGATGAAGATACATCAGGAATAGCCAAGACTGGGGTGAGATATATTAAAGAGGAGGAGAAACTTGGCAGAAGAGTAGACCAGGTATCCTACCCAGATTCAGACTAAAAGCCATGTTGTTGCATGCCAGTTGTGTTGTTGATCAAAAGAAACTAAAGCAACTGATATTCTTAAAAGTATAAAGCGGAGTGAAGAGAAGTCCAGGGTAATTAAACCATTCTCTGGAAATGTGAACTGGACCCTTCTGGAACTTTTGTGTTGGAGTTACGCATTTCCTTTTTGAACATATGGACACTACAAGGCTAAAGACATTTCCCTTTTCACCTTAGAGTTCATTTTTAGAATGTGAGGGCCAGAATAGTACTTTGGACACAGGACATTTTGCTTTGGGTTCCATGTGTTAAAATCGCTGCAAAAATGGCCGTTTACACAAATAATCGTGGCAATAAGGCTGTGGTTTTGCCGCCGCAATCCATGTAAAGGATGCAGGGACACCCCTGCAAACGCAGACCTATTATGCCATTTAAAGGCCGCGGGGGACACCCCCGCAACCACCGCTCCGCTTAAATGGTATAATGGGGTATACCTTTACCGGGTCAAACCACAGCATTTTTGCCACAATTTTTTGTAAAGGTGACATTTTTGCTGCAATTTTATTACTGCATACCTTGCTTTGGACATCTTGACATCGGACAGACCCTTAGTTTTGTTTAAGATAGGGAAATACCTTTTAGTAGTAGGGACAGAGACGCATTTCCCAACCCCTTTTTGTTTCAATAAAGGTTTATGGCCAAAACCATAAATCCCCTGTGTCTCATTTCTGGTTCTTCAATGGGTTGGGATATTGGCTCAGCTGACACAAGTTAAAATCTAAACTTCCTTGACTGACTTCTATTATACTGATCATCAAACGGCCCCATGGTGAGGAATGTATTGATGAGGTAGCCGCAGCTGAAATGATCCTTAACATTAAGCAATTAATAGTAAGTAAGTTCCATCTCCCCATCGGAGGCCAACAGCTCCTTTTTCGAGGGCGCACTTTGCTAGATGCTTTAAGATTGACAGATTACGCTGTAAAACCCAAAAGTAAGTTACACCTCCCACCAGTAACTGCTTAAGGCATAAAACCAAGCCTCAGAAGGCCCACTAGGATCCTGCAGGAAAAAGAGATCTAGGGGATCCTACAAAGCCGAGTGCCCCACCTGACCAGATGAGCCCGATCGAGATAGAAAAAACTCAAGAACCAGAAGAGAAAGTATTTTTCTTTTCAACCGACCAAACAGAAGGTTCCATTAGGAACCCTGGTCTTTGCGCTTTTGAAAAGGACAACTGCAGGATCTTAGGTCGGAACCGATTAATTCAGGTCTCTCCACAGAATCTAGTTCCTAATGTACATACACCTTCTTATGTCTTTCCATTACATCATGTTCTTTCATACTTCTCTCAAATCTCTTGAAGATATAGGCTTCTCTCAGGACTTCTCTCAGGTCTCCTTAGCACAACATTCTTAATAATAATGGATATACCCTCTTCGGGGTTGTTTCTCACCCTCCAGGAATTCTCCTGAAGCCTCTTCAAGGAAGTGCCCTGTCCTTAGGCTAACCATCTGGTATCAAGTCTGCAGAGAAGGCCCTGTACCTAAGTACTCTCTTCCGCAGATCACTGACTCTTGCAGTGTGACATCTGGCACTCCCTCAGCAGAGCTACCTTTTACCAGGTAGTGGCCTCCCCCATATTTCCAGGGAGCGTTTGAAAGCCTATCTGATGCCTCCCAATCTTTACCTCTTTCGGATGTTTTCTGACTTCTTTTATATTGCTGGGCCAGTGTACCGTTTCCTAAGCCAGCCTCAAATAGATTTTCAATCGTGTGGTTTGTTTTATCTCATTTTTCTCTCATCTTGCTTCATTTGAAACTTGGACTTATTATTACTTCTCCTCTGGCAAGGACGGACGCTAATGCATCACATTTCTAATGGTCAGCTATGGGAAGTGAATCAGGGGCTGCACACTTTTAGATCTGTTAATGCTGAAAGAAGAGCTTTCATAGTGTTTTGCAGTGTCCAGCAAACTCGTACTGAATGGGATTTGTTGTTTATGATGACAGCAAGAGTTCTGATTCTCACTCAGAAGGTATAGGGGCTCATTATAAGTTGGCCAGTGCGGTAATAATGTGCCGGTATCAACGTATACCTGCACGTTACTGCACTACAAGTTGGCTGGTGGGGCACCTGATTTACCTGCAGCTAAGAGCTGTAGGTAAATCAGGTGCCTTACCAGCAAAGATCCCCAGTATTACCAGCACTGGTATTATCAGTGCTGATAATACTGGCAAATCCCTCATGGAGTGAAATGGGACTCCATGGAATGGGAATATCCGTAAAGTTGTAATGACTCTGATAGTGTTTGACTAGGTTTCACACAGATCACTTTCTGTTGGTGTTCTGTGAACTACCAAGGTTCGCCTTTCTTACAGTGTTTAATTCTGTTCAAGCTGTTTCCTACATTCTGTGTTTTCAATTTTGTGCAAGCATTCTAATTTAAGAAGCATGTACAGTTGAATGTTCACTATTATTATAATCTGACTGAAAAGACAATTAATTATGAAGAGAACCCGACTGAGTAACTTGAGAGACATTTATACTTAAAAGTTGTTTGTGTTATTTTTTTCCTTAAATAGGTAGGCCCTTTAAAACAGTAGTTTTCTGAAAAATTGTTTTTGCCCAACCTTGGAGAACTCTTTTGTTGCAGTTTAGGGTTATCAGCATGGAGGCAAAAGGACATGCTACAAAATGTAGGCCCGATTCATCTTTTTACCTCGATACTAACCTTTCTGAATTGGGAAAATACTGGACCCCGAGGGGAGGGAGAGCCCAGGGAATCCACTGCATCCGCCCTCTGTGATACTCATTGGGTAGCGGCCAGATCAGACCAGTCGCCTGTGGTTTAGCCCCCTCATACAAAAGGATGGAAAGTATCTCCAACTCACCACAACTGATCTAAAGATGTACACATGAACTTTAACCTTTTATATGATATGTACTTCTACTCACTCTCTTTGCCGAAGTTCTTACTTTTTTGATAAGTGGAGAACTTTTATTTGGTATCCTCTTCAAGTTCAAAAATCCCTTTCTGCAATTGTTGAAACGAATAATACACTAGAAATACTGGAGTTTCACAAACACTCTCAGTATTAGGAAGTGCTGTAGTTTCCATGGCATGTAAACCCTATAGCACAAAGGAATGTTGCTTAAGAAATACTTGGTAGGATTTGCAATTTCTTGCCTAATTAATATTTAACTCATTAAAGAGACCTGTAAAGCTCATTAACAAGACATATATAGCTAAGCCAAAAACGTTCTACAATGGTGCAACAGTGCAAAAAATACCATAACAATATATGATCCACAGGACTTTATTAGTATGGATGAAAGTTCATACTACTCATGAATGAAAGCTCTGTACCAAAGCTCAGTGAGTTAAGTACACTCATTGTTGGGATCTGTGTACAACCAGCAGTTCACAAGGAAGTTTCTGCAGTCTGAATGGACAGTTTTCCATGGTTGATCAAATAAGCAAAACAGATATTGTGAAAAGTAACAACTGTTATTACAGTGCTTTTAACAAGCCAAAACTGTGATAGCAAGCAATAATTCATAACAAGAATTCCTAGATTACTTCTGGATAACAAGTGGTAATGCTAATCTTACTCCTCCTCATCTATGCCCTTACTAATGATACCGCCACCCACACAGGAAACATTCAGGCTAATAGTTTAAAACAGATCTGAAGTCAATGCTGAAGAAAAGGCAAACCGACTTGCCCCCACCATGCTCCTGGAACACCGTGGCTATCATTATGAGTATGGATGTAATGGTATTTGAAAGGAGTCAATGCTAATTATAGATCAGGTGCACTCGCCACTGGCTAGTAATAATTTGCCCTTAGTGAGTAACACATGGTGTGCTGTCTGTGTGTAGAATCGAGGGTGAGTCACATTTTATGGCTGGCTAGTAGCCTCCAACTGAAAAATTGTTACACCTGACCACAGTATTATAGTGTCAGATGCATTATTGTTTTTAACACCAAAAGCAAAAGCTTCCATTCAATACAGGAAATAATTGGTTTTGTTAGGACATTCAGATGGTGTGACAAGGGGGCATCTCTGATGTCCATCTTTTCAACACTTTTGTACGGTACGGTATTGAAGGGTCAATGGGCCTCATTATGAGATTCGCAGTAAGGCAAAAACGATGCCGGTAAGGGAATACCGGCACCGTTTACCGGTCCGGCCTATAACGAGTAGACATCCTGGTAATAGCACCACCGCTGAGACCGTGCCCCTTCGGGCCGGCAATACCGGGATGCCGCTAACAGGAGGACATTACAAGTCACACAGACATGCACCTACCGGCATCCAGAAGGCAGTAATTAGGGTCACTGTGATGCCGGCATCACAGAGCACACGTTAACAGCAATCTGCTGTGTTCCCAACTGCCGGACAGGTGCACACAATCAGCGCAGGTGGAGGCAATGGAGGCTGGCCCAGCACACCCACACACCACACCCCTTCCTACACCTTAATGATCCCACTTGCTGTTGTGATTACGTGGCTGGAGGGCACACCTGCATTGCCACTCCATGACCAGCAACTACAACCGGCACAACAGAGGAGACGCAGGAGGAGAAGGAGGGTGAGACAGGCCCAGCAAGCCCCACCGATAATATCTTCCGGTGTCTCAGTTGAACTTAGAAACTGTCCATAACTGTGGCATAGGTAAATTTAGGAAAGCGAATAATATCTTGCTGTGGTTTACTTTGAACCTAGAAACTATCATTAACTGTAGTACAGGTAAACATAGAAAGTGTGAACAATTAACATCCTGTAGTATAGTTGATCTTGGAATGTGTAAACGAAATCTTCCTATGCCAACTATAATGCAGTTCAAACTTAACCACACCATGAGTCCACCCAACCCACCAAGGTCCACCGAAAGAGTCCCACCCACGCCCCTTCCCTCTCGCCCTACCTGCCATCCCCCACCTCCCCTCTCCATCCCGCCCTCCACCACATCCTCAGCCCCCTTCATATCCAACCCCCAAGCCAGAAGAACCACCTCATCCCAATCCAGCCCACCTTCCACCTTGCCCCCACCACTTCCCCTATCCAAACACCAAGCAAGAGGAGCCCGATGGCGAGCCAACCACCCTAAGACTCCTGCTCCTCCCATCCCCTTCACCCACCTGCCCACTATCATCATACCATCACCCCCCGCAACTCCAACTAACGGCCCGCCCAGGCTCTCAAGCACACCCATCCTCTCCCCCCACCTGCCCACTATCATCATACCCGCAGCCCGACCCCCCCAACTAAAGGCCTGCCCAGCCTCTCAAACACACCCAGCCCCGCAACCGTCCACCTGCCTTTCGCCTCATCAACTCCCACCAACATCCTCCTCCGACCCCACTCTTTCCCCTCTCTAAAAACTGCACCCCTACCCTCTCTCACACACCAACCGCAACAAAAACCGTTAAGAGAAAATGCAACTGGTCTCCCTTAATCTCTAGGTACTCCTCGCCATTCATATCCCGACCCACCACCTCAATCTCCCAATCTCGATCATCACCACCCTCCCCCCGCCTCACCCTTCCTGAAACCCCTCTCCCTTGAATTCTCACCAACCACAACTGACACTCCTAACCCCCTACACCCCACCTTCAAGTCCCCCGACGCAACCCCAACCAACCCCACACACCCGTCTAACCCATCCCCCCCGCACCCACCACCTCGACCACCCGCCTACTCTTCCCATAAACCACCGACCACCACCCCTCTCTCTCCCCAGTTTCCACTCTCTCCCCCAACCCATCCACCCACCCCCCACCACCCCTCCAACTCACTGCCCCTCCCCTCCCATCCTCCACCTCCACAACTCCCACATAATCCTCCTGTACCGAAGTAAGATGCATCCTTTTTAATGCCCGATCTGTAGCAAAAAACAGATACAGCATCTTTGACCTCCTCACCTCTGACAAACCAGACCTAGTCTTTATCACGGAAACCTGGTACCCTGACGACTTTGCCCCTATCGAATAGGGGTGTCACGGTATTAGTTTTATGACAGTACAATAACCTTCTTGCCAAATGACGGTATATCATGGTTATTGCGGTATAGCAGGTGGAGTTAACTAATCTTAACAAATATTTTCTAAAAGGTCATACATTGTCAGATTTATCATCACAAACAAAACCATGCACCCAGGGCCAGAATTGGGCTTTTCAACATACTTTCCACTGAAATGCCACCCCTTGCTTGCACCAAACACAAACGCACGTGTGGAGAGATGGGGGAGGTGGGGCCCTGCTGCGACTGGCAAAGCAAACTGAATAGCTTTTCTTAAGTGGTCATTTAGGCTTTTAGCTCCCCCACTGGCTACTGGTGAAGATGAACATGTTGCCATATTGATAATCTGCATGCCACAGATCAATGGAGTCTGATGGTAGTATACGCTTGTGCGCATACACACACACGCACTCTCTCTTTACGTTACAGCCTTTAGTTTACTTCTGGGCCAAAAGGTGTTCAGTAATCACAGACATGTTACCCTTTGGTATGGCAGCAGGCAATACCCACAGAGATGATTACATTTTGCAGTGTGACTTATTATATGTAAATTCAATGATAGAACCAGGGAAATCCGCCATTGTCATATGTTTAGAAAACATTATCCATTATAAATATATAAACCCCAAAGCCGCCAACCCAAAGTCCCGGGAGGATAGCTCAGCGGCAACGTGCGTGCCTTGGAAGCAAGACGACACAAAGCAACACAGGTTCGATCCCTGGGTCCGCGCTTAGAAACCTCTGGGTGTTTAAGCACGTTATAAATACGCAACTAAGACAAAAACAATTACGCAACAAAATAAACAAAACCAATTTCTTTAACAGCGCCTCGATGCCCTGGGGCTGTGTGAGCGCTTTAAAAAAAAAATGTAAATAAAAAAAAGTAAACCCCTTTCCTTCTTGGCACTGTATTTATTCTTCCTATTGCTAACATGTTGATTTTGTGTCAGGCACGTGTGGTTTATGGAATGGCATTAAAAACTGCTCAAACTGAAACTACTTGGCAGACGGCACATCCAACAGTGCAAGACCAAGACTGCGCAGAACTTGCTTACTGCAGCCTTTCCAAATCAGATTGAAAAGCACACTTAACGGTATGAACGGTATACCGGTATAAACAATGTGACGGTTATTATTGTTCAATTAAGTGATTCACTGTATCCTTAACGGTATACCGTAATACCGTTACAACCCTACTATCGACAATGAAGCCTTCCCCCCAAACTACTCCCTAATACCACTAAACCGACCCTCTAGAGGAGGAGGGCTAGCAATCGCCTTCAAGTCACACTTATCTGCCTCAATCATCGACAACCAGCCAATCATCCCTTCCTGCGAATCGCTTCTCGTAAAACTATCCTTCCCCCCTCCTTCTCTCACAGCTTCCTAGTCATCTACAGACCTCCAGGCTACGACAGACAATTCTCAAACAATCTCTGCGACTCGATAGCCACCCTCCAATTAAACCATCCAACCCTCACCCTTCTAGGAGATTTCAATATCTGGCTTGACATCCCCACCAACCCTATGACCCACTCTCTGGTCGACTGCCTAGACGCGATTAACCTCCATACCCATATAAATGGGCCAAATCACTATAAAATACGCACCCTTGATGCCATCTTCAGCTCCCACAACCTGATACACATAAACCCTCCCACCCCTATCATCTGGTCCGATCACTTCATTGTCTCTTTCACCATTTGCTCACCCACACCCCTCCCTATTCTTGAACCAGAACCCCCAAATGTTTGCAAATGCTGGAAGCAACTAAAAATCCATCCTGACCTAGCTGACGCGCTCCTTCAGTCTCCTCCCCCTACCTGCCCACCCAATGAACACCTAGCCTGCAACGCCTTTGACTCATAGCTCAATACCTCATTAATCCCGCTCACCCCCACTTGCAAACCATCAGCTCGCCATGGCCCTTTTCCTAGATGGTTTACACTAGAACTGAAGACCGCAAAACAATTATATAAATCCCTCGAACGCAAGTGGAGGAAAGACAAAACCCCCCTGAGCAGATCCACCTTGGCCCGGCACCATCGCCACTACAAAGCCGAAATCCGGAAAGCAAAAAAAGCCCATTACAACTCCCGAATCCTGAACTGTGAAAACACCAGCAAAGAACTCCACAAAATCATCTCCAAATTCACCAAACCATCATGTACCACCACCCAATCGACCCCCTCACAATCACTCTGCGACTCACTCTATCTCCACCTCTACACCACTGCTCTTGAAAGAACAAATTCTCTAACCAACAAACTAGCCCTCTTGGACCCACCACACAATCAACCCTCCCTAGCTCACATCCCACTGCCTGCAACCGCTACCCACCGGACCTTCGACTCTTTCACTCCACTATCAACTGACCAATTTCTCTAACTTCTCTCCGCATGCAAACCATTCAGCTCCCCGCTAGACTCCTGCTCAGCCACAACCCTCAAAGAAATATTTGCATCTACCTGCGCAGGTGAACACGCAAGAACCATCATAAACGACTCACTCTCGTCTGGAATTTTTCCTGACGCGTTTGAAACGGCTCATGTTAAGCCTCTTCTAAAACCAACCTCCCCTCGACCCTCTCGACCCCAAAAACTACCGCCCCATCTCAAACACCAGGTTCTTTGCTAAACTCATTGACCAAACCGCCTACTCCCAACTAAATGCCTTTGTCGAAGCCAACAGTCTCCTAGATCCCGCTCAATCAGGTTTCAGACCCCGACATGGAACCAAAACCACCCTAACCTCAATCTGGGATGACCTTAAAAACACTGCAGATTCTGCAGAATGTGCTGCACTAATCCTTCTTGACCTATCCGCCGCCTTTGACACAATCAACCACTCAATCCTCCTTGACCGCCTCCACTCCCTAGTAATCCGTGGAATAGGAACCAAATAACCCTACTCTCCTCCTATGCCTTCCACGCCCGACCAGTCACTACCGGAGTTCCACAACGAGCATGCCTATCAGCCCTACGGTTCAACTTCTATATGTCCACCCTCCCACGAATAATACGCTCGCACAATATCCTGTGCTACAACTACGCCGACGACACCCAACTAATCCTAAAACTCCTTAATTCAAAACCCACCTGCAAACCCAACCTCGCTGCCTGCCTCCTTGGCATGGATCACTGGATGACCACAAACCACCTCCTGTTAAACCCCTCTAAAACTGAAATCATGGTATGTGGCAACACCGAACTTCTTCCTCACCCCCTACCCTGGTCATCTGCCATGGGCAATTCCCCAACAACCTCAACCTCAGTAAAAAACCTTGGATGCACTCTCGACTCTGACCTAAGCCTCTCACACCAAGTCAACAATGTCTCTAAGTCCTGCCACTACCACCTCAAAATTCTTAGGCGCATTTTTTCATACCTCTCATTTTCCAACAGACTCTGTGCGGTCCAATCAATTGTAATGTCAAGACTGGACTATGCTAACCCCCTCTACCTCGGAGCACAAAATGCAGCAGCCAAACTGCTACTAGCCCTTGGCCCGAACGATCACACCTCCCCAGCTCCCAAAACTCTGCACTGGCTTCCGGTTGCCCGAAGGGTGACCTTCAAAACCTTATGCATCTCTCACCGAGCAATGCATAAAACCGGACCTCAATATCTTGCGGACAAACTAAAACCCAATCATCCACCAGGCACTCTAAGATCAAGCTCTGCCCACCTCCTAGTGATACCAAAAACCAACTCAGTCAAGTTAGGTGGATCATCATTCTCAGCTCTGGCCCCCACTCTGTGGAACTCACTTCCACCTCACATCCGACTCACTGAAGACCTCATGACTTTCTGCAAATTACTGAAAACATAGCTCGTCCCCTAAAAATAGACTCTTAACACACACAGTATAACAGCAACAATAAACGGTAGCCCTTGGTTGCTGTAAAAAAATAAAAACAATCCACCATCAAGACACGGTCAAGAAAAATTAAAAACTAAAACGTTTAGTGTGAATTAAAACAGATAAACTGAATATAACAAATGAAGTGGATGAAAGGAATGAAGTAGATGAAAGAAATGATGTAGATGCAGTGGGCGAAACGAATGCAGTGAATGAAACGAATGAAATGATGCAGTGGATAAAACAGATGAAACGGATGAATCAGATGCAGTAAATGCAACGGATGAAGTGGACAATAGATATGAACCGGATGGAACGAATGAAGTGGATGTACCGGATGAAGTGGATGAAGTGGATGAAGTGGATGAAGTGGATGGAGTGGATGAAGTGGATGTAACGGCTGAAGTGGATGGAACGGATGATGTTGATAGAATAATTGAAGTGGACGGAAGGATGATGTAGATGGAGTGAACAAAGTTGTTAAAACTGATGGAGCAGAGGAGGTGGATGGAACAGATGGGACAAATGAAATGGATGGAACGAACAAAGTAGATGGAACGGACGAAGTGGATGAAACGGATGAAGTGGATGGGGCTGATGAAGTGGATGGAACGGATGAAATGGATGGATCGGATGAAATGGATGGATCGGATAAACAAGGTGGACTGGTTGAAGGGAATGGATCGGATGAAGTGGATGGAACGGTAGAAGCGGATGAAAGCAGATGAGGTGGATGGAACAGATGGAACTAATGAAGTGGATGGAACGGATGAAGGGGATGGGACGGATGAAGGGGATGGGACGGATGAAGGGGATGGATCGGATGAAGGCGATGGATCGGTAGAAGCGGATGAAGTGGATAAAGCGGTTGAAGCGGATGAAACGGTAGAAGCGGATGAAACGGTAGAAGCGGAACAAGTGGATGGAACGGAACAAGTGGATGGAACGGAACCAAGTGGATGGAACGGAGGAAGTGAATGAAATGGAGGAAATGAATGAAATGGAAGAAGTCGACGGAATGAAAATAGAATCGGATAGAATAGAGGAAGAAGGGATTAAAAGAAGTATCCTGAACAGATGAAATGTAACAAACGAATGAAATATAAAGTATTGACCAAGTAAACGAAACAGAAAAGTAGATCGTGCAAAAGGATGGAATAGACGGATAAAGTGTATAAAGGAATGAAATGGATGGAAAAGGTGACTGAACTGGGCAGAGGCAGTAGATGTGACAGATGGCGTGGACAGAACAGATAGAGTGGATCGAACAGAGAATGAATCAAACGGATAAAGTGAATGCAAAGGATGGAACAAAGAGCTTGCAGGAATAAGTCTACTTGTCAAAACGAAAGGATGAAGTGGATGGAACAGACGAGTCAGATGGAACGGAGTAAACGCACTGGCTGGCAGAGCGAATGGAACAGACTAAACATGTAGAGTGGATGCAGCGGGTGGAACGGATGGAGCAGATGGAGTGCGTGGAACGAATGGAGTGTGTGGAACGGATGGAGTTGGTAGAACGAATGAATGGATGAAACTGACTGAACGGATGGTAGAGGTCGAACAGATAAAACAGATGAGTGGATTGAACAGGTGAGACTACAGAGAAGATTGAACGATTGGAAAAATGAGTAGCTTTAATAAATGGAACAGATCAAATAGACCGAACGGATACAGTGGACGAAACAGATACAATAGACAGTACAGATGGAGATACAAATGGAATGGGTGAGACTACAGAGCAGAATGAATTAATGGAAAAATGTGTAGCTTTAACAAATGGAACAGATCAAATGGACCAAACGAATGCAGTGGACGAAACAGATACAGTAGACAGTACAGATGGAGTTGATGAAAGAAATGGAGCGGAGGGAACAGATGGAGTGGATCGATTTGATGGAGTGGATGGAATAGATAAGTGAATGGAACAGGTAGAGTGTATGGAACAAATGGAATGGACAGAACAGAAGGAGTGGATGGAACAGAAGGAGTGGATGGAACAGATGGAATAGATGGAACTGATGGTGCTGAACGAAAAGCTGGAATGGTTAGAAAGGATAGAGCAGATGGAATAAACAGAGCGAATTGGAGTGGATGGAACAGATGGAGTAGATGAAGTAGATGGAACAGATGAAATGGATAGAACAGATGGAATGGATGGAACGGATAGACCAGAAGGAACGAATAGAGCTGATGGAGCACACCGAGTGGAAAAAACAGATGGAGTAGAGAGAACAGATGGAGTGTAGAGAACAGATGGAGTCGAGAGAACAGATGGAGTGGATGGAACGGAAGGAGTAGATGGAACGGATGAAGTGGAGGGAACGGATGAAGTGGAGGGAACGGATGGAGTGGATAGAACGGATGGAGTAGATGGAACGGATGGAGTGCATGGAACGGACAGAACCGATGAGTGAATAGAACAAAGGGAACTCATGGAACGGATAGAATGTATGGAACAAATGGATTGCATGGAACAGAGGGAATGCATGAAACAGAGGGAGTGCATGGAACTATGGAGTGCATGGAAGGGATGGAGTGCATGGAACTATGGAGTGCATGGAACGGATGGAGTGCATGGAACGGATGGAGTGCATGGAACGGATGGAGTGCATGGAACGGACAGAACCGATGAGTGCATAGAACAAAGGGAACTCATGGAACGGATAGAATGCATGGAACAAATGGAGTGCATGGAACTATGGAGAGCATGGAACGGATGGAGTGCATGGAACAGAGGGAATGCATGAAACAAAGGGAGTGCATGGAACGGATGGAGTGCATGGAACGGATGGAGTGCATGGAACGGATGGAACAAATGGAGTGGATGGAACAGATGGAGTAGTTAGAACGGATGAGCGGATGTAACTGATGAAGCGAGTCAAACACATGTAACAGTTCGAACGAATACAAAGAATAAAACAGATGGAACACACTAAACAGATGGGAAGGATGAAGTGGATCAACAGATTGGATGGGATAGTTTATATAGATGAAGGATCAACTGTTGGTATGGATGGAAAGACTAGGAAACTAAATGATGAACCAGACGAAATGTACGAACAGACGGAATTGAGTGAACGGACAGAGTGAATAAAACGGATAGAATAGATGGTACAGATGAGCGCTCAATCTCAAGCGCCTTACTGAAAAACCACCATATCACACTACCACGCTTACTCTCTTGTATACACCACCACTCAATTAGAACACAGCGATACTATGACACATTCGGTATAGCTGTTCTCATACTACCCCCCACCACATACTTCACATCATCCTAATTAAACACAGCTAGCTGATCACACACTGCTAGCCTAAGCGTCTCCTCAGGCCTAATGCAGCCAGAAACCAGTCTGGATATTAACCCACCAGAATGAACACATATTCCTGACCTCCCAACCACCATACCTACCGCTAAGAAGCAGCTATCATGCAAGTGCCACACCAGCTGCACACATATCCGGTACACCCACGCACCTTATGACGCTCTCTCTCTCTACTGACTTGAACTACGGTTCCCGAGGGCGTTCAACCTACCAGCACCTTGAGATCATACCACGTAAATAAGGCGCTATATAAATGCAAAGTAACATAACATAACATATGTGTAGCCAATGACTACCAACGGTGATATTCTGCATACCAACATGAACAATGGACAGGCTTAGTACAGATGCCATAGAGGAAATACCCTCACTCATACCTTATTGTACTGCCATGCAGGTGATGCTGGCTATCCCCTGAAGCTGTGGCTCCTCACCCCTGTCAGGAATCAGCAGGACAGGCACGAAGAGGACTACAATCGGGGTCCTTTGCGTACCCGTGTTGTGATTGAGCAGACCATTGGCCTGTTGAAGGCACGGCTCCGATGCCTCAGCAGGTCTGTTGGCGCACTCCTGTAGTGATACACGAAATTGCAACCTTGCCAATCAGGGCTTTAGATGACAGCATTAGCCGCTGAAAGCCAATAGTGTATTCAAAGTATGTGCTAAAAATGCTGACAGTAGTCTGTTGTAGCACTTCCATTATGCAGTAGTGAGCTACAAGGAATATGCAGGCCTAGTATGAGATAGGTCAAATTAAACATTGTTGATAGACAGGCAGGGAGGGCCCCTAGCCATGTAGCTAATAGGTTTTTGGAGTGTTTGGAACATCATGGCACCTATATAGCGCTTAGATAGCCAGTCTTAAGCGCTATAAACACTAAGCTATGAGTGCATGCCTTTTAGAGCTTGCAGATGGGGTTAATACATCCCTGCTTCCCTTAGAATATTCAGCCTCACTAACGTTAGCCCTGGCTCCAAGCTAATCTTCCTTTTCTCTGGGAAGGTACTGATAAGACATTCCTCAGCCAGCGCAGATGGGAACAAGGGAGGGGGTAGGAGCGAGCAGGGAGCATCTCAGAGAGAGCTGGGTTTTTTCCATGAACCAGCCTCACAGAGAAAGTTCTGGAACTATGCGTCATGGTGACTGACAGCAAGAGAGTATAAAGTATCCATGCACACATGGGATCAGGGGGAGATCGCCTGTGGACTTGATTCGTGTACAGTCAGGTGCCCGGAATTGGCTCTCACGGTGTCCTCCAGCCTTGTTTTTCTATGAGAAACCCAGGTCTCCCAGGGCTGAGATTAAGGGACGTAAGACTGTGTTTCTCTATGTTTCTCTATATTTCTCTATGTTTCTCTATGTTTATCTAAGTTCCATGTTTCACTATATTTTGCATTGCTCTTTGTTTTATGCTTTGTAATATTCTCTAACTTGAATCCCAAATGTATATGAAATTCACTGCTTAGAATAAATATGCTAATAACACTTTGAGGGTGTCATTTGTCACTAGCATGAGATCACTGCTCAGCACAATAGAACCTGTATTTTGGGCTGAATTGGGTATTTTTGCTCTCAAAGGGCTGGCCCCGAGGAAGATTTTGCCCAATATCAAGACATTTGGTGGCAGCTTTGTGGGATTTGTGAAGAGCAGTGCCATGACATGACAAATGGTGTGAGAGAACACAGTGTAGAGTGGGGAGCAGGCTGTCGCATTTCCTTGATGGTCTCACTGCAGCTCTGAGACTTCAAAAGGCAGCAATGTTGTGTCGGTTTGCCGTGGCCGATAGCTTGTGTGGTTAAGACTCCCTTCAGTAAATCAGTCGTGACTGACTTATTGCATGGGATTGGTGCCAGGGAGTACAAGGCAATAAACGAGCGGGAAATGGCTTTGTTTAAAGCACTCCGATGAATGGTTAAGAAAGATGTATGCTCAATTAGAAAAAGAATTTTATCATGTGGTTTCCCAAGTTTAAAGTTGTAATTTGGAATGCATAATGAGACGGAGTTCTCATCTCTATTCTGTCATGAGGGCAGGAAAAATAATTGTAGGGATTTGACATGCAAATTGTGAATAGTAATTTAACCATTGACTCAGCCCCAGTGTGCTAGCGAGTGGGGGCTGTAATGTTCGGAGGCGAAGGTTCGTCTTTTTTGATATATGCTTTTGAAGGGTTGGCATTCCTGAATAATGAGGAAGGGGAATGAGCCATGCTTAGGAGAATGAGTAACATCTGTGCTGAGAGCCTAAAGAGTTTTTTCTTTCTTTTGGCAACTGTAAAATTCCATGTGCTAATGGTGGCAAATTCTGTTTAAAGGAAACACACTAAAATGGTTATATTGCATTTTAGGCTGTGCCATGCTTTTATTGGGTGAGAGACTCACTTAAAAGGAAAGTGAGTGAATGTTATTTGGATTTTCGATTTTTGTGTACTGATTTGAAATTGCAGAACCAGCTTGCAATGGTTGGGGGGAAAAACAATTTATATTTTTCTAAATTGCCCCTGGAGTATTTTTGACTGTCCCCATGCTATGCCATGGATTTGTGCTGTTGCCTTAATAGTGATGTATGCTTTGGAAATAGTGACCTGTTGACTGTGATACATGGGGAAAAATGTTGTTGACACATTAAACAGCCCACAAGCAATAGAGTGTGGGTTGTTCTTGCAGAAAAAAAAACGTGCAGGGAGCTGCACTAAATATGGCATTTTTATTTTTTAAATGCACTGAACTGAGTGGTTATAGTTTGGCAATGGTACAACAGAATGAAACATCTGTGTGTGATAAGATAGCACAAAGATTTAATGGGTTGTGAGTTCTCTTGAAAGATCGCACATTACAAGAAAAAAAAAGACGCTTTGACATTTTGCAAAATTACATGGAGTAGAAAAATGACAAGAAAAGTGCCGCTTTTGAAAAACAAGAGTCTTGCTGTATGTGCAGAGCTTGTGCCTTGAAGCTGTCTTGGGCGAGGTGCGTGAAGGCAAACAAAAGCAGAAACAGTACAAGAAAGAGTTAATCTGGATGAATTGTCTGAAACGAGTGAAGCCGCCACAGTATAAGAGTTATAGGCAAAAGAGATAAGCTGCGTGCTAATGGCGCTGCCAGGTGCACACGAAAGATAAACATGCCTGCATTCCTGAGGAAGGGGGAGCAAAAACAGAGAGCTGTTCAAAAAGTAAAGAATTTGCCCAGTAAACTGTGGTACGGAGCAAAGGCTTCATGCAGGATGGCAGACGGGCACATCACATCTGAACATTTACCTATGCATCTGTGAATGGGCCAAGAAAAGACAGCTGCCCATTCCAACAGACATTACTGTGCAAACCGCATTCCCATGTGATGTGATGTGAAGTGAAGTAAAGCGCTATTGCTGTGCAAGCTGCATTCCAATGCTCCATGTGATGTGAACTGAAGTAAAGCGCTGTGCACTGGAGAAGAAACCTCTAGGCGCTTTGAGAAGAGAAAATACACATCTGGCAAACTGCAAGCTACATTGCCAGGGGATGGAGTAACTGACAAAGACATTATGGCCTTCCAGATGGAAGCAAAACTGACAAAAGTGCTTAGCCGTTTTGCAAGAGACAACATGCAGAGCGGGGCTTTGAAGTACAACATGAACACTGCACATTAGCCATGATCCAGAAGCCACACGGCTTAGTGCAAGAATGAATGATTTGTTGAAGCAACAAAGAAACTGACTCAGACTATCGCACTCAAAGGAGTGGTTCAAAAACAGCAAACGCCCTTTGAAAAAAATGACAAGTGAAAAAACCAGAGGCTTGAAAAGACACTGCTAAGAAAAGAAAGATAAATAAACAGAGCTGCTTGTACAACTGTAAGCGGTATTGGACTGAAAGACTTTACCTTTGAAAAATGGAGTGATGCCAGCAGGGCAACCTAAACCAAGATCATGGGACACTGGAAGCAAGTTGGCGCCTGGCATTTGTGATCGCTTTGGTGAAAAAGAAAAGCATTGTGCGACCTGGGTACTTACTATATGGCTTTGTAAAAGCACAGATCAGTCTGAGGTACCATTGACCAGCTATGATTGCATTGCACAAATGAGTTTGTGATTAGGCAGTTACACCCCGTATGGTTGAGTGTAAATAAGCCCCCAGAAACATGCAGAAAGGTGATAAATAATTGCAGTAGCAATGACAAAGTGTGTAGTTACCTGATGAGACTTTTTGAAGATGGGGGTGGTATTATGGGAAGGGGTGGATAACGCTGATATTGAAGTTTTGATGACATCCTAACATTTCTGTTTGTATTTTGCCTAGGCAAAGCACGACAAGACATTTCATAATATAGGAAGATAATATGCAGTTTGTGGGTGACACTGATCAAAGAAGGGTCAGACGCATTCTCAGAGAAAGCGAGCCACTGCGACATGCTATTTCAACTTTAACGTGCCCTGCACCGCACTCAATGCTGTAACCTGCGAATAGTGTCCAACAGAGTAATAACCTTTGCTGAACTGGCACGGTGCAGACTTGGCTAATTATCAAGTATTTGATGCTACACATTTAAATGACATGTTTTGCCCTTTCTTGTTTAAAGGACTATGGACAATGAATTGTGGACTGTAACATCAGGCACCACATACAGCTGTGTGACACAGCAATTGAATGCTAACACATTGAAAAATGGTTTTTAAATGCACTGTTGAGATGAATCTGAAAAAACCAAATGGTTTTACTCTTCCAACTGAATGGCTTTAACCAGAGATGTTTTGTTTTTTGAAAAAAAAAAATATTCTACATTGCACGTAGGCAGGAGAATGATTTATGAACTGTTGGGGCAGCAGAATTATGCAAGCAGGAGTGTAATTAATTTTGAGATAAGATGAGTGCGCACATCAAAGTCACCTGTGCGTAGGTTAAGATTCTTAATTGAAGTAATGCTGCCAAGTGTATGAGCTATAATTTGAAATGGTAATCTTTGAAACACTGGATACTTTTACAGCCAGCTTAAGGCAGGTAAATGAAACCATGACTGACTTGATGTTTGATTTTATGACACAGAGTGTGACACGGTTTTTTGTTAAACCAACCAGTTTCATGTTTTTGTGGGGACAGCTGTCTCCAGCACACTAATGCAAAGAGTCACCTTTTGATTGTAAACATTTGGAATAATTCTTTGGAAAAGCGCTGCAAATGAGTATCCACATGGAATTGCTAGAGTACTGGCCTGGCACATTGTCAGGCATCTTTTGTCACTGAATGGATACCATTTGTTTAATTTGTCTAATGTGATGTTTTTCTGACCAAGAACTGCAGCGAGTGTTCTCGCCAAGATTTAATGAACTATAACTTGACTAAATGAATTTTTTCCATGGTGTGATGAAACAGCCACTGCCGGATAGTAGTATGGTGTTTGTGGCCAAAGTTATTATTGTATATGGTAGATATCCCACTTGAAGAAGGGTATTCTCCAAGTCACAGAAGGTAGACACTGTGAACCTGTTAGATTTTCCAGTAGTAAGACAACATGTAAATTGTAGACTGGTAATGCACACCTTCATTATTACAGTGCTACACTTAGACATAGATTTATCATGAGGCAATGTTTCCTTAGTACTACCAAGCTGCTACAAATGGAGTCCATTTATATGGCCCATCACTAGAGTGCGCGTAGCTAGGGAGCTAGATTCATTAATTGCAGGAGCTTTATATGCTTGTGACATAGAAACTGTGCACAATAAGCTAGCCACTATGGGTTCTGATGCCAGCTCTGCTATAGAACTTCTGGCCTAGTGGGGCCCATTGATATGCCCAGCACTGCTACAAGTATTGACAGCCAATTGAAGATGACAGAATTTTAGACATGAAGACATTTTTGTCTGCCATAGGGCAGGTCAACAAGACTGCTAAATACACACAATGCATTGTATGGCACACATTGTTAAATCAGCAGGTGTTGGCTTTTTACTGGGTGGGGGCAACCATCCTCCACACACTGGCACGCAGAGCTACAGTTACCAGCATACATATGGATTGAATTGCTTGCTTTTTTGATTGCATGAATAACACATGCCATGCTTTGATGTAAATTAGTAGAATTGTTTTTATTTAGACAACCTGGTGCCCATGGGTTCACCTTGTTCAAGAAATTAGATGGTTTCTGGTTGGGTTCCACCTACCTGGGGGAAGTGTCTAGTCACACAGCCCATAGTCACGCTTGAATGCCCTGGGATCAGGGGGAGGGTAGGCCCTTAGGGTGAAAGGCTGCCAGGTTTTAGAATTGGTAACCATACATAAATGCAATAGTGCATTGTAGATTAGACTACACTGGATTGCCTTGACATTTTAACTGCATGCTGCTTTTTAACTGACAATCAGTTATACAAAATTGATTTAGGTATTTTTGTGTAGGCCAGGTTTTGGCTAGAGTAAATGTCCATGTTCACTTGGCGTAGGTATTTTTGTGTAGGCCAGGTTCTGGCAAGGGTATATGTCACTGTTCACTTTGTGTACATTTTTGTTTAGGTAGTGTTTTACCTTGCATGCCACGCTAACTAACCGCTAGAAGATAGCTTGCTTAAACCTCTTGCAAAGCCCCTAGGTCTTTATCACTGCACTAAATACTATGTTGATAGGTATTAGTCAGCATTTGTCGCACAAACGTTGAATAGGGGTGGAATGTAGTGATACACGAAATTGCAATCTTGCCAATCAGGGCTTTAGATGACAGCATTAGCCGCTGAAAGCCAATAGTGTATTCAAAGTATGTGCTAAAAATGCTGACAGTAGTCTGTTGTAGCACTTCCATTATGCAGTAGTGAGCTACAAGGAATATGCAGGCCTAGTATGAGATAGGTCAAATTAAACATTGTTGATAGACAGGCAGGGAGGGCCCCTAGCCATGTAGCTAATAGGTTTTTGGAGTGTTTGGAACATCATGGCACCTATATAGCGCTTAGATAGCCAGTCTTAAGCGCTATAAACACTAAGCTATGAGTGCATGCCTTTTAGAGCTTGCAGATGGGGTTAATACATCCCTGCTTCCCTTAGAATATTCAGCCTCACTAACGTTAGCCCTGGCTCCAAGCTAATCTTCCTTTTCTCTGGGAAGGTACTGATAAGACATTCCTCAGCCAGCGCAGATGGGAACAAGGGAGGGGGTAGGAGCGAGCAGGGAGCATCTCAGAGAGAGCTGGGTTTTTTCCATGAACCAGCCTCACAGAGAAAGTTCTGGAACTATGCGTCATGGTGACTGACAGCAAGAGAGTATAAAGTATCCATGCACACATGGGATCAGGGGGAGATCGCCTGTGGACTTGATTCGTGTACAGTCAGGTGCCCGGAATTGGCTCTCACGGTGTCCTCCAGCCTTGTTTTTCTATGAGAAACCCAGGTCTCCCAGGGCTGAGATTAAGGGACGTAAGACTGTGTTTCTCTATGTTTCTCTATATTTCTCTATGTTTCTCTATGTTTATCTAAGTTCCATGTTTCACTATATTTTGCATTGCTCTTTGTTTTATGCTTTGTAATATTCTCTAACTTGAATCCCAAATGTATATGAAATTCACTGCTTAGAATAAATATGCTAATAACACTTTGAGGGTGTCATTTGTCACTAGCATGAGATCACTGCTCAGCACAATAGAACCTGTATTTTGGGCTGAATTGGGTATTTTTGCTCTCAAAGGGCTGGCCCCGAGGAAGATTTTGCCCAATATCAAGACAACTCCTCTATGGGCTTCAGAAGGTGGATAATATCATCATGGTCTGTGCCATGCTGCACAACATGTGCATCCGGGGGAACGTAACTCTGCCACCTGACATTGACCAGCAAGCACCGGGTGTGGATGAGAAGATGTTGCACATCGGCCAGGACGCCATGCACCAGATGGACATGCAGTGGGCCAATCAGTGATTGACAATTTTCATGAGAGACAGGGATGCAGAGGGTGCAATGGTGGCTGTACTCTGGGTACTGGGATTGTGCGCATATGGACACAGGGTGTGGTGGTAGATGGACACTGTGCACTGTAATGCATTGAATGAACACACGCCAAATAACCAATGTCCACTCGTGATATCTTTTTTGCACACAACGGGTGTATTGAACAGTATAATCAAGCATAGTGTATTGGCCCTCCACAGCACCCCCTCCTCCATCGTCCCACAACACCCCCACAGACCCCCTCCCCCTCCGCCTCCCCAAAACCCCCAATCCCCCTCCACTCACCCCCCGCCCCACAACACCCCCACGCACCCCCTCTGACTCCCTCTCTCCCCACAAGACCCCCAGAACCCCCCTCCCGACTCCCCCTCTCCCCACAACACCCCAAACATGATGTGCAATGCATGTCATTGTATGCGACTAGAGTCAGCACATGCAGGCTGCCCCTGCTACTGGCAGCCTCTCTTGGCCTCCGAGGGCTACATATCGGAGCGCCGCATGGTGCATGTTGATCTTCGCACAGGGCTTGTTTGGGTAGAGCTGGCAGGTGTGCAAGAAGATGACGCTGTGATTGCATGAGCCTCTGTTGGTGCAGGACGCTGCACCTCCAAGGTCTGTGCGACCCTGGCCAGGACCTGGGTAACTGCTGATAGCCCCTCACATATTAGCTTGGTATTCCTGCCCATGGCCCCTGTCATGGCTGCAGTGTTCTCACGTACCTCCTGCCTTGGTAATGCACCCTCCGCAACATATTGCTTCACAAGGTCCATGAGCTGCTGCTGCTGCCCCTCCATTCGGGTCATGCGCCCCTCTATGTCCCAAATGGCTGTGGAGGTGGAGGGGGTATCTGCAGAGGGGCCCAATGCAGGGCTGTCCTCTGGTGGGCTCCAGGCCTCTTGGATCCCCTGTCCTCCTGACTGGTGCTGAGGGGTGCCATCTGGGGTGCCCTGTGGGGTGTGCTGGGGTGTTTGCTGGGGCTTGGTTTGCGTGCACCATCCCCGGACAGGTTGCCGTCCTCATGTGAGCACTCCTCGACCTGGCCCTCTCCCTCGTCTCCACTCTGGGGCGCTGAGGCAGCTGCCTCCCCGATGGAGCTGTTGGTGGCATACTGGTTCCCGTCTGCCTCTGCCTCCGGATGAGTGGATACATCCTGTGTTCCTGTTTTCCCTTGCGCTTTCGCACCTGTTGTTTGCCGCTCCTGTGCCTTACCCTGTTCTGATGGTGTTGCTTTGGGTGGCAGTTGGTGCTTCATAGTGGCCCTCGATGTCGATGGCCTGGCGCCGTCATCCCTGGCCCTGGGCTTCTTTGCCGGTGTTGTGGCCTGGGCCACAGTATCCTGGCAATCGGTTTCGGAATCTGTGCCTGTGGGGGACCGAGAGAGGCACGGCATCAGTGATGGTTGTACGTGCATCATGAATACATTGGTGTTAGTGCATGTGATGCATTGCAATCTTGGAGTTGTGGCATACAGGGTGCTTGCTATATGGGGTGTGGGGTTATTTAGGCATACGTCAGGTTCTCACATGTTTGAGGTGGTGTATGCTGTGTGACATACCGTTGTGTTGTGGTTTGCGTACAGTGTGACACATGCTGTTTTGCTGTTTGTGGGGTGTGTATCAGGTATGGAATTGGCATGCAGCATGCATGTTGATGTGACAGTGCTGGGGGCAGCATCTGGACAGGGATGTGTCCATGTGTGTATGATGGCCCATGCATTACCTTTTGTCACTATCACATTAGTTGGCTGACATCATGCTTTGGTTTTCTATGGTTTGTGGGGACACTCAACTCCATCTGCCGATGACGGTACTCCACACTCTGCATCTCCGATTCCCTCAATGCCCTCCATGTCGATGGTACTGGCGCATGCCTCCTCCCATCTGGTGAGCTTGATGGGGGAGTGGGCCCAGCCGCCTGTTGCTTTGAGGGCGTTTCACTCAGTTTATACTTCACCCCTTTCAGTCACCTCTAGAATCGCCCATGCTTTGGCCCTATCTTGGGGTGCGCATTGTGGGTCTCATCGTCTCCTACTACATAAGGAGTGCCCAGTCCATTAACTGATTTACATAGGTATATGAGGCTGTTATGTCTTCCTGTCGCCAATCCAACTAGCATTACCCCTGCAGCCACCTCGCCATTTATTTATGCCCTGCACCAGTGGTTTCGGTTGTTCAGTGCTTATGTTGGTGCTGTGCTTATAGGATGTTGGCGTCACCGGGCCATCGTCCCCAATATGGCAGGGCACTCGTCGCGTTGGGTTGCAGGTGGTTTATTTGTGCCAGTATTCACCACCCTGCATGCCGCCTAGGGTTCCAGTTCATCAGCCCTTTCCCTTTTCTGCCTGCATGCATTTGTATATGCCTCCTTCGTCACCCTCTCCCCAGGACGCCTCACCTCAGGCGGGTAGGCGGACAGCTGCTTTGGGTCTGCAGCCTCCCGCTTTGCTTTGCTTCCGAGCACCCGCAACGCGCGTTGCTCTCAAGGGCAGCTGTCCCGTCGCAGCTGCGGTTGCTCACTCCCTCATTACCAACGCCGGCGGCGTCAGCCTTCACCCCACGTCCGCCCCTCCGGCAGCCGTCCCGGGCCGCTCCCGACCTCTGCCATCCGCTCTCGGGCTCCTCCTGCAACGCCCCGGTCCCGGATCGCTTCCTCCGCAACCGCAAGGCAAGGGGAGGGGGGGAGGGGCCACAGCCCGCCACTAATTTGCTATGGGTCAGGGGCAGCTACCTTCAGCTCCACCGCGCGATCCAGGCTGCTTTTGTCATCTCCTCTATTCGATATAGAGGTGCCACCTGGGACGGGGTCTCTAGCCGCTGGTCTGCCTCTCCGGAATCTTCGGCCGTTCGGCAGGTCGCACCGCCATTTTGGCGGGAGACACAGTCCGCATCACAACACTGTTTCAAACTTCTCCAACAATGCACCTTGCCGCCTCATGTTTTCCCTGCCAGTACCCCAGATATTCATGTATGCATGGGTCGTTTTGTTGGGGTCTTCAGGTGTTTCCAAAGGGGGATTTTGGCCTCGAGGTGGAGTGGGATCACAGAGCTCACCAAGAAGGCATCCGTCTGTGTCCTCAGCTGGCCACGCCCACCACCTTGGGGTAGTTTCTCACACCCTGTCTTGGGGTCTTGCTTCTCTCACCCCGTCTTGGGGTTTTGCTTCTCTTACCGGCCTTGGGCGTTTGGCTGGGCTTCTCTGCCATCCTCCTGGTTCCCTGGCACCACCGTGCACCATGTACATTGTGACGGCGTTCCTTGGGGGAGGCTGTATCCTCAGCCAGTGCGGAATCGCCCTCGAGTTTCCCTCTGGTCTTCCGCATCGGTTGGGCTGGCTTGGTTCTTCCTGTCGGGGCTCAACTGGACTTTGGTCTCAGTTCCAGCAAGCGCTGGTCGACAACTTCCTGTGCAGTCCGTATTCTTCATCGTTCGGCACCCCCAAGCCTCCCTGGCTCCTGACCGTGTAGACAAATATAGCACAGTGGGCCAGTGGATGGGGGATGACAATAAACCCTTATTCACCAGATTCTTTCATAACAAAATGTATGCATATAAGTATTTACGCCCGTGATCGATGCCTGTGATCGATTGAAGATGCTGGATGCACATCTGGTGTGCTAAGTCTACATAGACTGAGACTGACCCGCATGGAAATAAGACGAGCATTGTCTGACTGGTACCATTGAAGAAAAAGAACCAATATTATTCCAAAAGATAGATGTCAGGACTGTCAGGTTCCCACTGTACATTGTCAGGTTTCCATATTACAATTCACGACTGAAACACTCATATTACAGATCATGAATGAAACATTTAGGTTGTAGGTGTTGGAGTAGTGATCTGTGTTAGAGTAGGAGGGCGGCTGGAATGAGTTTTGTTCTGGGGGTTAGTTATTAGGTATGTGATATTCAGATATTCTTCCTTAATGTTGCTGTCAGGAAGCCTTTGTTTCCCCAGGGCAAGATGGAGGCACAGTTCAGCAGAATTGATTGGCTGGAGCAGGAGGTGAGGTAGTTTGGAATTCTTTCAATAATTCTAAACTGCCTTTCATTCTAGTTTCCTAAGGGGCAGGTCGCAGTTTCCATATTTCAGTAAATAAGTAAATAAACCTCCCCAGAAATACAATTTTATCAGAAGAAAAGTCAGTGAAAGAACTACAGAAAACTTCAGAGAAGCAAGTGCCACTTCAGGAAGCAGAAAACAGATGAAGAAATCCAAGTTCAAACAGTTCAAACAACTCGAGTTATTTTAAAGTTAATGTAAGCGTTGAAGTATTAAAGAAAAAATTTAAATGAACTCTTTCAAACGTGCGTGCATGAGAACACGTTATACTTGTAAATACGAAAATGTTTAATGTTGAGCAAGTAACAGGCTGCTGGCAGCTTGCACGTGTGTGAATGAGTACCCAGTGTGATTCATACTGCGTAGTAATTCACTAACAGGCACGCGGTCATAGACAGTCGCGTGACACTAATCCAAGTGAATAACAAAGTAATTACTATCAGTAATCTTTTGTTCGCGTTTCGTTCGGTAAGCAAAGCGAACCCCATCGGCCGTGTTAGAAGAAAGGATCTATGAATATGCGTGCGTGGCATCTCTTTCTGAGGAAAAATATTCATATCAGAGACCAACAGCTGTTCCAGTGTCGTGGCAAGTAGGGGGAAAACAAAGGTTGCCCGGTTTAGTATTAAAACTATGCCGCAGTGAAGAAGTCAAAACGTGAAAGTTTACATTGTCTGCGCTGCCAAGCAGACTCGCATCTGAGCTGAGAGAACATTTAGAGCAGACTAGTTTCAGCGTGTGAAGGCGCACAAATATGTAGAAACTCAAACATTCTAATTGTCGCCGTAGCGGAGCCAAAGCTACGCGCTGTGCCTTCCACATGTAATACACAGAAGCTATCTGAGGGAGGCAGCATGTATCACGAGTCAATCCTCAAAACTCAAGGGAGGACATTAAAGTAAATAGAATTCAACTCAAGCAAGGGAAATAACAAAAGACGTTCAAGAATTCAGCAACAGCTTTAATTAAGAGCCTATCAGCTAAAGAGCAAAGGCAGCAGGTATTTCAGGGAAGTGGGTGGCAAGTAAATTGAAAATTCTTTTGGAACAAGAGGCAAAGCAGATAATAACTTGTTGTCATTACCTTTTAGATCTTCACAGACACAGAACCATCCAGTCCAGTCCTAGAAGGTGTCAGAGGGTGCAAGAGAAGATCTGCATTTTTTATTTTCTCCACTTCCCCTTTCCCCTTGAATTTGCCAGCTTGGTAGTTATATCCGTATAGAGACTATTGGGCAGGCAGACTTGGGGGGTCTGGTAGGCCAGCATCACTCCTGCATGAACTCTCATACTGGACATGACAATAGACCTGTGCGGGCAGAAGTAGAACATAACTGATGAGGTGAATTGGGAACATTCACTGGGCTGATGTTTGACTCAAAGATAGACCTCAAGAATTTGGTTGAACTCCTCGAGTGGAGTTAGGATTTGTCCTTTACATCTGGATCACCCCTATGAATTTCAGGTGGGGATGGTGTGGCTCACCCCAGTGTATGTGAAGCAAGACAAATTTGTTATTTTGTTTCTCGTCCTGATGAAGGTTGCATTAATAGAAGGACACTATTGGTGATGTTCTGACCTGACAACCGAAACACATGTCGACTGTAAAATCTGTTGGAATACTAATATACAGACTGTGTTACCTAAACTAAAGAGAGGGAACTAATTATTGTGTCAATGAACAACTGTAGAAAGTGACAGATGATATACTGTCAGTTTGTATAAAATGGAGACATACTGCTGCAAGGGGAGTATGACTGTAAATGAATGATGGGGAAAAGAATGTGAGCAGAAGTTTGTGTGATTTTGTGAATTTTATGAATTGTATAACGAATTATGTGTTTATTACTTTGTCATTTTTAAAATTAATTATTGCAATAAAATATGTATACATTTTGTTATGAAAGAATCTGGTGAATAAGGGTTTATTGTCATCCTCCATACACTGGCCCACTGTGTTATATTTTTCTGCGTGATTACCTGAAGGACCAGGGATTAAACTCAGGTACCCCTTTTTGTTTTGATTCTGACCATGTAGGAAACAGCACCGCTCTGCATGCTCTATGGATTCTCCATGCCATGTGTGTGGTGCCACTTTTGGGCTCCGCCGCCCATGGGGACGTCTCCTCCTGTGCACTACTTTGCTGGCCTTCATGTGTCCATCTCACAGTACCTTTATGTTCCAACCTATAACTAGATTGGGCCGTGCATTGTTCCCGAGCTTAATACACACAGGGCAGGATGAAAGGGTTAGGACCCACACCAGCTATTTCTATGGGGGCCCTCACGCAGATGTCTTTTCTAATTTACATATAGTCAAAAATCTTGATACATGTGAGGATAACTCATATCCTTTCCTGTCCTTTACGGGGGGGGAAGGTCCCCACCAGTGGGATCCTTCTGGCCCCATCCCCGAGGGGGTGGTAAGCTTAGCAGGCTCACCTCTGCAGTCCCAAAGGGGGTTGGCCCCCCTTAGATAGATGGGACGAATACCCTGGATTGAACACAGACTCCTTATGCTTTAAGTGGCATATAGTGTGTCCTAAAGTGTATTTATAGATTGTCTCAAACGCACAGAGTTAATTTCATATAGGTGTGTTTGTTCAGCATCAGTTGGCCTAGGGAGTCAAAAGTAGCACCTGTTGGCTGTTGATGTCAAACTAACCAGCCTCTTCTAGATGCAGCAGAAGCTAAATAGCCCTCAGCTCCCCTCAATTTCAAACCCTGCATATAGACAGTACACCATTTCTTGCTCGCCAGGTCAATTATCACTAGCCAATGGCTATTGGTGAGTTCAAATGTTGAGGTCTGGACAGTAATACCTCGTGCACATCTTCCTTGT
The DNA here is from genome assembly GCF_040938575.1 of Ambystoma mexicanum. Classification (NCBI taxonomy): domain Eukaryota; kingdom Metazoa; phylum Chordata; class Amphibia; order Caudata; family Ambystomatidae; genus Ambystoma; species Ambystoma mexicanum. The sequence continues at coordinate 20,179,845 of NC_090926.1, forward strand.
ACCATGTTCCTTGAGACCACAACAGAACTCTGCCCTCTCTGGAATCCCCACTCTGAACTCCCTTCAAAACTTATTTTCACCCATTGTCTATTTGGTAGACAATGCTAAAAGCACCCTCTGTCTTACACTTCTTACTGTGTTTCAAGCACAATACATATCTACCAACTAAGCCTCTCGCGCAAGGCAATTGAATAACTGCCCCAACAGACATCAAACACCAGTATGCTATACCTCTACAATAAAGTAACATGCCTGTCTTGATATTGGGAAAATCATCCTCGGGACCAGCCCTTAGAGCAAAAATTACCCAATTCAGCCCAAAATACAGGTTCTATTAAGCCGAGCAGTGAACTCATGCTAGTGACAAATGACACCTTCAATAAGTTTTAGTATTTATTCTAAACAGTGAATTTCAGCAACATTTTGGGATTCAAGTTAGAGAAGATTACAAAGCACAAATATTAGAGAAATGCAAAATATAGAGAAACATAGAACTTAGAGAAACATAGAGAAACACAGTCTTACGCCCCTTCAATCAGCACTGGGAGACCCTGGCCCTCATAAGCTAGCTGTAACAAGCCCCGCTCAGAGGACAGCGCTGCAGGGTGCCGACAGAGCCACAAATTCCGGACACTTGATCTTGCTCGAACCAAGTCCACAGATCGATCTCCCACCTGACTCATGTGGGCATGCATTTTTATAATCTTGTGCTTTCAGTCCATGACGCACAGTTCCAGAGCTTTCCCTTTGCAAAATATAGGCTTTCTCATGGAAAAACCCAACTCTGTGAATTTCCACTGTGCTCCTTTTCTATGTCCCTCCCTACTTGGAGCACATCTGCGCGAAAGCTCAGGAATGTCTTATCAGTGCCTTCTCAGAGAAAGAGGATTTGTTTACGAAGCCATGCAGGGCTACCATTAGAAAGGCAGAATATTCTAAGAGAAGCCGAGATGAATTAACCCCATGTGAGCAAGCTCTAAACGGCATGCACTCATAGCTTAGTGTTCATAGCGCTTAAGACTGGCTATCTAAGCGCTATACAGGTGCCATAATGTTCCAAACACTCCAATAATGTCTATTAGCTACAGAGCTGGGGCCTTCGCCCTGCCTGTCTATCTACAATGCATAATGTGACCTATCACTCCTACTAGGCCTGCATATTCCTTGTAGCTCACTACTGCGTAATGGAAGTGCTACAACAGACTACTGTCAGCATTTTTGGCACATACTTTGAATAAACTATTGGCTTTCAGCGGCTAATGCTGTCATCTAAAGCCCTGATTGGCAAATTTGCAATTGTGTGTATCACTACACTCCACCCCTATTCAAAGTGTGTGCGACAATGCTGACTAATACCCATCAACATAGTATGTAGTGCAGTGATAAAGACCTTGGGGCTTTGCAAGAGGTTTAAGCAAACTATCTTCTAGCGGTTAGTCAGCATGGCATGCAAGGTTAGTAAAAACACTACCTAAACAAAAATGTACACAAAGTGAACAGTGACATATACCCTTGCCAAAACCTGGCCTACACAAAAATACCTAAATAATTATTGTATAACTGATTGTCAGTTAAAAAGCAGCATCCAGTTAGAATGTCAAGGCAATCCGGTGTAGTCTAATCTAGAATGCACTATTGCATTTATGTATGGTTACCAATTCTAAACCTGGCAGCCTTTCACTCTAAGGGCCTACCCTCCCCCTCATCCCAGGGCATTCAAACGTGACTATGGGCTGTGTGATTAGACACTTCCCCCATGTATGTGGAACCCAACCAGAAACCATCTAATTTCATGAGCAAGGTGAACCCATAGGCACCAGGTTATCTAAATGAAAACAATTCTACTAATTTACATTAAAGCATGGCATGTGTTATTCATGCAATCAAAAGCAAGCGATTGGATCCATATGTTTGCTGGTAACTGTAGCTCTGTGTGCCAGTGGGTTGAGGATGGTCGCCCCCACTCAGTAAAAAGCCAACAACTGCTGATTAAACAATGTTTGCCATACAATGCATCGTGTGTATTTAGCAGTCTTGTTGACCTGCCCTATGCCAGAAAAAATGTCTTCATACCTAAAATTCTGCCATCTCCAGTGGTTGCCAATACTTGTAGCAGTGTTGGGCGTATCAATGGGCCCCACTAGGCCAGAAGTTTTATAGCAGAGCTGGCATCAGAACCCATAGTGGCTAGCTTATTGTGCACAGTTTCTATGTCAAAATCGTTTAAAGCTCCTGTTACTCCCCGCTGCTCCCGCAATTAATGAATCTAGCTCCCTAGCTATGCGCACTCTGTTGATGGGCCATAGAAATGGACTCCATTTGTAGCAGCTTGGTAGTACTAAGGAAACATTGCCTCATGATAAATCTATGTCTAAGTGTATCACTGTAATAATAGAGGTGTGCATTACCAGCCTACAATTTAAATGTTGCCTTACTACTGGAATATCTAACATGTTCACAGTTTCTACCTTGTGTGACTTGGAGAATACCCTTCTCCAAGTAAAATGCCTACCATATACAATATTAGTTTTAGCTACAAACACCATACTACCATTTGGCAGGGGCTGTTTCATCACACCATCGTGTGAAATGCATTTAGTCAAGTTATAGTCCATAAAATCTTGGCGAGAACACTAGCTGCAGTTCTTGGTCAGAAAACACATCACATTAAACAAATTAAACAAAGCGTTGGATCCATTCACTGAAACATTTGGGCCTAGGATTTCATAGACACCAGTCATATGAGTCAGTGACAAAAGATGCTCGACAATGTGCCAGGCCAGTACGCTAGCAATTCCATGTGGATACTCATTTGTAGCGCTTTTCCAAAGAATTATTCTAAATGTCTACAATCAAAAGGTGACTCTTTGCATTATTGTGCTGGAGACAGCTGTCCCCACAAAAAACATGAAACTGGTTGGTTTAACAAAAACCGTGTCACACTATGTGTCATAAAATCAAACATCAAGTCAGTCATGGTTTCATTTTACCCCCTTAAGGCTGGCTGTAAAAGTATCCAGTGTTTCAAAGGTTACCATTTCAAATTAGAGCTCACACACTTGGCAGCATTACTTCAAATTAAGGACCTTAACCTACGCACAGCTGACTTTGATGTGCGCACTCATTTTATCTCAAAATAAATTACGCTCCTGCTTGCATAATCCTGCTGCCCCAACAATTCATAAATCATCCAAAAAAGCAAAGCATCTCTGGTTAAAGCAATTCAGGTGGAAGAGCAAAACATTTCGTTTTTTCAGATTCATCTCAAAAAGTGCATTTAAAAACCATTTTTCAATGTGTTAGCATTTAAGTGCTGTGTCACACAGCTGTTTGTGGTGCATGATGTTACAGTCCACAACTCATTGTCCACAGTCCTTTAAACAAGAAAGGCAAAACATATCAACCATGTTATTTCCAGCAACTGAATCATTTGAATGTGCAGCATCAAATGTTTGATAACTAGCCAAGTCTGCACCGTGCCAGTTCAGCAAAAGTTATTACTCTGTTGGACACCTTTCGCAGGTTGCAGAACAAATGTCCTCATACGTCATGCATGTTAGCAGCATTGAGTGCGGTGCAGAACAGGTTCAAAGTTCACATATTGTAACACTCACCTGATTCCCGTAGAGGCGCCGGTCTTGACTGGGCGTATACCGTATCTTCAAAGGTGATGTGTAACACACGGCTGGCTCTTTGGGCTGGACCTCTGTGCACTGTATGTTTGACTCGAAGGGTAAGATGTCTGCAGATAGAAAATATGGGATTAATGAACTGGGTTATTGAATGTCTCTCTCTTCTTCCCTTTCTCTTCTCCTGTAGAACCCCGAAGGTTAACGCTCTCACCTTAGGTAAGTGAACGCCGTGCTCTCCATCTGCCTCGGGGCAGGGTGCTGTAACCAGTTTCTTCACTGGATAAGGGGAGCAGGCCTCTTGACTTCAGAGGACTGCTGTCTGTCGTTTACTGCACGAATGGTAAGTTTCGAGTAATTCTAATGTCTTTAAAGTCTTTAGTAATGATGTCTCTTGTTTTGCAGGGTTCCGGCGATGGTGGATGACGGGCTGAAGTGAGTTGAAGATGGAGCCCGTGTGATGAATAGAAGCGCCTGGAAGCACGTAAGTAAGCGCTTGTTGCCTGCTTCACGATGCGCTCTAACTGTCTTTTTATTTTGCAGGTACAAGTTCGGAGCGGCTGCAGGGTGCCGGAATACCCACTGGGTTAGATGTGGAAAGGAGTAATGGCACGTGAGTATTAAAGTTCCCCAATGTCTTTAAACGCACCTTGTTTTGTCTTTCAGATGCGGGATGCAGCGCCGAAGGCCTCCGGAGCGTGCGAAGAGTTGGTAAGCTTTTGTCTTTCAGATGCCGGAATGCAGTGTGAAGACCTCCGGAGCGCACGAAGAGTAGGTAAGCCTTTGTCTTTCAGAATGCAGCGCGAGGCGTTGGTGACAGCCGATGGCCCAGGTAAGTGAAGAGCTGTCACTGAAGACCGTAATGCTAACTTGTTCTTTCTTGTCTTTATAGGTGTTGCTGAAGACTGGATTCAGGATGGTAAGCCTTTTTCCTTAGGCCCAGGATCAGATGCAGAAGACACGATGAGCGTTCTGCTGCAGAGGATGCAGAATAACGCAAAGCAAGATTCATCCATCGGGTGTGGTTTAAATAGCCTCCTGTAGTGCTTAGGTGTCTCCTTCCACAGCCACGCCTAGGTAAGAAAAGAGTTCCTGCTTTCCAGAAGAGTTCCAGTGTTCTGAACCTAGGGAGTGGCTCCTGCCCCACCCAACAGGAAAAGTAGTTCCAAACAGAAGAGGATCAGAGGCTCAACTGGCAGGCAAGTAAGCAGCATGGTCTGCTGCAGGTAAGTCCACCCAAGCATTATGAGCCCGGCGCTTCCAGCGCTGGGACTGGGCATATTTATGAGCCTGGTGCCATTGGCGCCAGTACTGGGTCCAAAAGGTCCCAATTGGGACTGGTTGGCACTCGGAACCTGGGTTATGAATCTGCTTCCAAGGGAGTTGGGAAAACCCTGACCTTTTGGAAGCGGAGATCATGACAGTACCCCCCCTCAAGGCCCCTCCCAAACCGGGCTTCTCCGGGGGTTTTGGCTTGTCAGGAAATGTTCGGTGAAATCTTTTGATTAGGCGAGGAGCGTGGACATATTCAGCAGGTTCCCAGGATCTCTCTTGGGGGCCGTAGCCTTTCCAGTCAATTAGGTAAAATAGTTTAGATTTGGAGATCTTGGAGTCCAGAATGCTTTTGACTTCAAACTCGAGTTCCCCATCAACTAGGATAGGTTTTGGAGATTTAGTTAGTCGGGTTTGAGGTTGCACGGGTTTTAATAGAGAGACGTGGAAGACCGGATGTATCTTCATGTGCGGGGGCAAGTCCAACTTGACCGCTACTGGGTTTACTATGGTAGTGATGGAATAGGGACCAAGGTATCTTGGGTTGAATGTGCGTGGCCCTTTTAGAGGTAGATATTTGGTGGATAACCAGACTTGATCCCCTACTCGATATTGAGGGGCTTCCTTCCGATGTTGATCTGCTCCTTTCTTGTATTGTTCTTTAGCCCTTTGAAGGTGAGAAACAGCTTCCTTAAAGGCTTGGGTGATTGTAGAATGCAGGTAGTCTACTGCTGGTGTTTCAAGATCTTGGAGGGGATCCAACTCCGAGGTTCGAGGGTGACTGCCGTACAAAAGAAAAAACAGGGTTTTCCCAGTTCCCGAATGGACAGAGTTATTGTAGGCATATTCGGCTATCCAAAGGATGTCTTTCCAAGTTTTTTTCAGTTTGTTGCAGCATGCAGCGTAAATACTGTTCCAGAGTTTGATTGGTCCTCTCGGTTTGTCCGTCGGTCTGAGGGTGGTGACTGGTCGATAGTCTCACATCAATTTGAGCCGACCGACAGCAACTTCGCCAAAAATGAGAAATAAATTGACTACCTCGATCCGAAATTAGAACCAAAGGAAAACCGTGCAGTCGGACGATGTTTTCGAGAAATTCTTTGGCCAGAGTTGCTGCTGTTGGCAAGCCTTTTAGCGGAATGAAATGCGCCATCTTGGAGAATAAGTCCACGATTACTAGAATCGTATTGTATCCGGAGCATGGAGGTAGATCGGTGATGAAGTCCATAGAAAGCGTATGCCAAGGGCGAGGTGGGATGTCAATAGGGCGTAAGAGGCCTGCTGGTCTTTCCTTTTGACTCTTGTTTTGGGCGCATACTCCACAGGACATTATAAAGTCTCTGATATCTTTTTTCCAAGACAGCCACCAGAAGTAGCGCTTGATCTTTTCTGAGGTCTTGGCTATACCGGGATGTCCTTCCATTAAAGAATCGTGATAACAAGAGATTACTTCTTTCTGTAAATCTGTGCTGGGTAGGTATAATCGTTCTTGGAAATACAATAAGTTGTCCTTTACTGCAAAGTCCTTTCCTTGCAGATGCCAATTCTGTATGTCTGCTGGAGTTACAAGTTGCCTGGCTTTATCCTTAACTTCCTCTACGGATTGTGTGGCGATTACACCCAGAATTCTTTGTTCGGGAATGATTGGTACAGGTTTAGGGTTGATCAAGTGTTCTTCCACTCCCATCCGAGAAAGGGCATCAGCTTTACCGTTTTTTGTACCAGGTCGATAGGTAATTATGAAGTCAAACTCGGCAAAGAATAATGCCCAACGGAGTTGTCTAGAGGATTGGGCTTTTGCGGTTTTCAAATATTGCAGGTTTCGGTGATCCGTAATCACAGTAACGGTGTGTCGGGCCCCCAGCAGATAATGCCGCCAAGCCTTAAAGGCAGACTTGATAGCCAGAAGTTCCTTGTCAGTAATCGTGTAATTGATTTCAGGAGGCGAGAATTTGCGGGACCAAAATGCCACGGGATGCAGCTGATTGGTTACCGGGTCCTTTTGTGATAGAACTGCCCCCATGGCAAGGCTTGAAGCATCAGTTTCCACGATGTAGGGGAGTTCGGGGCGAGGGTGTTTTAAGATTGGTGCAGAGATAAATTTAGTCTTCAAATCCTGGAAAGCTTGTTCCGCCTCGGTAGACCATTCAAAACGTTTGTTTTTCTTTAACAAGGCAGTGATGGGCTGGACTATTCGAGAGAATTCGGGGATAAACCTGCGGTAAAAGTTAGCGAAGCCTAACATGCTTTGCACACCTTTTACGGAGGATGGTGATGGCCATTTGAGAACTGCATCGACCTTCTTTGAATCCATACGCACTCCGCCAGGTGATAATATGAATCCCAAGAATTCAACTTCAGTCACGTTGAAAACACATTTTTCCAACTTAGCGAAAAGTTTGTGTTGACGCAATCTTTCGAGGACCATTTTCACGTGTTTCCGATGTTCAGATTCCGATGAAGAATAAACGAGGATGTCGTCAATGTAAACAACAACACACACATCTATGAGCTCTCTGAGGACATCGTTCATAAAATATTGAAAGGCGGCCGGGGCATTGCAAAGTCCGAAGGGCATGACCTGATATTCAAATAGCCCATACTTGGTGCGGAAGGCCGTCTTCCATTCATCGCCCTCTTTTACTCGTACCAAGTGGTAAGCTCCTCTAAGATCCAGCTTTGTATATATGCATGCTTTTCTGACTTGGTCCAGGAGTTCAGGGATCAAAGGTAACGGATATCTATTCTTAACAGTGATCTGGTTCAGGGAGCGATAATCTATACAAGTTCTAAGGTCTCCTTCCTTTTTTGGAACGAAGAACAAAGCTGAAGAAGCAGGGGACTTGGAAGGACGAATAAACCCATTTGCCAGGTATTGATCCAGGTATTGTCGAAGGTGAAGGTTCTCAGGCTCGGTGAGGGCATAAATTCTACTACAAGGAGGAGTAGATCCAGGTATCAGGTCTATCTGGCAGTCATAAGACCTATGAGGAGGTAGGGAGTTAGCCTGATCCTTCCGGAAAACATCTTGGTATTCTAGGTATTCGGGAGGTAACTGGGGAGTCTCTGAAGAAATTGCTGCCAGTGCAACACCAGGTGGAGGGTGACAAGTAGAGACACATTCTGGAAACTGGACCGTTCTTGCTCGCCAATCGATCAGAGGATTGTGTTTCTCTAACCAAGGTATTCCTAGAATAATCTGAAACTGAGGGGCCTTGATCACATCAAACACGATCTTCTCATGGTGTCCATCTTGACTTATTAGCGTCACTTCTTGAGTGGTATGCGTTACTGGCCCGGAGGCTAACTCCGTACCATCCACCGTAGTAATGACGTCCTTTACAGCCTTGGGACAAAGAGTTAGATTCATCCTCAAAACCATTTCATGATCCACATAATTGCCGATGGCACCGCTGTCGACATAAGCTTCAATTGCATGTAATCGATCCGGATTATCAGGGCTAATGAGGACCATAGGTATCACGAAATGCGAGGTCACGGAACTGGTTTTCACGCTCGGCAAGAGGACCTCTATTCTTGTCGGGCGAGGTCGTTTCCCTGCTCAGAGTTTGTAACTTTGGTAACTGCAGCTCCTACTGCCTTCTTAGCAGGTTTCACCGGACAGTCTCGAAGAAAGTGCCCTGAGTTTCCGCAATAGAGGCATAATTGCAACTGTTTTCTCCTTTCCCGCTCCTTTTGTGTTAGAGGACCTTTCAGACCCCCTATTTGCATAGGTTCCCCGGAGTCTACTCCTTTGGAAGGAGTTGGCGGTTTGGAAAATACTCGAGCATCAAACTTGGAACGATCGGCCTTCCTGTTCTGCAGTCTGTGATCTATTTGAATGACTAAGTCTATATAGTCCGAACAATCTTGTGGGGGATTCACTACTTGGGCTAACACATCTTTGAGCTCTCCACGTAGACCTCTATAAAACAGCGTAATCCTTTTGTCCTCAGGCCATTGAGTTTCCACTATCAGTCTGTTGAAAGACGCAATATAAGCCAAAAGGTCTTGATTACCTTGTCGCAACGAAAGAAGCTCATTGTCCAAGGCCTGCCCCTGTGAATGTCTTGCGAACAGTTTTTCCATACTGAGCTGAAAAGCTTGAAAATCATGGAGGACCGGATCATCTTGATTTACTAGAGGGATCGACCAGTCTGCCGCATTGCCACTAAGGTACGAAAGCACGAAAGCTACTTTAGCTTGATCAGTTGGAAAGGCTGCTGGCCGGCATAAGAAATGCAACCGGCACTGATTGATAAATACTGCAAACCTCTTTGGGTCACCAGAAAATCGTTCGGGCGGAGCCAGAGGTACATTCCCAGGTAGGTTGATCTGCACTGGATTCATAGAGGATGTAGAAGGAAGATTTCCCCCAGATGCGGGTAACGGGGTCTGTCCGGCTTGTGACTGTAGCAATTGTCTAGCGAGATCATCTGTTCGCTCCTTGGAAATAATCAGTTCCCTTCTTAGAGCGTTCGTTTCCTGACGGGCTGCATGCACTTCTGCCCTTAGTTCCCCAAGTAACTGGGCTAGTTGGTCGGTATCCGAGGTTTCCATAGCGCCTGGACGGGAGTTTTGTGGTTGACTTTGCGTTCTGTAACGCTCACCTGATTCCCGTAGAGGCGCCGGTCTTGACTGGGCGTATACCGTATCTTCAAAGGTGATGTGTAACACACGGCTGGCTCTTTGGGCTGGACCTCTGTGCACTGTATGTTTGACTGGAAGGGTAAGATGTCTGCAGATAGAAAATATGGGATTAATGAACTGGGTTATTGAATGTCTCTCTCTTCTTCCCTTTCTCTTCTCCTGTAGAACCCCGAAGGTTAACGCTCTCACCTTAGGTAAGTGAACGCCGTGCTCTCCATCTGCCTCGGGGCAGGGTGCTGTAACCAGTTTCTTCACTGGATAAGGGGAGCAGGCCTCTTGACTTCAGAGGACTGCTGTCCGTCGTTTACTGCACGAACGGTAAGTTTCGAGTAATTCTAATGTCTTTAAAGTCTTTAGTAATGATGTCTCTTGTTTTGCAGGGTTCCGGCGATGGTGGATGACGGGCTGAAGTGAGTTGAAGATGGAGCCCGTGCGATGAATAGAAGCGCCTGGAAGCACGTAAGTAAGCGCTTGTTGCCTGCTTCACGATGCGCTCTAACTGTCTTTTTATTTTGCAGGTACAAGTTCGGAGCGGCTGCAGGGTGCCGGAATACCCACTGGGTTAGATGTGGAAAGGAGTAATGGCATGTGAGTATTAAAGTTCCCCAATGTCTTTAAACGCACCTTGTTTTGTCTTTCAGATGCGGGATGCAGCGCCGAAGGCCTCCGGAGCGTGCGAAGAGTTGGTAAGCTTTTGTCTTTCAGATGCCGGAATGCAGTGTGAAGACCTCCGGAGCGCACAAAGAGTAGGTAAGCCTTTGTCTTTCAGAATGCAGCGCGAGGCGTTGGTGACAGCCGATGGCCCAGGTAAGTGAAGAGCTGTCACTGAAGACCGTAATGCTAACCTGTTCTTTCTTGTCTTTATAGGTGTTGCTGAAGACTGGATTCAGGATGGTAAGCCTTTTTCCTTAGGCCCAGGATCAGATGCAGAAGACACGATGAGCGTTCTGCTGCAGAGGATGCAGAATAACGCAAAGCAAGATTCATCCATCGGGTGTGGTTTAAATAGCCTCCTGTAGTGCTTAGGTGTCTCCTTCCACAGCCACGCCTAGGTAAGAAAAGAGTTCCTGCTTTCCAGAAGAGTTCCAGTGTTCTGAACCTAGGGAGTGGCTCCTGCCCCACCCAACAGGAAAAGTAGTTCCAAACAGAAGAGGATCAGAGGCTCAACTGGCAGCCAAGTAAGCAGCATGGTCTGCTGCAGGTAAGTCCACCCAAGCATTATGAGCCTGGCGCTTCCAGCGCTGGGACTGGGCATATTTATGAGCCTGGTGCCACTGGCGCCAGGACTGGGTCCAAAAGGTCCCAATTGGGACTGGTTGGCACTCGGAACCTGGGTTATGAATCTGCTTCCAAGGGAGTTGGGAAAACCCTGACCTTTTGGAAGCAGAGATCATGACACATATCATCTCGCAGTGACTCGCTTTCTCTGAGAATGCGTCTGCTTGACTGATCAGTGTCACCCGCAAATTGCACACAACTACCCCAATCATGGCACGCAACTGTCTCGGTTTTTTTGCTTAGGCAAACTACAAACAGAAATGTTAGGATTTCATCAAAACTACAATATCAGAGTTATCCACCCCTTCCCTTAACACCACCCCCACCTTCAGAAGTCTCATCAGGTAACTACTAACTTTATCATTGCTACCACAATTATTTGTCACCCTTCTGCATGTTACTGGGGGCTTATTTGCACTCAACCATACGGGGTGTAATTGCCTAATCACAAACTCATTTGTGCAATGCGATCATAGTTGGTCAATGGTACCTCAGACTGATCTGTGATTTTACAAAAGCCATATAATAAGTACCCAGGTCGCACTTCTCAATGGGTCAATCCTTTTCTTTTTCACCAGAGCGATCACGAATGCCAGGCGCCAACTTGCTTCCAGTGTTTCATTATCTTGATTTAGGTTGCCCTGCTGGCATCACTCCATATTTCAAAGGTAAAGTCCTTCAGTCCAATACCGCCTGCAGTTGCACAAGCAGCTTTGTTTATTTTTCTCCATACAGCTAGTGTCTTTCAAGCCTCTGGTTTTCCACTTGTCATTTTCCCAAAGGGTGTCTGCTGATTCTTGGGCCACCCCTTTGAGCGCGATAGTCTAAGTCAGTTTCTTTTGTTACTTCAACAAATCATTCATTCATGCACTAAGCCGTGAGGCTTCTGGATGATGGCTAATGTGCAGTGTTCATGTTATACTCCAAAGCCCCGCTCTGCATGTTGTTTCTTGCAAAACGGCTACCTTTGTCAGTTTGCTTCCATCTGGAACACCATAATGTATTTGTCAGTTACTCCAGCCCTGGCAATGTAGCTTGCATTTTGCCAGCTGTGTATTTTCACTTCTCAAAGCGCCTAGAGGTTTCTTCTCCAGTGCACAGCGCTTTACTTCAGTTCACATCACATGGAGCACTGGGATGCAGCTTGCACGGCAATGTCTCTTGAAATGGGCGGCTGTCTTTTCTTAGCCCATTCACAGATGCACAGGTTCCCCAAATGTTCAGATGTGATGTGCCCATTCTGCCATTCTGCACGTAGCATTTGTTTTCCTTCCAGTGTTGATACTGAGCAAATTCTTTACTTCTGATCAGCTCTGTTTTTGCATGCCAGTGTTAGAAAGCATGCGTACATCAGCATGTAAGGTAGATTGCACTCTTTTTCAATTTCTCACTCACAGCAATTATTGCCTTCAGTTCTGTTTCAGTATTCTGTCTTTGACCCCCCCTCAGTTTTTGCTCACACTGACGGTGTCTCTCACAGGGGATGGAATGCAGGAATGTCATTGTTTATCTTTCCTGTGCACATGGCAGCGCCATGAGCACGCAGCAAACTTATCTCTTTGCCTATAACTCTTAAACTGTGGCGGCTTCAATGGAAGGCACTCGGTTCAGACAGTTCATTCAGATTAACTGTTTCCTGCACTGCTTTCAGCAACTCAGAAAAGCTCCCATATCTGCCAGCTTCTGTAAACACCATTTCACTGAACAGGAGCGTAGTATTCTGCTTTTCTGCCTTCCTCCAACAGTTTTTGTTTTCTTCGCGCACTTCGCCCAAGACAGTGCAAGTTATCTTCAAGGCACTAGCCCTGCACAGCAAGACTCTTATTTTCAAAAGAGGCACTTTTTGTCATCAGATTCTACTCCATGTGATTTAGCAAAAATGTCAAAGCGTCTTTTATCCTGTTTTAAACTGATTAATGTCCCATTTAAAGGCATACATTTTTTTTTTCTCGTAACCTTGTAGTTTGGCTTCACAAACTCGCTCCAATGCAATGTGCGATCTTTAAAAAGAACCCGCAACCCACTAAATCTTTGTGCTGTCTTATCACACACAGATTTTTCATTCTGGTGTACAATTGCCAGAATATAACCACTTATTTCAGTGCATTTAAAACATGCCATGTGTAGTGCAGCTCCCTGCACGTTTTTTTTTTCTCCTGCAAGAGCAACCCACACTCTATATTGCTTGTGGGCTGTTAATGTGTCAACAACATTTTTCACCATGTACCGCAGTCAACAGGTCACTATTTCCAAAACATACATCACTTATAACGCAACAGTACAAATCCATGGCATAGCGTGGGAACAGTCAAAAATACTCCAGGGGCAATTTAGAAAAATATAAATTGTCTTTTCCCCCTAAACCATTGCAAACTGATTCTGCAAATCCAAATCAATACACAAAAATCGAAAATCCAAATACCATTCACTCACTTCCTTTTTTAAGTGAGTCTCTCATCCATTGTAAGCATGGCACAGCTAAAATGTAATGTTACCATTTTAGTGTGTTTCCTTTAAACAGAATGCACCACCAGCACATGGAATTTACAGTTGCCAAAAGAAAAACAAACCTTTTAGGCTCTCAACACAGATGTTACTCTTTCTCCTAAATACGGCTCATTCCCCACGTTATCTTCAGGAATGTGAGCACTTCAAAAGCATACATTTAAAAAAAGCAAACCTTCACCTCCGTACATTACAGCCCCCCACTCGCTAGCACATTGGGGCTGAATCACAATGGTTAGAATTACTGTTCACAATTTGCATGTCAAATCCTCGCAACTATTTTCCTGCCTTCATGACAGAATAGAGTTGAGAACTCCGTCTCACTTTGCATTTCAAATTACAACTTTAAACTGGGGAAACCGCATGATAAAATTCTTTCCTAATTCAACATAAATCTTTCTTGACCATTCATCGGAGCGCTTTAAACAAAGCCATTTCCCGCTTGTTTATCGCCTTGTGCTCCCTGGCTCCATTCCCAAGCAATAAGTTAGCCACAACTGATTTACTGAAGGGAGTCTTAACCACACAAGCTATCGGCCACGGCAAGCCGACACAACGTTGCTGTCTTTTGTGTCTCAGAGCTGCAGTGAGACCACCAAGGAAATGCAACAGCCTGCTCATCACTCTGCACTGTGTTCTCTCACACAATTTGTCATTTCACAGCAAGGCACTGCTCTGCACAAATCCCCAAGCTGCCACCAAATGTCTTGATATTGGGAAAATCTTCCTCGGGACCAGCCCTTAGAGCAAAAATTACCCAATTCAGCACAAAATACAGGTTCTTTTGTGCCGAGCAGTGAACTCATGCTAGTGACAAATGACACCTTCAATAAGTTTTAGTATTTATTCTAAACAGTGAATTTCAGCAACATTTTGGGATTCAAGTTAGAGAAGATTACAAAGCACAAAACTTAGAGAAATGCAAAATATAGAGAAACATAGAACTTAGAGAAACATAGAGAAACACAGTCTTACGCCCCTTCAATCAGCACTGGGAGACCCTGGCCCTCATAAGCTAGCTGTAACAAGCCCCGCTCAGAGGACAGCGCTGCAGGGTGCCGACAGAGCCACAAATTCCGGACACTTGATCTTGCTCGAACCAAATCCACAGATCGATTTCCCACCTGAGTCATGTGGGCATGCATTTTTATAATCTCGTGCTGTCAGTCCATGACGCACAGTTCCAGAACTTTCCCTGTGCAAAATATAGGCTTGCTCATGGAAAAACCCAACTCTGTGAATTTCCACTGTGCTCCTTTTCTGTGTCCCTCCCTACTTGGAGCCCATCTGCGCGAAAGCTCAGGAATGTCTTATCAGTGCCTTCTCAGAGAAAGAGGATTTGTTTACAAAGCCATGCAGGGCTACCGTTAGAAAGGCAGAATATTCTAAGAGAAGCCGAGATGAATTAACCCCATGTGAGCAAGCTCTAAAAGGCATGCACTCATAGCTTAGTGTTCATAGCGCTTAAGACTGGCTATCTAAGCGTTATATAGGTGCCATAATATTCCAAACACTCCAATAATGTCTATTAGCTACAGAGCTGGGGCCTTCGCCCTGCCTGTCTATCTACAATGCATAATGTGACCTATCACTCCTACTAGGCCTGTATATTCCTTGTAGCTCACTACTGCGTAATGGAAGTGCTACAACAGACTACTGTCAGCATTTTTGGCACATACTTTGAATAAACTATTGGCTTTCAACGGCTAATGCTGTCATCTAAAGCCCTGATTGGCAAATTTGCAATTGTGTGTATCACTACAATGCCACAGTCCAGAGTGTTAGGAAAGATTTCCCTTAGGTGCAATTTTACCTCCATTCATGGACCCCTCCAAACATTTTGCTTTTGTTTGGCTAACCTAACCTGACTTTTTGGAGTGAAGCACAGCCTTCAGCTGCGATCCTCTGGGCTTTTGCTCATCTGTTATGAGGAAACAGACGCGTTATTCAGGCGGTCAGTCCTGGGAAACTATGTTTCCCTTAGTCCATGAGTATGTTGACATTTCTTGGTAACTTTTTATTTATGTGTCAAGTACCTTACAATAGTGCACATAGGGGTCTTGTTTTATGGCCCTAGAAACCCTCTAAGGATTTTTTTGGTGATTGTACAAGAGTGCCTAGGACGAACTGGTGCAAACAGTTTACTTTTATAGTCTTTTAACTTCTTTTGAATGAACCATATCACGTTTACCGCATTTAGCTGAATACTGTGGCCAGTGCCGAAAATGGCTGTGCCACAAAATCTTTTGTTCTGTCCTTTGGCCATTTTGTCCCTTTGCCTTCCCCGAGGTTGAGCCAATCCAGGAATTCCTTATTTGAGCATGCAGCCTGCCACGAAAACTGCAATTTTCGAAGGCTCCAGCATGTCACCCGTGCTAATGCCCAGGAAGAGGATTGGGACAGTCTCGTCTGAATTCACACTAGTGATGCCAGTATGTTTGGTATGCCTGAAAGACTGGGACCACTGTGGACCGTGATTGGTGCCTGTCTGGCCTGCATGTAAGAGAGCAGATCTTCGATTGGTAATCCCAGATTTGAGAGCGAAACGAATCTCGGCTAAGAGAAGGGGCTCTGCATCCATTCCAGGTCGATCACCTGAAGTTCACACCGAACTACAGAAGGATTTGTTGGAAAGGTTTCATATGTGTGTGTTATTTTCCCTCCATGCCACAACCCCCAAACGTTTTGTTGCTGTTTAGACACCACTGACTGACTTTGCCAGAGAAGCACAGCCTTCAGCTGTACTCCTCTGGGCTTTGGCTCCCTTTTTATGGGGAAACTGGCATGCCCTTAAAACAGTCAGTACTGGGAGACTTTGTTTCCCTTAGTCCTTTTCTCATGTTGCAACTTTTGTGCAACATGTAACAAGTGTGCAATGTATCTTACCATACAGCACACTAGGGTCTATAGTCATTTCCAAAGGACCTAGGTACTCTCGCTGGACAATTTATGAACTGTGCAGATGTGTCAAGGACAGGACTGGTGGCAGCTATCGTTTTGCATTCTTTTGAACCTGTTCCTGCCAATTTAACCGTGTAAACCGCGTTTGGCACGAATAGGTGGCCTAGCTCCAAAATGGCCATGCCACGAGGTTCTTTGTCCTGTCCTTTGGCCATCTTGCCCCTTCACCTTCCCCAGGTCAAGTCGACCCGGTGTCAGCCCTTAGTTGGTCATGCATTTTCCCGCTAATCCCAATGCTTTCGCGGGCTTCTGCAT
Organism: Ambystoma mexicanum; assembly: GCF_040938575.1. Lineage (NCBI taxonomy): Eukaryota > Metazoa > Chordata > Amphibia > Caudata > Ambystomatidae > Ambystoma > Ambystoma mexicanum. The sequence continues at coordinate 20,196,395 of NC_090926.1, forward strand.
GCCTTGTGTGTGTGCCTCCAGGGTGTGGGCTGGGATGCCTGGTCAAATCCTGGGTGCCAGAGAGTCTGGAGTGTCCTGAATGCCTCAGACCACTGTGGTCTGTGATTGGCCCACGTATGGAGTGTGTGTTTGTGAGCAGATCTCCCATTGGGTCCTCTCCGTTTTGGCGTGAAGGGAACTTTGGATAAGAGGAGGCTGGAAACACCACTACCAGGTCAATCTCCTGAGTTCTCACTGAACAAGGGATAGGATCCAAGTATCCTGCAACTACGAGGCTGAGTCGAGGAACCGCTGGTGACCCGCTGGAAGGTTTGGCACCCTGAGCCCGCTATCGTCCCATGAGACCCCTCTGCATCTGCTCATCCTAGAAGGTCTGCGAAGACGCTTCGACCCATTGGAATAGTGGGATCAACTATTTTAGGCACATTCACCAAAACCTGCAAGTAAGCTTTCTCGGAAGTGTCCCTGGGCCAATCAGTGGGCTGACCGGCTTATGCAGGACCTTTGCTCTGTCTCCGCCGTTGTTTTGAGGAGGCCCTCGAAACTTGGTATACTGCTAGCTCTGTGTCCACGGCTCTGCCCTCACACCGAATTTCGTACACTTGGCATTCTCAGGTCTGAAGTGAGACGAGTGCGCCCGGACCGGAGTAAACACGGTTACTGTGTTGCCCTGCTGCGGCAACGTCCTTTGCAAGTCTGCTGCATTTGTGACCCTTTTGCCCCTGAAGCCTGCTGCAGTGAAACTGGGGCAATTCATCCACCCGGAGCGGAGAAATCACCACTGTCCCGTTTAGGAATCCTCGCTGGAACTCAGGAACTAAAAGGTGCCGAGATGTCCTTTTTGCCGCTGTCGAACCTGCAACTGAATTGGACTAACCTGCCGAAGTTTGGGTCTCCTTGCCTCAGGGACCAGCGAGTAATCTTTACCCCAACTGGTGGCCCCTATCACCAGCGCCCAACTTTATGCACAAGTGGCCCCTGGGGGCCCCTCTCCTGTCCACTGCTATTGTGAAATAGTAACTCCATTGCGAACTCTCGAACTACCTCTGACTTCAAGTGGAGGTCCTTCTTGAAAAGTGGGAACTTATTCTTCATCGCCTTATCCACCTTCCCGAGCTGCTACAGACCCCTGAAGAGACCCTGTTTTGCCCATTGGAACAACCACGTGCATTGGCATACATGTACTATTGAGCACAAGGCTCCCCTCTTCTTAGGGCTTGGACTGCCTCTTAGTTAGGTGAATAACTGAAGTTGAATTGGGACTAAAGATTACCTGCACTGCCTGTTTCCTTCCCCTCTAGGTTGTTACCATATGTCGTGCAGTCCTCCCTTTAGACCACAGTGTTCTTGTACATATATTGTATTGAGTGTGATGTATTGGTCTACTTAGTGATACTGTGATTCTTTACTGTGGTCTATGTTACAAAGCCCTTGTAATAAATGTGTCTATATTTTTAATAGAACACTGTCATTTGTAAGTGTCCTTGCTCTGTGTGCTCATTGAGGTCCTTCAGTCACCCTCACCCCTCCTGAGACTTAGTCTTGACTGCCTGCCATAGCTACCCTGATTGGTCTGGCTTGTCCAGAGGTTACCCTGTTCCAAGAAACTAGGTTGGCCTTCTGAACCTCTGCCCCTCCTAGACAGAGTTCAGAAATCCTTCTTAACAGGAGTCAAGTATCCTGAAACGCTAAAGCAGACCTGTGGAACCGTCCGAGACATGGTGGAAGGTTTGGCTCCCTGAGCCCGCTATTGTTCCGTTGAACCCCAGTTTTTACATCGACCACTGAAGGCCTGCATTGCCGCTTCGACCCTTTGGAGTAGTGGGAACAACTACTCTCGGCACCTCCAGATTACTCTTCCAAAGAGCCTAATTCGAAGTGTTCCTGGGCCATCCAGCGAACTGACCAGCTCAAACCCAGGGTATTTCTTAGGAGCGCCGCTATCCGGAGATGACACTCGAGACTTAAGGAATCACCAGCTCGTGGTCCTGGGCCCTCGCCCACCAGATTACGTAGTCCTAGCTCCTCTGGGTCGCGATTTAAGAGAGTGTGCCATGCCGTGAGCATTTGCGGTCCCTGTGTCACCCTACTGTGGTGACGGTCATAGTAGGAGCCTTGCCTGCATGCCACCCTGTGCCCCGAGATGTGCTGTACTAGAACTGCCCTCTTTTCTTCACCGACAGCTGTGAAAAGGCTATTGTCACACCACGGACGATCGTCCCATCATGCAGCCGCTGAGAGTCGGAGTGACGTGCAACTGCAGGGGTTAAACCTAGACTGGCAAAGTTTGGCCCGGACTGTGTCGAGGGTCGGTGAGTACTTCATCACTTACAGGAGGCCCCCTGGCACAGCCATTGTTCTTTACACACGAGAACCCCATAAAAGATACTCACCTTAGCTGGTCTAGCCTCCGCTCCCTAGCTATTGCCGAAACCGGAAAGTCGCTCTACCTGTAAGGGTAGACCCTCCTCAGATATTAGGAAACTGTTCTTCATCACCTCAAGCCCCTTCCTCAACTGCCCTTAAAGAGGACCCACTTTCTCTAATCACGCACACACGACCGCACGTTTTCAATGCACCACTGTACTTTTGAGCCTGAAGCTCCCCACTTCGTAGGGCTGTACTGCTTAAGTTAGGGATTGATTCTAAAGAACTGCCTAATGCTATATTTGTGTTAACCTACCCGTCTGTTGCAGGTTGTAGCTGTGTATTCCCCATTACCGCATTAGGTGAAACGTAACTGTATATACGTTAAATATTGAAAGGCGTTTGTGGTAACTGTTTTATACCACTGTGGTTTATTTGTGTTTAATTATTAAGGCCTATAATAAATGTATATGTATTTTTTATGTACACTTATTTAAGTGTATTCTGTGGAGTTTTACTGTGTCTGCTCATTGTGTGCTTCCCATCACGGTCACCCCTCCTGAGACTTACTACCTCATCACGAGTTTGGCAGTAACCCTTAAATGCAACGGTAATAGCTTAACCGCTGCATTTAAGGGTCCGCCAAATTACAAGCTTGGCATATTTGCTGATTTTCGGTGCTATTACCGCCGGCGGTAATAGCGCCGAACATTCCCCATTGGACCCAATGGGGAATGGGAAATTCCTGAACGGGCCCAATGGGGAATGGGGATTTACCGTTCTGCCAAACCCGTGATCCGGCGCTAATAGCGCCAGGGGATTTGGCGATAGGGCTAATAGCACCAGTGCTAATACCGCTGGGGTTAGCTCCCAACTCGTGATGAGGCCCTCTTGACCGCCTGCTAAGCTACCGTGATTGCTCTGGCTTGTCAAGAAGGTTACCATGTTCATCTAAACCAGGTTGGCCTCCTAAACTTTTGTTTAGAAATCCATCTTAACAACTTGATGTACAGCGGTGGGATACGATCGGAGCTACCCAGTGATCAGCACTGGTAAAATACCCAGGTTATACTTAAACAAGAAACACAGTGACCTTAGTTTAAATTTAACTGTAAGCCACCTACCTCACTCATAACATGGAAGCAATTGCGAATGTAACTTTAAGTGCCTCCAAGTCTGAGATGCTAAGGAAAATCTGTACAGAGTGGGACGTGTCAGCTTCGAGCACAAAAGCTGAAATGATCCAGAAGATCATGGAATGGCAGGGAAGCCACATCACAGCTTTACCCTCTTATGACAGTGCAGGAGATGCAGGGCCACTCCCCTTAACAGAGCTGAAAGGACTGTAGCTGCCTTCATAGTGACTGTCTATGACTTCATAGACTGATGATGATAGGGATGATGTAGAGTCCCATGTTTCTTTCGCTGGCTCTGAGGCAGAGGCCATGCTGGAATTCAAGAGTCAAGAGCTGCTGTTTAAGCAGAAGGAGCTTGAATTTCACATGGCTAAGCAAGAACTGGAGAAAGGGGAGAAACAGACTGACAGGGATCACCAATTGGAGCTTGTTAAGTTACAAGCTGCCAATTGCTCCTCTAGAGGAACTGGTAATAGGCCTAGCTCTTCCTCTCATCCGATATTTCCTAAAGATCTGCTTAGTAACTATAATGACAAGAATGGCAATCATGGACGGGTTGGCTGCTTTTGAGTATGCATGTGAAGTGCAAGAAGTTGTGGATGCTGATAAAATTGCATGCTTGCTCCGTCGACTACCCCATTCTGGCTGCCGTGCCATTATGGAAATGTCAAAGGCTGACAGAAAAGACTTTGCAAAGTCTTAAAGTTTGGGAAGACTCCTGCCCATTACTTGAAAAGATTAAGAGATTACAAAAATAAATAAGGTAATACTTGGGTTTTGTATGCTACTGATTCCGTAAAAAACGGACTGGTTGGGTGGAAGGTTACAAAGTCACCACCTTTGAGGGTATGATTTGTTTAGTCATGCTTGAACATAATTTTGCTTCTTGTTCCCCTGAGCTTAAGCAGCACTTGGCTGATTCTAAGGAGATAGATCCAAAGAAGTTAGTCATTGCAGCAGATTTATGTCACAGAGTGTCCCATAAGGACAAGCATGCATCTGGTAAGCAGGAGGAGTGGACAAAGCACAAAGATAAAGAGGGTGGAAGTACTCATAAATCGTCCTCCCACAAGGGCCACAAAATGTCTAATAAGGGTAAGTCCCATGAGAATGTTCTGGGTAGTGGGAGTCATCCTCCCAAGCATAGCTCTGGTTACAGTAAGCCTCCCTATGTCCCAAGAAACAGTGGATCTTTTGTGGTTTGTGGGGCAGGTGACCATGTGAAGGGGGACCACAGATGTAAGGTCAAAACCTTAGGGGCCCACTCTGTGAGTCTGGCCCTCCCCACTTATGGGGAAGAAGAAATAGTCACAGGGGGATAGAGTCTGAAGTAGTCTTAGTATCCCTGGGTTCCTGAGGGTCTAGAGTTTCAAAGGCCTTTGCTAGTATAACTGATAATACCAAGCACTTCTTTAAAGACAGTGTGCTAATGAATGGAGTTAACACTCCTGCCCTTAGGGATAGTGGGGCCAGCAGAACAAAGAAGAGCTTGTCAGAGCTCCCTTGCTACCCACCAAGTTAGCTGATGGCCCCCTTTCAAGTTCCCACTAATTCCTATAAATCTAACTATTAATGGTACAGTAGTAAGGGTACCTGTAAGTGTACAGAGTCAAGTCCCTGGAAAGGTTCTGCTGCGGAATTACCTCAGAGACTTAGGTCTCGTGGGGGACAAAGCAGAAAGACCATGCACAAGATCACAAACAAAGGCTGCCCTGGCCAAGTCCAAGGCTGAGCTAAAGCCAAAGGGTAAACACAAGGCTAAGGGAGTATAAAAAAACTCAGAAGAGGGAAACAGACTATTCCCCCTAAGTCACTTGCCACTAAGGTGGGGATAGTTGGCCAAGCACATGAACCTGACGAGGAAGAGGTGCTGCCTGAAACTTTCAACCCACATGACCATCCTGAACTCCATGGTGTATTGGTTGAAGGTGGTCTTGATAGGGAAGCGTTTAGTAAGGGCCAGTGTGAGTGCCCATCTTTAGAAGGCCTAAGAAGACAGGCCTATTCCCAGCTTGAGGCTGAACCTCTTGGGAAACATAGGATTTATTGGGAAGGTGGGCTCCTGTACAGTGAGCCCACAGAGTCTACTGAAGCTGACCATAGGAGGTTGGTGGTCCCCCTTCAAGTAATATTGTTCCTCCCACAACTGGCTCATGATGCTCCTCTACGTTGGGATCAAGAGAATCTAGCAGAGGCTATCCACGCATTTCTACTGGACCATGATGAGGGTCCAGGTAGAAGGCAGTTGTAGGAGTTGTGCTACTTACCAAATGTCTGGTAAAAGTAGTTCAAGAATCCAGGCGCCATTGGTGCCACTCCCTGTGGCGGGGTTGCTATTTGAGAGGGTAGGGATTGATATTGTTGGTCCCCTTGGCCTTCAGACATCCTCTGGCAATAGGTTAATCTTGGTGCTGTTTGACCATGCCACCAGCTATCTTGAGGCTATCCCATTCAAGACAGTGGGCCTCATTACGACCATGGAGGTAACCATGCCGCTTTTTGCAGCATGGCTACCCCCATTGCGGGTACCGGGTCCAGGTTCCCTGAATGGGGAAATACCAGGCCATTCCGACCTTGGAGGGCCCGGAATTTCCCCATTCAAGGAATCCGGACCTGGTCCATCCCCATTCCCATTTGAGGCCCCATAGGTCTCAATGGGAATGGGGATCATGCTGAACCGCTCGCGGGTCCCACTAAGGACATCTGGTAAAACCAGGCATCCTTAGCAGGTCCCGTGAGCGGACCTCGTAATGAGGTGGTAGGGGGTTAACGGGGCCGGCAGCTCTATCGGCCCTGTTAACCCCCTACCGCCTTCCTCATAATGAGGCTCAGTGACTGCCAAGTCAGATGCTAAAGTATTACTTGGACTTTTTACTAGGGTTGGCTTCCCTAATGAATTTGTGTCTGACAGAGGCAGCAACTTCATGTCTAAGTATATGCAAGCCATGTGGAAAGAGTGTGGGATCACTCATACGCTTTCATCTGCTTATCATCCACAAATGAATGGCTTAGTTGAGAGATTTAATAGGACTAGAGCATGATTCAGGCTCTGGAGGAACCCCAAAGGAGAAAGTGAGATCTCCATGCTTACTCTTTTCTACAGAGAGGTACCCCAAGAGGGTGTTGGTTTCAGCCCCTTTGAGATTCTTTTTGGTCACCTGTGAGGGGACCACTGGCCATTGTCAAGGAAGGGTGGGATCTCCCTACTCCTTCTATCACTACCAATGAATTGGATTATGTGCTGGGGTTAAGGAAGAGAATGGTCCTCCTGATGGCTCAGGCCAGTGATACGTCGACAGGTGGTCAAGCTGAGGCAAAACGTTGGTATGACCAGAAGGCTTCACTTATTCACTTTACCCAAGGCCAAGAAGTCCTTCATATGAACCCTATAAGGCCTAGAGCCCTACAGGATAAATCGTCTGGCCCTTACACAGTTGTGGAGTAGCTGGGTGGGGTGAACTATTTAGTGGACCTTGGGAGGTCGGGTCAAGCCCCAAAAATGTTCCACATAAATAGGCTGAAAGCTTTCATTCATAGGGTTGAAATAGCTGCACTTCTTTTGGCATCTGACATTGAAGAGGAGGAATCAGAACCTCTATCTGACATATTACAAATTAGCCCTTCAGATGGCTCCATTGAGGGTGTCAAAGTGGCCATGCAGAGGCAGTTCTCCCCCTTGTTCTCCCTAACCCAGGTTTGACACCTTGGTGCAAACACGACATTGAGACTGGGGATAGTGTACCTACCAAACAAGGTGAGATCCTACATCACAATCGAGGTCAAGAAGATGTTGGATCTTGCGGTGATTGAGCCCTCCAGCAGTCCATGGTGCAGTCCTGTGGTTCTGGTACCAAAGGCAGGTACTTCTGAATTGAGGTTCTGTGTGGACTACAAGGCTCTGAATGTTGTCACCAGGACAGATGCTCACCCCTGCCTAGAAGTGATGAGGTGGTGGATACCTCACTGCAGGGTATTGGCAAATAGCCCTAGCAGAACATGCCAAGGAGAAGACAGCATTCTCAACCCCCGCTGGTCTTAACCAGGTCAGGATAATGCCCTTTGGATTAAAGAATGCACCTGCCACTTTTTAAAGGCTTGTGAATCATGTACTAAATGGGTTGGATGAATTCTGCTTAGCATATCTGGATGATATGGCAGTTTTCATTGCCACCTGGGAAGAACATGTGAAACACCTGGGAATAGTGTTGAAGGCTCTTTAGAAGGCCCACTTGACCATAAAGGCCAGTAAGTGCCGGATTGGCCAAGGATCATTGGTCTACCTTGGACATGAAGTAGGCGGAGGGAGGATTCAGCCTCTTCCCAGTAAAGTACAAGCAGTACAAGACTGGCCTACCCCCACTACACAAACTCAGGTGAGAGCTTTTTTAGGCCTCAATGGGTATTACCGAAATGTCATGGCAGACTATGGTACCATAGCTGTCCCTCTGACTGCTCTCACTAATTTGAGGAAACCCAAGAAGGTCTGTTGGTCTGATGAGTGTGAGAAGGCCTTCAATGGCTTAAAAGACTCCCTGTTCCAGGCCCCTGTTCTCGGGGCCTCTGACTACAAACCTGCTTTTATTGTGCAGACACTGGGATACGAGTATTACTATCACAGGTAGATGAAAAGGGCATGGAACACCAGATTAGATTCATTAGTCACCAGCTAAAGGACAGAGAGCTCAGGTGATCCACTCCATAGAAAGAATGTTTCTTAGTTGTGTGGGCCCTAAGGACGCTGAGGCCCTACCTCTATGGGATCCACTTCACTGTGCAAACTGCCGATTAGCCCTTAAAGTGGCTAATGGACATGAAGAGAGAGAATCCAAAGTAGTTGCTTAGGTGGCCCATAGGCCTGCAAGGGTTTGACTACACCATGGAGCACAGGACAGGTGTCAGACATAGCAACACTGATGGGTTGTCCAGAATGTTTAGTCGACCTGAACATTAGGCCCATCCAGGGGTGGATTAATTCCCCCTGCCCCTGGTCTGGCAGGGGCGAGCGTTAGGCAAGATTTCTCTTGGGGGGTCAATTGTCCCTCCCTTTAGGTACCCCCCAAACTTTTTGCTTTTGTTTCCCTAACCTTACCTGACTTTTTCCTTCAGCTGTGCTCCTCTGGGCTTTTGCTCCTCTCTTATGGGGAAACTGACACGTCCTTCAGGCTGTCAGTACTGGGAAACTATGTTTCCCTTAGTCCTCGACTATGCTGCCATTTCCTGGTAACTTTTAATCTATGTGCCAAGTACCTTACAGCACCACGTATAGGGGTCTTTTTTATGGCCCTAGACACCCTCTAAGGATTTTTTGGTGATTGTTCAAGTGTGCCTAGGATGAACTGTTGGCAGCAGTTTACTTTTAAAGTATGTTTACTTCTTTTTAATGAATTATATTGCGTTTATCGCGTTTGGCTCAAGACTGTGGCCAGTGCCGAAAAAATGGCCGTGCCACAAAGTCCTTTGTTCTGTCCTTTGGCCATGTTGTCCCTTTGCCTTCCCCCAGGATGAGCCGACCCAAGAATTCCTTATTTGGCATGCAGCCTCCCACGAAAACTGCAACTTTGGCAGGCTCTGGCATGTCACCTGTGCTATTATCCAGTGCCTTAATGACTGGGACTACCGTACCCCATGATTAGTCCATCTGGCGTGCATGCAAGAGAGCAGATCTTCCATTGGTTATCCCAGATTTGAGCATGAAACAAATCATGGATAAAAGAAGGGGCTCTGCATCCATTCCAGGTCGATCACCTGAGATTCACACCGAACTACAGAAGTAGCCAAGTATCCTGAAACGCTAAAGCAGGCCTGTGGAACCATCAGAGACGTGCTGGAAGGTTTGGCAGCCTGTGCCCGCTGTTGTCCCGTCGGACCCCAGTTTTTGTATCGATCGCTGAAGGCCGGCTTCTAAAGGTCCTAAAACCGAGCCAGATAGGCCCCAGGGCAGATTTCCAGCCCTGAAAGCCAGTATTGATTGCTATTAGTACTCAGAGCCCCATCTAGGGAGTTAATACTTTTTTGCTTGTTTTTTAATGGAACCAAGCTTTGCACAATGCATGCTGTTACAGAGAAATTATACATTTGTCTGATTGGAAATAACTATTTCCAGGATCTGAATGTGGAACAGGAGGTGCACAGAGTAGGGGGAGGGGGTTGGCGGTCCAGTGGGGACTTGTCCTCAGACACCTCCTCGAAGAGAGAGTGAATGGCGGGCAGAGGCGTAGCGCCCCTAGCATGAAATGCGGGCAGCAACTTGCAGATTCTGCTTCAGTTCCCAGCAGGTGGTAATATATAATGCAATTGCAATCTTAGAGCAAAGCGAGCTCTGGGGGCTAACTACAGTGGATGGTGTTTCAGTAGCTCTGTAGATGTATATGCTGGATGGAACTAATGATTACTCTGCATAAAAATATAGTTAGCTTCCTATATTCATTATGTAAGAGGAAAAAAAGAGACTAAGCAAAGTGGATGGCGTAGCAGGAAGAGAACGGGGCAAATTATATGGAATATTGTAGTTTGCCACTATCTCACTTTCAGGGTAGCTATATAAACAAGCAAGATGATAAAATAGAAGGTCAACGACTTTGGAATCAGCTCATGGGTTGAGCACCTGCTGCACAGATGGATGCAACTAGCAGGTTACAGAACTAGATTTGCCTTCAAAAGCTTTTGACAGTGTGATCATGTACATTTTCAAGTGTTCACTGGTCAATATGATGCAATTTCCCCCAACAAAATGAAATTTAGTTAACACAATGCAATTTAAAGACACTAACCTAAAAGCAGAGACAATGCAGTGTTTTACAGTAGCAATATTGCAATTATGCATTATGTATCAACTTACATGTTTAGGAATGGAATTGAAGGACTGTCTTTTAAAAAATAAACACATACTACTCCTTACCAAAGAGAATATTGTTCGCTTAATAAAATTATCATGACGGTTACTTCTGGTTTGCAATTATTTGAAAACTCGCACACAGGCATTCAGCACTTTTAAGAGTGGAGATGATTTCTGCTGCACTCTCTACGTTAGCCCGTCTGAACTTGCAGTGAGCAGAAAGAAAAGCGTGGAGAAAGCCTGGTGGGCTTGAGAGTAATACAGAGTGAGCTCTGCTTCCATTAAACAGGGTAATGTGAATAGCTTCATGTGCTACACAAGTGTCAAGTTAATTAGCAAACTGATGGAATTGCATTGAAAACTGCTATGCGACACTGCTTATTTTATGCCTTGGCATGTCTGGTAACTGTTTTATATTACGGTGGTTTATTCATGTTTAATTATTAAGGCCTATAATAAATGTATATGTATTTTTTATATACACTTGTCTAAGAGTATTCTGTGGAGTTTTACTGTGTGTGCTCATTATGGGCTTCCGATCACTCTCACCCCTCCTGAGACTTAGGGCCTCATTACAAGTCTGGCGGTAGCCCTGCCGGTGCTTCGGGCGGGTTGCCGCCGGACTCGGACCGGCAAGCTCGGTGCTGGTAAATGTTGTTCCCCATTCCTGTGGAGTCCTACGTGGAGTCCCAAAGGACTCCGCAGGAATAAGTTCACGGAAGCACTGGCACCGTTGCTAATGGTGCCGGCGCTTCCGTGAAGTGTCTGCCTACCTTGGCCACTGTGCCCGGCAGGGTCAGACCTGTCGAGCGCAGCGCCCCGGGCAGGCAAAATTGTAATTTTCCAGTCTGGAAACAACGGTGCCTGGAGTTTACCGGAACCCTTGTTTTCAGACCGGCAATTTCATAATGAGGCCCTTAGTCTTGACCGCCTGCGAAGCAACCGTGATTGGTCTGGCTTGTCCAGAAGGTTCCCCTTTTCCACTAAACTAGGGTGGCCTCCTAAACTTCTGCCCACAGAGTTTCGAAATCCATCTTAATACAGGCCAATGCATTGTGCACAAAGGGCATGCAAGGCTTCCATATAGACAAAAATGCCTCTATAACCCTCTCTCCCCCCCACTAAGCATCAATTTCTTTCAGATCTGTCAGAGCACCTGGACACCATGCAAATAGCAGCACTATTGACTTTACCAGCTTGCTGTTCAGCCACATGCACTAGAGGCTTTACCAACACTGTTCTGTGGGTCTACGGTCACTTACCACAAGCAGCAGCACTAGTAGCAAGGTACAGGACACATAACCTTTCTTCCTGCCTATTAGCCTAGTGCCACCAGTGTTCCAGCCTTCTCAGCCATGCCTACCTCAGACATTATCAATAGTCTCGACTAGGCATCCTCAGTAAAAGAAATAGAAAGACAAGGACGTTGTCTGTTTTTGCAAGGACACAGATACCTTGTTCTTCTTCCTAGAAAGTCATCACCATGTGTTAACTTATGGCTAGGCTCATCCCTACACTCTCCAGGAACTGCACATTCAAACACTTGCACCCCCAGCAGTTACCCCACCAGGCTAAACTCCTCACACTTTGTCATCCCAAAGCCAACACACTCTCTAAGCTCACACACCATAATGCTGATCAACGCCTAATCAGCCGTCACACACGCACGTGAAATCTCAGACCTCATCACCTACCACAAACTCGCTACAATCTTCATCACCAAAAACTGTCTGACTTCATCCACCTCCCATAACTTCAATGTTCTCGTACCACCAGGGTATAGCATTCAACATGCTGTCCAATCAGGGGGTGGCAGTCATATACAAAATTGACAGGCCATGTTTGGTTCAAAGCCAACCTCTGCTTAAAACAATGATAACCGTTACGTACAAATTCCCCACAAAGACTCAACCACCTTCCACCTCATCTAAACACCACTCCTCAAGTGTAGTACCTTCGGAAATTAGATCACAGACTTAATCTTGACAATCTCACCTTTGCACGAAAATAACATTTTTCGTGGAGGCCCCAATCTCCCTGGGGCCCACCCAACCAAGAGTGAAACCCTGTTATCCATAGCTGAATCGGTAGGCTTACCTCAACATGTGCTCTTCCCCACTTGCATTAAAGGGAATACAGTAGACCTAATCCTCTCCTCCACATCCCTCCTAAACTGTGCTGACCCCATCGGCCTGGAGGGGCCAGATCACACAGCCATATCCTCGTCCCCAACTCACATGGCAGCCCATAAGGGCCAGGATAAATGCCCTATGCTCGCATAACGATCAAGCATAACTTCCCGGTACACCCTGTGGAAGAAAGATTATTTAACTACCCTTCGTTTAAAAAGGTTTCCTCCCTTTTGGATTACTTTTGCAAAACCTGATAGTAGGTATCTGACACCTACGCATCAATCAAACTAAAACGGGCAGGACAAAACCCTCTGCCTCTTGGTACATTGAAGAACTCCACAGTAACAAACACGCAATTAGGTCATTAAAGAAACAGTGGGGCAATACAAACAAACCAGAATACCTCCTAGCCATCAAGGCCTTATGGTTCAACAACTGAACCCTCATAACTGGAGCCTAAGATATATATTACACCACCACTGCAACATTCCCTAACAGGAGCAAAACCCTCTTGGAAGCTGTCAAGCAATGTTCTAATCCCCACACTAGACCTAGTGGTACCAGATTCACAAGATAAATGTGAGGCTATCAATGACAAATGTATCACCAAAATGAATACCATCAGGAAACACATTGGCCCTCATTACGACCCTGGCGGAAAGCGACTGACCGGAGCGCCACAGCGTAAATAGCGTTTCCGCCATTGCACGAAGGAGCAAAGTGCGGCCCATTCCGACCCATCGGGCACGAGCACCACGGCATGGCGGAAGTGCAAAGTCCGCGATGGCGGAAATGACCCCAAAACGGCCCACACCGCCGCCGTACGGCGCCCTAGGTGCAATACCGCCACCCCTCTTAGCGGTCACCGCAGTGTGCGCCTACCGGAAAGTACGGTGGCCGGAAATATACGGAAACGGAAGTTAAAACATGGGCCCGGAACGGGAAACATCCCGGCGTACACCTATAAATACACTAAAACCACACAACCACTAAAATCACTACCCTGAAACACACCCCAACCCGTCAACCACCCTAGCGAAACCAAGAAAAATGGGAAAAGTAGCGAAGAAAGCGTGCGACCGCAAGCGGCAGGTCCACTTCTCCCGTGAGGAACTCACCGTGCTAACAGAGACCCTCCAGGAGAATGCTGCCGTCGTCTTCTGCACGCAAATGACCAGGACGGCACTTGCAAACAAGAAGGCCATATGGGCTCTGGTGGCACAGCGGGTAAGTGCGGTGGGGACCGCACCCCGCACCCCACAGCAATGCCGCAAGCGATGGGACGACCTGCGGATACGCGTCCGCAGCATACTCTCTGCCAACCGCAACATTGCCACAGCCACCGGGGGAGGTCCTGAATCACCCATCAAGTTGACCCCCTGGGAAGAAATCTGTGCCTCCACCATCGGAATGGAGAGCATAGAGGGAGTCGGAGGGATGGAGAAAGGAGTGCAGACATCCGAAGATTCAGGTAGGTGGGCCAGATAAAACAATGCCAAATCCACACAGTCCATCCATGTGAAGTACCATGCGTCCACATAGTGCAACAGAAACACATGTCCAGGAGAACGTCCACACACATCGGCCTGCAAGCGCACGTTAAAACCCACAATAAATACATAAATAATTAAAAACCCCTAATACACGCACTACACGTGCAGCAGGCACACCCTAACTGCAGGCTGCCAGACAACTGCACCCTCACTCCACACACAAATGAAAGCACCTCCAAGGCCCCGACCCAAATCACCCTCAGGTACCACCCCAATGCATGTGATACAATGCCATTCCAATTCCCACAGACCCATCAATAACCCTCGCCCTCCTTTACTCCACCACAGGGTCCGATCCAAACGACGAGCTACAGGACACCCCTACCAGCACACCTGCAAAGAGGGCCAAGACCAACGGCCAGAGACCCTCCACCTCAGCTGCACGCATCAAGACACGGCAGCAGCACAAATCAGGTGGCAGCACAGAGGAGGGAACATCAACAGGCACCCCAGCAGCCAGCATGCCCACAACACCACCACCACAGGTCCCCCCAATGGATGCCACAGAAGGCACTGCCTCTGGTGGCAGCAGCACCATAGGTGACACCCCATTGATGGCAGCATGCTCGGACACAGAAAACGGGGATGCCGAAGTCAGATCCATCCATGACCTGTCCCAATCCCCCTGTCTGTTCCATCCCGTACAACATGAGGATACCACGCAGGGGCACCCACCAGACGACGACTGGCCATCCCCCACAAGCCCTGTGGCAAGGCAACATGAGGACAACAGCCCCTCTGTGACACCCCCGCAAATGGCCATGGCCCAGCAGAGGCAACAGTCCCTCGACCAGTTGATCGAACAACAGCAGCAACTGGCCACACTCCTCAAGGACCATGCCGATGAATGTGGGGGCACTAAGGCAGACATAGAAACATCAACTGAGACACTTAGGGCAGAAATGGCGAGAGGTACAGAGACGCTAAGGGCACAAATTGAGAGAAGCACCGAGAGCCTGAGGGGGGAACTGCATGCGACGTCCAAAGACGTATGTGCCGAACTTGCCGCAGTGCGCCGTGTGCTCACTGAGCTCTCGCAAACCCTTAGGGACATGCATGGACGTGAGCAGGCAGACACATCATCCGTTGCAAGTTCCGTCCAGGGCAGCCCCCAACGTAGATCTGGGAGGAACCTGCGCTCCACAGGCAGGGGTGCCCCTGATACCCGCAGAGGGGGCATGCAATAGCGACAGCCCACTTACAATGAGCATCTTTGGACACTGGTGTTCGGGGGGGAGGTAGGAGGGTGGAGGGGGTGTGTTGGGCTCACTTGGGTGGCGGGTCGATAGGGTGTTTAACATGATATCACATATGCCATAAAAAGTGCACGATCAACCAATGAGAAGTGTGGACATTGATCCTTGTGTACTAGGCCATCATAGGCGTACAGTCCATATTGTGCATGTCCCAGACACACGCAGTGCCACGAGTCCCGTGTCCATGTATCAGCCACCAGGCGTGAGTGCTAGAAGCATACATCAATGAGATGCTGACGAATGTCACGGGCCTCCGGTGCCTCGCAGACTCCATGAGGTGCTGCCACATCCCCACCCTCATCATGACCATCATCAGGTGCTTGCAGTTCTGCGTCAGGGGGCATGGGCACATTTCTACGTACGCACATGTTGTGGAGCATGACACATGCCATCACCATCTTTGCAACCTTCTCATGGCGGTACAGGAGTGCCCCGCCAGACCTGCTGAGGCAGCGGAAACGGGTCTTCAGTAGGCCGAATGCCTGTTCAATGACTACACGGGTACGTGAGTGGGCATGGTTGTAGTCCTCCTCATGCTGGTCCCGTGGGTTCCGGACTGGTGTGAGGAGCCATCTCTTCAGTGGATATCCAGCATCACCTGTATGTGGACGAGAAACGTATGATGTGGAATGCCATTGATACGTACACACACCCCCCCCCCCCTTCCTGGCAGGTCAATGCCAATTCACATACCCCACATCATCATGCATGTAATGAGACTCACCGAGTAGCCAGGATCTGTTCCCTGCGTGTCGCTCCATGTAGCGTGGTATTGTAGAGTTCCTCAAGACCATCGAATCATGGGTTGATCCAGGGAATCGGGCACAACAATGTGTAATGATCCTGTTGGAGTCACACACCATCTGTACATTCAGGGAATGAAATTGTTTTCGGTTGCGGTACTGGGCCTCCATGGCATGTGGGACGACCAATTCAACATGGGTGCAGTCGATGGCACCAATGCAACCCGGTATGCCGGCAAGTGCATGGAATCCCACTTTTGTGTTGGTTATTTCCTGCTCCGAGCGTGGTAGAGAGATGTAGTCGTCTGCGTGCTTCAGGAGGGCATCGAGCACTTGCAATAGTGTCCGTGAGAACAGTGGCTGAGAAATGCCATGCAACTGTCCGACTGTGTGCTGGTAGGTGCCTGTGGCCAGGAAGTGGAGTACAGACACCACCTTCAGTAGGGGTGGGATGGCGGTTGGGCTATCTATCATGCTGACAAGGTCAGCCTGTGTCATGTCCACAATGGCGGTTATGGTGTCCCGGTCCAGACGGTAGAGGGTGTGGATCTGCTCATCAGTGAGGTTGAACGGATGTGCTCGGAGGCGTGGGATTGCGGGCTGCCTGCGTGGTGGTAGTGGCTGTGCTGGCAGCCCTTGCTGGCCCTGCCTTGGCCTCCTCCTCCTCCTGCGTCTCCTCCGTGCGGCTGGTTGTAGTTGGTGTTCGTCTTCTTCTTGGAGTCGGAGCGCTTGCAGTGCTATCAGGTCCCCCAGGGCCAACATCGCGAGTCCTGCCGGTAGCATTTCGGTGTGGTTGTGGGAGGAGACTGGCTGTGCAATTTATGTGTTTTCAGGCTGTATGGCCTCCACCTGTGGTGATTGATTCCACCTGTGCAAACTGCTCTCCCCTTTGGCCGAGCACGTCCCGCGCACAACGCTGCAAATCGGGGAATTGTATCTTGCTATTGCAACCATGTATTTGTACCCGATGGCCGTGTAAGATTGGTTGATATGTTCATTCTGCTGTGGTCCCATTGTTTCACATACTATCTGTGCAGTCGCAAACTGACTTGTGAGGGGTCAGTGGAACGTAGTACTCGAGTAACGGTGGACCCTCATGCATCACTGCACCGAGGTTCAACGACGGGCGGGGCGTCCCATTTGTGGGTGAAGGCAGAGACCATTTTCACACACAGCCGCACTCGATGGAATAATTAGTGATTTCAAACGGCCACAGATGCCTTTTCGACGTGATGTTGCAAATGAGGAATTCGAGGGGCGGCGCTTTCGGTTTCCAGCTAGCGGCGAGGAGATGCCCACAGGTCTGACTGCAAATGTAACGTTCTATTGTTCTATGTCCTTGAGACAGGGCCCATGGCGAGGGAGCAATGATTGATATGAATAGTTTGGGATGCGCAATAGCTACGTGGGCGATGAGGCCGTCCGTTCCCAAAAACATGTTACTTCACAACACTGGAATTACGGGCTGGGGCACTGTGGATTTAGCAGGCTGCATAACGCACGGACTCAATGGATGTTTCTAATGTTATGTGAGTAATTATTCAGGCATTTTGATCCCGGGATGAGGGAATGATGGATGGATGCATGGGCAGGTGATTTGATACAGAGTTTGCCATGTACAGGGCTTCTTGGGATCTATCCGCCTCCCCTACGCTATGTGATGCAGGGCTGCCATTGTGGGACCATCGTCCATCTGGCCTTGTTGAGCCCTCCCTGTCTCGAGGCGCCCTCAGACACTTGTGTCCATGCACGTTAACATTCCCATCTGATGGAATCTGTTTTGACAGACGCATGCACAGGTACACTCGTTTGTGATGGTGTTTGCACCTCGATATAGATGGCTATGAGTCGCAAGTGGTTTTGGGGTGGTGATGATCCTTTTGGTTGGGCTAGCATGCATATGGCTGTGGATTTCGTGTGATCATTGAAGTGAGTAGTTGGAATGTAGTTCTGATGGCCATTCTGTTCTTTTTCTTTTCTTTTGGTTGACAGGTATCTCCTCCCCTTTTGCCACTGCCATCTGTATGCCACTCCTGCTGATGGATTTTACTCCCGACACCTGCTGCTTCGTGTTAATCAGTGGAGCAGCATTATGATCTTATGGGACGATCGCCAATGGCCCACATGCCCTTACGCAGTACTGGTGGCTCGGAGCAACATTTCGGCCTTTCAGCTGGACTAGTGCCTCCCCATTGGGACGGGCATGTGGTTCTGTGCGCTTCCATGTTGCCTTTTCGTACGTGATTGTGGCTCTGTGTACCATGGGGGAACAGGGCGACACACAGGTAGTGGCTGGCCATTTCTTGCGGAAGCAGCCCACAATGGTGATTGGTGTTTTGGAGTTCATGGCCTGATGGCTGTATGGGCTTGGTGATTTTGATGTGCATTAAATTTCTATTCGGATTTGGCCCGTGTAGCGTTTTTCTTTGCAAGTGATGTGGCATATGCCAATTTGGGGGGCGATGTATTGTGAGGAGATCTGCATCGGGTTCCGGCTTCGGGGTTTAGTTGCGTGGTACTGTACTGGCCGCGTTTGCCTACGAAGCCCAGTGAGGTCAGGGATGGGGGCTGGCAATATGACAGTTTGAATGTTGTCATGCTCAGGGGCGGGGGATTGGGTTTTGTGTGACAGATGCCGGTCAGCCAGGTGGACTGGTGGAATGATGTGATTTTCGGAATATTGCTGGTCACAGGTGCCTGTGTTTGCGTGCGTTTCTTGGTGGGGGACTGTGGTCATGTCCATTGGGATGGCTTCTGTATTCGTGCCATCTGTGCCCTGCAGCTCCCATTGGCCCCTGTTGTGTTTCTTTTGTTCGTTGGCATGCATGGGTGACTTGTACATTTCAATGGTTGCATTGTGGCTTCATTGCACCTACGGGGAGTTGTACTTTGTGGGCAGGGAGCGGTGTACAGGCACTCAGTGGGGCCGTTTACGGTTGATTCGCGATGCCGTACTTCTCGCCATGGCGGAATGGTACATTACGCCATGCCTGATGGCGTTAGGTACATGTCCGCTAGGGTCGGAATTGGCGTACCGTTGCACCATGGTGGTGTTTGCGGTTTGGCATGGCGCGCGCGCGCGTGCTTGGTGCAGTTAGCGTTGGCGTTCACTACGGTGTCGCTAATGGCTTCGTACTTTGCGGTGACGGGTCATAGTCGCACCGAGCGCTATTCGATGGCGGTATTGCATTTCCGCCATCGTTTTTCGATTTCCGCCAGGGTCGTAATGAGGGCCATTGAGTTATCTCGGATAATCCCCTGCGATCCATACAATCCTGGAGAGAGCTCTTCCTTCTATCACCTGAGAACCTTTCTAAGACATTCATTTCCCTAAACCTCACTGCCTACTAGGATAACATTATCCTGCCAAACATCCTCAAACAATCTGGTGGTGTGATAAGGCAGTAATTTGGCCTAGTCCAGAGGAGCTAGGAACCCCACTCGGCTGTGTGCGAGAGGCCTACCAGGGAGGGATCAAGAGCCAGCTCCCCAAGGCAGATGGTGGCAACAGAGAGGTCCCCAGTTCCTGTTCCCTCCCCTAGTGCCAGCATGTTTGCTGGCATACCCGTATCCCCAGCTTTACTTTGTAAAAGAGAAACTTGCAAGTTCCTGTCCATTATTTTCAGAAAACCTGCACTGGAGGTCACAACTCAGCCCCAACAGAAGAGAAAACAGCAGTACCAATAGTGCAATGGGGCCAGAAATGCAAGAACAAACGTAGGCGAGAGCCGAGGCAGGGCGCAACATTTGCCCTCACCACTAGCCATTGACTAGTGATATTTGACTCTTGGCGAGTAAGAAATGGTGTGCTGTGTGTCTGTAGAGGTTCAGTGGCAAGTCATTTTTTATGGCTGCCTAGTAGCTTACAGCTTGAATGTTTGTCACCTGGCCGAGGCGAAGCCGGAAACACCAGTACTGCTCAACAGAGGGAGAGAGGAGCCGCCAAGCTATGCAGCTACACTTAAGGTCTCGCAAGCTGCAGCAGCCAGTGCGCTCAAGCACCCTTAAATCCCTCGGACCACCAGTGAACAGGAAGGGACCAAAATCGAGGGATTGAAATCACGATTGGATAAGCATCTGCTAAAAGCAGTTCCTGGGTAGCAGGCATTAACCAAGGAGCAGGAGCTACCACTGGGGAATGTGGAGCTAGTACAGTGTTCTGCAAATTGAACTTCCACAAAAGATGCAAACTTAACATTCTGTCCATTATTTATTCCCTCTTATGCTTTAAATGTCATGTAGGTGTGTCCTTATTCTCATTTATCCATGTCCGAAATGCAAAAAATGAATGCCACATAGGTATTGTTCTTCCGAATGTGTTGGCTGGGGCAGGAGCCAAATGTAACTCCTGGTAGCTGTGGGTGTCAAGCTAACCAGTCTCTTATAGGCTACAAGCAAATAACTCCCAGTTCACATCAATTTCGACCATTACAAATCCACCCTCCCGAGCGATACTTACCTGTGAACCCCAAAGAAAGGGGAGCTGGAATATGAACCGATACTCTAAACTGTGCAACCAATCCACGATATTTGTCCCTTCTCCCCTATTGGTACCACCACCTTTAACGTTAGAGAGGGGAGACCGCTCAGTCAAACCCTCCCTAGGGGTTTCGGCAAGCAGGACCTCACTGAGAGAGTGACTCACCCTTTGGGGACAAGGACAAGGACTCCCAGGAAAGGATGAGAGGTGCAATAAAATCTGTACTCTCCACCTATATGGAGACCATCAAAGTTAGAGAGGCATTAAGACTTTTTTTCACTGCTGACCCTTCATCAAAATCAATCTCTATTAATCAGAAGCACGTTATTGCTTGCAATTTGTTAAAACCTGTTTGCTTGACTAACTCCACTGTTGACTGGACTTCTGTTTTCTGTTTGGATTCACCAAACAGTGATATTTCTTTTTGGCTTCAGGCAATGCCGAATCTCGCCTGAACTCCAGAGTCAAATGTAAAGAAACACCCCTTTTGTTTCGGAGGACATACATAAAACCAAGAGGAACTTTGAATCGAAGAGGAAGAATCCTATGCAGAAACGAGCTTCTAACAGAAAGACGTCCTGGAGGGGCAGAGTCACACTGGACCACGGACCAATCAGTAGTGTGGAGAGCAAACAAGTTTTTCACAAGACACCGGAAGGCTGGTTGTCTTGTCTAACCGGGAAGCCAAGGTCGGAGGAGAGACGAAGACAGAACAGTACCCGTCTCGCCTGGTGCTGCGAACACATGGAAGCTGTTGTGAGCCTGGGGTCTGTTAACCGACACAAAGACCAGAGTCCAGCAGAGAGCCCAGAACACTGAGCTCTGCTCGAGAAGTATATTAGCTGCAGAGCCAAGCAACAAAATGGAAGTGAACACTCCGAAGAGGTAATGCCGTGGGGAGAGACGAACAGAGACATTAGAGGCTTGAAGAGCTACAAGGGTTATGGGAACCCAGAAAACCCAAACGGGCAGACACAATATCGAGGTCCTGCAAACGCAAGCCTGACAGAGGGCCAGAGGGTTTCGGAGAATCCTAAGAAACAGAGAGGCTTTTGAGGCTGGGAAAGCTGCTAAGGTTACAGAACCAGACAAACCAAAACAAATATAAAACAAGCCTATCAGAGGGTTTTAGAACTTTGCACAGTAAAGAGAAACCGAGAGACAGTCAGAACAGAACAAAGAGAGAACCTGGAGGGTTCCAATCATTAGGTATCATATCAGAACATTGCCAAGCACTGAGTCGGAAATGGGGGTATCGTATGAAGAAACCCTTCCTTCCTGGAAAGAAGGAACAGTATGGAAGTAATACTTGGCACAACAGAACCGACAGAAAGGTTGTGAAGTGTGTTACAAGACATTGACAAACATTTAAAACCTAATTAGATTGAAAAAGAACTTTTTTTCCTGGAGAGAAAGAAGCATATGGAATTAATATTTGGAATGGGAATCTCCAGAAAGGTTGAGAACAGAGTTACGAGAAACTCACAAACTTTAAAAAACTTTTTAAAAAAGAGATCCAGGCGATTGGGCCAGGCAGGAGCCCAAAGATAAAGTCCATTGCTCCGGCCGCTTTACTTTTTGTTATTTTTTTTCTAAGTTGTAGCAACTAGTTAGCTAATAGATTATGGACTAAGGACTATTTCTTTGGACTTTGACAAGCACGCTTACTTTTTAGTTTGTTAGGCAGGCAACTTCCCTCATAGCAGTAGGATTAGAAAGGCATTTTCTTTTCATTTAAATGAAACATCTTAAAAATGGCACACCTTAGTCAGAATGCTTCTTCTGGTTTGCCACAACTGCCTACGCCGAAATTGTTGGTACATGGCGGATCTGCACAGAGAAAGAGGGCGGGCTTAGCCCCTTTTCAGTAGAGTGAAAGAAGAGGCTTGAGTAGCTGCTGGGAGGAGAGTAGTGGGGGAGGAGAGTAAAAGCATGGAGATGGGGAGTAGTAGTGAAGAAGAGTAGTGGTAACATCAAAGGGTGGAAAGAACTAGGAATGAAACATTGGAGTACATAAGAAAGGTGGGAGGATTAAGATGTCGGGTCTACTAGTAACACTAGAAGGGAAGTGGTAAACATGGGTGTGAGGGAACCATCCATAATCCAACAGAGTAAGTTAACTATCCCAGTTTACATTAGAAACACTAACAACTGGATAGAGTACGTACTGTTAGGAAGTCCTTTGGGGAGATTAGACAGCTATAGTCTTGGCATGCCATCTGCAGTATAAGATAAGCTTCTATAAAGTAGGAGTCAACATTTGCTAACACCAACCAGGGGTTACAAATGCCTGGCTTAGGTAGGAGATTCAAAAATAGACAAGGGAGAAAGGGATGGCCTTAGATCCACACATGAAAAAAAAATAATCCTGGCACTGTCTCAATGACTTTTGAATAATTTGTTTGCAGTATGCAAGAGCGCCCCAACCATGAATGCCCTTCTCAGGATAGTCAACTCCTCTCTTAGCGAACACACTTTTCAAGACAGACTACAAACAGGGCCCAACCTCTTGAAAAAACACACCTTTGACCCAAAGGATCTGGCAAACTACAGTCCTATAAGTAGGCTCCCTTTTATCAGAAAGATCATTGAGAAGGTAATTGCCAATCTATTTGCTAAAATTCACAACTCTGCCATCTTCGGGATTATCAATCAAGCTTCCGCCCCAAACTCGGCAAGGAGACAGCCACCATTGAAGTGGTTGATGTGACCTTGCAAATTATCGACAAAGGTGATGCATGCCTATTAGTCCTCCTTGACCTCATTCTACACATTCTACCAACCCACGCTACCATCCCCCCTTAGTCACAGAATGGGCTTTTTAGGCACAGCTGTTGTTCTCATACCTATCTAGGAGACACTAGGCTGTCCAAGTGTCTTCTCTAAGGTTGACACGCTGCCAAGTGACCTGGGTTGTGCTCAGAAACTCCATCCTCTCTCCGGTCTTATTCATTCTATACATTGAACCCCTCAACACACTTCTAACTGAGTGACATCTGAATACACCAATACGTGGTCGACAGTGACCAATACCAAAGAGTTATTGGTTCCCAGGACATCGTTCACCTCTGCGCAGGCCTTACTGATGTGAAGATCCTACTTGAAACGTAACCTTCCCAAGACAGAATTCGTTATCCTAGGCTCTCACCCAAAGGTGGTTAGACGACATGCACTTGACAGATTTACCCTGAAACTCACTGATTTAGCAAATAGATCTCTCAGATTCATTGTGGAAATGAAAGTATCCTTTCAACAACACATAGCTAAGAAGGCCCAAAAGGGCTGGCATCAAATCACCCTACTTGTACCTACATGTACCACGTGCACAGGTCTCTTAGGATGATTCCTTACAGAACATCCTATTCCCAGGGACCGAAATTGAGGGAAGCTGGTAGCTAATTAGCTCATGCTTGTACCCTAGGAGAGCCTGGTTAGCCTGACTCCAACCGCTATCAGGAGCTACTTTTGGCTGCCCATGCAAATGGATGCTGAACAAACACACCTATGTGAATTTAAGTCTGCACCTTTGGGTCAATCTATAAACACACATTAGGACACATCAATATGATATTTAAAGCATAAGGAGTCATATATAATTGACAAAGTAATTACATTTCAGAC
This sequence comes from Ambystoma mexicanum, assembly GCF_040938575.1. Lineage (NCBI taxonomy): Eukaryota > Metazoa > Chordata > Amphibia > Caudata > Ambystomatidae > Ambystoma > Ambystoma mexicanum. The sequence continues at coordinate 20,220,518 of NC_090926.1, forward strand.
TATGTGGAAGTTCAATTTGTGGATGCTATCTACCAGCTCCTGGTCTGCCAGTTTTAGCTCCTGGTCACTGGTTAATGCTGGATATCCAGGAGCTGCTTTTAGCTCCTGCTTATCAAATCTCAATTTCAATCCCTGTTCCTATTAGAGGCCAATATATTTGACCTATTCCGAGGCAACCCTCACTATCACTGTTACTATCAAGGAATAACCGAATAATAGAGAAAATCAAGATACAATCAGTTCAATTTACTAAAAGATCACCGAGTAACAACAGAATACTACCCCCTAACCATAGGATTATTCATACAATTATTTATGCCTCCTTGAAAAAGAGTAAGTGTCGAAACACGTGTTGGGTGAGATGAAAAGTGAACATGTGGAATATAATAAACCCTTAATTAAGAATAACCAACCACTGCATTGACATTATTGTGCATTCATATACATCTTGTTGGCGAGCGCAGGTTGCTATTATAGCTTGAACATCGATATATACTAGCTCTGCAGCATGCCACAATGAAAATAACCGTGGCCTAAGCGCACTGATACACAGTCCTATCCTCACCCCTTTACTGTCCTTTCAACAACACATAGCTAAAAAGGCCCAAAAGGGCTGGCATCAAATCACCCTACTTTGCAAGATCTAACCCTTCCTTCCTCCACAGGACTTCTGAGCAATAGTGTAGGCTCTGTTGATAAACTGATCACTTAGAAGGGAGAAATGCCCTACTAGCAGGGATCCCAGCCACTTAGCTAGCCCCCTCCTTAAGGAGACACACCACACAGTGGGTCCCTTCAATACCATGGCATGCAAATAAGACCCCACATAGCCTTCAAGATATGCAATCTGACTGGACACTCTTACAAGCTAGGATTCTGTTAAAAGATGCCTGCATCACCTAAAAGGCTACCTCAGCAGGCACACCACCTTGCCTGCCGGCTAAGTTAAAGACCTCAGGAAGATCACGACACACCTTGACAATACCTACACTTTGAGACTAGTCACCAGCCACAGGGTGACTATCTGTAGCTCAACAAAGTGCTACCGTGTTAATTGTTTCGTAGTCACACAATACTGAAATATTGGGGGTCATTCCGAGTCGGGCGTTAAGGGAAAAACGATGCCGATAAAGGATTACCGGCATCGTTTACCTTTACGGGCCATTCTGACCCTCTGGACCGTTATTTGCGGCGCCGTAAAGTATGAGGCCGTAAATAGCGGTCTTGTGGCACGCGCACGACACCCCATGCCGAAATTAGCGGCATGGCGTAAACCGGAGCTGATCCCAAGTCATGCGGACATACAAGTACCTTACCGGCATGGAGTAAATACCGGCATCGCCGAGAAGGTGTTAAGAACCCTGAGCAGTGTTTCCAAGAGGCACAGGTGCACTCAATCAGCACAGGTGGAGGCAATGGAGTCTGGCACAGCACAAAAGGAGCACACCCACTCACCACCCCCCCTCCCGCACCAAGATGATACCAATTGTAGCAGGATTACTTGAGCTGGAGGCCCTGCTTGCAAGGCAGCAACGACAACAACAGCAACAACAACAACCACAGCCCCCACCACAGAGGATACACAGGAGGAGAAGGAGGGTGAGACAGGCCCAGCATGCCCTACCGGTGCAGCCACCATTACCACACCGGCAGCCCCAAATCCCTCGCATCAGAGCCTCCCCCTTCAACCTCACACCAGAGCAGATCCACACCCTGTACCGCCTTGACCGGGACACCATCACCACCATAGTGGACCTGACACATGACGACATAGTGAGCCTCATAGAAATCCCTCTACTTGGGGTAGTGTCTGTTCTCCACTTCCTTGCCACACGCACGTAGCAGCATACAGTGGGGCACATGCATGGCATACCACAGGCCATATTTTCACAGATACTCAACCAAGTGCTGGATGCCCTCATCAAACACACAAGGGACTACATATCCCTACCCCGGACACCCCAGGAGATATTGGATACATAAGTTGCCTACCATGCACTGGCAGGCATGCCAAATTACATAGGTGTCCTCGACTGCACCCACGTGGAATTGTTCTTTCCACATGCAATGGAGGTGGCGTATCGCAACCGCAAGCAATACCACTCCATTGACGTCCAGATGGTATGAAATGCCAGTAAAGCCATCACACATTGCTGTGCCCGATACCCCGATCAACACATGACCCCCTGGTCCTGCGGAACTCCACGCTACCACACTATATGGAGCAACATGCTGGACAAGGTGCCTGGCTGCTTGGTGAGTCACCTGATTGGGCCATGGCAGCGCATTGTGGCCATGAGTAGGGTGGATGCATACCCCAACTTGGTGGGAAAGGGGGGGTGCATACTACACCTGTGTGGGAATGTTGATGCCGGTGCACGATGTGCACCCCACAGAACACAGTGCCCAAGGCAATCGATATGGCACATGACTGCCTAACCTCACAGCGATGCTAGAATGTAGAAAATACAACACTACTCGTCCGACAGGTAACCTGGCCCAATACCACAACACAAGCACCACTCATCGGCAGACCTCACACACCGTAAGGGCATCCTGCACCATGCACTGCATATGCACTATCTCGCAGCCTCCTGCATGCCACCACACAAGACAGACGTCCCTGTGAGTGCATAGAAGTGAGCCCAACAGGGATACAGCAGCGTGTCACTGGTTCCGCACACCCATAGTAGTGGTGCAAGTCAACATGGTACTGATCAGTGCAGTAAGACAAGTATGCTACTGACTACAGTCAATACCCCCTGCCACCAAATCTCACAGAACCCAACACATCAATGAATTCAGGCCAACACTGCTGCACGCATATACGGTGCACGTGCAACAAGATGTGAGTGCACACCATAAGCCATCTTGAAGAAGCTACCCCTCCATCATTCCATGGCACAGGACACATAGCCGGGCCAGTAATGGGGTTGATGCAACCAGGGACATGTGTGTATGGCCAGGAATCACCAGCTGCCATGCAGGACTGCTACAGTTCGCCACCATCAATGTACAAACACGTACCTTCATTCCCCTTCCATGCAGGTGACGGTGGCAACCCTTCGAAGCCGTGGCTCATGGCCCCTATCCGCAACCCACAGAACAGGCATGAGGAGGACTACAATCGAGCCCATACCCGTACACGGGTGGCCATAGAGCAGACATTTGGCCTGTTGAAGGCACCATTTTGTTGCCACAGCCGTTCGGGTGGAGCAATCATCAACAGCCACGAGAAGGTGGCCAGGATCACCATGGCATGTGTAAAGCTGCACAATATGTGCATCCGTTGGAACGTGCCACTGCCCTCTGACCAGGGACTGCTACCACCAGATGATGATGAGGGGGTGGATTAAGAATTGGCAGGACAGCATCACAGTGAAGATGCACAGGAGGGATGTGCCGTGTGGCAATCATTGATTGGACAATATTTCTGACACTCAAGTCAGCTGAGGGTGTCAGGATGACAGGGCATCGGGCAATGGTTGTGGGGATACATGTACACCATGCACTGTGAGTCATTAAAAGACACATGCACATTGATCAATGTCCACTCTGATATTTTTTATGCACATCCGGTGTATTGTATTAGTAGGTTCACACGTGAACAACAAAACCTCCACCCTCACCCCCTTCCCCCCAACTCCCATACACACCCTCACCCCCCTCCCCCAACTCCCATACACACCATCACCCCCCTTCCCCCCAACTCCGCAACAGTAGTCCCGTGTGGCACATTGAGGCCACATGTGGCAGCATTGTCTATTGATCCATGCTCCCGGTGCCCGGGGGGGGCATGTTCCTGCGCCGCTGAGAACGCAGCAAGCGGCGCGCTGGGCTTGCCGGGGTGGGGGGACTGGTTGAGGGGGTGTCCTCCTGCTTAGTCGCATGAATGGGACGTGCTGCCACAAGGGCGTCTGCAGTGCGTCCAAGTGCCTCACACACACGGTTGGTGCTTTCCGTGAACACCTGACGCATTTGCCTGAGCTTCTCGAGTAACTCCAACCTGCCCTGGCGGTTGTCCTCATTGAAGTCAGTGATGAGGGGAGTGAGCTGTCCTGCACGTAGTGCTTCCTGGGATGGCGTATCATCCCTGCAGGGGATTGGGTCGACATGCCCTGACAGGGCCTCGAATGGGGTACTGGGAACGGGATCTGCGTCTCCCGCTGCATCGCCACGTGCACTTCGGACTGGTGTGTCACCCTCCCCAGAGTCCCTGCACGACACCTGGGGGACATTGCAGGGCTCGGGGGTGTATGCAGTGGGGTAGGAGTCCTCCTCTGACGCCCCACAGATGGACAAGGGGCTGTCCACGATTTGCAGAGGGGCCGTGGCTGCCACCTCCCCAGAGATGCTGGACTCCTCTGACCTTGGTGTGGTTATTGTTGCAGGCGCTGATGCAGTGAGGGATGAGGGTGGTGCAACCTCAATGGGCCTTGGAGGAGCTGTGGTGGTTTTGTCCTTCCTGGCCGGTACGCGGTGGTCCCTGCCTTTGGCACTGGATGTGGTGGGACGGCTTCTATCAGGCTCATCGCCCTCATGCTCACTGCCTGTGGGTGTAGAACAAAGGTACAACATTAGTGGTTGTGTGAGACGCTAATGTCATTAATGGCAGCATTCACATTTCAGTCATTTTGGATTGGTGGCATTTTGGCCGTTACTACATCACTGGTTTCTACGGATGTGTAGGATATGTACGCAGGTGTGGGAGTCACTAATCCTGGCCTGGTCATGTGCAGTATGACTCGCTCACTGCCAAGCCTGCTGCACAGTGTGCTTATTGGGATGTGCTAGTTACTGCACTGTGGTTGGTGGGCATTATGTGGTAGCACTTGTCCCTTGGTGGCAGTTGTCTTGCCATTATCAGAATGGGTGGAGGGCAGTATGACAAGGTGCATTGGGCGGGGCTTGGAAGTGTATTCAGCATGTATTTGCCATTGGCGGTGTTGACTTTGGACACTCACCTCCATCAGCAGACGACAGAGCCCCACACTCCATTTCACCAATGCCCTCGATTGATTCTGTGCCAATCAATGCAGCGCATGTCTCCTCCCATGGCGCTAGTTTCATTAGTGAACTTGGTCCACCTCCAGTCTGCAGTGCCTGGCTGCGGTTGGCTGCGAGGATGCTCCGCACCCTCAACCGCAAGTCGTCCCACCGCTTGCGGCAGTCCCTTGGGGTGCGGGGGGTGGTGCCTACTGCGCTCACCCTTTGAGCAAGTTCTGCCCATATGTTTTTTTCTGGACCACTGCCTCTCTGCACATGTCGCTGCTGAACACTACATCTGCGTGCTCCTCCAGGTGGCCCACCATGGCCTGCAGCTCCTCAGGGCTGAAGCGCTGCTTGCGGAGGCGGTCCGCTGACTTTTTCGGTGCTTTGGGCATAGCTGGCGGTTGTGTAGGCCTTTTCCGAGGTTCAGGTTAGTCCCAAGGGTGCTGCCTGGAGAGGATGGCAATGGATTGTGTTTTTAAAGATGGCCCCCGTGCTCCTTCCCGTTCCTGTGCGATGATGTAATTTTCGTATCCGTTAATTAGCGGTGACCGTAATTTACGGTATCCGTAAATTACAGTCACCGCTAATTACGGACGGCAAAGCTTCGATGGCGGTGTTGTTAAGAACGTCTCGCTTCATGTCGGTAAGGGGTTTAACGGGCCCTTTAGCAGTATGCCGCTAGGGGATTTACCAGCATGGCGGAAAGCTTGTGCCCGCGAGGTCGGAATAGCCTGTAAATAGCGGTGTGGTACCAGATCGGACTCGCTCTTTCCGCTATGCCGGTAAAAACCAATACTTACCTCCAACCTCGGAATGACCTCCATTGTCTGCCCCTCAACACTCTTGACTGTTAATATTACAGTAATTCTGCTGTACAGCACTCAACTGCTTCTTAGCTAGGTCTGCGCTATATAAATATAATACTATAAGTTCAAGTAACATAACAAATAGTCACCCTTCTGGTTCCTGTGAAAATCCCCAACCTGACCACTGTGCAATGCTGCACCTTAACACAAGCCAAAGCCCTATACAGAGGCATCCACAAACATATATAGTGTGTGAAACCTGATGGCATTCTCACACTTATTCCCCAGGGATCCTCTATTCAGGTAGCCAGAGAAGGGCCATTGCTTGTGGATCCCGACCATGGAGGTGGACAGGCGAGGGAGAATCACCTTAGTGGAGGATCTCAGGGGATTGGAAGGAGAATGCTAAAGGACGAGGCACGGTATATCCAAGGGACAGTAGGAGAGGAGGAGGAAGTTCCAGATGCCTTTATGGGATATGCCGGTTCTGTTGTCCATGATCCAAATGGGAGATGCAAGATGTACAAGTACATGAAACTGGATAAGAAGGAAGATGAAAAGAGACAGAGACATGGTGTTAACTTTAATATCCCTTTATATCCCATTAACCCAGACTTGTGCTGGCAGAACTGGATGTCAGGGGTAAGGAGTAATCTACCACAAAAGGAAGCCACTCCATTGAGTAAACACAAGGCTAGGGGATTCCCTTCTCCCCTCTGTCAATCATACAGTAATGTTTCAGTACATAGACACACCCGCCAATCTCATTCCATCTGCCCCTGCCCATTTTCAACTAATACTGGGATGAAGAAGAGGCAACCGAGAGTAATGAGGATTACCTATGGAAAAGCCATTGCGAAACAGGGGAAAGACTACAACCAACTACCACTGAATTGTCCCATTAATAGAGTCAGGCAGAGTCAGGCACTCTACTATAATCATTTACACCGACTCCACTTGACTCCACTGAGGACTATAAAAGGTGGGGTCCAGCACAGGTGAATGAGCGAGCTGCAGTTGCTGACAGGACCAGGAGAGCCAAGGAGCAGGGAGCTGCAGTAGGAGAAACCTGGAGAGTCCAGAGGGGAGTGGCGTGCCAAGACACTGGCCTGGTGTGTTTGAGGGGCTGCAGCGTGGCTAAGAAGCCGTGTCTCCAAAGAGCCAGAGTGAGGCAGACTGCGACCTGCTGGCTGAATCCAGAGAGATGCTAGTTCCCTTGGGACGTGTGCCGGTCCCAAGGGTGTCTGAGGGGCATGTGGTGAAATACTGACCTCAACACAGTGTATCCCTAGGAGACCGCTTGCCAGCACTGCGCTACCCTATGAGTTTCGTGAAAGTGAAGAGAGAAACTCGGCAGCGTGCGGGTGGCTGGAGCGGGAGTTGAAACAGACAAGATTTACAAGCGGCATGAAGGAAAAGAAAGCAGAAAGCAAGAGAGAAAGTAAAGAGAGCAGAAAGCAAGAGAGAAATCCTAAAGAAAGATGCGCTAGCAGCGCAGAAGTAAAGAGAGATAAGAGGAAAGCGAACTTTAAAGGATAGAAGGAAAAGGAAAGGGTGCAAGCGACTCGAAAGCAAGGAAAGGGTGCAGGCGACCCGAAAGCAAGGAAAGGGTGCAAGCAACCCGAAAGCAAAAAGGGAAAGGTGCAAGTGTGCACAACAAAGTGAGAAGTGTGGAAGAGGCGCAACTAGAAGAAAGCACAGCAAGAAGGTGGTGAAAGTGTGCACAATAAAACAGGAAGAGTGTAAATAAATACAGATGAAGTAAAAAGGGGTGCAAGAGGCACCTGTAAGGAGGAGCTAAGTACAGAAAAGAAGGAGAGGGGTTGCGAGATCAGAGTGGTCGCGCCTAGGAGGAGCAAAGATCCCAGCGTTCTCAAATGCCTCTGAAACTACTCCCATGAAAGAACTGTACATTGTAAAGTACATCAAGATGACATTTTTGCTTTTTGTTGAACTTTGTAAAGAGGGGCCTAGGCTTGGGGAAGGGAACCCCAAGAGGCCCACTAAAGACGTTGGGCCTCATTACACGGTAGGCAGAGATTAGCGCCATGGTTCATGCCGGTAAAATACCGGCACCGCCTTGGTGGAAAGGGGAATTACAGCCCCATTCCAAGGTTGGCGGGGCGGTAATTCCCCCTTCCACATTTGCCCTTCCCCATTCCCATTTTTGCCCCATAGGGCTCTATGGGAATGGGGAAGGCGCTAATTACAGCACCGCAAATTGTGGTACCGTAATTAGCTCCACTGGTCCATTTGCGGGTTGGTTTTTAACGCCTGCAAAAAGCAGGCGTTAAATTCCCCAACCCGCAAAGTGACCTCGTAGTAAGGTGGTAAGGATTTACCGGTACCGGTAAAATACCGGTACCGGTAAACCCTTACCACCTACCGTGTAATGAGGCCCATTGTTTAACTTTGTGAAGAGAGACCTAGACTTAGGGAAGGGAACCCTGAGAAGCCTAACAGGAACTGTGTCCTTTAGTTTGAAACTGGAAAAATCGAAGCTTGAGAGGGACAGGGGGGGCCCAAGAGACCCAGAGACATTGTGAACTCTATTAACTTATGGCAAGAGCCCTACGTCGAAGGTTCCAAGGGTAACCCTTTTGAGTTTAACTATTTTGAACTGGCAGAATTACACCTATTGGTAAGACTACCTGAAACCAGCTGTGGTTCATATTTTCTTTTTTTGAGTCACCATTTTTCCTTTAAGAAAATCCCCTAGCACATTTGGCTTAAGAGTGAGGGCAAGCATAGGTTTGAACACAGACGAACTTTGGTTTTGTACTTAGGGACACTGATGGCCCTTAGAAGCATCAGTTGAGGGAACACTCACCTTATGAGTGAGGGCCAGGTAGGCATTATACCAAACCCCACAAAGTTTCATAATAAAGGTTTTCAAACTGTTACTTTTGGGTCTGTGTCTCTCGTGATACCATGCTTGTCTCACAATAGATACCTCTGCGCATCCTCACCTGGACCCCTTGTTTACAGCCTGATCCAGACATATCTATGCACAACTCCAGTCTAGACCCCACTCTGCACAAACCCACTCTATATACCTGTTTTCCTTGCCCTATCTATACCTTTCTCATAACACCATCCACACATCCATCAATAAATTCACTATCCAACGCTCTATTAAAAAGGTACACAAAGGTGCCACTACAAAAGAGGCCCACCCATGCCACCTCAACAAAAGAACTGAACCCTCTAGAAGGTCCTTTTCATGCCCTTTTTACAAACTCGAATCTAGGCCCACTTGAGAAGGGCACATCCAGCTCCCTGATTCTAAAATGCCTGAGCCATTTGCTTTGCATGATCACTTTACTCCTCTCCAAAGTGCTATCCAAAACCCCTCTGTCAAGGTCCAGACCTGTCCAACTTTTAAAACTCCATACAAAACCTATCCGGCATAGTTCTATCCTAAGGCTCCTCTACAAAGCCCCACACAAAAAGCCTCTGAAAGGGTCTAATCCCGGTGTCTTCTACAAAGCCCTACCCAGAACACCTATACAAATGCCCTCTATGCAAAGTCCCATCCAAAAGCACTATGACGAGGTCCAATATAGGAGCCCCGTCTACAAAGCACAATCTAAAACGGTTCTGAAAAGATCCAAAAGTGATGCCTTCTTTTTAAGCTGCATCCAAATCACCTGTAACAAAGTACAATCCTGATATATTGTCTGCAAAGCGCCACCGAAAAGCAATGACAAGATCCAATTCTGCCCCTCCCTTACATTGAATCTTCCATAACATCTCTAACAAGGAGTCATGTAGACCCCTCTGCTATAAAGATATATTCAGCTACCCTTCCTCGAAACAGACCACTACACCCTGCCACCACCCCCGTAAGGAAGGCATGGTATCAAAGTAAGACAGACACAAGTTATCCCAGTTCAAGGGTGGTTATTAAACTGTACAATGGGTGAGATAAACGCCTAATCTAAACCTAAATCTAAGATGGGAGCAAGCTACGACCAACACATACTAATACAGTCCTAGTGGAGTATAGTCAAAAGAACAAGGCCAATACTAAAACAAACGTTTGCCAATCCTTACTGCTATGCTACAAAAGAGTGTGAGATAATGTTCACAAGAAAAGAAAGAAGTGTTCACAAAATGATAAATCAGGATGTTATAGCCAAGTTCTCCCTTCCCCATGTTTTTTGAACGAGACAAAACGTGACTCTTGAGCACAGCACACTCATGGACTTCTCCAGCACAAGGTTAGTTCCTTTTCTCAATATTAGGACCTTCTATCTCCAAGTCTCTTTTATGCAAAGTCTCTTGCGTTAGAGGGCCTGATATATCATAAACAACAAAACAAAAGTTCCTTCTATTTATCTTCACGTCAGGCGATTACTCTTCACCCTTGGGTCCTCGTCAGCCGGGCTACTATCCTTCTCTCAACAATAGCCTCCCTCAGTCGGGCTCAGACCAACCACTCACTGTGGACATTCCTCTGCCAGGTCCACATTTTGCCTCCACAATGTGCCAAACACTTTCGACTGTACAAGGGGCTTGGCTTGACCCTTGTATGACCACTTTAACACCTCATGCCGGCCTCCCCTAGGGCCTCTTGTTACTGGTAGTTTCTACAACAACCAGTCTTTCGACTGTACAAGGGGTTTGGCTTGGCCCTCGTATGACCACTTCGATTTCTTAGTTGAACACATTCTCCTTGTTCAGGAGTGGGGCATCAGTCAGAGTCCTTCGACTGAGTGCCCGTGTGGCGCCGGATCACTTTGATACCTATTTTGCTTACAATAGACCTTTGTGTTTTAGTCTTCTTTCTTCATACAATGTTGCTCTTCACAAACTTGAGCCCAACACAGTGTGATCTATTATCAGTTCTTTCCGACTCACCGGCTGTGCCGAACTCTGTTGGCATCTCCTGACTCTGGAGTCAGGGACTGTACCACAATGGCAACCACTTTCCTCTGCCTTGGCTATCAGTGTGTGAGCGTTCCATGTACCGCTGACATCCTTCGCACCATTCACCAGCTTCAATTCCAGGTCTTACGTTTCTCTTCTCTGAAACTCAGCGGGTCTGGGTTGAAAAGGGCAAGGCAATTCCCTCCTCGTCGTCCTTTGGAGGTCTTGCCGCCGTCCTCCTCTGTTTGAACTGCCATCCTGAAATAGCTGCTTCCTCGTGCCTTTGGCCTTGCTCAGAGTGTACTTTCGTGCTCTGCATTTTCTCTGTATGGGGAAAGGGAAGGGAAGTCAGGTGTGTATAATTCTCGGCAAATGCCTGCCTCTGCCTGACCCTCATGTTGGGACAATGTCAGTTATACAGCTCTGGTGTTAGTTTGTCGTCTTTCATGGTAATGAGTCTGTGAGAAAGTGTTTGTGTCAAGTAAGGGGTGGGGGGTTGAGTTTCTAGATATCCTACGCAGTAGGATGGGAAAAAAAGGTGTCATAAGGAAGGGGGTACCACGTCTCACCCATCTGTGTCCAACTTCCACTCCCCGGAGACCCCTCACCCAGGTGATTCTCCCGCACTGGTCCACCCCCAGGAACTGGATCCAATAGCGATGTGTCCTGGCCACCTGGATGACTGATCCCCAGGGACTAGCGAGTGAGACACCTTCAGGTTTCTCACACTCTACAAAGCCACATGCACCTTTGTTGGAGGTAGTTAGAATTCTCCTCTACAAGTACTATAGCGCTACAAACCCACAGGTATTTAAGTACTGAAATAACAGTTGACATTATTATTCCACAGCGTGGTACTCAATTTATCGAACACGGAAGGATGAAATTATCATAGTTATTTTATAATGCACTTAATACCATAGATTGGTTTCTAAGCGCGTGATCAGTATTCTAACCTGTGTTGCGCTGCACTGTCTTGCTTCCAAGACAAACGCGTTGCCCCTGAGCTACTCCCCCTAAAAGGTTGAATTGGCCCTGCCAGGATTCGAACCGGCATCAGCAGGCTGCACACAGATGTCAGAACAAGCGCTCGAAGGTCCGGCAATTTACAAGCCTGTTCCTAGTCCCGTGGAGACTGCTCTTCACAGAACCCAAACCCAAAATGTAACATGGTTTACTGCAATTCACATCTCTGCACAAACCATAAGAAATCCGCCCTTCTGTACAAGGAAAATCACCATTCTGCACAGGACCAGAATAATTCTATGCCAAAACATGCCCCTCCCACTGCACTGGATAAATAACATCCATCCCACACTTCTGCTGCACAGGACACAACTCTAAATACCCCTCTGGGTAGGGAAATCTCATCCCACTCTGCATAGAGCGAGTACCCAATGCTGTACCTTTGTAAAGTACACCTGTCCCCCGGTAAAATACCCAAATATCCTGTGCTGTGCAAGACAACAAATCCCAATACTTCACCGGCTCTCTGTATAGGACAAATATATACATTTATCAATGCAAATGGCCAAATACATCCTTTGTACAGGACACACTGCTTCTTTATACTGGAGCACAAGTAGTCCCGCGTTCTTTACAACCCAAATGTATCCCTCTGCACAGGATAAATGTGAAAGTATGCCCGCGATCATCAGCTGTCAACCACAATACTGTCCCAATGTACTGCCTTCCCGCTTGTGCAATGATGACAAGGTGCTAAACTGAAGAGCGCTGCAATGTTCAAGTATGCTCCACTGCTCAAAACACATCTCCCCCCTCTGCTGCACGTAAGAGATCCACAAGCTAACCCCCTCCCCCCAGGCAGCCCAAATCGCCCCTCTGCTAGGGTGACCAGACATCCCGATTTTACCAGGACTGTCCCAGAATTGGGACATCTCTCCCCCTTGTCCCGAGAGTTTTTTTAAATTCAAAACCATGCCCGGTTTTAGGGAAGGGGAGGGTGACCACTAACAATTCCATCACTAAATGATTGAATATTAATAGTGGGCAACAAAAGCATCGGAATACTTTACATATTTTCCTATATCACATTATTAACCAGATCTCCGACATCGTAGGGTTGGGTCAAACCCCCAAACTTTCAGGTACCCAGGTACCTATCACACACATTGCCTGAACGAATACATAGGAAGTCCTGTAATATTTATTGGAGCAATCACGCAAAAGCACCTTTATAAATAACATACTTACATTATAAATCTGCACATTTTATATCGAAGATAGCAGTCCTAGAAATACTGTGCAATGGAGTGTTTTGAGTGTCCGCCATTATTTATTTATTTATAACATTTATAACAGCGTGGAATACCTGTGGGTATCTATACGCTAGTTACAGAGAGCATGGGTGATAGAAGTATTTGAATATCAGTTGAACAGGTGAGTCTTCAGTTTTTTCCTGCAAGGTGGAAGGAGGGTCCAGCCCGCAGGGGGAGAGAGAGATTGTTGCAAAGGGAGGTGGCATTAACTGGAAAACTGGAGCCACCAGCTCTTTTGCAGTTAAATCTCAGGATGTTGAAGCGCTGGCTTTGAGCAGATCGAAGGTTCTGTGCCAGTGCGTGACTACAGACTCTCTGTAACGCATTACGAGTTTGGTGGTAGCCATGGAGCTCTGAGCTCCATGGCTGCCTCCAAACCGGGCTCCATTACCGGGTTCCTGCAATGGGGACTTACCGGGTCATTCGGACATACAAGGACCCTGTAAGTCCTCCTTGCAGGAACCATTCCCCATTCCCATTTGAGCCCCCATAGGGCTCAATGGGAATGGGGAGGGAGGTAACAACGGGCACATCACAAGTGTCCCGTTGTTACCTCCCTCTTCCCCTCGCGTGACCCGGAAAAGACGTCTGGTTTTACCAGACGTCTCATCCGGGTCCCGCAAAGGGAACCTCGTAATATGCGCTCCCGTAATGAAGGGGGCCGGTCCCGTGCCGGCCCCCTTCATTACGGGAGCGCAAGCCTCGTAATGAGGCCCTGCGTGTCAGATATGGTGGTGCATTGACAGGCATCCGTGAGTGATTGAGACAGTTTTGAACTTGATTTGTTCTCTGATGGGGATCCAGTGCGCAGATCTTCTCGCGTCAGAGATATGGTCACATTTACCTAAGTCCAGGGCCTCATGGGGGGCATTGTTTTGAGTTACCTGAAGTGTAAGTTTTTAGTGCCTAAAAGTAGTGCGTTGCAGTAATCTAGTTTCGATCTGATGAGAGATCGAGCCATGGCTAAGCGATTTTCAGTGGGCAGGAAGGGTTTACTTGCATGGATGAGCTTTGTGGCACATGCTGAAGTAGAGACGATGTGATTGACTTACTGTGACATATTGAGTGTGGAGTCTAGGTATACACCCATAGTTTTTACAGTGGAGGCGACAGGGAGTCTGTGGTCATCAATGAGAAAGTGATTGAAGGTGTTGTGGCGTTTGACAAGGAGTGCTTGCGAGCCGATCAAATGTAGTTCAGTATTCTCGTCATCTAGGCAGAGGCAATGCAAGGGCATCCAAGCTTGGATCGTTTTGAAGGTGGTGTTCACTTCGAGGGAGTCCCAGGAGTAGTCACCGGAGAGGGGGAGGAGGATTTGTGCGTTGTCGGCATAACTGGTGTAGGAGATGCTGATGGAGTCTAGGTGATTGAATAAGGGTTTTTTGTAGACGCTTTAGAGGGTGGGTGAGACGTAGGAGCCTTGAGGGAAGCCGCAGGAGATCGGGGTGGGGGAGCAGCATCTCCGGCAAAGACTCTGGAGATTCTGTTGGACAAGAAGGATGATATCCATTTGGCGGCAGGAGAGAGACATTTCCAGAATCAATTGCATCATCGAGTGGGTTCTTGAGGTCCAGTAGGGCTGTTTCTGTTCCATGTCTCGGGCGGAAGCTGGATTGCTTGTGGCTCAGAATGTTATGGGTTTCTAGGAAATCTTGAATTTGAAGGTATGCGACTGTCGATTATTTTCAGGAGGAATGGGACGGTGGTGATACGCCAGTAGTTGGTGGGAGTCGTTGGGTCTAAGGAGGACTTTTTGTAAATAGGGGTGATCCAGGATTCTTTTACGGTAGATGGGATGGAGCAAGATGCAAAAAGGGAATTAACAATGAAGTGATGAGGGGTAGCAGTGGCTGTGCGCATTCTTTTACAAGGAAGGCATATGTCACCTTTACATCTGGAGGGTTTAAGCCCTCTGATGGTAGCGGGCAAATTGGATTCCATGATGGGATGAAAATTGAAGAGGGGGAGGTCAACTAAGGTGCTAGGCTGACAGTAGGAAGGCAAGGCCTCCGAGGGGGTGGGAGCGCTTGGAAGTGATTTTGGCTTGTAATTGTGTATTTTACCAGTGATGGCATCTTGGACATTGCTGCACCAATGGCTGGCTTTCAAGACTGAGAAAGGGGGTGAGATAGCTCAGGAAGGATTGTGAATAGCTCATGAGAACTGGAGATGCGTTAGCAATTCTTTCATTGTAAACAGGGGCTTTGGAGGTGTGAATGGCATGCTTGTAGGTCAGAGAGAGATTTGAATAGATGATTTTGTTTGCTGTACTGGGGTCTTTCTGCCAGGCCGTCTAGGTTGCCCTCTTTTTTGCACGTAGTGCACGAAGGTCCGAGGGGAACCAAGTATTGTGGTGTTTGATGTTTTTAGTTTTGTGAACTTTGAGTGGGGCTACAGAGTCACCTGCCTTGCCTAGCAGCAAGATGTAGTAATCTACATACTCATCAGGACTTTCCAGAGGGTGGGATGCACCAGCTGGTTAAGGGGAGGAGGTGGTCACTGGTGAGGTTGCGAGAGCAGCAGGCCTGTGTGGGTGGTTGGATGGAGCACATTTTGGTGCAGATATTGGGGCTTCTATTTGGTATGGGGATGGTGAAGGTGATTAGGTGGTGGTCTGACCAAGGTAAGGGAAGGTTTGACAAAATAGAAATATTGCTCTCATGGTCCAAGAGCCAATCTAGGGTACGATCTTGTGAATGTGTGTGGTTGAGGATTCATTTAGTGCATCCAAATGCGGTAATAGACTTTGTGTCGGATGGGTCAGCAAAGCCAAGGTAAAAGTCACACATAGTAATGAGTTTGATGGAGTATTTGAGGTTAGTTGAGAGGAGTTGGAAGAGTTCATCCTCAAATGAGGTAACAGGGCCTAGTGGTCGATAAATTAGATGAAGAGTAATGGTGGAATTGAGCGAGCAGTTAAGTTTGGCTGAGATGGACTCGCAGTGGGAGAGTTTGGAAGAAGTGATGGGGCGGAGTAAGAAAGTGTCCTTGTATATAAGGGCGACACCACCACCTTTTGTGCATTCTATCACAACAGAATATGGCATATCCTGTAGGGATAGCGATGGATAGAGCAGGACTAGTGGCAGGAGTTAGTCAAGTTCCCTTGACTGCTAGGATGCCAATGTTGTTCTGGGTGATAAGATCCAGGATGTCAGTGGCGTGGCAGTCAGTGATCTGGCATTGATCAAGAAGCACCAGAGGTGAGTTATATGTGTTGCAGTGGGGTGGACGGGATGGAGTCAGGTGAGCTTGCTGAGTGAGAGAGGGTTAGGACAGGCAACGGAGGAGAGCTGGGGAGGATGTGCGAGTCCTGAGGTGGGAGTTGCGTGTCCCTATCCTGGGTAGGAAGGAATCGGAAAGTGTGGTAAGGGTAACAGTGCGAGATACCAGGTGGTGGGAGCCATCTGCCAGAGGTCGAGGCAGGGTGCGGGCCTGTGCTGACCCTGGGGGTCATAAGTTGCATGGAGGTCACTTGTTGCATGTGTCTTTGGTGAGGGGAAAGGGAAGGGGGTGAGTAGGATGTGAGAGTGGGTACTCCACACCTCCGGCTGTTGGAAGGGAGAACTCAGGATGGCAGACGGCAAGATTGGCAGGACCATGATTGCCAGCCAGGTAGGCAGCCTGGAGGTGGCTGGGGCAGAGTTAGGCATCCAAGCGGTAGTGGGCGCCAGGTTGGGTAACATGATGCTGAGTCGGGCAGTCTGGACTTGGCGGTTGTTGAGTTAGGCAGCCGAGGGGTGGCTGGGGCTAAATTGGGTAATCTGGTAGTGGTGGTAGCCAGGTTATGTGACTTAGTGGTGGCGGGGACCAGGTTAGGCAGTCTAGTGGTGGCGGGGTCCGGGTTAGGCAGTGTAGTGGCGGCGGGGGACAGGTTAGGTAGCCTAGTGGTGGTGGGGGCCAAGATGGGCAGCCGAGTGGTGGCAGGAGCCAGACTAGGTAGTCTAGAGGTGGCGGGGGCCAGGTTAGGCAGTCTAGTGGTGGCAGGGGCCAGACTAAGCAGTCTAGAGGTTGCAGGTGCCAGGCTGGGTGTTTAAGTAGTTGCAGAGGCGAAGATGGGCAGAACGGAGGTTGTAGATGGCGAGATGAGAGGTCTGGGGGTTACAGGTAGCAGGAAGTGAAGTGGAGGTAGGAAGAAGAATGGGGGTTAGGTTTGTTTACCGCGCTGGAGAGGTTAACCGAGTTGGGTTGCCAGGGGTTGGGTATATGTGATGGGCAGAGTGGAGGGAGGAATATGGATGGCATGTATAGGCCAGCATATGTAGCACAAGATAGATTCAGCGGGTAAAGATGCAGCACACTGCGGAACGTAGCCGATGCACAAGCAGAGGGCGAGAGCAAGGGCTTACCTTTGGAAGGTTGGCTGGCTGGCGAGGATGACACTGGTCTGCAAGCATGCCAGTTTCCTCAGCTGAGACCGACAGAGACACTTTCCCCTGGCCTTGGTAGTGCTTTTATGTTTGTGGCTGTCCCGGTTTTTTATTTTGAAAATCTTGCCACCCTACCCTCAGCACGAGAAAACAATCCAAAAAAAGGAAATTCATACCCAAATGTGTCCCTCTGCACTAAAATAGTCAATCAAGTATGTCCCACAACACAAAACACATCTTCCCTCTCTGTTGCACATAACAAATCCCCAAAAGACACTCTCCAGCGGACAGGACAAAAAAAGACACTCCAAGAGAAAACAAAAAAATAATAACTATCTGCTAATGAAAACTGGTATACTGGAAATTCACCTGGGAAGGGAGGAATGCCTGTGCTCAGCCCCATTGCACAAAAAAACACCCTCTTGCACATAACGAATAACCAAATACACCGAAAAAAAAACCCTGCTCCGAGCAGGCTAAATCACCCCACTCCACTAAAATAACAACCAAGTATGCAATAGCTTTAAGAAAGGACAGCCAGTCCTACAGATAAGGGATGTATCGGCCACTTTTACGCCCTAAAAATAGGCGAATACTCCTCAAAAATAAAAATAGGGAGTACAAATGTTCCCAATAAAAATGGGAAATGTACACATAGGAGCGTGTGCCCCTGCTTTCACCCAAACTGATCCACGGATGAGTTTGGAACAGTATTCATTTAGTACCACAATAAGAAATGACTATAATTACGGAAGTGTTAATGTATCTTTTAATGTGCATGAATAACTTGCAAATAAGTATTTCTCACAAAAACATTTCTGTTTTACAGTTGAACACATTTTTACTTGTTTACAAAATACTGCCATTGGGAACGGGACTTGTGTTTTTTACTCGCTAAACAACATTTTACTCCTAACTTTCAAAAATAGGAAGTAAAATACTCCCACTTCAAACTTGTACCTGGAGCACTGGAGATGGCGTCAGGACCTTTCAATCATTCCAATTAAAGGGGCCCTGAGGCGAAAGTGCGAGATGATTCCTGTTTGGCTGTGGCGAGTGGACCTGCAGTTGAGGAGAAAGAGGCAGAGAAGGAGAAGCCTCCCTGCTATCAACCATATTACCTGTTCACCCCCTCAAGGTGCGTGTGCCTTTAAGATTTGTCAGGTGACTGACTACTTAAGGCTGCCTTGGACGCCCTTGTGGCGTAAGCCCTGAGGCGAAAGGGCAAGGTGATTCCTGTTTGGCTGTGGCAAGTGGACCTGCAGTTGAGGAGAAAGAGACAGAGAAGGAGAAGCCTCCCTGCTATCCACCATATTACCTGTTCACCCCCTCAAGGTGCGTGTGCCTTTAAGATTTGTCAGGTGACTGACTACTTAAGGCCGCCTTGGACGCCCTTGTGGCGTAAGCCTGAGGCGAAAGGGCGAGGTGATTCCTGTTTGGCGAGTGGCCGTGGCAAGAGAAGCTTTTCTTCAAAACTACAAACTCTTAAAGTACCTGACATGATTGCCGGGATTTCAACCCTCCCATCACCACGGACTCGAGCACAAATCAAGCGTTGTGCCAGGAACGAAGATGCTATGACACAAAGATCGAGACAATCACAGGCTAGTCGATACTACTCCTGCGCCTCGGATCAAGATGAAAGATCTATTCAGGTATTTGATTTAAATGTCCATATTACTACTGCTGGTGGCGCAAATCACACTACTGATCACGAAACTGCTACTGAGATACAAGTCTTTGATGAGACAAACATTGATGCATCATGCACAGATAACAATAACATTGTACTCACACCACGGATTGATGCTGTGCTTGGTCCGAGTGCCTCGCCGCGGCTGTCGATGCCTGACTCTGGCAGCCAGGAGGGGCGGGGTGACTCCTTGATGAGTGGAGCTGTGCCGGCATCCTTGTGTGCCATGGCCGCGCGGGCTGTCGAGCTCGTTGGTGAGTGCGGTGTACCTGGGCCGGGGAGAAAGGGTGAGGTGGCTAACGCAGTTCCACCGCTGGTTGTTCTTCTGGGTTTGGGCCGTGAGGATACTGGGGGGCCTCTGGGGCTTGATGCGGTGCGGCAGCTCTTCGATGCAGCTGCTGTCTGTGTTCCGCCACGGGTCCGCTGCCTTGAGGCGATGCGACTGTATGGCGTTGAGGCTGTGCTTGCAGCTGCCGATGCGGTGAACGTCCCCGGGGACTCCGGAGGCTCGAGCGGGGCAGCTGTGGTGCCGCCATTGCCGCTTGTGCCAGATCCATTGATCCCTGCTGTTCTCGGCGTTCAGTCTACTCCGGTGGAGGTGCTTGGTACTGCACCTTCATCGGATGACCGTATTCCTGCGTGTAAAGACGCACACGCTTTCTCAAATGCTGGCTCTTCAGTCCTTAGCTCTGCCATGATGCAGAACCCTGGATCGACTGCAGTAGGCAGTTCTGAGCGGAGAAATTCTTTGGAGGTGGTAAATAGGGTGCTAGAGAACCTGCTCCAAATAAACAAAGCACGTTCTCCAAAACACCTACCTGAACCTATTTTAGAAAATGAAGGTGGCACGAGAATATCCTTAAAGAGACATAATCATAATCTCTTGAATTCTAATGAGGATATCTGGCCACGGGTCACATACAAACGCCCGAGGCTAAGTGAAGGGTATTCTATTCATGATCCGAATCAGACTTCTCTGTTGACAGTGCTTGACTCTCAAAAGAGACTTTCTAGTAATCGGAGCACGCATGTCTTAAATCAACACAATGCATTAAATACATCTGACTTGAGACTGAGTAGTGCTTCAGTCTCAGATGATTCTTCAACATCTGACTCTTCATTTGTGGAACGTCCTTTCCCAAAAGTAAGGAGGTCTAATATGGCCATGCCTCAACAAAAACAATTTACAAAAGACTTATCTCATAGCCTGCGGGCTCAAAAGCCAAGATGTGACCACGTGCCATTTAATGAATTACAAGCTCTGTTAAACTCTTCAATGGCCATCTCAATGGTGCCATTCACAAAGCTATATGAGTCCATTAATGACAGCACTAAAGATTTAACAACCCTGGTAGCTTTAATGAACTCTAAATGGATACACCTGGAGGAATTGCAGTCAAGACAAAGTAACACGCAAGAAAAAGTAATTCACAAAATGATGACAATACTCTCATCTGTGAACGACCATAGAAGAAATGATGCCCTTGACAAAAAACTACAGGCAGAGGTTGCTAAAGAGGCTTTGGCGCTGTTTCGCCACAACCATCGGGCCGCATCTCCGAAAACTCAAACTCCAGGTGCAATGGTCCTAGTTCCTGATTCCCACATTCTGATTTTAGCACTGGCAAAGGACACTCAGTCAACTTGCACCGATCAAGAAGAGGTCTTCGATGCCTCAAAACGTAATCCTGCTCTGCCGATTGCGGGAACGGCCTCAAATGATTCTATTGGAAGGGCGTGAAAATCAAAGGAAGGAAGAAAGTGCAGAAACTATAACTGGCAAGACGAAATCATCAGTCAACTGTGAGTCGCCTACGAACAGCGAAATCATTAACCTAGACGATGTAGTCACCACTGTCCCGACTGGATTTGCGGCTGACACTTCCTTCAACAGTGCCTTTCTGCAGGCAGGAAGCACAGCTAACCTGGCCCAATTTAGCGTGCAAGTTGCATCATCTTCAACAGATCTGAATGTTGTAATAACATCTACCACTAAAGAAATGGCTGTTGAGACAACTCATCCTAAGACAGCCGATTTGTTTTCCATCTTTAATGGTGGCTCTCACCCTACTTCGTTAACAACAAAATCGATACAGCCTCAAAAACAACAAACAAAGAAATCTAAAAACCTTCCAGGGAGGAAGATGAATCGAGCTTGTGGAGCCCGAAAATGTTTACGGAACATTAAAGTGGTACAACTTGTAGAGAAAGTAAAAGCACCTACTATTGGTCTTCCTGTGAAGGTGCCTGTAAATAACACTCCAACGATTGTTCCACCACCTACATCAACAGAGAAGGAAGTTATCCAGATCGAGGATGCCTTGCATGAAAGCTCGGAGGAACTGTTGGATCTATCTGTCTATAACGATTCAGATTGCGAGAACCGCGAGCAGCCGCTGTCCCGGTCTGTAGGGATGGCTGCATCAGATAGTCCAAAACTACATGAACCACTGAGAAAGGTTACACTTACTTTGGCAGTTGATAATGGGGCTGCGCTACCTAAGAAAACTGCAGTCACTTCCTCTGACGGGATGACTAACGCCAGAGTTGTGATTAACAGAAAGAAGATGCTCAATTATTGTTGAAAACTCTACTGACGTGGCAAACAACACATTGCCGTTAAGTCCCGTGTTCCATACCCTACAAGAAAAAAGGGCTCCATCTAGGGCCAATCTAGAGGGAACCACCGTATCTATTATGAAGCCTGACCAACTGCCATCCGCTGGGGCAAGTGTTGGTCATGAGATGCCGGACGGTAATGATTCAATGCCACCAATAAAACGCCCACCACACGGGCCTAAGGTCAAACAAACTACGGAGAGATTTGTCAAGTCTACTGCTACAACAAAATCTCAGAAAAACAAAACTCATGAAATCAATATCCCTGTATCAAAGATCTTGATTGAGAGAATTGACTCTTGCGATAGTCTGATCTTGAATCGCACAAATGTTCTAAAGCTGTTACACCATATTCCCCAATTACGAGCATTGAGCTCTCAGGACGTAAAAATTGTAGAGTTCCCTGATGAAAAACGGAACGACAAGATGATCTTGCATCTAGCATCAAACATCATTGCAGGAGCGATCTTAGAGACTGCAGACGCCTTATTCTCATTGGGTTTTGAAGCTTACAGGTTCAACGACTCAACGCTGAAATATGTTACGGAATCAACGTCATTCGACGGACTCTCTCACACGAGAGAAGGAACACCTGACTCAATTACTCAGAAGGAGCACTTTGATGACCCACATAACATCAAGAAGGTAGCCGACAAGCAAAATCTTGATTCTCAGAAACCACATGGCATCTTAAAATTTGGGTTGCCGAAGGTTTCGTTTTCTGAAACTCAACTGGATGCTTTGAGTAGTAAGATGAACACTATTAGAATCACCATAAACGGAGGAATCAATTGTAAGACCACCGCGAACACTCCATCAAGCAGCCCGATGATTAAGGATCAAATGGATAATTGGAACTGGCTGGCAAAATCCTTAAACAAAAACAGATTAAGTTAATGCCAGAGTGAGGAATCCAATCCATCCTGCACGTTTATATCATGGAACACGAGAGGATTTGTACATCTGCTTAATTCAAACTGGCTGCAAGGAATCCATGTAGCTTGCTTGCAAGAGACATGGATGAGTACCCTACCTGTGGTCTCTGAATTTGATGGCGTCATCAATCCAGCCATTATACTAGAAAAGGGTTGTTTTATGGCTGGGTTGGTTACGCTTATTAGGAGATCATCGGGCTACCACTTTTTGAATTCGACAAACTACTCCTCTTACATCCAGGTGTCTGAGATTGGGAAACACCATGACTTAAAGGCTTGCTTGGATCGCATTCATATTATAAACATATATTGGAATCATGAGAGGGCGGGCTCGTCTTCCTTTATAGATCAAATTTCAACAATTATTGACGACTTGATGGAAGCTACATGACCAATAAACTTAATAATCTGTGGTGACATTAACCTAGACTTCTTTAAACCATTAGAACCACAAAAAACAAACATTGCAAAGGAATTGCTAGAAGAATTAAGAGCTCGGGACTTATCGTTGCTAAATGGATGTACTCGTGAAGGCATTCCACATAGTGCAACGTCGCATCGAGGTGACTTATCATCCCCCATTGACTATATGTTTGCATCGGATGCCCTTCATTCCCGAGTCAAATCTTTAAAGGTGGTCCACATGCTTAATAGCGAACATGACATGTTAAAAATGGAGTTCGCAATTGCTAATAATAAGCCTGGTTTAGAGTGGAAACCACAGGTTGAGGTGGAATCTAGTAGAATAAGATTGCGATTGAACACAAACGAAGTGGTAAACTTATTAGAGCAATTTCACAGCGATGGTATAACAGTGGAATATACACCGCTGTTATCTGTGTTCAAATCAAAGAACATAGGGCTCAAAAATTTGTCATTCAAAAATAGCCATTGTTTCGATTTAGACGTGCTAAAGAGGAAGCGTCTAATGCGCTCGACAATCCGTAAAAACAAAATGCTTCCGATTAATGTAAGAATAGCGAAAAACAAGCTGGCGAAACAAAACTATAAAAACTGGTTAAAAAGTCACAGGCACCTATTGGTACAACAGGACGCAGAGAAGATGCTGACGTGCTTGAAAAACAAAAATAGTGGAGACTTCTGGCGTATTATTAACAATCTCGAAGCACCTCAAATGGCACTCCAAGCCTGCATGGTGACAGAAGCTGAGTGGCAGTCACATTATGAGACTCTCTACAGTATACCGACGTCACTCCAATTCTACCTACCCTAATGGAAGCATCGTGGAACACATACTCTTCTAAAGAAGATATTATGGCCATTATAAAAAAAGCAAACAACTCCAGGGCCCCTGGACCAGACGGTCTAACAAACTTCACAATCAAACAACACCCTGAGATCTGGGCAGAGGTGTGTCTGGAGTTGTTTGACAGGATAAGAATACAACAGCAGACTCCGAGGTCCTGGAAATCGGCTATAATTGTGCCCATCTTTAAGAAGGGAAACGGAGCTTGCCCTAAAAACTACCGTCCGGTGGCACTGTTAGACGTTCTTGGTAAAATCTACGCTACAGTGCTACAAAGAAAATTGATTGAATGGTCGATAAAGGCAAATAGGGTGGAAATAAGACAAGCTGGGTTCGTCAAATACGTTGGATGTTCGTTGAACTTACTTATTCTGAACTTGTTGAAGATGGAGGACATACGTACTAACACCAAAGTTTACCTTGCCTTCATCGATTTTTCCCACGCATTTGACACCATCAACCGCGAAATGCTGTGGAACAAGTTGCGTCTATGGGGTTGTCCACCTTGCTTGGTAAATGCAATCAAAGATCTACGCACAGACACATCTATTTGTATACGACTA
Source organism: Ambystoma mexicanum (assembly GCF_040938575.1). Classification (NCBI taxonomy): domain Eukaryota; kingdom Metazoa; phylum Chordata; class Amphibia; order Caudata; family Ambystomatidae; genus Ambystoma; species Ambystoma mexicanum. The sequence continues at coordinate 20,244,914 of NC_090926.1, forward strand.
GACCAAGCAGGAATGCTCTCCAACGAGATTAAGACGTTTAAGGGAGTGAAGCAGGGCTGCCCATTGGCCGCCGCTATTTTTAGCCTCTTCATATCTGACATTGGAAACGCCATAAATTCTGTTCGATCTTTTCCTCCCAAACGCCATATGTCGCACATTAGCTGGCTGTTATACGCAGACGATTTGATCATACTAGATATAACAGCGATCGGCCTACAAAGAAAGCTGGATGCAGTACACAAATACGTGACCACGAACCAATTAGAGATCAATACCTCTAAATGTGAAATCCTGGTACTTAACAACTTGAAGTCTGTTCGAAATAAAATCAAAAGTAAATCCAAATGGAAGCTGGGTCACGATTTGATAGGCTTATCAAGCAGTGTGAAATATCTGGGCATGCGGATAAGCTCTAATATAAATGATGGCCCATGTATCATTGAAATTAGGAGGAAATGTCAGCAACTTGCCAACCAAGCATTGATTATAAACAGAAAATTTGGAAGGTTTTCGCTCATTCCAGTTCGCAACTTTTATCAACAAAAGTTTTCTCCAATTCTCACGTACCGAGCTGAACATGCGCTGGGATGTCCCGACACCTTATGGGCTACATTAGAGAACATGTTTTGGACCAAAGCATTGAGTTTGCCAAGGGGGCTGTCCACGGCATGTATAAGATATGAATTGGCACTAACCTCACTGCATGGTAGAATTTGTTGGAACCTCTTGTCTTTATTTCGTAAAACACAGAAACGCGAGAACATTCCGCAGTTTCAGATCCTACATGATATAGCTTCCGAGGGTCATAGCATGGTAGCAATGTGGGCCAAAGGCTGTGAACACCTACTTGTGGAATTCGACATTACCATTGAAACATTGCACGACAATCCGGACGCTGCAAATTTAAAAATCTGGCATGCTGACTGGGCGGAGACATGCGCTCAAAGATCTGACAAGACCTTGATGGCTGATGTACCGACTGAAGTAAGGACATTTAACGCCCTACAAAGGTACATAAGCCTGTTCCCGAGTGCAAAAGCGAGGAGAATGTTCATGCTATTTAGATTGAACGCTTTCAAAACTAAAGAGCGGCTCAAAGTATGGGATCGTAACGCATCCCTAGATACAGCATGCAGGCTATGCGCATGTGAGGTGGAGACCCTTAAACATTTGGTATTGTTTTGTAGTGAACTGAGGGACGTGCGATCAATACATCTAGGCTCATGGGCCAAGGACCATCCTTCACTATGTGCTGATGAATGGTGGGAGAAAATGTTAAACGGGATCGACATGAAGTTGATACTTCCACTCACCTCTTTCCTAACTGTGATTGAGAATTTGTTGAAACCGGACTTACCTCAATCTTAATGTCTGGTTGTGAGAAAGACGTAATCGACAATTTGGGCTTTGGCAGGATTGGGCTTATTCATTGAATTTTGTGTAGGAATTGATGTTTGTAACAAACTTTTTTAAAGGTTTGTTTTTAAACCAATAACAATATAAAATAAATAAAAAAATTTAAAAAATTTAAAAAAAATTAAAGGGGCCTCGAACCCCAAGGGGTGGGGCAGCAACTGCCCTTATATTGCAAGTCAGCAGTTTAATAACACAGCAATATATTCTTTTATATATTACGGTCTAGGGCTGATAGTGTTTGCTTTCCAGCTCTTGCCTTACAAGCTGCGTTTGCTGGAGCCCATCCGGGTGTCACTTCCATTGGGGAAAACAGAAGTATCAACTTGTTTGGCTTCAGCACTGGTCCTCCACATCAGCCATTTGCTAACAAAGCAGGATTAATTGCTATCAGCTGACATTCTGTGTTTCAGCTCCCTGTTGGCTAGCTGGTTAATGATAATTGGAGGTATTAACCTTATCTTTATCTCCATTATAATATGTATGCCTCCCCCCATCCATGCACGGGACCCTCAGACTGTTCTCCGCTGTAAGCAGTGCTGGAAATGGAACTAATGTATTGGGCAGTACAAATGAGGTGAAATCAAAACAAAAACAATCCCCACAGCAAGGTCCGTTACATAGACCTACTGTTTTCACTGTCTGGGGACCCCAAGACAATATTTTATAGTATAGAAGAAAACAGTTCAAATTCACATTTTAATGGGAAGGAAAGATGTAACACACAAAAGCTATATCATTAAGAAACATATTTTATTATAGAAAAAAGACATAATTCTCATTAAAACTGTTTTAAATAATACACAGATTAAGGAACAACCCTAAAACCAGGTTATCAAAAAACAGGACGATTACACACACAACATCAATGTAAAAATAAAAAAAACAACATTACCACATTAACTAAAAAAACAACATTTACCATACAAATATCAGTGAAAAATTCATTTGTTGCAATCTATATATAACCCAACATGTTTCTGTCTGTTGACTCTTAGATGTCTGACATTCATCAGGGGTAGCTCTTCTTAAAATTCTACAGTGATCGTCCCCTCCAGTCCTGGTGGGCATGGATCTGAACTTGATCCTTAATGCAATCTATAAAAACATACAACCATATTAAAAAATTGTGTGTGCCAAGATTTACCTACTTTTAATGTCATATGTCAACATTACACAAACACGGAAGCCTGAATTAATAAAGCCACCCGTACCTAGTCCCCATTCGGGAACCCTTAGCACCAAAAATCTGCTGTAAACACGTATACCGTGGGATCTGTGTATTCCAAGGATCCAATGTCGCTAATAATACAGTCACATCCAGCCGGATATCAGCCGCTTATATTAGTAATCCTTTTCAATGGATTTGAATAAGAACACACTAGAGAAGAAAACATAACGACACACTGTGTCACACTATAATCATACCGGAGTATAAAAAGTCAAAACACCCCCTAAGGAACATGCTTGCACATACCTTGCAAAATGCGGTAGCCAAATGTGTTCCCAAAAGAGAATAAACCTTTGAGGAGAATGATCAGTCTTTAACGTGAAACGGCTACTGTGTCAAGTTGTAACTCTTCAAACACAATCTGTGGAGATAAAAAACAATAAGAAGTAATCAACCGCTGTGTTCACTAGTGTTCACTAGGGTATTATTTAAACAAACAATTTTCCTGCAGTTCCAAGGCCACGAAAAAAGGCACATAAATGATCTACAAAGTGCGTCCCCAAATAAAGGCATATACGCCAATAGTGAGCCTCAATATACACATCCTAAGCCAGCGCTCAACATGTTATTTAGCCCAACAAAAACGCATCTCCATTTAGCCTAGCATAATAAAATGCTACACACTGCTGAGCCTCCGTATAGTGTTTATCCCAAAAAAAGAGTTTACATGCCGCCTGTCAAATGTTGTTAAAGACTCCAGTCTTTAACAACATTTGTTAAAGACTGGAGTCTTATTGCCGTCTCCAAAGTGCACGTGTTGTTTTCAAACGGAGTGATATTGCCGTCTCCAAAGTGCAATATCACTCCGTTTGAAAACAACACATGCACGTTATGCTCCACACTCGTGAGCCTCTGAAAACTGTTTAACTCAAAGACTCATCTCCATACTGCATCGCAAGAATTCTTAAAATCAGTGCTGCATCCACTGAGCAGTTTCTACTCAGTTTCAAAAAAGAGCCTGCATGCATGTAACCACGTTACCTAAGAACTCCTGCATGCATCCCCAAAACAAAGCACAAGTTACAACACCTCATAACGGTAAACTTACCCGTAATGGACCAACAAAAGCCCAAAGTTCTTTTTCAACCGCCGATTGCCGTGGTTCAGGTGCCACCATACAATCCTCTCAACGCCATTGTTGTAAACACACAAAAAAACGCCAGGAAAGACTGTCTACAAGTAGCTTTTACCCATAATGCATATGGCAAGGTAAAACAACACTAAAAAGGGACTCATCGCCAGGAAGAGCTGTCTACAAGTAGCTTTTACCCATAATGCAAATGGCAAGGTAAAACAACACTAAAAAGGGACTCATGAAGTAGAAAACGAACAGTGAAAAAGGCACTTAGCACTTCTACATTTTGAAAATTCATGCCCGCCTAAAAACTGACTAAAAAAGAAAATAACTTGGACAGGGAAGAAAACAACCACTAATGGAAAATACTCTGTCAAGGCAATCACCCACAACAAAGGGCATGGAGGAAATACCACACTTAGTCTAAAAAAACAGGGGGGGGGGATAATCAAAAAATGTTTTTTTTTTTTTCGGGTAATTCAGAAAGACAACTCCTTGGCCTCTCTGCACCAATGAGAACAGTAAGACTAGAGCTCCAAACAGGCATGGAACAGGGAACAACATAATTAATCATCTTAACCCAGATTAGTATAAGGCAAAGAACTGTATATAAATATGCAGTCATCGACATGAGAAACAACAGAGCATGACAGATGTGTACAATGGATACAGCCAAAAATGTCCATTATAACTCGCATGATAAGAAGAGCACAGCAAGCTGCACAGGGAGGACTAGGGCACCCAAAGCATGGGCCCTCATCATTACATAGCCCTAACATTATGCCACTCGACATCTTCATTTAATCCAACCAAATGGCTGCGGGTTTTAAAGATGAGTTTTTGTTCTAAGGTGACTAGTCTCTGATCTATAACTTCTTTGCTGGGTCCATTGACCTGTTTAAGGATCACCCATCTCAAATCTTTGTGTGAATGGCCATTAGCAATGAAATGTTTGACCATGGGTGCCTGTAAAGTCTTGGCCCTGATACAGATCCTGTGCTCTATCATGCGAGTTTTACATTTACGGTTTGTCTTCCCAATGTAATGCAAACCGCATGGACAAGTTATCATGTAAACCACATTTGTGCTGTTGCAATTACAAAATTCAGTAATGTTCCATCTATTTGCCAGCCCTATGTCTACCTCCTTCGTGGAAAACGTAAGGTTACACATTACACAGTTACCACATGGGTAATTACCAGCTACCAGAGGAAAACCCCACAAAGTTGTTTGTTTGACTATTGGTTGTTTTTTGGCCGAAATGTCATTCCTGATGAGAATGTTTCTCAAATTTTGACTTCTTTTGAAAGCCACAAGGGGGGCACCATTCTCCTTACTATACACTTTCTTCCAGTTCTTGTAGAACACACCTTTGATCTTGTATGACAGGTCAGAAAAAGTGTTGACAAACACCAAATTATTTTCTCTCTTGTTTTCCTTTGGAGTCTGTTCCAGCAAGGCTTCACGGTTATTATTGTACGCCCGCTTGGCTGATTGTTTAACAAGACTCTCCGGGTACCCTCGTGCAATCAATTTATTGTGGAGAATGTTGGCACTTTCCACGTAATGTTGCTTCAAACTGCTATTACGTTTCAGTCTCAAGAACTGACCAAAAGGTAAGTTGCGTCTGATGTGTTGTGCATGATGGCTAGAAAAATGTAAAAGCGCATTGCGGTCTGTCGCTTTGCTATAAGGTTTGACCCGCAACACACCTGCTTGATGGAAAATGGTATGTATTGGGACAACTGTCACCTCTCTGGAGGGGCGGGGCTGTGGGAAAGAGGGGGTGTGGCCCCCGGCCAGGGTGCACATCACAGTATCCCTTCATAGAACCCAATCCTAGAGATTTGCGTAAAAGCAAAGAGCATTATGGGAACATCATAATGTCCACAATTTTAAATGTTAAGCATGTCTTATAGTGTTTCAGTAAGAAGCCCTTTTAAGTGAATAATGGACTCTTCTGTTTTGATTGGTAACAATATTCATCCTACTAAAGAGATGTCTGTATATTGCAGGACATATATACTAGTTTGGACAGCTGCAACACTGCACGTGAGGATTTAGCAGTTTCTCCCTGGAGTGTGCCGAGTCTTCTGAAAGTGCACTTGAAAAACCTGGTGTGCAATGTAACAGACATGCTGCTTTCAGAAAATTAGTCAGGGCCCCTGCTTGTTGAGGCAGTCAGACCTGGGTGAAGCATGTGCTGGCCCCTGGGTCTGGGGGACAGAGCGCTATTCCCTGCACCTACAAACGGGACCCCAGCCATCATGTTGAAATGGGCCCCTATACATCTAGCAGGGCCTGACTTCAAGACTTACTGTAAAGCAAATTCGCTTGGTAACGGAGGAATGCGGGTGTTTTGTTTGTGAGTTCTCGGCCACATGCTAGCTTCAGCCTTTCCTCTCGGGCACGAGGCTCCGCCTGCCTTACCGCTCGTGCAATGCCCTGCGAGGACATGTTTGAGTGCGCAACCAGAGGCACGTGACTTACCAGACACGCCCGGACGTGTACTCCACGTGATCAAAAGGGAACGGAACGTTTCTGGGAGGGACTTCCAGGGTGCACAGGAAGTGACCGTTGCCAAGAGAGAGCGTCGTGGTGGCGCCTTGGAAACCGGACGCGAGGAGGACGGGAGTAAGTGGAGGTAGGAGAACTTGCGTAAAGAAATGCGATGGCAAGTCCTTTGTTGGAATTTCATTGGAGTGGGGCTAAAGGGATGCTGGTAGAGGGGGTCCCAATGGGCAGCATCTGGGAGTTCACGGGCGGTAAGGGGTCTATATGTGCGGACGCTTTTGATTGTGGGGTTTTCGTGTGTGTTGCGGTGAGTCCTGTGGGAATCTGAGAGGGGTGATTTTGTTGTGGGTCATTGGAGGTGAGTTATCGGGCTGTTGGAGAAGGGACGGGTTTTTTCTCGATAATGTGAAAAAAAGAGCTTTGGGAGTAATGGAGTTTTCTTAAAAATATAACTGTAAATTGTGTCGGGGTTTAAGTCGGAAGGAATAAATCAAGTACAATATGGCATGGGAGCTCTGGAGAGAGGCTGCGTGATGGCTGGATTGGGGGTGAACATGGATTAGAACGCTCTTCGCTGGGCGAGTTCCCGGAGCTGTATCTGTCAATTAGTCATACAAAGAACTACTGTATGTTCAACATCATTGTATATCTATGTTTGTTTATTTATTGTGCCGTTGGTTTATACAACATACACCGTACACAAAATTATACAACATAAACCATACACAAAATAAAAAAACGAAATGTTTGTATATGCCATATTGCCTTTAACTTCAGTTGAGACTAAAAATGATCATCACTGAAAAGGCATTCTTGGTCCTAACGCGTGCTGTTGGGCCCGCTTGGCAATTATATTTGTTATTCTAGGTTTGGGGGTTCCTGGTTGGAGGACATGTGGTATGGGCTGTGGTGTCGCCGTGCCCCCCCCCCCGTCTGAAATCCTGCCCCCCATCCTAAGGTGACAGTGTTCTCTGTTCGTGATGTTATTTGTGACAATCACTAAGGCAAATGTCTGCATATCACACAGCAAATACACTCTCTTCGATTCAACCTGATGAGAACATTCTTTCTAGATTATTATACACAAACAGAGAGAGACATTTGGTTCCAGCTGATGCAAGGGACTAGGATTTCTGTGACATTTGCTTTACTGGAACTTGTCTCGATTTATATTTGAGAGAATTGATGTAACAGCTAAGGGAGCAACTGGATCTGTCTTGACATCGATGGAGTTAGACACTAACGACTAAAACACATAGAGAAAGTTTGACTTTCTTTCACTTTCACTACTTCTGTTTTATTTATGATAATTTTATATATTAATTGGTTATACGTGTAGGTGTTTTATTCTCTCTGGGTAAATGATCAACCTGTTTCTCCCAGGAGTCACCCCCAACATAATGGTTTAAAGCTCCATAGGCCCCCGGATTCGGGGCAATACAGGTTGATTTAAATAAGTTATGATCACTCAGCCTGGTGTTCAAGACTTCTAAGGTCTTGACTTGACTGTGCATGTTACGTGATTTAAAAAAGTAGTCAAGAATCTTGCTTTCACTTCCCCTCTTCGCTGGAATATCGCCCTTGATATGCCCATTTTATAATGTTGATATTTCTTAAAGATAAATCGCCAAGCCTGGCCCCTTTTTCCGCATGATTTGCTGATATGTTAATGTTCTTTATTAAGGTGTTACTTTGGTTAAAGCAATGGATATTTAAATCACTGTATAGTATTATGAAAGGGGCAGGCCATTACCCTGTACCTATCTATAAGGTCCATTATTGTGCTTGAAAATTGTGCAGCCTCTGGGACTACAGTATTCCAGTAAAGATTAAACCCATCAACACTCTTTGACTTACGGATTCATCCTCTCCCACCTTCATTGTTAAAGTCTCAATATAAGGGCTGGGCTCTTCAGTTGACACTACTTTTAAGTTGGCTGGTATGATGTTAGCTGGAATTGCCAGCTGGAATGTTTACCTTTTTAGAATTCCGGCTTACATGGTTTCTGTTTACCTGTGGTTAACATTCCATATTCTGTGGTTGTCAGTTAAGGTTGCCAGCCTGGGAGTCCTGCTGGGCTCAAGGTTACACTGTCGAATAAATGTACCTTAACCTCTGACGAGCGTCCTTCCAGTTATTACAGTGGTGATGAGTTCTACCATTTGGTGTGCCCTGTGTGAACCCACACACATAGTTAAGGAACAGCCCAGCAGAACCGCGGCGGGTCACCGCAGCGACGTGTTAGAGCTGCCCAGCACTGCCGCCGAGGCCTGCACAGAAGGGGTGACTGCCACAGCTGCCTGCGCTCCCCTTCAAACTGATAGGGTTGAGCACGGGCAGTGACTACGGGCCGCAACCAGCCGTGTCGTCGCTCCCCCCCCCCCCCCAGGAAGGCCGGGTCGAGCGTTGTCGCCCAGCTGCAGAGGACTTCGGCGGCTCTCCGCAGAGCAACCCGGGAGGAGACCACGCTGGAAGCGACAAGGTAAGATAAGGTACCCTCTCCTTCCCCTCCCGCAACCAATCAGAGGACTGGGCCTGTGTGCGGGGCCTCAGCCGCCGTCATCCACATTGAGTGGCAACCCATCTTACAGGCAACTTACAAGGTGTCATGTGCCCGCCCACGCACACTGTCACCTAGCAACGCATCCGGAGCCTACACGAACCAGGGAAAGTAGCAGGAGACTAAGCTCCGCCTTTGAATAAAGGACAAAAAAAGGGAAAGCCACCCTCTAGTGAAAGAGGCCACAAGTGTGGCCGAAAGATCTTGCGCATACAAAGAGGGAAATCTGCCCTACCAGTGAAGGAGACCACCAGTGCAACCACCAGTGCAATCACAGTGCAACCACCAGTGAAGAATGTTACAGCATGCAGCAAAGCAATGCACGCCCTCCTCCAGCATTCCTCCCCAACCCCGGGGAACCTCCCATTGGCTGGAATTTGTGGGTAGACACCTTTTTATACCTAAGAGCTGCAGGAGGAGCCAAATTAAGCGATGACTACAAGGAAGCAGCCCTTTTGTACTGTCTGGGAACTGAGGGCCTGAGAGTATTTAGGTATTTACCTGGCCAGGAGGTACGGGCTCCACATGAGGGCGATGGTGATGCAGCAGGCGCGGGCATTGTACTGGCATATGAGACTGCCTTAGGAAGGCTAGAATCACGATTCGGTAAGAGGACAAACGTGGTATTGGAGAGATACCGTTTATTTTCAAGGGCCCAAGCCGCAGGAGAGGCATCGACACGTACATTACAGCCCTGCGCTCCCTCATCACGTTCTGCAAGCTCACCGGAGCACCAGATGAGTACATTCGCGACCAAGTGATGATGCGAACAAGCGACGCCAGAGTAAGAGTGAAGCTGTGGATCGAAAGGGATCCTCCCCTGGACAAGTTCATAAAAATAGGGAGAGCTATAGTAAAATCAAAGAGGAGCGTCCAAGTGATGACTGACAAAAATGAGGGTGTGCGTGCCATAATGTCCAGAAAGAGTTTCGAAAATCAAAGAGGAAGAGCCAGGGACAACAAAGGGACGTTTACTCAGAGAAGGTTGCAAGAGATGTGGTTGGCACAGCCACGCTCCTGGCTCGAAAGAGTGCCCCGCCACCAACGTAGAATGCAGGAAGTGTAAAGCGAAAGGGCATTACGCCCCAATGTGCCGGAGCACCATCCAAAACAGGCAGACTGTCAGGATGGTGGATCCTGAAGAAGACGATGCGACTGTGGTGGGTTATGTGGGCGACACCACGCCCGATTTGTGGAATGATGGGGTTCGTGCGGGAGTGTTGTTAATTGTGGATGCGGGCCACAGGAAGAGGGGCCCATGGGCCACTTGGCTGCAAATGATGTCCGAATGCAAATGATGATTGATACCGGATCGCCCTACACCATGATATCTCCCGAGCTGTACGTGGCGAGCTTCCACAAGGAGGTGGCCGACTTGTTGCCTCCAGACATAAATCCCTGTGTGTGGGCATGTTCCTATCAAGGTGTTGGGATATGAATGGGCCACCATCGAATTTGAGTGGCGCTATGGCCGAAAGAAATTGTAAGTGGCCCACAAGGGAGACTCTATAGTAGGGTGGGACAAGCAAGCCGCCGTGGAGATTGAGATCCGACCCGGGAAGCCAGTTCCCTTTCTGAGTGTTAGTGCTGATGGAAGTGGAAGCGTGTCAGGCCAAGTTGTGATAACCGCTGAGTATTTGAAAGAGGCTTTTCCAATAGTGTGTTCTCCCCACGCTTAGGAAAGTTAAAGGGATTTGTCCACAAGATTGTACTTAAGAGAAGTACAATGCCATGTGTACATAAAGTGAGACGGGTGCCCATGTTGGCTCGAGATGGACTCAAAAGTGAGTTGGTGAGGCTGGAGTAATAGAGGAAGTGGAACGTTCTGAGTGGTTGGTTCCCGTAGTACTAGCCCACAAAGCTGACGGTGGAATGAGGATGTGTGTGGATTTAAGGGACCTCAATGCCAGTATATGGGTGGATAGGCATCCTCTGCCCAACATAAATAAGTTGCTCTTATCGGTGGATAAGGCTACATGTTTTTCCACGTTTGAGCTGTCTTCGGCCTACCACCAAATAGACCTCCATGTGGAGTCCTGTCCTTTGACATCGTTTGTGATCCCTTTTGGAGCTTTTCGTTTTTGTCGAATGCCGTTTGGTTTGGCGTCGGCATCAGCGGTTTTTCAAAGAATTATGCAAAAGCTTTTTGGTACAATGTTGGGGGTCGAGTACTTTCAAGACGATATCCTAGTTTGGGGGAGGAGTCGTAGTGAGCACAATGAAAGGGTACTAAAGGTGATGGAGGTACTGAAGAGAAGCGGCCTTACTGTGAAATGGAGCAAATTCCACATGGGGGTACCTAGTGTAACCTACCTGGGGCATAACTTGGATGAGAGTGGTATTCATCCTAAGGAGAGTCTTGTGAGGGTGCTGAAGGAGGCACCTGCCCCGGTAAATAAGGAACAACTGAGATCATTCATGAGTTTAGCAGAATATTGCAGTCGTTTTATCGCCTCATATGCGGAGAAGACCGTAAACATGAGAGCATTGTTTAAAGAAGGGTGTCCGGTTTGAATGGTCTGAGAGTTGTCGGGTTGAATTTGGAGGAGGTTGACTGTGCCCCCTCGTTGGGTTCATTTTCTCCAAAAAAAGACAATATTGATAGTTGATGTCAGCGAAGTGGGCATTGGTGCAGTGCTCGAGCAGTGGGACGATGGGGTTACCGACCTATAGCGTTTGCCTCTAGAGTACTGAGGGATGCTGAGCAGAGATATGCCGTAATTGAAAGGGAAGCTCTAGCTGCTGTTTGGGCCTCTAAACATTTTAGGACCTTTTTGTGGGGTGTCCTTACACCTTGCAGACTGACCACAAACCCCTCGTGCACGTCTTAACGACCAAGGGTTTGTCCCTTGCCTCTTCTAGAATCTCCAGGTGGATGACGGATATGAGTGAGTTCAACTTCAAAGTGGAGTACATTCCTGGAGTGAAAAATGCAGTGGCTGACTGTTTATCTCGCCTTACTAGCGCAGTGAGTGGGGTCGAGAGCGACCAAGTGAATGTGGAGGAGTGCATCATGATCGCCAGCGTGATTCCTGGAATTGATGAGGAAGAGTGGCATAGAGAATGCGCCGCTGACTTGACTTTGACAAAAATTAGAGATGCGCTTAGGCATGGTGGGTTGGACAAAGAGTTGAGTTCTAACTATGGTCATGTGTGGGACAAATTGTCAGAAGGGCCATGGGACATCAGCAGAGGTCAAAGGCTGGTGCCTCCAGAGTCCCTTAAGAGTAGGCTGGTCATTCTGACCCACGAAGGGCATCTAGGAAGATCCATGACGAAACAGAGGTTGATGGACTGCTATCGGTGGCCCAGGATGGACAGCGACGTGGAGGCTGAGGTGAAAGAGTGTGTGGCGTGTGCCATCAGGGACACCCAAACCCCAACCAGTGTATCCGGTGGAGATACCGGGTGATGTGTGGGTGAAGTTGCAATTGACGACATGGGTCCCATGGCCATTTTAGATTTATTGTGGTCCTCGTGGACTATACCTCGAGGTGGGTAGAGGCAACTGTTCGGGAAACCGTGACAGCAGAGAAGGTGGTGGCATTCCTCGGGGAAACTGTTTGACAGAGAAGGCGTGCCTGTGAGCATCGTCTCGGATAATGGTGTCCAATTTGTGTCTGGTCATATGCAGGATTTCTTGAAGCGCATGGGGATATGGCATTATAAAACCTCCTTGTACAACCCTGCGGCGAATAGATTGGTCAAAAGAATGAATAGGTTTGTCAAGGGTGCTATTCAACTGGCTGTGGCCAATGGTCTGTGTTGGAGGAGCGTTTTGTCAGAGGCTCTCATGGCGTACAGGTGCACTCCTTCTGTGTTAACGGGATGTTCACAATTTGAGTTGATGCACAGGAGGAAGCCTGGTATCAAACGTAGGGTGCCTGCCTTTGGCGGCGGTGCACATTCTGGCGTAGACATGCAAGTGGTGTTGGAGCAAGTCTGCATGATACTTCGTAAGCGTTGTGACATCAGGAAGCCCTTGTCCTTGTCGGTAGGAGGCTGGGTGCAGATAAAGAATCCCCGGCATGTAGTCAAGGGTACCAGCGTTTACATGCAACCCCACATTGTAGTTAAGGTGGGACAAGGGTACGTAAAATTGGATGATGGGTCCAGATGGAGTAAGAAGCTAGCTGTTGTGATTGAAAAGGGGAGTGCCAAGAGTATGCGTGACAGGGCTAGTGAGAATGTTGTTTCCAATATGTTGATCTGTGGCGGAGAAGGGAATTTTGATGAGTGTCCGCGGGACGTCTGCGTCTGTATGCAGGGAACACGGGCACCTGAGCCCACGTGCGTGGGAGAAGGACTTAGAAGAGGTAGTGCCCACCCCGTACGAGAAAGGAAAATGCCAGCCAAGTTCAAGGATTATTTACTTGGTTGTATTGTAAATTCAAACTAACCCTGGGTGTGTCTGTGTGTGAGAGGCGGGCGCGTAGTGTATGCATGTGTGTGGGGGGTGGGAATTCTAGGGGGAAAGAAGTGTTATGATGTCAGCTGGAACGTTTACCTTAGGATTCCGGCTTCCGTGGTTTCTGTTTACCTGTGGTTAACATTCCATATTCTGTGGTTGTCAGTTAAGGTTGCCGCCTGGGAGTTCTGCTGGGCTCAGGGTTACACCATCGAATAAACGTACCGTAACCTCTGACGAGCGTCCTTCCAGTTATTACATTGGCCTTATGTTTTACTGCCGTTAGTAGGGCAGGCATTGGTCTGCCTTTCGATCGTTTCACTGCCAGGTTTAGTTAAATGGTGTGGCCCTCTAAGATTGGCGCTCGCCTCAGCCACGTTTCTTGTAGGCAAATGATGTCATAGGAATCGTCTATATTATATCACCATTTCCGAATAGGTGCTTGAAACCTATTGTATTCCAACTGCCCACAACTAGATCTTAAAATTGTCCCTGCTCAATCAGTTATGATCTGTGGCTTTTGGTGGCCAACGCCTCTACCAGCCAGTTGTCTTCTTCCAGAATGAGATGTATTGTCCTCCTTTCTGGGCGCGCGACCATGACCCTCCTTAGTAGTTATCTTCCACAGTACTCCTAAATGACGGTTCTCTTTTTATAGACTTTTGCTTCTGTTGGTTCTCCTCTTCATGATATCTCGCAGCGTGTGTAGGCAAGTCCCTGCTTTCTTCACTTCTACCGACCGAGTTATTACATATTTTCATATTTTAGTGCCCTCTTCCCCAGGTGTTGCCTTCGCAGCAAAGTCAACTGGGTTGAAACCCTACAGTAAGAATTATGAGCTGTTTAACGATGTTGGTGGTCAAGTAAATTATTACCATATCAAGCCTTTCTTTTTCCGGAAATTTCATTATTTTCAAGTCCTTTGTCGTTATCAATCTTAATTTTGCTACGTGGTGTAATAATCTTAAGACACTTGCTCGATTCAAGACTAGTCCATCATCTACATTTAAGATTCGCTCCATATATTTAATATTCGATCCAGAAATAGACTAGGCCTTTCATCAGCTGCTTCCCTTTGTTTCTCATGTTTTTTGATATTTCAGGCTCATAACGTTTATTGCAATTGTCAACTCTAGAAGATCTTCCTTTAGGAAAAAAGTCCAGCTTGCTTTGTTCTAGAGTTCTAAAGGGAGACCACTTGGACGTCTTCGTAGTCATTTCACTGGACACCTTCACTTTTTCAGGAGCTGGAGTCACCAACTTCTTAATACCAAGAGTTTTATTATTGTTCGATTGAAATTGTTTTATTAGTGTTCGATTGAAATTGAACTGATTCGGTGCAGCATTTCCTGTTCTCTTTTTTTTTCAAAACTTTCAGCTTGATGGTGCATGGCGGTTCTAACCTGGGTCTTCACGGCAAACCTCTTGGTGGGTGTGTTCACTGTTTTTTTTTGTTGCTGCCACTATTTTTCTGATCGACTCCCTCCATTTTCATTTAGTTTTAAATGGAACTCCTGGTTCCTCAATCTAGCAGTAACATGAGAGATATGATTAATGTGCTGCGTGGACATCCTACCCACCTGCTGATGCAAGGCCTCCTTTTATTTATTTATTTTTTTCTTTTTCCAGATTTCAAAAAGGGGAGGTTTCACTTGGAACCTGCTCCCCATTATCTAATGTCCCTGTGTTTGGGCATCTAATTCTCACAGGGAGGTGTACTCTAAGGAACACGTGATGGCAACAATAAAGACAGACACAAGTGATCACAGTTCAAGGGTGTTTAGTAAACTGCATGAAAGGGTGAGAAAAGCACCTACTCTAAACCTAAGGCTAAGATGGGAGCAAGCTATAACCATCAAATAATAAGGCAGTCCTAGTGGCGTATTGTCAAATAAAAAGGGCATATACTAAAAAAAAAAAAATATATAGTGTGGGATAATGTTCATCAAAAAAGAAAGTGTTCTCAAAATAACAAGGCCATCACAAGGTACAATTTGTTTCCAAAATAGCAGGGCCTACTGTGGCCAAGTCTCTTTCACAGTTTCTTGCCTCAGAAGACCTGATGTGCCAAAAATAATAAATAAAAGCTCCTTCAATAAATCTTCACTGGGTGATTTACCCTTCGCCTTAGGATGCTCCAATCCTTCTCTGTGTTGGCCTCCCTGTGTTGGGTTAACTACGACCTTTTGTTCACAAAGTAACATTCAAGAGTCTAAATGTCCTTCTCAACAATCATTCACTGTGGACTTCCCTCATTCGGGTTCACTCTTGTCAACACAATGTTCTCGGGTGTATTATGCTTAACCCCTATTCGCAGGCATCCCTCCGTCGGGTTCACACTTGCCTTTGTTCACAATGTCACAACATTACTGGAAAGGGTGGGTTCCTCTCCCCTAGCTTTCTCTTGGTAACGGGTTAGAGACTTTAGATTGTACAAAGGATTTTACGTGACCCTTGTAGGCCCACTCTGCCACCTCACGCCGGCCTTCCTCCCCCCCCCCCCCACCCCCCAAGGCCTCTTGGTAGTTGTACAATAAAAGGAAAGGGGGCCACCCAGAGTCCTTCGAATGAGCACTACTGCAGTGCCTAAGCACGCTGCAGCTCGTCCTTCTTTAGGCTTTCCCAAAAGTTCAAACACACACGTTGCTTTGTTTACACGTTTTTTTGCGTTCATATAATGTTGCCGATTGCAAAGGTTGCAATCAGCTTTCTCCGACTCATCGGCTGTGCTGAACTGGTTGGCTTGTCTTGCTTCCGGAGTCAAGGACGGTATCACAGTAGCCAGTGTGCCTCTCCGCCTGTACTATCAATGCGGGAGGCCCCCATGCACCGTTGACATCTGTTACTCCATGTGTCGGCTTTAAATCCTGGTCTTAAGTTTCCTTTTTCGGAGGCTTCGTGGGCCTGGGTTGAAAAGAGCAATGGCACTTCCTTCCTTGTCGTTCTTTCAGCTTTCGCCGCCTTTCTTCTCCATTTGAACTGCCGTCCTGGAATAGCTGCTTCCTCGTGCGGATGGCCCTGCTCATAGGGGGCTCTGTCTTTTATCTCTGTGTGGAAGGTAAAGGGCCATCGGGTGTGTGTGGTTATTGTCAATTTCCTGACTCTGCCTAACCCTTGTATTGGGACATGTCAAGTAAACGGCTTTGTTGTTAGTCCGTTGTCTTTCACTGTATGAGGAAGTGTTTGTGACGGTAAAGGGCAGAGTTAGAGTTTCTAAATATCATGCTGGGCAGGACTGGGAAAGAGTATCATAATAAATGATATCCCTCGTCCTAAGGGTTGGGGTTGTGGTGAGCTTGGAAAGGTGGGTTTTGTAGGGTCATGGGTCTGAGTAGGGGGGATTGTGGGAACTATAGTGTTTTGTCACAGTCGACTGGGAGTTCAGAAAATAATATTCGGAGGGACGTGGAGAAGAATGACTGGGAGTACTCTGGGTAGGTAACAGGAAAATAGGGACTCTGGGAGATGTAGTTACCCACAGTAACGTTGTTCAGGTTTCTAATTGGTTTCACAGACAAGGAGGGGTTTTGGATTTTGATCAGGGAGAATGACTGTAGGGTAGGGAAGGGGGTTTAATTTGGAATAACCTATAAAGGTCTTAAGGACTTTGTCCTCCCTAGTGTAATACCACGTCTCACCTGGGGCTTTTCCCCAGGTTCCCCTAACCAAGTGATCCCCTCTCTCTCATCCGCCCCCAGGGTTGGGATTTGAGAGCACCAGCCGTTCCCTGGTCACCTGAATATGGGATTCTCGAGGTCTGCTTTGGGAGAATACCCTCAGGTTTCTCACGGTACTTAGTTACTTTTGGTTTGTCTCCATCTGTTGGGCTAAACACCATGCCTCTCTCAGTCTCTACTTTGTCCTGGGCTAAGTCTTGCTCCTCGTATTTCTCTTCATACATGTGACATCTAAAGAGACACGTAAATGTCGATCATCAGCAACATCCATACTTGAAATTAACTTGCCTCGCAGCTCACCGTGCAATCTTTGTCTTGGAGTTTGTTCTTGTCCATTTGTAAAATTTTTCCGAATTCGTTCCCCTTTCTAACGTTAAGGTTTTAACGTTCCTGGGGAGTGTTGGGTTTCTTATAAACGAACATTTCTCATTGGATCTGGACTTTTGTGATGTGTATTTTTTTCACAACAACCTCTTTTGTTTTCAAATTTCTTATTTTATTTTTTATCCCTTCACGAACGTTAGGTTGAACTTAAGTGAGCACTCTAGAGCTTTCTTTCAAATTTCCAGTTTCTTTATGAATATGCCATTATTTCGTCTGTTACGTAGTCACCTGAGCTTCTAGATCGTGTTCATTCAATGAGCCCTTTGTTAGGACACCAGTTATTATTACTTCAAGGTCATTATTCGGCATACTGGTCTCTCCCACTTCCTCCACAATGTCGATAGCAACAAAACCACCAACTTTGCCAGGTTTGTTGATTACCTTTTCCCCCTGGTTTGCTTTTCCTCCCTATCTACATTAGTTATTAAACTATCTAGCCGAATCTCTGCATGCTTTCATTTGTAGGGGGGTGACCCCGACCACAGGGTTTTGATATATATATATATATTTTTTCCGTCCTCTATATCCAAGTGAGGTGACTCCCTTTTCGTCAGCTCCCTACCCAGCACGCTAGGTTGGTTCAGGATCTTTGCTGGGTTTTAATCTTTTGGGAGATCCGATATTGATAAAGATTTTTGAAATCTTTCATTTTTTTCCTTAATGACGGGGTCCAAGATCAAATGTAATATGTGGGTGACCTGAACAGTTTCCTGTCCAGGTTGTCCTGTATGGCTGTTATAAAGCCTTCCACAAACAATATCTTTGAATGCATCATTGCTATAACTGTCTTTGATCTTTCAATTGATCATTAAGGTTCTCGTATATGCCATGGTGATCAATAGGTCCCCTTTTCATCTGTACTTCCATGTCCAGGGCTCACTTTTTTAGAGTTTCCTGACCTTTTTGAGCACCAGTTTTGTCCCCAGTGAGAGCTGCCCCGGCCGTAACAAACTTGTGGCTGCTCCTCTTGTATGCTCCCTCTGATATTGTTAAGGCCTTCATGAGCGTCTGACCTCAGGCCTGGACCAGAGCCCTTATCATTTCCAAGGGTTGTAAAGGTGTCTAAGGGGGTATATTCCTGAACTACAGATCATGACTCAATTATTTTCATACTTTTGAAAAGTACACAGTTGGAAACCTCATCTATTTCCTCCCTTTGTTGGTTTGTCTGAACTGGGCAGTCTTGGAACTTATCAATGGTGGGTTCCTGATAGAAAAATCTTTGATTTGAAAACTAATTACTTGACGTTAGTTCCTTCGGGTACCAAATAGACTTGGAGTGTGGTGTGTATATAAGGTTTGTTTTTCGCTCATTTTAAAGCCCGATGTTTAGTCGTGGGCGTAAAATCCCCTGCTGAGATATGCCTCCACCTGCAACTTTAAAGTCGGGTTATCACTATTCAATACTCCGGTTGGGGCTGAAGTATTCGTTTTATTTACCTCGTCTGTTGGAGTTTGCATTGGAAAGTCTGCTCGCAGGGGCGAAAAGACTGGAAAAGCGTCCCTTTAATCTATGTTGATTCTGATGGTGGTGGTTAAGTACATTATGTACTTCCAAAATCGTTTCACACATGATTTCAGGATTCATTACAGGATTTGTTTTCAAAGCGTATCTCGGGGCAGGTATGGTGTTAACGTTGGAGTGCTCTTCAAAATCCACCTTAAACATTTCCCGTGTCATTTCCTTGACTGTCATTAGTGATGGCGATGTTATTAATTGGACTGATGTTAGTACCGACCACTAGAAAAGGCGCCCCACCGCCCGCCTCCACTGTGTCCACCGCCACTGCTGTACTTGCCATGATTTCCACTTCTAAATTGAAGGGAGACGTGTCAGGTTGCGGGATTCTTTGCAAGGGCTGAGGATCCTGACCACACCTGCATAGCGATCAGTTCCAGTTCCCCAGTTGCTTATAGGCTCACACTCCACTCGCCCCATTACTTGGGTGAAGCTGGTCTCCAAGAGGGTCTGATAACAAAGGAGCTTTGATCGGGAGGGGAACGCTGGAAAATAACTCTTGCCAGGGTTCACACATTACGTGGTCTACGGCTTTTATCAGCTCCTCCGCTCATCACATCCCGTCACGGATTGCAAACCTCTACGATCTGCGTTAAGGTGAGGTTTTTGAGCAGAGACTCCTCCTTCCACAGTAAACAGAATAGACCGAGAACAAGGGAGGACTGCCACAGACTGCAAATCTATGTGAAACGTCCATAACTTAAACTGAATGCCGCAAACAGTCGCCAACACTACAGCTGACACACCAGGCGCATAGGTGTCACACGTCTGGAGACCAAGTAAGTTACAGACTTAATCCATGGAACTGGATGCACTTGCCTTAAGGGTACAGTATAGGCAGCCTTCCACTTAAGTACAAACTACCTACACAAACGCCCCTTTTGGAAAATTACTTTGGCACCGCTGCACACTTGGTTTACGCATAACATGTTACAAAGCATTCAGCATCACCAGGCACCTGCAACAGTGCCACCAACGGCCATATGCCCCACATGCAGCAAACTCGGCACATGTTGTGTGTCTCACGATAAATATGCGCCCAACCATGCACCTGAGCCACCAGGCATTCAGTACCATGCACAGCCATATATAACATAAATCAACTGGGCACATATTACCTCCTGAAGTGGCACTGTGAACACAAATCCATGTAGTCTACAAACGCGTCTGATTCTTATGGAGTCCTCACGAAAACCCTACCTAAAGTCTCCTCTCCGGTGGCCAGGGAAAGGCAGACTCTTCCTGACCCTGGGGACGGTGTTAGCCGAGTTTATCACCTGGGAGGAGAAGGGCCCCAGGCAAACCAGAGGACTTCATGGCATGAGACATGGTACTAGTCTACCTCCAGGAAGGGAATATCATTAATGCCAGTTCATGTAATGGCATGTTGTCAAAGAGAGCGGGTACTCCCTAAAGTTTTAATGTCACTGTGTGAGTGAAGACCATTATAACCGCTCATGTATTAAAGGTATGAAAAGCTCTTACAAAACTAATAACATTCCCAGAAATGGGGAAACAACATGAGTCCCAGGAAAAGCATGCAGAAAGGTCTCAAACGACTAATCTGAACTAGAAAAACCTCAACCCTGTGTAAAACCAATTTCATCTTTTTATCCATTTGATAATCCTTTGACTATGCTTGAGGAGAAAAAGGAGGTTGGAGGGGAAAATATTATTGTGAAAACCGAGTGGTGTTAGGGACTTCAAGTGCCAGAAATCCCAGAGTGCAGGGGCGAAGAAGAGGGCTGCATAGTGCAGCCCATTAGGGTTAATGACCCACACCAGAGGATGGCTGAGTGGCATAAAGACCATGAGACCAAGGTGGGAGAAGGTGAGGCAGCCGTAGTAGTAGTAGTAGTGGTGGTTTGTGGAGGGGTTTTGGAATCCCTACGAAGCAGCAGAGGAAGAAATCATGGAAGAGCCAGGACCCTGGGACCAGAGTGGCAAGGGAAATTGATACCGGTCTGATCGGCTTGAGATTTTAGCTGCACAGGTTGTGCAGCAGAACTTTCCCCATGGTGAAGCATTCAGCAGTGGCAGACGAGCAGCGGATAGCTGGGGGAGCCACAAAGACTCTGGATGTAGCAGACGTGCGATGCAGAAAGCCGCGCATGAGAGGTTGCTGTGCCACGTAGGAGACCTGAAGCAGATGAGCTGGGAGCAGCAAGGTACATGGACGTGCATGCCAAATCCGGTGAGTTCTCCATTATATTGTGACCCCAGAGTGCTTCGTGATTAGCCGTTGCATGAAACCAGACTCCCTTTTGAATACCGAACTGATGTAAAACAAGGCAGATGGCATAAAAAGACTTTAAAGATCCCACTCGAAGGAGGTGATTGTGATATAGTGGGTCATTTAACAGGATGCACAAAGGAGCAGTATCTCGAAGGGAGCACAAACCACTGTTGCCAGAGTGAAGTGACACACGTTAAAGCAATTGGTAAACAATCAGAATTCTCTGAGCCAAAATAAGTTAACTGTGTGTGTGCTTGTGTGTGTGCTTGTGTGTGTGATATTGCCCAGCTGTACAGAATGTCTTATACCCACATTGCCAAATAAAGTGTGAAGAAGAGCGAGTTATTATGAGTATTTGGTTAATACTACAAAGTTGGAACAAGATTGGCAGGAGGGCTGCCCTTAAAGAGGAAGGAAGCTTTGCCTGTCTGGCGTGTGGCAAACACTCAGGTGTAATAAATGACACCACTGTGATTCTTGTATCCCTTTAAGATCCTAAACCTAATTGTGTGAAGCAGAAGACATTGGTAAAACCTTTTGACCCTTACCACAGAAATACTTTGAGGAAGTAGTTGGGCTTGGCAAGGGAGTATACCAGGTCCTAGAACGTTGTGCCAATTGGTTCTCTTCCGTCAGGAGAGTATACCCGTACAGAGAACTGCAGTTGTTCATCTCGACTGGCAGGATAGTATACCAGACTAATGGCATTTGTAACCATAGGTTCTGTTCTGGCAAGAGTACACCGGAGAAAAGTGTTGTAGAAGTAGTAAACTAGCATGAGAGTAAATCAGGTGGAAACTCACTATGGTGGGGTAAAGTTTATGACGAAGTTGTGCCAAACTATCCTGACAAAGGCATTTGTTTTGAAGCCAATTAAGTTCTGAAATATTCATTGTTGATGACAAGAAGCTGTCTCAAGACCTTGACTACAAGTGAAAAGAGGAAAACTTTGTTAAACAATTGTGAACCATCATTGGAACCCAAGTTGGAACGTCGTGTTGTCGAGCTGGATTAGAACTGAAATTGAACGTTGTGTTATGACACAGGATTTCCTTATCATTTTGGAACATTTAAAGAAAGACCTGCTTGAATCTGTGGAAGCAGCTTTTGTGGTGTGACTTATACTGTTATATTTGTTGTTAATCTGCCATATATTTCCTTATTGATTTATTGTATATATAAGTTATGTTCTGTACCACCGACGGGAAGTCTCCAGGTGCTCACATGGCCCTACAAGAAAGGGGGCATGGTTGGTTAGTGAGGCAAGAATGATGGGATAGGTCCAGAACCGGGAGACACGGCATCTGTGTGTATTGGTTTGTTGCAGATGGTAGATTGCATGCACTGGCTTGTATCCGTACAGCTAAGGTCCAATGCCTGGGATGTTTCTATGTGACTGTTTGTTATGTTGGGATGCGTGTGTGTTTTATGTGTAGATTGCTGGTATTTAGGGTTGTGCGCACTGGCTTGTTGTGTCCGTGCATGTATGGTCCAGTGTCTGGGTTTGTTTGTAAGTGTGTGTTGCTTGTGTTGGGTCTGTGTTCGGGTATAGGTTGGCTACCATGTATAGTGTTTGGGTGGTGTGTTTGAGGATGTAGAGGAGGGTAGTTAGTGCTTTGGCTACTAAATTCTACTATGTGGCTAATCTACACTGTCCTATCTGTTGTGACACATGACTAATCTCTGTAATTCTATTCAAGTGTGGCACATGGTTAATCTTCACATTTCACACAAAGTGTGACGCATGACTAATCTTCACCTGACCAGAGGGTGAACTCCTAAATTGGAGGCACAACAGTAAATGCAAAACACTGAGATGTGAGATATCTGGATGTAGGGGGAATACCTATGTATGGGACACAACAGTAAAATAAAACCAGCTAAAGGTTGGAACATAGCAGTGACAGAAATAATATTTACTAGCTGGCTAATTTTGCTATGCTATGCTATGTAGGAAAGAAGAGTGTCAGGGCTTTTTGGAATACAGTGATTGCTGTACTTCCCACCCAGACCGCATTTACCTTGTCAGTCACTGCTGGTTGGCAGCTGGG
This sequence comes from Ambystoma mexicanum, assembly GCF_040938575.1. Taxonomy (NCBI): domain Eukaryota; kingdom Metazoa; phylum Chordata; class Amphibia; order Caudata; family Ambystomatidae; genus Ambystoma; species Ambystoma mexicanum. The sequence continues at coordinate 20,267,983 of NC_090926.1, forward strand.
TACTGACTTCCCAGGTGAACACGGACTGGAGCTGGCCTTTCCCTTGGGGCTCTTAGCCGACTGGCTGCCTGGGCTGGGGCTGCCCTGGCGGACACTGTTAAGAAGCACCTCCCTTTGCGGTGGACCAAAATTGTGGAAAGGGGTGGGGTGCGGGAAAGAAGGCAGGGCAGAGGTCACCTAAGAGAGCCAGGTACGGTAGAGTGAGGGACCGAATACTTTTTGTTAGTGTTTTCCTTTAGTTTATTTTAGGCAGGGAAATCCTCATCGGGGTAGGGCTAGTGAGGTGTTTATCCAGCCTTTTGAGTTAATAAAAAAAGAAAATGGCATCTTTTGAAAAAAAAAACTTTCACAAAGTTGGCCACCTTACTTTTCTGACCCCTGACTCATGTAACACCCTAAATTAATGATGCATGGTTGTCCTAAGCCTCCAGGAAACCTTTGCGGTCACTGCATGTACCCACACTCAGTAACAGCACTACATAGGTGCACTTTCGATGGCCATCGGGAACCACTTTAAAGTAGCACCCAACACCTAGATAGTTTCCCAATTTGTCCTAAGTGAGCTGAGGGCAAAAGATTGTCCGTTGGCTAGGACCTGCCAGGCAATATAAACCTCATTGTTCATTTGGCGGAAGCCCAGAGAGGGGTTCACCGACACCAAGGTGGTGGAAAATGGTATATACGTTTTTGGTGCACATTTTCAATTGGTGCCATTTTGAATCCTTGGGTCACATACCGGATCACACAAACAAAAAAAGGAAAAGGAATTATTAGAAATTATCCTTTTAGTTTCTCATACTTCTCATTTTGAACATCTTCATTGTTGAAACTATAGGTGTGCTAAAAATAAATGCCAACAATGTGCGATACTGTTCATTTACAGGGGTGTGGTAATGAGTTTCTACTACGACACTTGAATACGATTCTATTCAAGGGGGTTCGGATTCTGAGACCTTAGTACTGTAAGAGTTCCAGACCCTGAGACCATCTTATTCTAAGCAGTTCTTACACAAATTCCCTCTTAGTACTAAAAGCACCATACACCCTCTTAGTCTGAGGCTTTGACAGACACTCTTCTCTGTGTCCATTCTTGTAGGTTTTCGTCTCACTTTATAATTATGTTCTCTGTCCCATTTCAGAGATTACTGATGCTTCAATCGATTTGAAGATCACAATTCCGGCAGACCATGGCAGATCCCGGAGAAGGCAAGACTGAAGCAGACTACAAACGTGTACACAGCTTTCCTCTAATCCGGGTATGATTGGAGCAGTGTGAGGGTGAAGGAAATTCTGGTCTTCTTGCTGCTGGCACTAGGTGTTGGATTTTTGGAGCATGTGTGCATGTAGTTAGTTCTGGATCTGGAAAATGTTTTGTTGATTGTGCTTGGTCAAATGTGGCCGTGGGCAAACATGGACAGTGTCGATTTTAGGGTATCTTTGGTCATAGATCCTGAGTCTTCATGCCAATGTCTCAGTTCTGCTCCATAGTCATCAGTCCTCTGCCTAGTGCTCAGTCCTACCTTTTCTTTTTTTTTTCCCCCTTCCCACCCATCCCCCATCATTCCTAGTCCTCTATCGGTTCTAGTCATCAGTCCTTCTCTGCGGCCCTAGTCCAGTCAGCAGTCCTTCGGCCTTCCTCTTTGCCCCCCCCCCCTTCTGATTTTTAGTTTTAACCCTCTTATTGGTTTAAGCGACCAATATGCACATTGTTTTCTTTTCTGCACATTGGTGGAAAATGCTTGTGAGTAGAGTAGAGCTTGCAGCACACAATTTAGAAGTTACGTTTTTAGCTAATGTCTGTCAGAAGTGGGGTAGGGATGGGAAGGAGGAGGAGTTAAAATTAGGCATGCCATACAGACAGGAAGCGCTAATACATTGAAATTGCTGGGTTCCTAGTCGCTGGCTTTGATGTTTTACATTGACTGAAATCCCTTGGAGGGTCTGCTGCTCATACATAACAGTCAAGTTTTCCCCATATCCGTTATAAGTATGTGCCATCGCTTTCTTTCTTCACATAATGTAAAAATAAGCTGTGCAAGCAATTTAAGAATGTTGGGTGTGTAAAGATGTGATGCTAGATCACCTGACTGAGCAGTCTTTTTTTAAAATTTATTTATTTATTTAAATTTTTAATTTATTTATATAGCCTTTTTTTGCTTGAAAGGTGCACTCTGCTTATCTCTAGAGGTGATCTCGGCTCAGGGGTTGGGTTTACCCAATCACTGAAAAAGAAATTAAACAGTACTGTTCGGTGCCCTTTGCATTTTGACGCCTCTCTTCCTATAGATGTATTCTCTAGGCACCCCCTTGCTAAGAACCTTTGGAAAATCAGTTAAGGTTTTGAAAGCCTTGAGGTCCTGGAGCTGGCAGCTAAAGGTCACTTTCCATAACCAGTTTCCCATGCTTGGTATCAGCAGAGGAGCAGTAAGAAGTGCTTTTCCTGGAGGTGGGGACTTACCGTGAGGCACTTCTTGGGAGGTTTACAGGATGGTGCTTGTGCCTACAAAGTGAAGAGTGCCAGAGAGGCGTTGGACAAAATGAGGGCCATACATCTAAGAAGCATGGTCTGTGCTCAGAGGTGGTGTTACCTTTTGAAGGTGCTTTCTTCAAAGATATTGTGTTTCAGTAGGTGAACACATTTGGGGACTGAGAAACTTCCATACACAGGACTCCCCCTTCACCCTCCCTACAAAATGTAATTGGTTTCCTTTCAAAACTACTTACATTTGGATACTTAATGCTGAAATGTGCACTGCACTCTGAGTGACAAAACGTGCCGGTAAGTTAACTCCGTGCATTAGGCACTCTTTAAGACCTACTCGACCCTTTGTCCTGTGAAGGTCTATAAATGAATCCTTACATTTGATAATGGCACCTATTACAGCACTGCCAAGGGATTGCCCTGGCCCAGCTCAAAGTTCCTTGTATTGTCCTTTTAAAAGTTCTTCCATTCATGCTATCGCACAGTGTTATTGAGGTTCAATCGGATAACGTATGTGGGATTGGGGCTGAATACATCACAGCTTAGAAACCACTTTTTTATTGACTCTCAGCCCAACAACGCTGACATTGTCCTCTTGGAAAAATAAATGTTCCCTTATGTCCGTAGCCTAGCCTTAATGAGTCTGAGAAACCACGCCCCTTGGATATCTGTGCTTTGCAAATGGTCATGTATATCTCAGTAAGCCCACCTTTCCTGTTGGTCTTGTGAAAATAAATTCTCTCCGGAGCCTCCCGATTGACTGACTCCTCTCCAGATCAAGTTGCCTGGCATTTGGCCTCTTCAAAATAAAGTCAGATTATCACCATAGTTCCGTTTTTCTAACCATGCATATATGCGCTGAGGAATGGTCATCACATTTTGGGAGCCTGCCAATTCCCTGACCAACCCAAGCCCAACTCGCCTGGCATTAGACAAAGCAATGTGTTTGATTTATCAGCACCACTCATGTTCACTTAGTTTAAGGGAGCAGACCCCATGGCTATATGCCGGGGGCACAAATTAAAGTTGCAAGCTGCCAGCCAGCCTTTTTTTTTTTTTTTTTTTTAAAAGTACTCCTCATTTCTATATATACACCCCATTTCTTATTCGCAGAGTCAATGGCTTGGACAAATGAACATTTTGTACCCTGCTATTTGGGAGAAGGGGTGGCGAAGTCGCGTGTCTAGAGACTGCCGACTGACTCCGCCCCAGCCCAAGTAGCCTTGTATTCAGTCATGTTTCAAATGATCAATATCGCTCAGTTCTACAGAGTTTGACTGTAGTTCCTTTGAGTATATGTGGGGCTGAGAAATGGCCAGTATCGTTGAGTAAACCCACTCCTTCCATGGACTGGCAATTTCAATCTACTGGTGTTTTCCCACCTCCATGGCAGGTGTTATTAACCCCTCCAACTCCCTCCTCCCATGCTCCACCAAAGGCAGGGGCCAGCTAAACACTTCCCTAAAATGTTTGGAAAAGAAAGCAAAGTGTTTATTGGTCAGATTGAAGCAATCTGAGTGAAGGGTTGTGCAGAAACGAGGAGAGGAGGGTGACTGATGACTGAGGAGAGGGACTGATTGAACTCTGGGATGTGTGAGTGGTACTGGATCCGAGGACTGAAAAGGTAGTGGGAAAAGGGAGCACTGAGGAGGTCCTACAGAGCACACTGTGTACATGACTATAACGTGGCTGTTTTGTTAGACTAGGTGGGTATAGGGTAGGTGCCTTGTCTAAACAACTGTGTGTCGGTTGGTTATGTTTTTTTTATTAGTCGTTTTATGAAGTAGAACAAGGATTACAGATGCATATATTATAAGCAAAATGGAAGAACTCAATGTAATTCGTGTTCAATTTTTTTTGTATGTGCATTGATTTGTGCTAAAAACATTTGTTAGAAACCATAAATGCTCACATGCACTTATGGCACATTCTATTCATTTATTGTTCCTGGCATCAGCCACAGCAGAAAGCAACACATTCAAATGATTCCTATTGGCCACTGTGTCTTGTGTTTCAATCTTCAGTTCCATTTGCTTGCTCTTCATGTGTCCATTACTTAAAAACAGTTGGTGGCTAATGCTTTTTCACATATAATTTTTATTTTTTTAAATTTTTTTTATTTACTTGTATATAATCAAAAGGAGATGATTTTTACAAGGAAGAATAGGTAAAAATTTCCCTGTGAAGCTAACAGTAGATTATTAGTTTAGCAGAATTTTTCCCCGCCTAACAGACAGTCAATCGACGGCTGCAAGGAAATACAGCTATTAAGTTCCATTAACTCCCGGCCAACCGTTAAAGATAGAATTCGAGCATAAACCAAACCACTTGTTTATGTTATATTGTTATTGTTGTTGTTGTTGGTCTTGCTTTGGTTGGTTTGTGATTGACCATTGGAATCTTTTGCGTTTATTTTCACAAAGGCGGCTTCCATTAGTTTACATGTAGCCACTGCCCAGCGAGCTTTTTCCCCCGAGATGAGGTGGCACCACCATGTATCTTCTTCCAGCAACACAGAGTTCACCCACAGAGGGGACAATATGGCTGTGCATTCAGAGTTAAGAGTAGGGCAATTTAACAAAAGATGGCGAACTGTTTCTTTAGAGTCCTCGATATGACACAGTCTACATGTTGTCTCGCTAGTTAAACTTCTTATCCCCAGAATCTCTCTAGTGTGTAGGAGATTTAAACGTGCTCTTAAGAAGATAATTTTCTAGGTGGAATAAGATCTGCAGCTTAGAGCAACTCACTGACCAGCATATCCGAATGGTCGTCTTCCCTCCTATATCCTGCTTTGTTCCCTCTGGTTCAATTCTTGCCCTTTTTCCCTTATCCAGCGAGCAATCGCCCTGTTACAACCTTCCTCTTTAACAACAGAATTCGTAACTTGAGAAAAATGATTTTAAAAAGCCAGATATGTTTTGTTAATTTGCACACAATCCTTAAAAATTGCTTCTAATAGACCTTTTTGTTATTTTATGGAGTGTCTTCGCTTTTATGTAAAGCTTGCAGGCGCATGAAACAGAAATAAGTAATACATTAACAGTGTTGTATACATACCTGCCAATTATAAAATTGTAACCAATCAGTACATCAACAACTAATCTAGCCTATTTTATTATCAGGGTAGACCATTTGCCCCAGTCACTGGCTAGTGATATTTGATGATTGGCAAGTAAGAAATGGTGTGCTGTGTGTATGCAGAGCATTGTGGTGGCGAGTAACATTTATGGCTGGCTAGTAGCTTGAATTTTTTGCCCTATGTTTTTATTTATTACGCGCCACATGCCCATGGGTCTCGGGGGCCCACAGTTAACAAGTTAAACAGACTGCTAGACCATTGGATAATGGACACAGAAGAAGGTAAAGGTGTCGCCTCTCTTCCACATGGTTTCAAATCGAACGAGCGCTTTTTGATGGCTCTTTTGAACATGAGCAGGGAGCAAGACCTCCTCAAGGAAAGAGGAAGGGTGTTCCTCTTTAGGTGCTTGTACATTGAAATGTGCCCCCAAATTTCACCAGTTTAAAGCCTGGTTGCAGGACCTTACTGGAGCATAGGTTACACCTGGGCTGGTCAGCTGCTAGGCAGTTGGTACGGTAGGGATGGGCCAGGGGTGTCTGACATTTATGTTAGTGACAGCAATTTTTGGGTAATCCTATGCTTGATGGGGAGCCAATGCATGGCCCACCTAGATGGTGTGATGTGTTCTCATTTTAATGAACCATGGATGGCTCCGACTGCTCAGTTTTCTACAGTCAGCAGGGAGTGTATATTAGCTTGGGATGTTTCAATTAGGAGACTGTTGCAGTAGTCCAATCTGGTGTTAACCAGTGCAGAGGCAAAAAGAGATCTGTTTCCCACGGATAAGTAGGGTCTTATTTGGTGAAACAGCTTGGTGATGTGTCCACAGAAGGTAAAGCGATGAGATGTGGGTTTTCATTGACAGCTTGGCATCCAGGTAGACTCCCAGTGTCTTGACCTGCTTAACTACAGCTATCGTGCCACCCATGATTGGAAAATGCTTATTGAGGTGGGGGTGGTGACGTGTTCAGTTTCGTCAAGCGGGGGCCTGAGGCAATGATGAGCAGGTCTGTCCCCTCATCGTTGATTGTGAGAGTGTTCAGGCATCCAGGCTTGAATGGTTGTATAGACACTAATCAGGCCTCAGTGTCTTGTGAGTGATTGACAATTCAAGGAGGATATGGGTTTCCTCAGTATAATTGGGTGTACTGTACAACCAGATTATCCAAAAAGTCGAGACTAGACCTGATGCTTATCGACAACCCTTTTTAATATATACATCAGCCTTGCAGTACTCCAGATGACAATTGAGAATGCCCAATTGCCCCCAATCGTCACTCTGGAAGTTCTGGGGCCTAGGAAGGATTCAATCCACTGACCCGCCATCTACGAGCACTGTGTGCAATGCACGTGAGCCTATTTATCAGGAGTTTGTGGACCACCAGATCGAAGGCCAATGAGGGGTCCAATAGCATTAATTAGCAAAGCCGTGTGGCCCTTTTCCACAATACTGGTGATGTAAGACTTAAGAGCCAATAGGGATGTCTCTGTACCATGTTTGGATCTAAATCCTGATTGTCGAGTACCAAGATGTTATTGGTTTCCTGGAGCTGCAGGTATGCAGCCCGATCAAAAACTCTGAGAGGGTACAGAACATTTGTGATGGGCTGGTAGATTTTAGTCAGTAATGGGCCTAGGCTACTTTTCTTTAGAAGTTGGGGTGATCCAAGTGACGGGGATGTCATGGGTAATAGATTGTGTAAAATGTCTGGCAAGTTGGAGAGTGGATTTTCTTCCCTCACACCCTGAGTGAGTATAGCCCCAAGTGAGTGTATACTATTGCATGCATTTGAGCAGTGTTTTTAACTTGGTAACATTTGAATGTGTCACTACTGGATTTGATAGGGCAGGCCTCCATATCACCTTAGGAAGGTAAAGGAACATTTACATGTGGAGTAAGTGCCCCTTGATGCAAACCAACCTGGTGTAACGTACCGCAAGGACAAAAAGATGTGTGTTCTCAAGGGAGTAAGTTTAACTATCATTTAGCTGTGGCACCAAACCTTGCAAGGCCATTGGCAAGGGAGGGGGAGCAGGTATGGGAAGTGGGTTGGGGGTGGGGGGTCTAGATGGATGGATGGATGGATGGATATATATTATGTGCTAGTGACATGAGACCGGTCTGCAAGAGGCCAGTTATTTTACCTTGTAAGGCCTACTCCACCTAACTGACAGACTCTCCGCTAAGATCTACCAGATTACACTGCACAACTGCACACATACACCAACCTCCACAGACTGCCGTCACAGGCCTAGCCATTCGGGTTCTATGTCATTCCATCGCAAATTTTTCACTGTGGGCGAAATCCTCAAAATCTGTTAGTTTTTTAAATGGAAATTTTACTGCAATGTTTGCTGGGGGGAGGATCCCCCTGCACCCTCATCCGAAGTCACCCTACCTTTATCATTACCCTAACCCCTCTTCCCCATACCCCCTCCCCCACACCCCCTTCCACCCCTCACAAATACATTTTTGCGGCAAAAAGGGAAGGACTAAATTCAGTGGATTCTCCCACGATGGAAGATCCAGCGATGGAATCTTCCTATCCTGACGTTGGCACAAAAACATTGTGTTCTCTTGACGTCGCTCAGAGACATTTAAAAATTATTTCTTTTTACAGTAAATTGACCTAACTCCACAGGGACAGAGGAGGGCTGCAAGCAATGCAATGGAACCGATTAAAGGTGGGGGTAGGATACAGAAGGGGCACAGAGGCAAGGTATAGCTGTACTGGGTTGTGGATGGGCAGGTGACTCGAGGGGCGACGTGCTGTCCTAGGTGTTGAGGAGGAGACTCCTTGAAGAGGTGGGTCTTGAGTTGTTTTCTGAATTGTGTGGGTGAGTCTGTTGCTGATGGGGAGGAGGTTCCAGTCTTGGGGCGTAGGCGGGGAAGGGTTGATTTCTGGTCCTTTCCTTTTGCAGCAGCAGATTTGAAGTCTGCACGGTTCCTGGCTTCTGGTGGTGTGCTGTCCGCAGGTGATGCCGAGTTTCTCCAAAAGGGTCTTAAGCATCTGACAATGTCTATGTAATGTGCGAAACCTGAGGATGTTCTCACCTTTTCTCCCTGGGGACCCTTTGCTCAGGTGGCAAGGGAAGGGCCATCGCTTTTGGATCCCAACCTTGGGGGTTCACCAGCGAGGGAGGATGACCTAAGTGGAGTTCCCTAGGGATTGGGAAGAATACCTTTAAGGCGATGCACAATATTCCCTTAGTCAGAGTGATGACTTTCCTCACCTTCGCTCTAAGTTAATGGGTTGTTGTCAACCCTGTACCATCTTCCCTCCTTTAGGTAGATCAAATGTCAGGGCCAGAACAGAACAGTGGTGAGCAATATCTACTCCCTATCCCAGAAAACATTCTGGGAGTGGGGAAAAAGAGAACCATCACAAGGGATGCATACTTCTATTATAGGTCCCAAGCCACCAATTCCCATATGTTCCCACAGAAACCTAAGAAGGAGAAGAAAAGAAAACCTCTAGGGGTGAGACAGGGTATTCCCCCCTTCCCTAACTCAGACTAAACCTCCCCCCACCCACACACTTTCCTCCACCTTCATGGGCTACGTCCTGTAAGGAAGGCATGTTATCTAGGAACGACGGAGACAAGTGATCACAGTTCAAGGGTGTTTATTAAACTGTAAAAATGGGTGAGATAAACGCCTAATTTAAACCTAAATCTAAGATGCAAGCTAGCTATGACCATCTAATAATAATACAGTCCCAGTGGAGTCTAAGTCAATTAAACTGGGCCTGTACTGAAAAAAATGTATTGCCAATCCTTACCGCTATGCTACCAGAGTGTAGGATATTGTTCACAAGAAAGGAAAGAAGTGTTCACAAAATGATAAATTGGGATGTTCTTGCCGGGGTCTCCCTTCCCCACGTTTTTAGCACGGGACAAGGTGAGACTCTTGAGCACAGCACACTCCTGGGCTTCTCCGGTACAAGCCTACAG